>NC_092052.1:80767687-81967687 GCF_003086295.3 Arachis hypogaea
TGATTTCCTGCTATATTCATCCAATCAGTCTTACTCCTTTCCATGGCTGGCTTTATGCAAGGGCATCACCGTTGTCAGTGGCTACATCCCCTCCTCTCAGTGAAAAATATGCTCACATGCTCTGTCACAGCACGGCTAATCATCTGTCGGTTCTCGATCATGCTGGAATAGGATTCACCCTCCTTTTGGGTCTGTCACTAACGCCCAGCACTCGCGAGTTTGAAGCTCGTCACAGTCATTCAATCATTGAATCCTACTCGGAATACCACAGACAAGGTTTAGACTTTCCGGATTCTCTTGAATGCCGCCATCATTCTAGCTTACGCCACGAAGATTCTGGTTAGGAGATCTAAGAGATATTCATTCTAGCTTATTTCATGTAGAACGGAAGTGTTTGTCAGGCACGTGTTCATAGGGGAGAATGGTGATGAGCGTCACACATAATCATCACCTTCATCACGTTCTTGGGTGCGAATGGATATCTTAGAAGCGAAATAAGATGAATTGAATAGAAAACAGTAGTACATTGCATTAATCTTTGAGGAACAGCAGAGCTCCACATCTTAATCTATGGAGTGTAGAAACTCTACCGTTAAAATTACATAAGTGAAAGGTCCAGGCATGGCCGAGATGGCCAGCCCTCAAACGTGATCTAAGATAGCATACAACTGATCAAAGATTGTCAAAAAGACTAGTAAAAGGTCCTATTTATAATAAACTAGCTACTAGGGTTTACAGAAGTAAGTAATTGATGCATAAATCCACTTCCGAGGCCCACTTGGTGTGTGCTTGGGCTGAGCCTTATCTTTCCACGTGCAGAGGCCAGTTGTGGAGTTGAACGCCAGGTTTTGATCCATTTCTAGCGTTCAACTCTGGTTTTGGATCCTTTTCTGGCGCTAGATGCCAGATTTGGGCATAGAGCTGGCGTTGAACGCCAGTTTACGTCGTCTATTCTTGGCCAAAGTATGGAATATTATATATTGCTGGAAAGCCCTGGATTTCCAACGCAATTGGAAGCGCGCCATTTCGAGTTCTGTAGCTCCAGAAAATCCACTTTGAGTGCAGGGAGGTCAGAATCCAACAGCATCAGCAGTCCTTCTTGAACCTCTGAATCTGATTTCTGCTCAAGTCCCTCAATTTCAGCCAGAAAATACCTGAAATCACAGAAAAACACACAAACTCATAGTAAAGTCCAGAAATGTGAATTTAACATAAGAACTAATGAAAACATCCGTAAAAGTAACTAGATCCTACTAAAAACATACTAAAAACACTGTCAAAAAGCGTATAAATTATCCACTCATCAGTTGGCTAGTTCTGTATTTACTAACGCTAGACCTTCCCAAGGGAGAGGACTAGGATTTGCGAATAAGAGTTAGCTCAATCACTTGAATTTCTTTTATTTAGTAAGGGTTAACTAAGTGAAAACAACAACCTTTTTGATACTACACTTAAGAGATCCCAACAAGGATAGAACTTCTAATTAATCATTCCCCCAATCAAGGCCTTTTATTTAGAATATTATAATTCTCTTTTAGTTTTTATTGCTTTACTTTACAATTGTTTAATTGTTCATTGCTGACTCAAAAATCTCTTGGAAACTCCTGATTAATAAATTAGCTCCCTTTTTTAGCAACTCGTTGGGAGACGACCTGGGACTCATACTCCCAGTATTTTTATTCAAATTTTTGTGACACCTTTCTAAATTGATGAGGCGGATTTTAGCTGGTTAAGAGCTATACTCGCAACGTTGTTCTTATATTTCAATCTCTTAATTGGCCTAATTTTTGCCACGCATCAGTCCCCAAGCAAAGAAAATTTGGTCCCTTGTTGGCGTTAAACGCCAGGACGGCTTGTCTCCTACTGGCGCTAAACGCCCAGCTTGGCATTTAGCGCTAGAGCCTTCCTGCTCAAGGGTGCTCTATTCTTCCATTCTGATTTCTTCTGTCCCTGTTCTAAGCACTGTACATGATCAAAAATATTAGAAAACCTAGGAAAACTTTGAACATTAAAAAAAAAGAATAAAATAAAAAGATGAGATAAAACTAAAATAAACTAAAAGATACTTATGGTTGAGTTACCTCCCAACAAGCGCTTCTTTAATGTCATTAGCTTGACACTTGATTGGTGAATTTTCTACCTCTTCTTCCAGTTGGTTAAAAGAAATGACTCCAAGGGGAAATAGGAGAAGATTAGTGCCCGTAGATTTGAATTCCTCCTAACAAGTTTTCTTTTTTTGTTTTCAGCTTGATTCTCCTTGCTTTTTAGGGTAGGGGTTGGATTCCTCTTTGCTGACCTTCTCTTTTTTCGTGGATATCATCTTTGGTTCCTTGGTCACAAACCCCTTTTCAGTACATTCCTTGATTATCTCTACCACTCTGAATTCAGGATTTGGGTGTTGTGTGATAGGTGGAGTGTACTCGTAATGGAGAACCTCTTGAATTGGTGGTTCAAAGAACTCATCGTCTATGCCATTCTCTGCTTCATTGGAGTATAAGTTTCCATAATTATTTTCCTCCCTTAAAACCTCCTTTGTTCATGCATCTTCTGCTTCTTCCATGTGTGAGGGTGAAAAATTTTCTAATTCACTGAGGTATGAACTCCTTTGAACGATTCCCTCACATTCTTTTGTAGAAATTTGCATTGCTTCTCTTGTGAGGGAGTTTGCTTGTTCCTCTTCCCAACGCTTGGTAATCACCTCCACATGCCCCTCTACATTCTTGACACTCATTCTCATATCATGTATGAAACTTTTATCGGCCTCCCCTAACTCTTTTATGGTAAGCTCTAAAGTTGATAGTTCGTGATAAGGAGATGATGATTCTTGATATGAATAATGAGATTATGGCTCTTGATATGAGTAAAAAGAGCATCGTTCTTGGTATGGATAGGGAGGTGGTGGTTCTTGATATGAGTAAAGAGGGGATAAGGATGGAAATTTTTGCAAAATTTCCTCTGTTATTTTCTCCAGTTCTTGGTAGGCAAGATCAAAAGAGGATGATGGTTCTTGATATGAATAGGAAGAAGATGGTTTTTGTTAGGGATAGAGAGGTGGTGGTTCTTGGTATGAATATGAAGATGGTAGTTCTTGATATGAGTAAGGATATGATAGTTCTTGGTAGATGGAATATGGAATATTGACATCTCCTTGATTTTGACCTTGCCAACCAAAATTCGGATAATTCCTCTCCATGATTATTCCTCAGCACAAAACACCAAACAAAATTAACCGCACCAGATGGTAAACAAAAAAGCAAGGAAGAAAGAACAAAATAATTTTTTGATAAATAAAAAGAATAATAAAGAAAAAAAAATAAGATTAAATGCAAAGAAAAAAATGAAAATAAAATAAAAATAAGATAAAATAAGCAATTAACTAAAAGAATTCGAAAATAAGGATGGAAGATTTACTTAAAATTTTCAAAAATTTAAAAAGAAAGGGTTTTAAAAGTTTTTGAATTTCAAAAGGGATAAAAAGAAAAAACTAAAGAAATGCCAAACTTAAAATTTGAATTTAAATGAAAAATTAAATAACTAGAATCAAGGAAAGGATAAATAAGATAAAGATCAAGAATCAAGAAGGATAAACAAGATATGATTTGAAATTTTAAAAAAGAAAATTAATTACGAAGAAAACGAAAAGATTTGAATTTTTCGAAATTTAAAAAGAAAAAGAAAATATTAAAAGATACCAAACTTAAAATTTGAAATTAAATAAAGATAAGACAACATAAAACAAAATTTTGAAAATAAAGAGAAAGATAAATAAGATAAGTTCAAAAATTTAAAGAAAATAAGTAAACTAGTAACCGAAAATTAAAAAGAAAATGAAGAGAAAATCAAGACAAAATCGAAAATCAAGAGAAAGTCGAGAATTAAGGAAAAGATAAATAAGATAAAGATAAAAAATCAAGAAAGAGAACAAGATATGATTCAATAATTAAAAAGAAAATTAATTAAAAGAAAAACTAACGGGACACCAAGCTTAAAATTTAAAATTAAATCAAAATAAGATAATAAGAAAAATTCAAAAATTAAAAAGGGGAGGATAAACAATATTAACTTTAAAAATTTAAAGGAGAAACACTAAAAGAACACCAATCTTAAAAATTTTGAAATAAAATAAGAGAAAATAACTAAAAAAAATTTGAACAAAAAGAAAGCAGACAAGATCAATTTTCGAAAATCAGGAAGAACAATAATTAAACAAAAACTAATAAAAATACCTAATCTAAGCAGCAAGATAACTAGTAGTTTGTCAATCTCGAACAATCCTCGGCAACGGTGCTAAAAATTTGGTGCGCAAAATTAGAACTCGCACAACTTCATCGGCAAGTGCACTGGGTCATCCAAGTAATACCTCAGGTGAGTGAGGGTCGATCCCACAAGGATTGTTGGATTGAGTAAGCAATAGCTATCTTGTTGGACTTAGGTAGGCAAATAATAAAAGAAGGTTTATTGTTGTAGGCGCATAAAGAAAAATAATAAAGAAAATAAAGAAAGCAATTAAAGAATTGATAAAGAGATAATATATGGAAGCAGTTAAGGTTTTGGAGATGCTTATCTTTCCGGATTCATACTTCTTACTAACTATTTTAACAATGAATGATTCATTCCATGACAAACTATAAATGACTAAACCCCAATTCCTTGGCAATTGAATCTCTTCTGATTCTCATCAAAAGCCAGGGTCAGTGGTCATTCGATTCGAACAAGGGTGAAGCTTAGCCTTTTAGTTTAGTGCCACAAAAACCTTAATTACCCAAAACTGATAGGATTTCATGTCACATATCCCAATCAGCTGCAGTTAACCCTTAGTTTAGGAGGAGTATTTTCAAGCTGTAGCTCAAGCGACCTTGGTGAGAGTATCACAAAGAGCTCATGTAGAATCAGGGGTCATACTTCCGTTGCACCCCAGATTCATAGGATTAAGAATGAAAATAACACCTTAGAATTGAATGAAACATTAAATAAAAGAGAAGAGTAATAATATTAATCCATAGGAATAAGCAGAGCTCCAAACGTTAACCAGGAGGTTTAGTTACTAATATTTTACAGTGAAAACTAAAAGAAGATCTGAAGTAATGTCTCCCCTCCCCAGAGGTGTGATCCTCACAAGGAAGGAAGTCCCTTATTTATAATAAAAACCTCTAAGACTAAACCTAAAAGCTGTTAATTTAAATTTAAAAGTTACAAGGATAAGATAAGATAAGCTAAGGAGTGCGAAAATCCACTTTGGGTCCCACTTGGTGAGTGTTTGGGTTGATGCCTGGCGTTCAACTTGGATTCTGGGTGTTGAACGCTGGTCCATGCTCCCTGGCTGGCGTTGAATGCCAGTTTTGGGCGTTCAACCTGGGAGGTCAGTCCTTCTTAGGCATTAAACACCCAAGCTTGGCATTTAACGCCAGCATTGGTAGTCATTCAGGAATAAAAGTATAGACTATTATATAATACTGGAAAGCTCTAAAGTTAGCTTTCCAACACCGTTGAGACTACGTCAATTGGACCTCTATAACTCAAGATATGCTCGTTGGAATTCACAGAGGTCGGGATTCGACAACATCTGCTATCCTTTCTTCCTCCGTGTACAAGATTCTGCCAATTTTGCCCAAAATCACCTAAAATAAAAAATAACACAAAAATTAAAAGTAGCATCCAAAGATGAATTTTGCACTAAAACATAATAAAAATTAATAAAATCTGACTAAAAACAACTAGAAAATGCTATGAAAAACGGTATAAAATGCTTACCCATCAGAAGTAAATGGGCTTATTGAATATGAGGCTCTTTGGTCAAACTATGGTTTTTTAAAAAAACCTCATTGTTTGTGAAGTAGCCCGAAACATAATTTTTAAAACCAGGTTCAGTTCTTAAGGAAGATGCATTTCCTTCAAAATATGCCTTTTCAAAGGCAGCATCATAGTTAGAGAAATATCCAAGACCAGATTTATCAAATTAGAGTTTTGTTTTTGAAGATGATGCCATAATTTTTTGCAAAAGGTTTCTCAAAAATTGCATCATTTTTTGTTACATATCCCAAACCTGATTTTTCATACAATGGTCTTTGATTAACAAGTAGTTTGTCCAAGTTGCTTGAACTATGTGAAAATTTTGCTAAATCATTATTCAACCATTTAATCATTCCATTTAATATTTTATTTTCAGCAACAAGTTTTTGAGAAGGATCAACAATTTGCTTTCCTTTAAACTTTTCAATTTTAGATTTCAAGAATCTATTTTGTTTAACAAGGTCAATAGCACATTCGGTTTCCTTCACCTTTTCCTTCAAAAAACCATTTCCAACTTTCAAAACTTCATTTTCAGATTAGCATTTGTTGTATTTATTTAGTAATTTTTCAGAATGGTGAGTGAGAACATTAACAATAACATGTTAATCTTCAAGAGATAAATCATAGTAATTTACCTCTTCTAGTTGATCTTCACCACCCATGAAACAGACTTGAGCTTTATATTCGAAGTCCTCTTCCTCATCCGAATCATTTTTTTGACCTTCCCAAGAAGCCATGAGCACTTTCTTCTTTTCTTTCTTAGCCTTGTCCTCTTTCTTGAGCTTTGGATAGTTGAACTTAAAGTGTCCTACCTTTCTTTCTGATCAGCCTACTTAGTCTCCTATCAAAAAATACAAGTTCATCATCTGAAAAACTATCACTTGACGCACTCAAGCGCCAGATGTTCCAATTTGACTGGGAAGCTGTTCTCAGAGTTATCGCACTACCTGGCAGTCGTTGGATCTACGGATACCATCGTACCCGCCCTAAGGGAATATCGGCTTCAGCACTTACCTTGGAGGCTCGCGTATGGGCATAGATCATGTCCCATTACGTCTTTTCGAGCACTCACGAGTCCTCCTTCACTGCGGACATGGCCGTTCTACTATGGTGCATCCTTACAGACCAACCTCTGAATCTACCAAGACATATCTGAAATGCCATGGGACACGTCCAAATTGTGGGCAACTTACCTTTTCCCGCCTTGGTCTCAGATCTTGTCTCAGCAGCCGGAGTCTTCTGCAGAGCTGGGGACACCAAAGCCATACTTCCACGGGATGATCAATATGTCCCTAACAGGAAATACCTCAGACCTCCAGCAGCCACTACAAGCCTTCCTACTGCACCGGTTGAAGATATTCCTTCTTCAACACCATAAGCACCTACAATAGACGAACTGCTCCAGCAGATAATCGAAAGGTTGGATCGGCAAGAACAGAAAGCGAAGTTAAGAGAGCGCCGTAACGAGCACCGATTCAAACACCTGAAGGAGCTACTCAAGGGACACTTCAAGGACTCAGACACCCCGGACTCCGCTTCCTTTACCAGCACAGGGAGCCATGATGGTCCCGACTGTGGAGATACTACTACCAGCCCACCCCTGTTCCTGACAGATGGCACCGAGGACGGTGCAAAGCCTTAAGTGTGGGGAGGTCGGTTAGTACCTGATTTCCGGAGGTAATTTCTCTTCCCTAGCACCAATAAATTAGGATATCTTAGTTAGATTTTCTTTCTTTTATAGAATAGGATAAATTGCATAGTAATAGGTTAGTTGCATGCATGCTCTACTTGATTATAAAGACAATAAGTTTCTTCTAAGACTCTATCTTTGGAACAAAATTTCACTAATTTTTAAAAATTTTTTTATGATAAATCTGCTTGAAGATGTATTTGGAACATGATTTTTGAGCTAAAGAACACACAACCTGTGAAGATTTGAGCCTTTATGCATGGTTACATTATTTAACCATAAATATTTTATTCTTGTGTGTTTACTTCTCTATGATTGTAATCTATATTTTGTTTCATCCTATATGTCCAATATTTATTATATTTGTATGCTCGCATATGATTGAGGTGATCATTTGTTTAAACTCACTTATCCAAATTAAGCCTACACTTTTCAATTACCTTTGTTAACCACTTTGAGCCTTTAAATCCCGTTTGTTCTATATTTCACCACATTACTAGCCTTATGCGGAAAAACAATTGTATACCCCAATTTGAATCTTTGGTTAGCTTAAGATAGAATTGTGTGTACTAGTTAAGTATGGAAAATTGTGGGAATAAAAGTTATTAAGGGAATGTGTCATGATAATACAATGGGAATTTGGATACCTACTCATGTGAAACTATAAGAATTAAAAAAAAATCTATGTGCATTGATAAGCTATGTTTATTTTTATTTCCAAAATAAAAAAAATCAATAAATAAATAAGGGGAAAAAATTACCCCAATGCTGAATTAAGAATTCAAAGATCAATGCACATATGATAAAATTAAAATAAAAAGTTGATACATGAGTATGGAATGTAAAAGGGAATTCTGGGTAACTAGGTATGAATTCTAAGGTTACACTAAATATATAGGTTGGGTTAAAGCTTGGGTTAATTAAAGATTCAATTCATAAGCTCACTTAACCATATATGTATCCCTACCCCTACCTTGGCCCCATTACAACCTTGGAAAGACCTCATGATGTTTGCATTAGTATATTAACTGTTGTTGATTGGTTAGGAGAAGAACAAAAGTTAGAGAACATGATTAGAGAAGGATAGAGTGATTACCCTATACACTAGAGAGATTAGAGCGTACATACATCATCAGTGAGGGTTCAATGCTTGAATTTCCATGTTCCCTGCTTTCATGAGCTATCTTCTTGCACTTTTATCTGTCTTACTGTATAATGATAGAATTAGTGGAATTTGATTTGTAATTGTTTTGAAGAGCTTATTTACTTTTGATCAAGTGGGCAAGAATCATATAGTTGCATTCATGTATATAGGATTGCATTGCATTGCATGAGTTTTTACATGTTCAAACTTATTTATTTTATCTCCTTCAATTAAGCATGAGGACATGCTAGTGTTTAAGTGTGGGGAGGTTGATAAACCACTATTTTATGGTTTATATTGTGTTTAATTGTGTGGTTTTATCATGATCCTTACCCACTTATTCATTAATTTAGCATGCATTTATATTTCCTTCCTGAAATTATTACATGATTGAAAACTGCTTCCTAGAGACTTTTAATTATGCATTTTAATTCTCCTTTATTCCATTCGATGTCGTGATCTGTGTGTTAAGCGTTTCAGGCTTTATAGGGCATGAATGAGTTGGAGATTGGAAAGGAAGCTATCAAAAATGGAAAGAACACAAGAAATTGAGGAGATAACCAGTGAGAAGTGACGCGGCCGCATGGCTCACACGACCGCGCGGAAGAGGAGAAATCGCAGTGACGCGGCCGCATGGCTCACGCAACCGCGCGGAATGGAAAAGCACAAGCGACGCGGAGGCGTTGACGACGTGAACGCGTGGGAGGGAAAAACCCGAATGATGCGTCCGCATGGATGATACGATCGCGTGACATGCAGAAACCAAGGACATCATTCATTCTACACAGTTTTAGTTTTAGATCTAGTTTTTACTCCTCCTCTAGGTTTTTTCTCTCTACACATTCATAGTTCTTAGGATTTTAATTTTCTCTTGCTTTTGCATTGGGATATTGAGAAGAGCTATTACCTCATCAAGACTTTGTCATTCTAGTTCGTTTTCTTTACTTGGCTTTACTCTTCCATGTCCTTTGCTTTGTTTAATTTTACCATTGGAATATTTTTAGGATTATTTAATACAAGGATCACTTTTATTTTTAATTGACTATTTTGATTTTTATTTACAATGTCTTTCTTTAATTCCTTTTTGTATGCTATGAAATTTACATTCACAATGAGCGGGTAGTTCCCTAACTTGATGGGGAGTTGATTGAAGGAAATCCTTGAGTTGGAAAGCATAAAAGAAAGATTGTAATTGGGTTTATGGTTGGATTGCCTTCTAGTCACTAACACCAATCTCTTTTAATTAAGTGGATTGCAATTTGTGAACAGACGTAGTATTCCAACTTGTTTGACTTTCCCTTACCTAGTAAAGGATAACTAAACAGGACAACTTTTTATTGTTAATCAATCTTGAGAGTATTCCAACAATAATAGGGATTCCAACTAATCAACTCCCAATCAAGGCTTTTATTTACATTATTCAAATTCTCCGATTTAATTTCCTGCTTACTCAAATCAAACCTTTTTTAAAACCTCTGATTAATAAAATAGCACACTTTTCTGTAACTCGTTGGGAGACGACCTGGGATTCATACTCCCAGTATTTTAATTTTAAATTTCTGTGACACCTTTCTAAATTGATAAGTGGATTTCTAACGAGTTAAGAACTATACTTGCAACGTATATATTTTAACAATTTTTAATTCGCCGATTTCTGCCTACATCAATGCACGTGATGAATGCCTGTCATATTGGCCATGATATTACTTGTCGGTTCAACTACCAACCTAACACATCCCTTAGGGATGTCGCCTTTCAGTCCCAAATAATTGGTATCCTAGGGATATAGTGCCCGGCCCACTCTTGTGACTCGAAAAGATGCGAGCGGGATACTCTGCCTTAGACCTCACATTTCAACGTAAGCGGGATTAACCACCGTCCTTACGCCGGGGCCGCAACCTCGATAATCAGGATTAACCACCGTCCTTGCCAGGTGCATAGTGACTCATCCATCTCAGTATATCAATAGCATATAATAATTCTCAGTGATCACTTTCAATATCCCACAAGTTTATCATTCCTTTCCAAGTTCCAAACTCATCATATCCATCATCAGTTCTTAGTTTTTCAAATTCATCATCAATCTAGTGCTCCATCAATTTACAAAACTAATCCATCCACAATACATCCTAAGCCTAAGTCATTGTCTTCTAAACTCATAATAGAAAATATCTAATTTATGTCACCTAACCTATCCTCACTAGTCTCAAAGCATAATCATTAGTTATGAGTCTTAAATAGTAATTAAAGGAGTTTAGAAAGCTAGAAAAACAATTAAAATGTCAAAAAACAACAAGTTTTCCACAAAACAGGGGTCATCCGTACGCATGTCCCATCTCATGTACGCATGGATGTCAAATTGCCCAAGTTGAGTACGCGTGACCCTACCCGCATATGCGAGAGTCCCAAATAGAAGGAAACCTCTGTAACACCCTAACTTTTAGCACCTCTTGATCGTACTAAAAGTCCAGGCATTACTTACTTCGTGAATATGAACCGAAGTTTTAACCAAGAAAACGAAGAGTCGATACTTTAAACCATTTAATTACAAAAATATATATATCCATGTAGCATTATATACATAGACTTATTCAAAGATCCTCAAATACAATTCCTACCCCTCTAAAAACTAAAACAATAAACGACGAGGGAAAAATAAAATCTAACAACTTAACTCGTAAACATAATCTTCTATGTTCCTATAACTCTGCACTAAACCATCGTACCTATAGCTGAAAGGGGTGAAAATAGGGGGTAAGGACTGGGGAGTTCTTAGTAGGGTCGGGGTGTATATGATAAACCATTATTTTATGATTTATATTGTGTTTAATTGTGTAGTTTTATCAAGTCTTCACCCATTTATTCATATGATTAGCATGTATTTACAATTCTTTCCCAAAATTACTCCATGGTTGAAAACTTACTTCCTAGAGACTTTTAATTATGTATTTTATTTCTCCTTTATCCCATTCGATGCCATGATCCGTGTGTTAACTGTTTTAGGCTTTATAGGGCATGAATGACTTGGAAATTGGAGAGGAAGCTTGCAAAAATGGAAGGAACACAAGAAATTAAGGAGATGACCAGCGAGAAGCGACGCGGATGCATGGCTCACGTGACCGCGTGAAATGGAGAAATAGTAGTGACGCGCTCGCATGCCTGATGCAAACGCGTGGATTGGAAGCTGCACGAGTGACGCGAACGCTTGGACGACGCGCACGCGTGACATGCGCGATCTGCAGAATTAACAGAATTCGCTGGGGGCGATTTTGTGCCGTGTTTTGACCTAGTTTTTGGCCCAAAAACACAGACTAGAGCCAGGGAACATGCAGAGACTCAAGGAGGACGACACATTAGGATAGTTTTTGAGTTTTAGATCTGATTTTACTCCTCCTCTAGGTTTTCTCTCTACACATTCATAGTTCTTAGAATTTTGCTTTATTGCTTTTTGGATTGGGATATTGAGAAGAGTTATTACCTCCACCAAGACTTCATCATTCTAGTTTGTTTCCTTACTTGTCACTTACTCTTTCATATCCACAATTTGTTCAGAGTTACAATTGAATTATTTTTATAATTTATTAATACAAGAACCATTTTTATTTTAATTAATCTTTCTTTTATCATTAATCATCATGTCTTTCTTTATTTCCCTTTTTAATTTTGTGAAGTTTACATTCATAATAATGGAGTAGTTCCTTAACTTGATTGGGAGTGATTAAATAGTGAACCTTGAGTTGGATTACTCAAGAGTTAAATTGTAATTGGGTTTATTGTTGGCTGGCTCTCTAGTTACTAACGCTAATCCTTCCCAAGGGAGAGGATTAGAACTTGTGAATAGAAGTAGACTTCCAACTTACTTGACTTTCCTTTACTTTACTTGGTAAAGGATAAGTAAGTAGAAGAAACCTTCAATTATCAATTGATCTTGAGAGAAATCCAACAAGGATAGAACTTCCAATTAATCTACTCTTGGTCAAGACTTTTATTTGAATTATATAAATATTCTTATTTAATTTTTCTATTTCTCAAACCCAAATAAATTTCCTGAAAAACCTCTTACCAATAACCTACATTCTTTCCTGCAACTCGTTGGCAGATGACCTGGGACTCATACTCTAGTATTTTTTTATTCTAATTTTATGACAACTCCTTTTAAATTAATAAACAAATTTTTGGTTGGTTAAGAACTGTACTTGCAACGTATTTCTTACATTAATTTCTTAATCTGCCAATTTCTGCCACGTCAGTATAGTTATGTTTATTTTATTATTTTGTTACATAGGAATTCTACAATAGAATTCTTACAATCTTCAATAGATGGCCAATATCAACAAACATAATACAAACAACTTTAACAAATCAGAGATATAGAGAAAATCACAAGTCAAGAAGCAAACACACCCACAATCACAGAAACACATATCACGGAGAAGTATACGCAAATAAGTGTGATGCATGTCTATCCTATGCGTAATCCAATGGGATAAAAGTGGGATAAAATTGACTAAATTAGGCACAAAATAGCATATTTTCACAATTAAGCTCAATTTAGGGATAGAACACAAAAGTATGCTATATAAGTGAATAAATGTGAGTTTATATGATGAAATCCACTCAAATCAAACCAAAATATGTCGTAAAATATGGACTCATCAGCAGGCCATAAGCTCATTTGTCGGTTGCCTACCTACTCCCGACATTACCTGGGCACAAGTCTGGATATGGCTTTCAGATGCACACAGTTTTCATATGTCTTACGGCCAGGCTGTATACAGTGTGACTTTTAAATGTATTTCAATATGTTTACATTTGGAAAACAGTTCTCAGTGTGTGGGCGTCTGAGAAATCCATATTTCATGGTATTTATTTGCTCTAATTGGGTGGATTTTATCAACTTTTCCTACATTTATTCAATGAAATAGCATAGTTTTGTGAATCTCTCCTAATTTGTGCTTAAGAGTGAAAACATGCTTTTTAGGCCCTTAATTTGCTAAATTATGTTCACTTTAATTCCATTTGATACCTTGATGTGTTTGTTGAGTGATTTCAGGCTTACAAGGCTAATACGGATTGAAGAAGTGAGGAAAAAGCATGCAAAAGGAGAGAATTCATGAAGAAATGCAGTTTGGAGCTTTTCAGCAAGTGTGCATATGCACAATGATGCGTGCGTACGCACAGGTGGATGTTCGTGCAGTCATGCGTACGCACAGTAATGCGTATGTATGCACGAAGAGAAAATCAACAAGTGTGCGTATGCACACATCTGTGCATATGCACAAGTCCCAGCACATGACCTCATTAAATGCAAAATGCTGGCAGCAATTTTTGGGCCTCCAGAACCCAATCCAACTCATTTCTAAAGCTATTTCAGCCCTAATTCAAGCAAAAACAAGGGGAGAGCAATTATGTTTAGTTCTAGACATGTTTTAGGTCATTTCTAGAAAGGGAAGCTCTCTCTTCTCTCTAGAATTTAGGGTAGATTAGTTAAATTTCACGTAGATTGATGCTTTAATTCTTGTCTTGATTTAGTTTCTTTACTATTTCTTGTTCTAGCATCTTACTTCTTTTAGTTTTACTTGTTATTTCTTTTATTTGGTTATTTTATTGTTGATGAACTCTTGTTAATTTGAATTTCTATTAATTAAATTTAATTTTTCTTTATTTATTGTTATTTAATTGAGTTGTTATTATTATTTTTTTGCTTTTGGTAGCTTTAGAATTTATTATTATTGCAATTTAATGTGATTTTATTTTCATGCACACTAAGTTTTTTCCCACTCTTGGCGTGGAATTGAGGACTTTGGTGACCTTGAGTCATTGATGTCCATTCTTGATTGATATATTAGGATAGTTAGTTGATTTGGTTTCCACTAACACTAGTCTTTCACTAAGCTAACTAGTGAGTTGGCTAGGACTTGTGGATTGAGATCAGTTATGCCTATTTGACCTATTCTCGATGTTAGTGTTGACTAAGTAGGATTAACTCTTCATAATCATCATATATTTGTGGTTAATGGCTAGGATAGGTAACCTTTAACTCTCACTCCTTGCCAAGAGGTTTCTAGCATTTGAATTTTCCTTTCTCTTGATTATTGCCTTGAATCTAGTTGCTTTTGATATTTAGTTGTTTGTTTCTTTAATTTCTTGCTATTTACATTTCTCGCCTTTTACAATCAAAACCCCTATTTCCTCATTGCCAATAGTTTAGCACTTCATTGCAATTCCTAGGGAGAACGACTCGGGACTTAAAACACCCGATTATTTGATTTGAATTGTGACAATTCTTTGATTTAAAATTTGATTGAGAGGATCGACTACCGGTTCGGACTATACTATCAACAAAGTTATTTTGTTAAATTTCGAATTGGCATAAATCCTAATCATCAAGTTTTTGGCGCCATTTCCGAGGAATTGCAATGGTGTTATATTGTTGGTAATTGTGCATATGTGAATATTGTGAATAGCTTATTTTGTTGATTAGTTTCTTTCTCTTGTTAGTTGTTAGGAGTTTGTTTTAGTTTCTCTTATAAGCTTTTGTTCTTTATTTCCTTTTTTCTCTATGAATTCTCACCCTTTTGGCTTGGAGTTTGGTTGTTATGATGTTGTAAGAAGTGTGAACACCAACGACGGAATGCATTATGGATTGTGGGATCAATTGAGTGAGGAGCCATATACTTCTAGGCAACCCTCTTGGGAGGAACCTCTTCCAACTCCTTATAGCTACTATCTGATGAACGAAAATTGTGTGTTAGTAAAGAATTTCTCAAATGAAACCTCGTTGAAAGTATAGTTCTAAACCAACAAGCAACTCCTCAATAAAAAATTTGGTTGTCACAAGTAACAAACCCCTAATAAAACTAATAACCGAAGTATTTAACCCTTGGATCATCTCTCAAGGAATTGTACGGTAGTGTTCTTATTATTGGTTATGGACATGTATATTTTGGGGTTTTGAATAAGGAACAAGAAAAATAAATGGCAAGAAAGTAAATGAAATTCAAGTGTAAAAAGGTCTTGGCAAGGGTTGATGGTTAAGGATCTCTATCCTTATTACTAACCACAATATGATAATTGCAAGGATTAATCCCATTAAGTCAAACACTTGGAAGGCATAGAGAGAGAGCAAGATAGCATTGTAAAGAAATATAAAATCTAACACTACCTAATACAAGCAATCAACAACAACAACCAAAGAAAGCATGATTAACATGAATTACCTCAAATTGCATTAAAAGAAAATAAAAGGAACAAGAGTGTATCAACAACAAAGTATATGAACAAAGGAGATTACAACAAAAGAATAAAAGAACAAGATGTAGCAACAAGAAATTGAGAAGAAAAAGTAGATGAGAACAAGAATTAAAGCCTAGATCTAAAAAGGTATTAACCTAACCCTAATTCTAATTCTTGAGAGAAGAGAGAGCTTCTCTCTCTAGAAACTAACTAAAACTAAAACTAAACTACTTGGTAACTAACTTCCTAAATCCCTTCCCTCCTTCAATTCTTGGGTTTAATAGCATCAGAAGTGAGTTGGATTTGGGCCTGGGAAGCCCAGAAATCGCCCCCAGTGGATTCACTTTAAGTGGGTCACGTGCGAGCACCGACGCGTACGCATGGGTCACGCGTATGCGTCGTTTAGAAATTTGCTATCCACGCGTACGAGTAAATCACGCGTATGCGTCGCCATACGACGTCACCTTCCACCTGTGCGTGTCTGCTGCGCGTGCGCGTCGATCTAAGCTTTCCAAATCCTTGATTTTCCATGAGTTCTCCACTTGCATGCTTTTCCTCTTCAACCCTTCGATTCATTCCTATCCTTTCCGCCCTGAATTCACTAACAAACACATCAAGGCATCTAGTGGAGTTAAAGGTGAACCAAAATTAGCAATTAAGGGCCTAAAAAGCATGTTTTCACACTTAAGCACAAATTAGGAGACAATTATGAAACCATGCCATTTCATTGAATAAATGTGGGAAACAAGGTGATAAAATCCCCTAAATTAAGCACAAGATAAACCCTAAAAATGGGGTTTATCAACCTCCCCACACTTACACAATAGCATGTCCTCATGCTAAATCAAGAAGGAAACAAGGGGTATGACAATTATTCAATGCAAATGAACTATATGCAACCTATCTAAATGCAACTACCTATATGAATGCAATCACTTGGTCAAAATAAATCAACTTCCAAGAAAACATATGTAAGCATAAGGGCTTTGAGCAATAGGAATCAAATCAAACCAAACCCACAATTGTATTGAATTATCAAAGAGATTTGCAACTTGCATGAAGAAGAGTGATCATGGTGAAAACATGTAATTGAGCAATTGAACACTCACCAGATGTGTATCCGCTCTAGTCACTCAAGTGTTTGGGGTTGATTCACTAAATTCCCCCCTAATTCATGCTTTCCAAGATTTGTTCTTCATCTAACAATCAACAATTACTCAATGCATGCATACAAATATCAAGAGAACTTTCCCAAGGGTTGTAATGGGGCTAGGGTCAAGGTACGGTCATATATGGTCAAGCGGACTAGAGTTTGAATCTTTGATTAACCTAGACTTCCCACCTAACCTATATAACAACCTATACAACTAAGTACTAACCTAACTACCCATTCTTCTCTTTTTCACATACTCATGCATTTTCTTTTCACTTTACAACACATATGCATTGATTTTTATAGAAATACAAAACACCATTTTATCACAACCAATGTTCCCAAATCTCTCCAAACTTGAATAATAAATACTCTCACTAGCCTAAGCTAATCAAAGATCCAAACAAGGGGCATTTATTATTTTTTTCACTTTAGGCTTGTAATGTGCTAAAATAAAGAACAATAGGGTTAAGCATAGGCTCAATATTGGCTAACAATGGAAGATAAAAGGTAGGCTATTTGGGTAAGTAAGCTTTATGAAACAATGGTCTCAATCATATAAATGCATGTATACAAGGAATAATGGACATATAGAATTAAACAAATCAAAGATCACAATCATAGGCAGAGAACAATTACACATAAGAAGGAAAATAAGTGGTTATAAGATGTAACCACACCATTAGCCTCAAATCTCACATGCTTGTGTTCTTAGCTCAGAAACATGCTTCACAAAATATATAGTTCAAGCAAGTTCAACAAAAGTTTTTCAATCAATTGGGGTGGTGCCCTATAGATAAATTTCTTGAAAAATCTCATTATTTTGACTAAGCTTATTGTATGTGTCCTAAATGCAATGTTGTGATTGAGAAATTTTAAAAATTCTTAGTTTATCCCTTTTTTTAATCAAACCAAATTCTCTTATGTGAAAAGGGACAACTAAGCTTCAATAATCCATACTTTTCAAATCACAACCAATAAACTAAAACAACTATATAAAGCAAATCCAACAAGCTAAACAAGAGTATCCAAAATACTAGTATGTACAATAATCCCAAAAGGTGCAAATAAAGCAAAGTAACACAAAATAAGAGATAAATGTCCGAAATTGTCACCCAAAATAGCAATTCCACCGACGGTGACGACAATGACCTTCCCACACTTAGAATGAAGCATCGTCCTCGATGCTATGGCTGAGACTGGGAGTGAGGGTCAACGTCTACATCCGGCTGGGGCTGAGGCCATGGCTCCACAGAGGTCTGCCGCGTCTTTGTGGGAACCTGAGTTTGAGTGGGTGCCTCTGGCTGCTGAGCCTACTCATTCTCATGCTCCTCCTCCTCTGCAAAAGAAGGGTCAGAATCAGGGGCAACTCGACGCCCAGTGCTACTAGCATCTGATCCACATGATCAAGGCATCACTGAATGCGATGCTCGCTGCGCTCCATGAATCTAAAAAGACATTGTACCAGTAGGTAAGTCAGCTGGGGTGCTGGCGGTGGTGGTGCTGGTCCGATAGGTGCTGCGGATGGTCCGGCTGCAGTTGATGAAGATGAAGGGCCAGATGCTGCTGCTGCAGAGGATCGAGCTTGAGATCGACGCGAGAATGGTGGCTTGTCATTCACCCAAGTCCCCCACGGAATAAATCTCTCCTTTCCATGGACTGGGGGTGGTAACTCATCATCTGCTCTCCATAGAACACCAGCCCGCTGAGCCATCTCAGTGACCAAAGTAGAGAATTGGAGTGTGCCACGGACATGCGCTCGCCACATATACTTCCTGATCAGTCGGGGAAAGTACAGCTCTTTCCCCTCCATAACACATCCAATTAAAACGAGCATGTCCACCGGAATCTCAGAAAAATGCGTGGTCGGCATGACATAGTGGGCAAGGATCTGCTACCACGTCCTAGCCTCCCGTGTCAAGTGGTCAAACAACATCCCCTTGGGTTTTGTTTTATTGGCATCCATCACCCAATGGGCGTCCGGCTGGGCAATAATACTCCTCAAGGCATCATAGTCATACGTCAGCCAGTTGAAATGCATCTTTCTCACTAACTTTGGGCTGACAGTGGAGTGCTTGCTCAATGTCAACCTCTGTCATCAAGATCTGTCCTCCTCTCAGGTGAACCGATTCAAGGGTCGGTCTAAAGAAGTTATAATAAAATTCCCGAACCCATGACTTGTTCACCCTACCCAGCTCCCTATCTGCAAAAGCTAGTGGTGCACGAAATTGTGATCATCAATGGTGCCATCAACATGGTATGCTCAATTGTAATCTCAACTTTTTATCACAACTTCACACAACTAACCAGCAAGTGCACTGGGTCGTCCAAGTAATAAACCTTACGCGAGTAAGGGTCGATCCCACGGAGATTGTTGGTATGAAGCAAGCTATGGTCATCTTGTAAATCTCAATCAGGCGGATATAAAAAAGTTATGGAGTTTTCGAATATAAATAATAAAATAAGGATAGAAATACTTATGTAAATGATTGGTGAGAATTTCAGATAAACACATAGAGATGCTTTCGTTCCTCTAAACCTCTGCTTTTCTGCTGTCTTCATCCAATCAGTCTTACTCCTTTCTATGGCTGGCTTTATGTAAGGACATCACCATTGGCAATGGCTACTTTTGATCCTCTCTGGAAAATGGTCCGATGCGCTGTCACTGCATGGCTAATCGTCTGGAGGCATCACCATTGTCAATGGCTGCATCCCATCCTCTTGTGAAAATGGTCCAAATGCTCTGTCACAGCACGGCTAATCATCTGAGGTTCTCGATCATGCTGGAATAGGATTCACCCTCCTTTTGCGTCTGTCACTACGCCCAGCACTCGTGAGTTTGAAGTTCGTCACAGTCATTCAATCCCAGAGTCCATCTCGGAATACCACAGACAAGGTTTAGACTTTTCGGACTCTCATGAATGCCGCCATCAATCTAGCTTATACCACGAAGATTCTGATTAAGAGATCTAAGAGATACTCATTCAATCTAAGGTAGAACGGAAGTGGTTGTCAGGCACGCGTTCATAGGGAATGATGATGATTATCACGTTCATCACATTCAGGTTGAAGTGCAAATGAATATCTTAGAAGCGGAATAAGTTGAATTGAATAGAAAAACAGTAGTACTTTGCATTAATCTTTGAGGAACAGCAGAGCTCCACACCTTAATCTATGGAGTGCAGAAACTCTACCGTATGAAAATACATAAGTGATAATAGAGGGTAAGCATGGCCAAGTAGCCAGCCTCCCATGGAGGTCTAGAGATCTAAAAATGATCAAAAGATGATCCAAGATAATAGTAAAAAGTCCTATTTATACTAAACTAGTTACTAGGGTTTACAAAAGTAAGTAATTGATTCATAAATCCACTTCCGGGGCCCACTTGGTGTGTGCTTGGGCTGAGCTTTAGCTTTCCACGTGCAGAGGCTCTTTCTGGAGTTGAACGCCAGGTTGTAACGTATTTCTGGCGTTCAACTCTGGTTTGTGACGTGTTTCTGGCGTTTAACTCCAGACAGCAGCGTAGAACTGGTGTTCAACGCCCCTTTGCGTCATCTAAACTCGGCCAAAGTATGGACTATTATATATTGCTGGAAAGCCCTGGATGTCTACTTTCCAACGCAATTAGAAGCGCGCCATTTTGAGTTTTGTAGCTCCAGAAAATATACTTTGAGTGCAGGGAGGTCAGAATCCAACAGCATCAGCAGTCCTTCTTTAACCTCTGAATCTGATTTTTGCTCAAGTCCGTCAATTTCAGCCAGAAAATACCTGAAATCACAGAAAAACACACAAACTCATAGTAAAGTCCAAAAATGTGAATTTAACATAAAAACTAATGAAAAAATCCCTAAAAGTAACTAGATTCTACTAAAAACATACTAAAAACAATGCCAAAAAGCGTATAAATTATCCGCTCATCACAACACCAAACTTAAATTGTTGCTTGTCCCCAAGCAACTGAAAATCAAATAGGATAAAAAGAAGAGAATATACTATAAATTCCAAACTATCAATGAAACATAGCTCCAATCAGATGAGTGGGACTTGTAGCTTTTTGCCTCTTGAATAGTTTTGGCATCTCGCTTTATTCATTGAAGTTCAGAATGATTGGCATCTGTAGGAACTTAGAGTTCAGATAGTGTTATTGATTCTTCTAGTTCAGTATGATGATTCTTGAACACAACTATTTTATGAGTCTTGGCCGTGGCCCTAAGCACTTTGTTTTCCAGTATTACCATCGGATACATAAATGCCACAGACACATAATTGGGTGAACCTTTTCAGATTGTGACTCAGCTTTGCTAAAGTCCCCAATTAGAGGTGTCCAGGGTTCTTAAGCACACTCTTCTTTTGCTTTGGACCTTACTTTAACTGCTCAGTCTCAAGTTTTCACTTGACACCTTCACGCCACAAGCACATGGTTAGGGACAGCTTGGTTTAGCCGCTTAGGCCAGGATTTTATTCCTTTAGGCCCTCCTATCCACTGATGCTCAAAGCCTTGGGATCCTTTTTATTACCCTTGCCTTTTGGTTTTAAGGGTTATTGGCTTTTTGCTCTTGCCTCTTGGTTTTAAGAGCTTTTGGCTTTTTCTGCTTGCTTTTTTCTTTTTCTTTCTAATTTTTTTTCGCTATTTTTTTTTCTGCAAGCTTTGTTCTTTGCTGCTTTTTCTTGCTTCAAGAATCATTTTTATGATTTTTCAGATTATCAAATAACATGTCTCCTTGTCATCATTCTTTCAAGAGCCAACATATTTAACATTCTTAAACAACAACTTCAAAAGACATATGTACTGTTCAAGCATTCATTCAGAAAACAAGAAGCATTGTCACCACATCAATATAATTAAACTAAGTTCAAGGATAAATTCGAAACTCATGTACTTCTTGTTCTTTTGAATTAAAACATTTTTCATTTAAGAGAGGTGATGGATGCATAGGACATTCATAACTTTATGACAAAGTTACTAAATATTAATGATCATGTAATAAAGACACAAACATGGATAAGCACTTAACATAGAGAAAACGAAAAACAGAGAATGTAAGAACAAGGAATGAGTCCACCTTAGTGATGGTGGCGTTTCCTTCTTGAGGAACCAATGATGTCCTTGAGCTCTTCTATGTCTCTTCCTTGTCTTTGTTGCTCCTCCCTCATTGCTTTTTGATCTTTTCTTATTTCATGAAGGATGATGGAGTGCTCTTGATGTTCCACCTTTAATTGTCCCATGTTAGAACTTAATTCTCCTAGGGAGGTGTTGATTTGCTCCCAATAGTTTTGTGGAGGAAAATGCATTTGAGGCATCTCCGGGATCTCATGGTGATGAGCTTCATGTGTCTCTTGAGATCCATGAATGGGCTCTCTTGCTTGCTCCATCCTTTTCATAGTGATGGGCTTCTCTTCCTCAATGGGAATGTCTCCTTCTATGAAAGCTCCAACTGAGTAACATAGATGGCAAATAAGATGAGGAAAAGCTAACCTTGCCCTAGGAGAGGGCTTTTCGGCTATTTTGTAGAATTCAAGAGAGATGACTTCATGAACTTCTACTTCCTCTCCAATCATGATGCTATGAATCATGATGGCCCGATCCACAGTAACTTCAGATCGGTTGCTAGTGGGGATGATGGAGCGTTGGATGAACTCCAACCATCCTCTAGCCACAGGCTTGAGGTCCAGTCTTCTTAATTGAACCGGCTTGCCTTTGGAGTCAATCTTCCATTGAGATCCTTCCACACATATGTCCATGAGGACTTGGTCCAACCTTTGATTAAAGTTGACCCTTCTAGTGTAGGGGCGTGCATCTCCTTGCATCATAGGCAAGTTGAACGCCAACCTCACATTTTCCGGACTAAAATCTAAGTATTTTCCCCGAACCATTGTAATATAATTCTTTGGGTTTGGGTTCTTACTTTGATCATGGTTCCTAGTGATCTATGCATTGGCATAGAACTCTTGAACTATTAGGATGCCGACTTGTTAGATGGGGTTTGTTAGAACTTCCCAACCTCTTCTTTGGATTTCATGTCGGATCTCCGGATACTCATTCTTCTTGAGCTTGAAAGGGACCTCGGGGATCACGTTCTTCTTGGCCACAACATCATAGAAGTGGTCTTGATGAGCTTTGGAGATGAATCTTTCCATCTCCCATGACTCGGAGGTGGAAGCTTTTGTCTTCCCTTTCCCTTTTCTAGAGGATTCTCCGGTCTTAGGTGCCATCAATGGTAATGGAAAAACAAAAAGCTTATGCTTTTACCACACCAAACATAAAATATTGCTCGCCCTCGAGCAAGAGAAGAAAGAATAGATGAAGAAGAAGAAGAAATGGAGGAGAGAGAGAGAGATGTGTTTCGGCCAAGAAGGGGAAGAGAGGGTTGTGTTGTGTGAAAATGAGGAGGAATGGGGGGCTACATATAGGGAAGGGAGGGGGGTAAGGTTTCGGCCATATAGGGTGGGTTTGGGTGGGAAATTGATTTTGAATTTTGAAGGTAGGTGGTGTTTATGAGGTAGGTTTATGGGGAAGAGTGGATGGATGTGAGTGGTGAAGTGGTGATAGGGAAGAGAGATTGAGGTGATTGGTAAAGAGTTTTGGGGAAGAGTGTTTATGGGATTGTGTGAAAGAGGGGTGAGAAGAGGTGAGTGGAGGTAGGTGGGGATCCTGTGGGGTCCACAGATCCTGAGGTGATCCTGTGGGGTCCACAAATCCTGAGGTGTTCAAGGATTTACAACCTTGCACCAAATTGGGCATGCAAAATGCCCTTGCACACAACTCTGGGCGTTCAGCGCCAGATTGGTGCTTGTTCTGGGCGTTGAACGCCCATTTGTTGCCCATTTCTGGCGTTGAACGCCAGAACCATGCTTGTTCTGGGCGTTCAGTGCCAGCTCTTCTCCAAGGTGCAATTCTGGCGTTCAAATGCCCAGATGCTGCCCATTTTGGGCGTTCAGCGCCAGAACCATGCCCTATTCTGGCGTTGAACGCCATCCAGATGCTTCTTACTGGCGTTTAAACGCCAGTGAGATCCTCCTCCAGGGTGTGATTTTTCTTCTGCTGTTTTTGATTCTGTTTTCAATTTTTATATTTGTTTTGTGACTCCACATGATCATGAACCTAATAAAACATGAAAGACCATGAAAATAAAAATTAGATAAATAAAAATTGGGTTACCTCCCAACAAGCGCTTCTTTAATGTCAATAGCTTGACAGTGGGCTCTCATGGAGCCTCACAGATGTTCAGAGCATTGTTGAGACTCTCCAACACCAAACTTAGAGTTTGGATATGGGAGTTCAACACCAAACTTAGAGTTTGGTTGTGGCCTCCCAACACCAAACTTAAAGTTTAACTGTGGGGGCTCTGGTTGACTCTGCAGTGAGAGAAGCTTTTTATGCTTCCTCTCTATGTTTACAGAAGGATGACCTCGAGTTTTATACACAAGGGAGTCCTCATTCAATTGAAGGACTAATTCACCTCTGTCAACATCAATCACAGCTCTTGTTGTGGCTAGGAAAGGTCTTCCAAGGATGATGGATTCATCCTCATCCTTCCTAGTGTCAAGGATTATGAAATCAACAGAGATGTAAAGGCCTTCAACCTTTACTAACACGTCCTCTACTTGTCCATAAGCCTGTTTCTTGAATTGTCTGCCATCTCTAATGAGATTTTAGCAGCTTGTACCCCATAGATTCCCAATTTCTCTATTACAGAGAGGGGCATGAGGTTTATCCCTGACCCAAGATCACATAGAGCATTCTCAAAGGTCATGGGGCCTATGGTACAAGGTATTAAGAACTTTCTAGGATCCTGTTTCTTCTGAGGCAATGTCAGTTGATCCAGATCACTCAGTTCATTAGTGAACAAGGGAGGTTCATCTTCCCAAGTCTCAATACCAAATAATTTGGCATTCAGCTTCATGATTGCACCAAGAAACTTAGTAGTTTGCTCTTCAGTAACATCCTCATTTTCTTCAGAAGAGGAATACTCATCAGAGCTCATGAATGGCATAAGGAGGTTCAATGGAATCTCTATGGTCTCTAGATGAGTCCCAGATTCCTTTGGTTCCTCAGAGGGAAACTCCTTATTGATCACTGGACGTCCCAGGAGGTCTTCCTCACTGGGATTCACGTCCTTAACCTCCCTTACAGGTTCGGCCATGGTGGTTATGTCAATGGCCTTACACTCTCCTTTTGGATTTTCTTCTGTATTGCTTGGGAGAGTACTAGGAGGAATTTCAGTGATCCTTTTACTCAGCTGGCCCACTTGTGCTTCCAAATTTCTAATGGAAGACCTTGTTTCATTCATGAAACTTACAGTGGCCTTGGACAGATCAGAGACTAAGTTTGCTAAATTAGAGGTATTTTGTCCAGAGTTATCTATCTGTTGCTGAGTGGATGATGGAAAAGGTTTACTATTGTTAAACCTATTTCTTCCACCATTATTAAAGCCTTGTTGAGGCTTTTGTTGATCCTTCCATGAGAGATTTGGGTGATTTCTCCATGATAGATTATATGTGTTTCCATAAGGTTCACCTATATAATTTACCTCTGCTATTGCAGGGTTTTCAGGATCATAAGCTTCTTCTTCAGAAGATGCCTTTTGAGTACTGTTGGATGCAGCTTGCATTCCATTCAGACTCTGAGAAATCATATTGACTTGCTGAGTCAATATTTTATTCTGAGCCAATATAGCATTCAGAGTATCAATTTCAAGAACTCCCTTCTTCATAGGCGTCCCATTATTCACAGGATTCCTTTCAGAAGTGTACATGAACTGGTTATTAGCAACCATGTCAATGAGTTCTTGAGCTTCTGCAGGCGTTTTCTTTAGGTGAATGGATCCACCTGCAGAAGTATCCAATGACATCTTAGCTAATTCAGACAGACCATCATAGAATATATCCAGGATGGTCCATTCTGAAAGCATGTCAGAAGGACACTTTTTGGTCAGTCCTTTGTATCTCTCCCAAGCTTCATAGAGGGATTCACCTTCTTTCTGTCTGAAGGTCTGCACATCCACTCTAAGCTTACTCAGCTTTTGAGGAGGAAAGAACTTGGCTAAGAAAGCCTTGACCAGCTTATCCCAAGAGTTCAGGCTATCCTTAGGTTGAGAGTCCAACCATATTCTAGCTCTGTCTCTCACAACAAAAGGGAAAAGCATGAGCCTGTAGACTTCAGGATCTACTCCATTAGTCTTAACAGTATCACATATCTACAAGAATTCAGTTAATAACTGAAAAGGATCTTCAGATGGAAGTCCATGAAACTTGCAGTTCTACTGCATCAGAGAAACTAATTGAGGTTTCAGCTCAAAATTGTTTGCTCCAATGGCAGGAATGGAGATGCTTCTTCCATGTAAATTGGAATTAGGTGCAGTAAAGTCACCAAGCATTCTCCTTGCATTATTATTATTTTCGGCTGCCATCTCCTCTTCTTGTTCGAAAATTTCTGAAAGGTTGTCTCTGGACTGTTGTATTTTAGCTTCTCTTAGTTTCCTTTTCAGAGTCCTTTCAGGTTCTGGATCTGCTTCAACAAGAATATTCTTGTCTTTGCTCCTGCTCATATGAAAAAGAGGGACAGAATAATAATAATAATAATAATAATAATAGGGATCCTTTTTACCACAGTATAGAGGTCCCTGTGTGAATGGAAGAAAAGAAGAAGAGAAAATCTGAACTCAGAGAGAGAGAGGGGTTCGGATTTTTTTTGGGTGAGTGAGGAAGAGATGTTAGTAAATAAATAAATAAAATAGAAGGAGATGAGAGAGAGAATTTTCGAAAATTATTTTTGAAAAAGAGTTAGTGATTTTCGAAAATTGTTTTTGAAAAAGGTTAGTAATTTTCGAAAATTAAAATCGAAAATTAAAAAGAATTTTTGAAAAAGAGAGAGATATTTTCGAAAATTAGAGAGAGAGAGTTAGTTAGGTAGTTTTGAAAAAGATACGAAACAAACAAAAAGTTAGTTAGTTAGTTGAAACAAATTTGAAAATCAATTTTGAAAAGATAAGAAGATAAGAAGTTAGAGAGGATATTTTAAAATCAAATTTTGAAAAAGATAAGATAAAGAGATATTTTTGAAAAGATATGATTGAAATTAGTTTTGAAAAAGATTTGATTTTTAAAATCACAATTAATGACTTGATTCACAAGAAATCACAAGATATGATTCTAGAACTCAAAGTTTGAATCTTTCTTAACAAGTAAGTAACAAACTTGAAATTTTTTGAATCAAAACATTAATTGATGATGTTATTTTCGAAAATTAGGAGATAAAGATAAGAAAAAGATTTTTGAAAAATATTTTTAAAATTTTCGAAAATAACTAAAAAAATTGAAAAAGATTTGATTTTTGAAAAAGATTTTGAAAAAGATAAGATTTTCAAATTGAGAATTTGATTTGACTCATGAAAACAACTAGATTTTTAAAATTTTTGAAAAAGTCAAATCTAATTTTCGAAATTTTAAGAGAAGAAAAAGGAGAAGATATATATTTTTTTATTTTTGAATTTTTATGTTGAGAGAGAAAAACATGAAAAATGATGCAATGCATGAAAGTTATGGATCAAAGTATGTGATGAATGCAAGAACACTATGAATGTCAAGATGAACACCAAGAACACTTTGAATGTCATGATGAACATCAAGACTTATTTTTGAAAATTTTTATATGCAAAGAAAATATGCAGGACACTAAACTTAGAAATTTTTCATGTTTAGACACTATGAATGCAAAAATGCACATGAAAAACAAGAAAATATGCAAAACAAGAAAACATCAAGATCAAACAAGAAGACTTACCAAGAACAACTTGAAGATCATGAAGAACACTCTGAATGCATGAATTTTCGAAAAATGCAAGATGATTATGCAATTGACACCAAATTTCAACTTGACTCAAGACTCAAACAAGAAGCATGAAATAATTTTGATTTTTATGAAATTTTTTTTTATTTTTTGGATTTTTGTTTTATATTTTTTTTCGAAAATCATTTTGAAAAAGAAAAATAAGGATTCCAAAATTTTTAATATGAATTCCAGGAATCTTATTCTCTTTAGTATAAAGCTCCAATCAAAGGGTCAGGCATGGCTTAATAGCCAGCCAAGCTTTAGTATGTAACTCAGACATGACACGCCTAACATTCCCTATCCAGAAGAATTAGACATGGCTTTACAGCCAGCCAGGCTTCAACATGCTTCATGAAACACTAGAATTCATTCTTAAAAATTCTGAAGAAAAATATATTTTTGAAAACATTTTTATTTTAAAACTTTTTCGAAAACAAAGGAGAAATTTTTGAAAGATTTTTTAAAAAATTTTTTGAAAATAAAACAAAAAGAAAATTACCTAATCTGAGCAACAAGATGAACCGTCAGTTGT
Organism: Arachis hypogaea; assembly: GCF_003086295.3. Taxonomy (NCBI): domain Eukaryota; kingdom Viridiplantae; phylum Streptophyta; class Magnoliopsida; order Fabales; family Fabaceae; genus Arachis; species Arachis hypogaea. Next base: position 80,796,064 of record NC_092052.1, read on the forward strand.
CCAAACTCGAACAATCCCCGGCAACGGCGCCAAAAACTTGGTGCACGAAATTGTGATCATCAATGGTGCCATCAACATCATACGCTCAATTGTAATCTCAACTTTTTATCACAACTTCGCACAACTAACCAGCAAGTGCACTGGGTCGTCCAAGTAATAAACCTTACGCGAGTAAGGGTCGATCCCACGGAGATTGTTGGTATGAAGCAAGCTATGGTCATCTTGTAAATCTTAGTCAGGCGGATATAAAATAGTTATGGAGTTTTCGAATATGAATAATAAAATAAGGATAGAAATACTTATGTAAATGATTGGTGAGAATTTCAGATAAACACATAGAGATGCTTTCGTTCCTCTAAACCTCTGCTTTCTTGCTGTCTTCATCCAATCAGTCTTACTCATTTCTATGGCTGGCTTTATGTAAGGACATCACCATTGGCAATGGCTACTTTTGATCCTCTCTGGAAAATGGTTCGATGCGCTGTCACTGCATGGCTAATCGTCTGGAGGCATCACCATTGTCAATGGCTGCATCCCATCCTCTTGTGAAAATGGTCCAAATGCTCTGTCACAGCACGGCTAATCATCTGAGGTTCTTGATCATGCTGGAATAGGATTCACCCTCCTTTTGCGTCTGTCACTACGCCCAGCACTTGTGAGTTTGAAGTTCGTCACAGTCATTCAATCCCAGAGTCCTACTCGGAATACCACAGACAAGGTTTAGACTTTTCGGACTCTCATGAATGCCGCCATCAATCTAGCTTATACCACGAAGATTCTGATTAAGAGATCTAAGAGATACTCATTCAATCTAAGGTAGAACGGAAGTGATTGTCAGGCACGCGTTCATAGGGAATGATGATGATTGTCACGTTCATCACATTCAGGTTGAAGTGCGAATGAATATCTTAGAAGCGGAATAAGTTGAATTGAATAGAAAAATAGTAGTACTTTGCATTAATCTTTGAGGAACAACAAAGCTCCACACCTTAATCTTTGGAGTGCAGAAACTCTACCGTATGAAAATACATAAGTGATAATAGAGGGTAAGCATGGCCGAGTGGCCAGCCTCCCATGGAGGTCTAGAGATCTAAAAATGATCAAAAGATGATCCAAGATAATAGTAAAAAGTCCTATTTATACTAAACTAGTTACTAGGGTTTACAGAAGTAAGTAATTGATGCATAAATCCACTTTCGGGGCCCACTTGGTGTGTGCTTGGGCTGAGCTTTAGCTTTCCATGTGCAGAGGCTCTTTCTGGAGTCGAACGCCAGGTTGTAACGTATTTCTGGCATTCAACTCTGGTTTGTGACGTGTTTCTGGCGTTTAACTCCAGACAGCAGCGTAGAACTGGTGTTCAACGCCCTTTTGCATCGTCTAAACTCAGCCAAAGTATAGACTATTACATATTGTTGGAAAGCCCTGGATGTCTACTTTCCAACGCAATTAGAAGCGCGCCATTTTGAGTTCTGTAGCTCTAGAAAATTTACTTTGAGTGCAGGGAGGTCAGAATCCAACAGCATCAGCAGTCCTTCTTCAACCTCTGAATCTGATTTTTGCTCAAGTCCCTCAATTTCAGCCAGAAAATACCTGAAATCACAGAAAAACACACAAACTCATAGTAAAGTCCAGAAATGTGAATTTAACATAAAAACTAATAAAAACATCCCTAAAAGTAACTAGATTCTACTAAAAACATACTTATAACAATGCCAAAAAGCGTATAAATTATCCGCTCATCAGCTAGCCCCCCCAATACGAGTCTCAATAGCACGCCTCAGATCGGTGGGAATGGCCAGCTTCTTCTCTATGTTGAGATGTCTCTAATAAACCACTATTTTATGGTTTATCTTATGCTCAATCGAGTGGTTTTTATCAATTCTTTGCACATTTATCCATATAATTTGCATGATTTTACAATTCCTTCCTGATTTGGTTCTATGGTTGAAAAACTTGCTTCCTAAGCCTTTAAATTGTGTACTTTTTAATCCCCATTTATACCCTTTGATGTCGTGATCCGTGCGTTAAGTGTTTTTAGGCTATATAGGACAGGAATGGCTTAGAGGATGGAGAGAAAGCTTCTATAAATGGAAGGAGCACAAGAATTAAAAGAGACAACCAGCAAGGAGTGACGTGCACGCGTACCTGACGCGTGCGCGTGATTTGGAGATTTGCACAGCGACGCGTGCGCATACCTGACGCGTACGCGTGACACGCGAAGAAGATCATCGACGTGTATGCGTGACTGACACGTTCGCTTGACATGCGCCACGTGTAGAAAATGCAGAAAATGCTGGGGGCGACTTTGGGCTGAGTTTTGACCCAGTTTTCAGCCCAGAAACACAGACTAGAGCCAAGAAACAGCGGGGACTCCACAGATATTCACACATTCTTAGTTTTTAGAGTTTAGTTTTTAATCTTGGAGAAATACTACTACCTCCTTCAGGGTTCTTCATAGTCACATAGTTCTAGTACTACATTTTAGATTGGATAATTGTGAAGAGTTATTACCTCCGTTGAAGATCTTTTACTAGTATAGTTCGTTTTCCTTTTCCCTTACTCTTTCATATCCTTAATATGTGTTCTGAGTTACAATTGGATTGCTTTTATGAATTATTAATGAAAAGAATACTTTTCCAATTAAATTTATTATTTGTTTAATTATTCCCAATTTAATTTTAATTACCATGTCTCCTTTCTATTCCTTTATTATGTTTATGAGCATGGCATTCATGTTAACCGAGTAGATCCCAACTTGACTTGGGGGTTGATTAATAGGAGACCCTTGAGTTAGGAAACTCAAGAGTTAATCTATAATTGGAAGTTGTTGGCTGGCTCTCTAGTTACTAACGCTAATCCATCCCAGGGGAGAGGATTAGGACTTGTGAATAGAAGTTGGTTCACGTACTTGACTTTCCTTTATTCGTTAAAGGTTAACTAAGTAATAACAACAACCTTTTACCATTACTCTTGAGAAATTCCAACAAGGATAGAACTTCCGATTAATCTTCCCCCAGTCAAGACCTTTTTATTCTAATTAAATAAATTTCTCATTCATTTTCCTTGCTTCAATTTTATTCTCCAACTCTAAAATCTCTCAGAAACCCCTTAATCAATAAATAGCACTCTCTTAGCAACTCGTTGGGAGACGACCTGGGATTTCTACTCCCAGTATTTTATTCTTAAATTGTGACAGAACCCTTTTTAAATTAATACGCGGAATCTCGTTGGTTAAGAACTATACTCGCGACGTTAGTTCATTGTGATTTCTTAATCGACAATTTTCCGCACGTCAATTTTTGGTGCCATTGCCGGGGAGTTCCAATAGTGTGCTAAATTATTGATTAGTGTAAATATTTTAATTTCGCATATTTGCAAATTTTATTTTATTTTATTACCCAGAGCACTATGTTTCTTTCATTAAATGACGCATTCGTTACTGGATCTGAGCCTATCCGCGTTTGACCCTGAAATTGATAAAACTATTTCACGTATAAGGCGAGCTCGGGGTCTGTTATCCTCTGAGGGTGGTGAAGTGGTTACTGCCAATTCACCAGTCTTGTCTGAGGGCAAATCTGAAGCGTCATTTGAGGAAGAAACAAGCTCCTCTTCTACTAATTCTATTGATTTACGTGCAGTTAACATGGTGGAATCCAGACGGATTACTTTTCACGAAGCAGGAGCCCTGGACTTCAGACTGCCACCATATCAAGTGCAAAATCTGGCAGCAGATGTTGAATTGAAAATTACACTAATCAATCTACTGCCTAAGTTTCGTGGCCTACCTGCTCAAGAGCCTTTCAAGCACCTCAAGGATTTTTAGACGGCCTATTCAACTGTTAGGCGTCATGGTGCAGATTAAACTGCTATTCTACTATCCCCCTTCCTATTTTCTCTTGAAGAAAAGGCGAGGGAGTGGTACTACACTGAACCTGAAGCCACTGTTACTAATTGGGACCTGCTCAGAAGGGAATTCCTGGACAAATACTTCCCTGCTGAAGTTACTGATAGACTGAGAAAAGAAATCTCCTGCATTATTCAAGGTGAAACAGGGACTCTTTATGAGTATTAGGAATGCTTCAGGAATCTCCTAGACTCATGTCCCCACCACATGATTGACAAGTTGGTGTTAATCAGCTACTTCACATAAGGCATGAAGCCTCGGGACAAGACTACATTAGATGGCGCGAGTAATGGTTCTCTGAAGAAGTACAAGACGGAAGATGAAGCATGGCAACTGATCACCGATCTAGCTGAGTCTACCTGGAATCACAGGTACAAGAACAACCATCCCAAGGCTATTGTGGAGGTTTCCTCTAGCAGTGAGACTACTGCTCTCACACAGACTCTGTCTAAGATGACCAACTTACTGAAGCAAATACAGCTGAATCAACAACAACCTCAGCCTCCTCGACAACAACAGTGTCAACAGCTACTCCCTCAAAGAGTGTGCAGAATATGTGCATGCTATACTCATTACACTAATGAATGTCCGCAACTCTAACAAGAAAATAACACCTTGGCAGCTACCCATAACTTCTATGACGGCCCGAATCAAGGATACTATCAACAAGTCGGTAATTATAACCAAGGTGGGAACTACAATCAAGGTTGGTAAGACAACTCAAACCAAGGATGGAGGGATAACTCCAACCAGGGATGGAGAGGTAACTCTAACCCAGGATAAAGAGACAACTACAACCAAGGAGGCAGAGACAATGGTGGAAATCAGAGGTGGAACAACAACAGCAATCAGCAGAACTGGTCTCAGCAGAAACAAAACCAGCCTTACCGAGCACCTCACCAAAGGCAAGCCTAGGGATCTCAGAACAACCAACAGCAAGACCCTGAAGTCACCTACCTACCTTCCTCTTCCAATGATGAGTTACTTCAGTCTATTGAGCAAAGACAAAAGGCCATGGAGAACACACTTAGCTCTACCTTGAATGGTCTGACCTCTACTGTACAAGCTCTCGCTTTACATATTAGATCTATGAATACCCCTTACAGTGAACCTGCAAGCTCTAGTGCACTTCCGTCTCAATCTTTACCCAACCTCAAAGGAGGAATCAATGCCATTACTTTGAGGTCAGGAACTATATTGCCAGAGAGAAGTCATAAGGAGCCAAGCTCAAAAAAAGACATTCTAGTTGAAAGTCCTATGGAGGTGAAGGATGCTGAAAAAGAGGAGGCAGTACAAGACGTGATTGAAGAAGAAACAGCCTAAGAGGGTAAAACAGTGTGGGGACATATTCAAACTAGATGCCTTCTTAGGGACATATTCTTTTGAGATAGACGGCAAAACAGTGAGCTTCAATCTGGATGAAGCTATGAAGCACCCACCAGAGGATCACTCCATCTTCCAGTGCGATATTATTGATGCAACCGTGGATGTAGTTCATCAAGAAAAAGTAGAAGAGATGTACATGGTGCAAGGTGCAAGTGTGGGGACGCCCTCAGAGCCTACTGAAGATGCCGTGCCACCACACATAGCTCCAGATGATCAAGTGCCTAGCCAGGAGCAGAAAACAGAACTAAATCCCTTTCCACCCCACCTCAAGTATGCTTACCTTGAGGATAACCAGAAGCTCCCAATTATCATTGAAAGAGAACTCACTTCCCAACAGGAGAAGCAGCTGCTTAATGTGCTGAGGAGACACAAGAAAGTAATTGGGTGGAGCTTGGTGGACATAGTGGGCATCAGCCCTTAAGTTTGTGAGCACCGCATATTTCTAGAAGAGGGAACAAGGCCTGTCCATCAACCTCAAAGGAGGCTAAACCCCACTATCCTGGAGGTTGTCAAGAAGGAAGTGATCAGACTGCTTGAAGCTGACATCATCTATCCAATCTCGGACAGTGAATGGGTCAGCCTAGTACAGGTGGTACCAAAGAAGTCCGGTGTCACAACAGTGAAGAATGAGCACGGGGAATTCATTGCAACTAGAGTGCAGAATTCCTGGAGGGTATGCATTGATTATAGGTGCCTCAACTAGGCTACTCGCAAGGATCACTACCTGCTACCTTTCATCGATCAGATGCTTGATCGCCTATCAGGTAAATCACACTACTGTTTTTTAGATGGGTACACTGGATATTTTCAAATTCATATAGCTCCTGAAGATCAGGAGAAAACTACTTTTACTTGTCCCTTTGGAAAGTATGCATACAAGAGGATGCCTTTTGGCTTATGTAATGCACCGGCTACGTTCTAAAGATGCGTGATGAGCATTTTCTCAAATCTTCTTGAAGACTGTATGGAAGTTTTCATGGATGATTTTATTGTGTATGGTGATTCTTTCAACCTTTGCTTGAATAGTTTAGCTAGAGTATTAGACTGGTGTGTCAGTTCAAACCCTGTGTTGAATTTTGAAAAATGTCATTTTATGGTTAAACAAGGTATTATTCTAGGACACGTTGTTTCTAATACTGGTATCTGATGCCAGGGCATTTTGGCCAGTTTCTCTGACCTTTTCTTTACTGTTTTAGGGTAGTTTCATGCATTTTCTTAGTTAATAAGCAAGTTTTGGGTAGATAATCACTTACATCTTGATTCAAGCAAACATTGTGAATTTTATATGATTTTATGAGAATTATGCATGAATTGAATGATAAAATGGATGATGCATGATCTCATGAGTTAGAACCTAGCTTTGATGCACTTTACTTGCTTGATTTCAGGACAAAGGAAGCAAGGAAGATGCCACGTTAATAGCCACGTTAGTCTAACTAACGTGACCATTAACGTGGAATGGGAGCTAGCTTGCAACGTTAATGAGAAAAGTGATCGCCAATAACGCCTTCGTGAGCCATCATAGCCCACGTTAGTTGCCACGTTAACTACATTAACGTGGAAGCTAACGTGGAGGAGAAGTAAAGCTCCAACGTTAGTGGTAAAAGTGAATACCACTAACGTTGGAAAAAAGGGCACACTTAGCCACGTTAAGAGTCACGTTAATTACATTAACGTGAACTATAACGTGGAAGGAACAAGGAAGTGCCAACATTAGTGACACTCACCTTTGTCACTAACATTGGACCAAGCCACTATTAGCCACGTTAGTTGCAACGTTAATTACATTAACGTGGAAGCTAATGTGGAGGAAAGAAATGATGAGCCAACATTAGTGACACTCACCTTTGTCACTAATGTTAGAGATGACAATCACCACCACGTTAGTGGCCACGTTAATACAATTAACGTGAGGAACTAACGTGGGAAGGGGCGTTTGGAGCATTAGTGACAAAGGTAAGTGTCACTAACGCTCTCGAAGCTGAGGCATGCCCAAGTTAAGGGTCACGTTAGCTACACTAACGTGGACTCTAACGTAGGGAGGAAGGGCAACAAGCAAACGTTATTGGCAAAGGTGAATGCCAATAACGTTTGCGAAGGACCAATAGGCAATGTTAGTGGTCACGTTAGTGCCACTAACGTTGAAGTTAACGTGGACCATCTTGGGTTAGGAACGTTAGTGAAAAAGGTGATCGTCACTAACGTTCTCGAACCCACATTTTCACTTAATGTTAACACCACTAACGTCCTAACTAACGTCCCTGCCTAACTCACACTTTCTCTGCAAGAAAAGTTGAGCCCACTGAAGACTGCAATTGCTTCAACTCAAAGATCCAAAGGCCCATATCCAAGACTTGAAGATCCAACTAGAAGATCAGAAGAGTAGTATATATAGGAGTAGTTTTGAACTAGAGAAAATCCTTTTTGGCCATTGGGAGAATTACTCTCTGTATAATTTTACTTTCTCTGCAACTTCTAGTTTTACTTTTAAAATTAATTTTCCATCTGTGCTTTTTATTCCCAGAGCTATGAACAACTAAACCCCTTTCAATGGGTTAGGGAGCTCTATTGTAATTTGATGGATCAATAATAGTTTCCAGTATTCTTCTTCTTTCTTTTCTCTTGATTTTACTAGAAAGCTTTCAATCTTCATCTAATTGGGTTGTTATCTTTGAAAAGAAGCTATTCATACTTGGATCTCTTCGGAACCTTGGAAGAGGAAACAAGAGATGATGCTAGAAATGCTTTCTCATGTTGGACCAAATTGGGGTTTGGACGGATATAGTGACATATAATTCTCCCAATACTTTGATTTGGAAATGCATGTAGTATAATCAGTGACCATACTTCATCTCTTCTCATGAGCAATTAGACCAAGAAATTGGCTATTGATCAAGATTTGAGAGATTGAATGACCGAGCAATTGGAATTCAATCACTTAAGATTGCCAAGGAGTTAAGATTGCCAAGGAGATCAATGAATGCATTGATTGAGGAAGAGATGAAAATGAACTTGATCCGGAGAATACAACATCTCCTGAGCCCAATGAACTCCCCATTTCTGATCTTACCCATTCTCTTTACTTTCTGCCATTTACTTTTATGTTCATCTTCCCCATTTCCCATTTAAGATTCTGAAATTTACTTTCCATCATTTACATTCAGTTCTTTATTTCCAGCAATTACATTTTCTGCTATTTACTTTCCCGCCATTTGATTTCCTGAAATTCTCCAATCAAATCCTGCTTAGCTCAACTAGAACATTCCTCCAATTAAAGTTGCTTTACCAATCAATCCCTGTGCGATTCGACCTCACTCTATTGTGAGTTTTTACTTGACGACAATTCGGTATACTTGCCGAAGGATTTGTTGAGAGACAAGTTTCCGTGCATCAAGTTTATGGCGCCGTTACCGGGGATTGATTTTGTATCAACAATGGTTACATTGGTGGATAACTAGATTGAGCATTTTTCTTTTGTTTGATTTAATTTCTGTTAGATTGATTTATTTTCAGTTTCAGTTATTTTCTTCCCTTTTCCCTACCCGTTTGTGGTGTTCTCTTATTTGCTACAATTCAGTTCACTAACCCACTAAATGTTTGATATATTGCATCACTCACACTAACAACATATTTTTTTTAACAAGAATACTCTCTATTTCCCTTTTGCTTGGGCCTTGTTGGTTGTATGGCAGGTAGAAAAAGTGAGGCTTCAACTTCCTTTGATTCTGAACCTGAGAGGACCTTCCTTAGATTAAGGAGGGAAGCAAGAGAAAAGAGAGTTGTTGGTGCTGAGGAAGAGGAAGAGTACTTTGAACCAAACATGGATGAGAATATGGAGTACCATCATGAAGAAGAAGCTCACAACCATGGCAGAGAAGGTCCAGTGCATCATGCTGAGCAAGAAAGAAGAGTTTTGGGATCTTACATAAACCCAAACCCAGGAAACTGTGGAAGTAGCATCCAATAGCCAACCATACATGCCAATAACTTTGAACTAAAGCCACAGCTCATCACCCTTATTCAGAACAACTGTTCATTCGGAGGAAGTGTCCAAGAAGACCCCAATCAACATCTCACTATATTCCTGAGGATATGCGATACTATGAAGTCTAATGGTGTTGATCCTGACACCTATAGATTGCTTTTGTTCCCCTTTTCACTCAAGGACAAAGCATCTAAATGGCTGGAATCCTTCCCGAAGGAGAGTTTAACAACCTGGGAAGATGTGGTGAACAAATTCTTGGCGAGATTCTATCCTTCTCAAAGAATCAACAGGTTGAGAGCTGAGGTACAAACCTTCAGGCAATAAGATAGTGAAACTCTATATGAAGCATGGGAGAGGTTTAAGGACTTGACAAGAAGGTGCCCGCCAGATATGTTGAACGAATGGGTGCAGTTACACATTTTCTATGAAGGTCTTTCTTATGAATCAAAGAAGGTAGTAGACCACTCATCCGGGGGATCTCTGAATAAGAAGAAGACCATTGAAGAAGCCATAGATGTCATTGAGACTGTAGCAGAGAATGACTACTTCTATGCCTCTGAAAGAGGCAACACTAGAGGAGTAATGGAGCTAAACAATGTGGATGCACTGTTGGCCCAAAACAAGATGATCACCAAGCAGCTAGCTGACCTTACCAAGAAGATGGAGAGGAACCAAGTAGCAGCAATCACCACCTCATCAGCAGCCCAAGAAGGAGTGAATGCAGAAGCAGAGGGTGATCAGGAACAAGCCAACTACATTGGAAATTCACCTAGGCAGACCCATGATCCATACTCTAAAACTTATAATCCTGGTCGGAGGAACCACCCAAACTTTGGGTGGGGAAATCAACAAGATCAAGGCCAAGATCAGAGACGTCACAACCCCAACAACAATGCGGCTCACCAACATTCCACACAGAGATCATATCAGCACCCACCTAACAACACCTCTCAACATCCATATCAAAACCAAAATGGCCATTCTCATCCCTCCAACCCCAATTCACCATCATCTGAAGATAGACTCTCAAGGATTGAGACCCTACTTGAACGTATATGCAAAGAAGTTCAAGATAGTAAAATGTTCTGAGAGGAAGTGCGGTCCAATAGGCAGAATCAAGATGCTGCTATCAAGAAACTTGAGACACAAATTGGCTACTTATTCAAGCAAGTCCCCAGCCATAACCTGTGCAACAACACTGATTCACACCCAAGGAAGGAATGTCAGGCCATCACCCTCAGAAGTAGGAAGGAATTGAAGGAAACTCCCAAGAAACCATAAGAGAAGAACTCGAATGAAGGGGAAAAGGAATGAGATGAAGCCCAAATTCCCACTCCCAGTTCACAGCAAAAAAGAGAAATGCTGAAGCCAGACAACCCAAAAGCTCCATACCGTCAGCAATTTAAAAAGAAGGAAGATGACAACCAATTCTGAAGATTCTTGGAAATCTTCAAGAAACTACAAATCAACATACCCTTTGCTGAAGCAATAGAGCAAATGCTACTCTATGCCAAATTTTTAAAGGAATTAATGACCAAGAAGAGAAGCTGGAAGAGCAATGAGACTGTGATACTAACCGAAGAATGTAGTGCCATCATATAGCACAAACTACCCTAGAAATTGAAGGATCCTGGGAACTTCCAAATTCCTTGCATTATAGGGGAAATCACAATGGAAAAAGCACTATGTGATTTAGGAGCCAGCATAATTCTGATGTCAGTAGCTATGATGAGAAAAATGAAGATTGAGGAGGCTAAGCCAACAAAAATGGCCCTGTGATGAGCGGATAATTTATACGCTTTTTGACATTGTTTTTAGTATGTTTTTAGTAGGATCTAGTTACTTTTAGGGATGTTTTTAATAGATTTTGTGTTAAATTCACATTTCTGGACTTTACTATGAGTTTGTGTGTTTTTCTGTGATTTCAGGTATTTTCTGGCTGAAATTGAGGGACTTGAGCAGAAATCAGATTCAGAGGTTGAAAAAGGACTGCTGATGCTGTTGGATTCTGACCTCCCTGCACTCAAAGTGGATTTTCTGGAGCTACAGAACTCGAAATGGCTCGATTCCAATTGCGTTGGAAAGTCAACATCCAGGGCTTTCCAGCAATATATAATAGTCCATACTTTGGCCAAGAATTAATGACGTAAACTGGCGTTCAACGCCAGCTTTCTACCCAAATCTGGCGTCCAGCGCCAGAAAAGGATCCAAAACCAGAGTTGAACGCCCAAACTGGCACAAAAATTGGCGTTCAACTCCACAAATGGCCTCTGCACGTGCAACACTTAAGCTCAGCCCAAACACACACCAAGTGGGCCCCGGAAGTGGATTTATACATCAAATACTTACTCATGTAAACCCTAGTAGCTAGTTTATTATAAATAGGACCTCTTACTATTGTATTAGGCATCTTTGGATTACCTTATAATCCTCTGATCACGTTTTAGGGGGCTGGCCATCTCGGCCATGCCTGGACCTTTCACTTATGTATTTTCAACGGTAGAGTTTCTACACTCCATAGATTAAGGTGTGGAGCTCTGCTGTTCCTCAAAGATTAATGCAAAGTACTACTGTTTTCTATTCAATTCTTCTTATTTCGTTTCTAAGATATCCATTCGCACCCAAGAACGTGATGAAGGTGATGATTATGTGTGACGCTCATCATCCTTCTTCCTTATGAACGCGTGCCTGACAAACACTTCCGTTCTACATGAAATCAAGCTAGAATGAATATCTCTTAGATCTCCTAACCAGAATCTTCGTGGCGTAAGCTAGAATGATGGCGGCATTCAAGAGAATCCGGAAGGTCTAAACCTTGTCTGTGGTATTCCAAGTAGGATTCAATGATTGAATGACTGTGACGAGCTCCTAACTCGCGATTGCAGGGCGTTAGTGACAGACGCAAAAGGATAGTAAATCCTATTCCAGCATCATCGAGAACCGACAGATGAATAGCCGTGCCGTGACAGGGTGCGTGAGCATATTATTCACTGAGAGGATAAGATGAAGCCAATGACAAGGGTGATGCCTCCAGACAATTAGCCGTGCCGTGACAGGGCATTGGATCATTTTCCCGTGAGATGACCGAAAGTAGCCATTGACAGTGGTGATGTATCACATAAAGCCAGCCATGGAAAGGAGTAAGACTGATTGGATGAAGATAGCAGGAAAGCAGAGGTTCAGAGGAACGAAAAGCATCTCCATTCGCTTATCTGAAATTCCTACCAATGAATTATATAAGTATCTCTATCCCTATTTTATTATATAATATTCGAAAACTCCATAATTATTCTATATCCGCCTAACTGAGATTTACAAGGTGACCATAGCTTGCTTCATACCAACAATCTCCGTGGGATTCGACCCTTACTCACGTAAGGTATTACTTGGACGACGCAGTGCACTTGCTGGTTAGTTGTATCGAAGTTGTGACAATCATGAATTAAGATCAGAGCACCAAGCTTTGGAGCCATTACCAGGAGTTATTCGAGCCTGGAGATCACAATTTCGTGCACCAAGTTTTTGGCGCCGTTGCCGGGGATTGTTCGAGTTTGGACAACTGACGGTTCATCTTGTTGCTCAGATTAGGTAATTTTCTTTTTGTTTTGTTTTCAAAAATTTTTCAAAAAGCTTTCAAAAATTTTTCTTTTGTTTTCGAAAAAAAAAAATAAAATAAAATAAAATAAAATAATAAAAATAATGTTTTCAAAAATAAATTATTCTATGGCTTCAAGATTTTTAAGAATGAATTTTAGTGTTTCATGAAACATGTTGAATCCTATCTGGCTGTAAAGCCATAACCAAACTGCTTTGGGATTGGTATTCAACTAATCACGCCAGTCCATGTAATTATATGCTAAAGCTTGGCTGGCTATTAAGCCATGCCTGACCCTTTGATTGGAGCTTTAGAGCATAAGATTCCTGGAATTCATATTAAAAATTTTGGAATCCTTATTTTTCTTTTTCAAAATAATTTTTCGAAAAATATAAAATAAAAATCCAAAAAAATTTAGAAAATCACAAAAATAAAAAATATTTCATGTTTCTTGTTTGAATCTTGAGTCATATCATAAGTTTGGTGTCAATTGCATGTGCATCTTGCATTTTTCGAAAATTCATGCATTCATAGTGTTCTTCATGATCTTCAAGTTGTTCTTGGTAAGTCTTCTTGTTTTATCTTGATGATTTTTTGTTTTGTGTCTTTTCATGTTTATCATATGCATTTTTGAATTCTTAGTGCCTAGGCATTAAAGAATTCTAAGTTTGGTGTCTTGCATGTTTTCTTTGCATTAAAAATTTTTTTCAAAAATATGTTCTTGATGTTCATCATGACATTCATAGTGTTCTTGGTGTTCATCTTGACATTCATAGCATTCTTGCATGCATTCATTGTTTTGATCTAAAAATTTCATGCATTGCATCCTTTTAGTGTTTTTCTCTTGCATCATAAAAATTCAAAAATCAAAAAAAAAAATATCTTTCCCTTTTTCTCTCCTCAAATTCGAAAATTTGGGTTGACTTTTTCAAAAATTTTTAAAATCAAATTATTTCTTATGAGTCAAATCAAATTTTCAATTTGAAAATCTTATATTTTTCAAAATCTTTTTCAAAAATCAAATCTTTTTCAAAATCCTTAGTTATTTTCGAAAATTCCAAAAATATTTTTCAAAAATCTTTTTCTTATTTTTATATCAAATTTTCGAAAATAACATAAACAATTAATGTTTTGATTAAAAATTTCAAGTTTGTTACTTGCTTGTTAAGAAAGATTCAAACTTTAAGTTCTAGAATCATATCTTGTGATTTCTTGTGAATCAAGTCATTAATTGAGAATTTAAAAATCAAATCTTTTTCAAAACTAATTTCTATCATATCTTTTCAAAAATATCTTCTCATCTTGTCTTTTTCAAAAATTTGATTTTCAAAATATCTTTTCTAACTTCCTAACTTCTTATCTTTTCAAAATTTGTTTCAACTAACTAACTAACTTTTTGTTTGTTTCTTAACTTTTTCAAAACTACCTAACTAACTCTCTCTCTCTAATTTCTTTTCAAAAACTAATTTCTTTTTAATTAACTAATTATTTTTATTTTTATTTTTGATTTAAAAAATTTTCGAAAAAAAATACTAAACATTTTTCAAAAACTATTTTCAAAAATCACTAACTCTTTTTCAAAATAATTTTCGAAAATTTTCCCTCCCCCATCTTATTCTATTTATTTATTCATCTACTAACATCTCTTCCTCACATCATCACCAAATTCGAACCCCCTCCTCTATCTGTGTTCAAATTTCTTCTTCTTTTCTTCAACTAACAATAAGGAACCTCTTTACTGTGACATAGAGGATTCCTCTTCTTTTCTTGTTCTCTTCTCTTTCTTATGAGCAGGGACAGAGAAAAAGGCATTCTTGTTGAAGCTGATCCAGAACCTGAAAGGACTCTGAAAAGGAAACTAAGAGAAGCTAAATTACAACAATCCAGAGACAACTTGATTGAAAATTTCGAACAAGTAAAGGAAATGGCAGCCGAACCCAACAACAATGCAAGGAGAATGCTTGGTGACTTTACTGCACCCAATTCCAATTTACATGGAAGAAGCATCTCCATTCCTGCCATTGGAGCAAACAACTTTGAGCTGAAACCTCAGTTAGTTTCTCTGATGCAGCAGAACTGCAAGTTTCATGGACTTCCATCTGAAGATCCCTTTCAGTTCTTAACTGAATTCTTGCAGATATGTGATACTGTTAAGACTAATGGAGTAGATCCTGAAGTCTACAGGCTCATGCTTTTCCCTTTTGCTGTAAGAGACAGAGCTAGATTATGGTTGGATTCTCAACCCAAAGACAGCCTGAACTCTTGGGATAAGCTGGTCATGGCTTTCTTAGCCAAGTACTTTCCTCTTCAAAAGCTGAGCAAGCGTAGAGCTGATGTTCAAACCTTCAGACAGAAAGAAGGTGAATCCCTCTATGAAGCTTGGGAAAGATACAAACAGTTGACCAAAAAGTGTCCTTTTGACATGCTTTCAGAATGGACCATCCTGGATATATTTTATGATGGTTTATCTGAGCTATCAAAGATGTCACTGGACACTTCTGCAGGTGGATCCATTCACCTAAAGAAAATGCCTGCAGAAGCTCAAGAACTCATTGACATGGTTGCTAATAACCACTTCATGTACACTTCTGAAAGGAATCCTGTGAGTAATGGGACGCCTATGAAGAAGGGAGTTCTTGAAGTTGATACTCTGAATGCCATATTGGCTCAGAATAAAATATTGACTCAACAAGTCAATATGATCTCTCAGAGTCTGCATGGAATGCAAGCTGCATCCAACAGTACTCAAGAGGCTTCTTATGCAGAAGAAGCTTATGATCTTGAGAACCCTGCAATAGCAGAGGTGAATTACTTAGGTAAACCTTATGGAAACACCTATAACTCATCATGGAGAAATCATCCAAATTTCTCATGGAAGGATCAAAAGCCTCAACAAGGCTTTAATAATGGTGGAAGAAACAGGTTTAACAATAATAAACCTTTTCCATCATCCACTCAGCAACAGACAGAGAACTCTGAACAAAATGCTTCTAATTTAGCAAATCTAGTCTCTAATCTATCCAAGGCCACTGTGAGTTTCATGAATGAAACGAGGTCTTCCATTAGAAATCTGGAAGCACAAGTGAGCCAGCTGAGTAAAAGGATCACTGAAATCCCTCCTAGTACTCTCCCAAGCAATACAGAAGAGAACCCAAAAGGATAGTGCAAGGCCATTGACATAAGCACCATGGCCGAACCTGTGAGGAGAGGAGAGGACATGAATCCCAAGGAGGAAGACCTCCTGGGACGTCCAGTGGTCAATAAGGAGCTTCCCTCTGAGGAACCAAAGGACTCTGGGGCCCATCTAGAGACCATAGAGATCCCATTGAACCTCCTTATACCCTTCATGAGCTCTGATGAGTATTCCTCTTCTGAAGAGAATGAGGATGTTACTGAAGAGCAAACTGCCAAGTTTCTTGGTGCAATCATGAAGCTGAATGCCAAATTATTTGGCATTGATGCTTGGGAAGTTGAACCTCCCTTGTTCATCAATGAACTAAGTGATCTGGATCAACTGACATTGCCTCAGAAGAGACAGGATCCTGGAAAGTTCATAATACCCTGTACCATAGGCACCATGATCTTTAAGGCTCTGTGTGACCTTGGTTCAGGAATAAACCTCATGCCCCTCTCTGTAATAGAGAAACTGGGAATCTATGGGGTGCAAGCTGCTAAAATCTCATTAGAGATGGCAGACAGCTCTAGAAAACAGGCTTATGGACAAGTAGAGGATGTATTAGTAAAGGTTGAAGGCCTTTACATCCCTGCTGATTTCATAGTCCTGGATACTGGAAAGGAAGAGGATGAATCCATCATTCTAGGAAGACCTTTCCTGGCCACAGCAAGAGCTGTGATTAATGTTGACAGAGGTGAAATAATCCTTCAATGGAATGAGGACTCCCTTGTGTTTAAAACTCAAGGATCTCGCTCTGCAACCATGGAGAGGAAGCAGAAAAAGCTTCTCTCAAGGCAGAGTCAACCAGAGCCCCCACAGTCAAACTCTAAGTTTGGTGTTGGGAGGCCACAACCAAACTCTAAGTTTGGTGTTGAACTCCCATACCCAAACTCTAAGTTTGGTGTTGGAGAGTCTCAACAAAGCTCTGCACATCTGTGAGGCTCCATGAGAGCCCACTGTCAAGCTATTGACATTAAAGAAGCGCTTGTTGGGAGGTAACCCAATGTTTATCTAATTCTTATTTTTATTGTTTTTCATGTTTTCTTAGGTTCATGATCATGTGGAGTCACAAAATAAACAAAAAAATCAAAAACAGGAATAAAAAATAGCAGAAGAAAAATCACACCCTGGAGGAGCATCTGTCTGGCGTTCAAACGCCAGAACAGAGCATAGTTCTGGCGCTGAACGCCCAGAATGGGAGCATCCTGGCGCTGAACGCCCAGAACAAGCATAGTTCTGGCGTTCAACGCCAGAAATGGCAGCAAAGGGGCGTTGAACGCCCAAAATGGGCACCAACCTGGCGCTGAACGCCCAGAGTTGTGTGCAAGGGCATTTTGCATGCCTAAATTGGTGCAGGGATGTAAATGCCTTGACACCTCAAGATCTGGGACCTCACAGGATCACCTCAGGATCTGTGGACCCCACAGGATCCCCACTACCTCCACTCACTCTCTTCTCTCTTCTCAATCATCCTTTATTCCCAATAAACACTCTTCCTTATTAACCCTTTACCACTCACATCCAAACACCACTACCTTCAAAATTCAACATCTCTCTCTCCCACCCAATCCCACCCATATGGCCGAATACACACCTCCATCCATCTCCTCCATATCCTCTTCTTCTTCTTCTATTCTTTCTTCTTTTGCTCGAGGGTGAGCAACATTCTAAGTTTGGTGTGGTAAAAGCATAGCTTTTTTGTTTTTTCCATAACCATTGATGGCACCTAAGGCCAGAGAAACCTCTAGAAAGAGGAAAGGGAAGACAAAAGCTTCCATCAAGGGTCTATAGCTCAGTGGTAGAACATTTGACTGCAAATCAAGAGATCCGTGAGATACCTCAGGGGATACATTTTCTTCCACACAATTATTGAAAGCAACTAAGGGTGGAACATCAAGAGCACTCCATCATCCTTCATGAAATCAGAGAAGATCTAAAAGCAATGAAGGAGGAGCAGCCAAGGCAAGGAAGAGACATAGAAGAGCTCAAGGACATCACTAAGGTGGACTCATTCCTTGTTCTTACTTTCTCTGTTTTTCGTTTTCTATGTTATGTGCTTATCTATGTTTGTGTCTTCATTACATGATCATTAGTAGTTAGTAACTCTGTCTTAAAGTTATGAATGTCCTATGAATCCATCACCTCTCTTAAAATAAAAACTGTTTTAATTCAAAAGAACAAGAAGTACATGAGTTTTGAATTTATCCTTGAACTTAGTTTAATTATATTGATGTGGTGATAATGCTTCTTGTTTTCTGAATGTATGCTTGAACAGTGCATATGTCTTTTGAAGTTGTTGTTTAAGAATGTTAAATATGTTGGCTCTTGAAAGAATGATGACTAGGAGACATGTTATTTGATAATCTGAAAAATCATAAAAATGATTCTTGAAGCAAGAAAAAGCAGTAAAGAACAAAGCTTGCAGAAAAAAAAAAAATAGGCGAAAAAAAAAATAGAAAGAAAAAGAAAAAGCAAGCAGAAAAAGCCAAAGCTCTTAAAACCAAGAGGCAAGAGCAAAAAGCCAATAACCCTTAAAACCAAAAGGCAAGGGCAATTAAAAAGGATCCCAAGGCTTTGAGCATCAGTGGATAGGAGGGCCTAAAGGAATAAAATCCTGGTCTAAGCGGCTAAACCAAGCTGTCACTAACCATGTGCTTGTGGCGTGTAGGTGTCAAGTGAAAACTTGAGACTGAGCGGTTAAAGTCAAGGTCCAAAGCAAAAAAAAAGAGTGTGCTTAAGAACCCTGGACACCTCTAATTGGGGACTTTAGCAAAGCTGAGTCACAATCTGAAAAGGTTCACCTAATTATGCGTCTGTGGCATTTATGTATCCGGTGGTAATACTGGAAAACAAAATGCTTAGGGCCACGGCCAAGACTCATAAAGAAGCTGTGTTCAAGAATCATCATACTGAACTAAGAGAGTCAATAACACTATTCGAAATCTGAAGTTCCTATAGATGCCAATCATTCTGAACCTCAATGGATAAAGTGAGATGCCAAAACTATTCAAGAGGCAAAAAGCTATAAGTCCCGCTCATATGATTGAAGCTCTGTTTCATTGATAGTTTGGAATTTATAGTATATTCTATTCTTTTTATCCTATTTTGATTTTCAGTTGCTTGGGGACAAGCAACAATTTAAGTTTGGTGTTGTGATGAGCGGATAATTTATACGCTTTTTGACATTGTTTTTAGTATGTTTTTAGTAGGATCTAGTTACTTTTAGGGATGTTTTTAATAGATTTTGTGTTAAATTCACATTTCTGGACTTTACTATGAGTTTGTGTGTTTTTCTGTGATTTCAGGTATTTTCTGGCTGAAATTGAGGGACTTGAGCAGAAATCAGATTCAGAGGTTGAAAAAGGACTGCTGATGTTGTTGGATTCTGACCTCCCTGCACTCAAAGTGGATTTTCTGGAGCTACAGAACTCGAAATGGCGCGCTTCCAATTGCGTTGAAAAGTAGACATCCAGGGCTTTCCAGAAATATATAATAGTCCATACTTTGGCCAAGAATTGACGACGTAAACTGGCGTTCAACGCCAGCTTTCTACCCAAATCTGGCGTCCAGCGCCAGAAAAGGATCCAAAACCAGAGTTGAACGCCCAAACTGGCACAAAAACTGGCGTTCAACTCCACAAATGGCCTCTACACGTGCAACACTTAAGCTCAGCCCAAACACACACCAAGTGGGCCCCGGAAGTGGATTTATACATCAAATACTTACTCATGTAAACCCTAGTAGCTAGTTTATTATAAATAGGACCTCTTACTATTGTATTAGGCATCTTTGGATTACCTTATGATCCTCTGATCACGTTTTAGGGGGCTGGCCATCTCGGCCATGCCTGGACCTTTCACTTATGTATTTTCAACGGTAGAGTTTCTACACTCCATAGATTAAGGTGTGGAACTCTGCTGTTCCTCAAAGATTAATGCAAAGAACTACTGTTTTCTATTCAATTCTTCTTATTTCGTTTCTAAGATATCCATTCGCACCCAAGAACGTGATGAAGGTGATGATTATGTGTGACGCTCATCATCCTTCTTCCTTATGAACGCGTGCCTGACAAACACTTCCGTTCTACATGAAATCAAGCTTGAATGAATATCTCTTAGATCTCCTAACCAGAATCTTCGTGGCGTAAGCTAGAATGATGGCGGCATTCAAGAGAATCTGGAAGGTCTAAACCTTGTCTGTGGTATTCCAAGTAGGATTCAATGATTGAATGACTGTGACGAGCTCCTAACTCGCGATTGCAGGGCGTTAGTGACAGACGCAAAAGGATAGTAAATTCTATTCCAGCATGATCGAGAACCGACAGATGAATAGCCGTGCCGTGACAGGGTGCGTGAGCATATTATTCACTAAGACGATAAGATGAAGCCATTGACAAGGGTGATGCCTCCAGACGATTAGCCATGCCGTGACAGGGCATTGGATCATTTTCCCGTGAGATGACCGAAAGTAGCCATTGACAGTGGTGATGTATCACATAAAGCCAGCCATGGAATGGAGTAAGACTGATTGGATGAAGATAGCAGGAAAGCAGAGGTTCAGAGGAACGAAAAGCATCTCCATTCGCTTATCTGAAATTCCTACCAATGAATTATATAAGTATCTCTATCCCTATTTTATTATATAATATTCAAAAACTCCATAATTATTCTATATCCGCCTGACTGAGATTTACAAGGTGACCATAGCTTGCTTCATACCAACAATCTCCGTGGGATTCGACCCTTACTCACGTAAGGTATTACTTGGACGACCCAGTGCACTTGCTGGTTAGTTGTATCGAAGTTGTGACAATCATGAATTAAGATCAGAGCACCAAGCTTTGGAGCCATTACCAGGAGTTGTTCGAGCCTGGAGATCACAATTTCGTGCACCACCCTGCCACTGGCAGACCGATCGTTTAAGTTTCCTCATGGCATAGTAGAAGATTTACTGGTGAAGGTAGGAGATTTTATCTTCCCAGCAAACTTCGTAGTGCTGGACATGAAGGAGGAAGCCAAGGCCTCCATCATCCTGGGAAGACCATTCTAGGCCACTGCTGGAGCTATCATTGATATCCAAAAAGGTGAACTTACCTTAAGATTACAGAATGAGAAGATGACATTCAATGTGTTCAAGGCCATGAGCTACCCACAAGAACCATTGGGAGAATGTATGAGTTTGGATTCACTGGAAGATGCAGTACAAGAGATTTTTGAAGAAGAAGAACTTGAAGGGTTAACAAAGGAGGAATCAGCATCTAGCGAAGAGGCTGCAACAGCGGAGACTCATGTTCAAGGTGCACCAGAGGTGGAGAATGAAAGAAAAGAAGCACCCAAATTTGAACTCAAAGCACTGCCACCCACTCTCAAATACGCATATTTAGGAGAGAATGAAAGTTACCCAGTGATCATAAACTCAACCCTCAGCCAAGATCAAGAGGATGAACTACTCCAAGTATTGCGAAAACACAAGGATGCCATTAGATGGACCCTCGCTGACCTGAAAGGAATCAGTTCGGCCATATGCATTCATAAGATACTGTTGGAAGATGATGCCAAACCATCCATTCAACCCCAAAGGAGGCTGAATCCAGTCATGAAAGAAGTGGTACAGAAAGAAGTCATGAAGTTGTGGCAGGGAGGGGTGATCTACCCGATCTCAGACAGTCCATGGGTCAGCCCTGTGTAAGTTGTCCCAAAAAAGGGAGGTATCACTGTAGTCCCCAATGAGAAGAACGAACTAATCCCTACAAGGACCGTCACAGGATGGCGGATGTGCATAGACTACAGAAAACTCAATGAAGCTACAAGAAAATATCATTTCCCCCTTCCTTTTATGGATCAGATGCTGGAAAGACTTGCAGGACACGCATATTACTGTTTTCTCGATGGTTATTCAGGATATAACCAAATAGTGGTTGATCCGAGAGACCAAGAGAAAACCTCATTCACTTGCCCATATGGAGTGTTTGCCTATAGGCGCATGCCATTTGGGCTATGTAATGCACCTGCAACTTTCCAACGTTGCATGCTCTCCATTTTTTCAGATATGATAGAGAAATTCATTGAAGTCTTTATAGATGACTTTTTAGTATTCGGAGATTCCTTTCCTAATTGCCTAAATCACCTGGCCTGGTATTAAAAAGATGTCAAGAGACCAATTTGGTCTTGAACTGGGAGAAATGTCACTTTATGGTGACAGGAAGAATAGTTCTTGGCCATAAGGTTTCTAACCAAGGTATTGAGGTAGACAGAGCTAAAGTAGAACTCATTGAAAAACTACCTCCACCAAGTGATGTCAAGGAAATTAGGAGCTTTTTAGGGCATGCTGGCTTTTACAGAAGGTTTATTAAAGATTTTTCAAAAATAGCCAAGCCCTTAAGCAATCTCCTTGTATCTGATACCCCATTTATCTTTGATGAAAAGTGCATGCTAGCATTCGAAAACTTGAAGAAGAGGCTGTCCTCTGCCCCTATCATTTCCCCACCTGATTGGAACTTGCCATTTGAACTGATGTGTGATGCATCTGATTTTGCAGTTGGGGCAGTGTTGGGACAGAGGAAAGATAACTTGGTCCATGTGATATACTATGCCAACAAAGTCCTCAATGACACTCAAAGAAATTATACCATTACTAAAAAGGAGTTGCTGGCAATAGTTTTTGCATTTGACAAGTTTAGATCATACCTCATTGGTGCCAAAGTGATCGTTTTCACAGATCACACAACACTTAAATATTTGTTTGCCAAGCAATAATCAAAACCAAGACTAATAAGATGGATATTGTTGTTGCAGGAATTCAATATTGAAATTAGAGACAAGAAAGGAGTGGAGAACAAGGTAGCGGATCACCTATCCAGAATCCCTCATGATAAAGGAGGAACACATGATACAAGTGTAAATGAGTTCTTCCCAGATGAGCAGTTGATGATGGTTCACAGAGCACCCTGGTTTACCAGTTATTGCCAATTTCAAGGCAACTGGGGCTTTACCTCCAGAAATCAACAAACATAAAAAAAGAAAGCACATCAATGATGCTAAATATTTTGTCTGGGATGAACCATATCTATTCAAGAAATGTTCAGATGGAATCCATAGAAGATGTGTTTCAGAAAAAGAGGGAAGAGAGGTCCTATGGAACTGCCATGGCTTGTGCTATGGAGGCCACTTTGGAGGGGAAAGAACTACAGCCAAGGTGTTACAAAGCAGATTCTTTTGGCCCACCCTTTTCAAGGATGCCAAGGAAGTAGCAAAGAACTGCAATGAATGCCAAAGAGCTGGAAACCTACCCAAAAAAAATGAGATGCCACAGAATTTCATCTTAGAGCTGGAACTGTTTGATGTATGGGGAATCGATTTCATTGGACCATTCCCAACCTCATATTCAAACAAGTATATCCTAGTAGCAGTGGATTACGTTTCTAAGTGGGTAGAGGCCATTGCAACCCCAACAAATGATAACAAGGTGGTCATGAACTTCCTCAGAAAGAATATCTTTAGCCGTTTCGGAGTCCCACGAGCGCTCATCAGTGATGGAGGGAGCCATTTTTGTAACAGACCACTAGAAGTTCTTCTCCTATGATACGGGGTAAAGCACAAGGTTGCCACACCTTACCACCCCCAAACAAGTGGGCAAACCGAGATATTTAACAAAGAGTTAAAAAGGATTCTGGAGAAGACTATAGGAGCATCAAGAAAAGACTAGTCGAAGAAGCTAGATGATGCTCTTTGGGCATATAGAACAGAATTTAAAACACCAATCGGGATGTCCCCATATCAACTGGTTTATGGAAAGGCCTGTCATTTACCATTGGAGCTTGAACACAAAGCTATCTGGGCTCTCAAGCTACTAAATTTTGATAGGCTTGCCGCTGGTGAAAAAAGAGTCTTGCAGCTGCAGGAAATGGAGGAGTTTAGATCTCAAGCCTATGAAAATGCCAAGATCTATAAAGAAAAGGCAAAGAGAAGACATGACCTCAATCTGACACCCAAGAGCTTCGAAAAAGGACAGCAAGTGCTCCTCTACAACTCTAAATTGAAACTCTTCCCTGGGAAACTCAAATCAAGGTGGTCTGGACCCTTTCTCGTCACAAAGGTCTCACCATATGGACACATAGAAATCATGGAGGAAAGCTCAAAGAGGACTTTCACTGTGAACGAACAAAGGCTCAATAAACCCTAGAAAGACAAAGGGATCAATAAATTAAAGTCTCATAGGGTGCAATCAAGTGAGTATTCCAGGGCATGATAAAGGTCTGGAAGCCAATGAAGGAATGAACCTAAGTTGCTATGCATGAAACCCCATAAAACCAAGGACATGACTTCCATAATAATGACTCATTTCTCTTTTCATTTCATTCATCATTGTCATGTTTCAGTACTTGCTTAGGGACAAGCAAGCTTTAAGTTTGGTGTTGTGATGCCAAGGCATTTTGGCCAGTTTCACTGACCTTTTCTTTATTGTTTTAGGGTAGTTTCATGCATTTTCTTAGTTAATAAGCAAGTTTTGGGTAGATAATCACTTACATCTTGATTCAAGCAAACATTGTGAATTTTATATGATTTTATGAGAATTATGCAAGAATTGAATGATAAAATGGATGATGCATGATCTCATGAGTTAGAACCTAGCTTTGATGCACTTTACTTGCTTGATTTCAGGACAAAGGAAGCAAGGTAGATGCCACGTTAATAGCCACGTTAGTCTAACTAACGTGACCATTAACATGGAATAGGAGCTAGCTTGCAACGTTAATGAGAAAAGTGATCGCCAATAACGCCTTCGTGAGCCATCATAGCCCACGTTAGTTGCCACGTTAACTACATTAACGTGGAAGCTAACGTGGAGGAGAAGTAAAGCTCCAACGTTAGTGGTAAAAGTGAATACCACTAACGTTGGAAAAAGGGGCACACTTAGCCACGTTAAGAGTCACGTTAATTACATTAACGTGAACTCTAACGTGGAAGGAACAAAGAAGTGCCAACGTTAGTGACACTCACCTTTGTCACTAACGTTGGACCAAGCCACTATTAGCCACGTTAGTTGCCACGTTCATTACATTAACGTGGAAGCTAATGTGGAGGAAAGAAATGATGAGCCAACGTTAGTGACACTCACCTTTGTCACTAATGTTGGAGATGGTAATCACCACCACGTTAGTGGCCACGTTAATACAATTAACGTAAGGAATTAACGTGAGAAGGGGCGTTTGGAGCGTTAGTGACAAAGGTAAGTGTCACTAACGCTCTTGAAGCTGAGGCATGCCCACGTTAAGGGTCACGTTAGCTACACTAACGTGGACTCTAATGTAGGGAGGAAGGGCAACAAGCAAACGTTATTGGAAAAGGTGAATGCCAATAACATTTGCAAAGGACCAAGAGGCAACCTTAGTGGTCACGTTAGTGCCACTAACGTTGAAGTTAACGTGGACCATCTTGGGTTAGGAACGTTAGTGAAAAAGGTGATCGTCACTAACGTTCTCGAACCCACATTTTCACTTAACGTTAATACCACTAACGTCCTAACTAACGTCCCTGCCTAACTCACACTTTCTCTGCAAGCAAAGCTGAGCCCACTGAAGACTGCAGCTGCTTCAACTCAAAGATCCAAAGGCCCATATCCAAGACTTGAAGATCCAACTAGAAGATCAGAAGAGTAGTATATATAGGAGTAGTTTTGAACTAGAGAAAAGGCTTTTTGGCCATTGGGAGAATTACTCTCTGTATAATTTTACTTTCTCTGCAACTTATAGTTTTACTTTTTAGAATGAATTTTCCATCTGTGATTTCTATTCCCAGAGCTATGAACAACTAAACCCCTTTCATTGGGTTAGGGAGCTCTGTTGTAATTTGATGGATCAACAATAGTTTCCAGTATTCTTCTTCTTTCTTTTCTCTTGATTTTACTAAAAAGCTTTCAATCTTCATCTAATTGGGTAGTTATCTTGGAAAAGAAGCTATTCATACTTGGATATCTTCGGAACCTTGGAAGAGAAATGAAGAGATCATGCTAGAAATTATTTCTCATGTTGGACCAAATTGGGGTTTGGACGGATATAGTGACATATAATTCTCCCAATACTTTGATTTGAAAATGCATATGGTATAATCAGTGACCATACTTCATCTCTTCTCATGAGAAATTAGACCAAGGAATTGGCTATTGATCAAGATTTGAGAGATTGAATTACCAAGGAATTGGAATTCAATCACTTAAGATTTCCAAGGAGATCAATGAATGCATTGATTGAGGAAGAGATGAAAATGAACTTGATCTGGAGAATACAACATCTCCTGAGCCCAATGAACTCCCCATTTCAAATTTTACCCATTCTTTTTACTTTCTGCCATTTACTTTTATGTTCATCTTCCCCATTTCACATTTAAGATTTTGAAATTTACTTTTCGTTATTTACATTCAGTTCTTTATTTCCAGCAATTACATTTTCTGCTATTTACTTTCCCGCCATTTGATTTCCTGAAATTCTCCAATCAAATCCTGCTTAGCTCAACTAGAACATTCCTCCAATTAAAGTTGCTTGACCAATCAATCCCTGTGGGATTCGACCTCACTCTATTGTGAGTTGTTACTTGACGACAATTCGGTATACTTGCCGAAGGAGATTTGATGAGAGACAAGTTTCCGTGCATCAGTATCTCTGTAGATCTGGCAAAGGTAAATGTCATTTCTAGTTTATCTTACCCCTCCTCCCTGAGGGAAGTCTGTTCGTTCCTTGGCCATGTAGGTTTTTACCGGAGATTTATCAAGGACTTCAGTAAGGTAGCTTTGCCTTTAGCCAGACTGCTGCAGAAGGATGTTGAGTTCGAGCTGAGTAAGGACTGTATGGAAGCGTTTGATAAGCTGAAGATCGCCTTGACTCAAGCTCTGCTGATTGTGAGAGGACCAGACTGGAGCCAGCCTTTTGAGATTATGTGTGACGTCTCCAACCATGCAGTAGGAGCGGTGCTGGCTCAGCACGAGGGTAAAGATCCTTTTGTAATTGCTTATGCTTCTAAGACATTAGGCACTGCTCAGTCTAATTACATTACCACTGAAAAAGAGCTTCTAGCTATTTGGTGCACGAAATTGTGATGTCCAGGCTCAAACTATTCCTGGCACATGAGCAACTTGGTACGCGTAATCGTGATTACACATTCATAAATTGTCACAACTTCGATACAACTAACCAGCAAGTGCACTGGGTCGTCCAAGTAATACCTTACGTGAGTAAGGGTCGAATCCCACGGAGATTGTTGGTATGAAGCAAGCTATGGTCACCTTGCAAATCTCAGTCAGGCGGATATAAAACAGTTATGTGGTTTTCGAATATTAATTAATAAGATAGGGATAGAAATACTTATGTAAATCATTGGTAGGAATTTTAGATAAGCGAATGGAGATGCTTTTCGTTCCTCTGAACCTCTGCTTTCCTGCTATCTTCATCCAATCAGTCTTACTCCTTTCCATGGCTGGCTTTATGTGATACATCACCACTGTCAATGGCTACTTTCGGTC
The DNA here is from genome assembly GCF_003086295.3 of Arachis hypogaea. Classification (NCBI taxonomy): domain Eukaryota; kingdom Viridiplantae; phylum Streptophyta; class Magnoliopsida; order Fabales; family Fabaceae; genus Arachis; species Arachis hypogaea. The sequence goes on from NC_092052.1 coordinate 80,823,623, forward strand.
ATCTCTCGGGAAAATGATCCAATGCCCTATCACGGCACGGCTAATCGTCTGGAGGCATCACCCTTGTCAATGGCTTCATCTTATCCTCTCAGTGAATAATATGCTCACGCACCCTGTCACGGCACGGCTATTCATCTGTCGGTTCTCGATCATGTTGGAATAGGATTTACTATCCTTTTGCGTCTGTCACTAACGCCCTGCAATCGCGAGTTAGGAGCTCGTCACAGTCATTCAATCATTGAATCCTACTCGGAATACCACAGACAAGGTTTAGACCTTCCGGATTCTCTTGAATGCCGCCATCATTCTAGATTACGCCACGAAGATTCCAGTTAGGAGATCTAAGAGATACTCATTCTAGCTTATTTCATGTAGAACAGAAGTGTTTGTCAAGCACGCGTTCATAAGGGAGAAGGATGATGAGCGTCACACATAAGCATCACCTTCATCACGTTCTTGGGTGCGAATGGATATCTTAGAAGCGAAATAAGAAGAATTGAATAGAAAATAGTAGTACTTTGCATTAATCTTTGAGGAACAGCAGAGCTCCACACCTTAATCTATGGCGTGTAGAAACTCTACCGTTAAAAATACATAAGTGAAGGTCCAGGCATGGCCGAGAGGCCAGCCCCTCTGATCTAAGAACCAGGCGTCCAAAGATGTCCTAAGATCCTAAGATGATCAAAAGATTAGTACAAGGTCCTATTTATAATAAACTAGTCACTAGGGTTTACATGAGTAAGTAATTGATGCATAAATCCACTTCCTGGGCCCACTTGGTGTGTGTTTGGGCTGAGCCTGAGTGTTGCACGTGCAGAGGCCATTTGTGGAGTTGAACGCCAGTTTCTGTGCCAGTTTGGGCGTTCAACTCTGGTTTTGGATCCTTTTCTGGCGCTGGACGCCAGATTTGGGCAGAAGGCTGGCGTTGAACGCCAGTTTACGTCGTTAATTCTTGGCCAAAGTATGGACTATTATATATTTCTGGAAAGCCCTGGATGTCTACTTTCCAACTCAATTGGAAGCGCGCCATTTCGAGTTCTGTAGCTCCAGAAAATCCACTTTGAGTGCAGGGAGGTCAGAATCCAACAGCATCAGCAGTCCTTTTTCAACCTCTGAATCTGATTTTTGCTCAAGTCCCTCAATTTCAGCCAGAAAATACCTGAAATCACAGAAAAACACACAAACTCATAGTAAAGTCCAGAAATGTGAATTTAACATAAAAACTAATGAAAACATCCCTAAAAGTAACTAGATTCTACTAAAAACATACTAAAAACAATGCCAAAAAGCGTATAAATTATCCGCTCATCACAACACCAAACTTAAATTGTTGCTTGTCCCCAAGCAACTGAAAATCAAATAGGATAAAAAGAAGAGAATATACTATAAATTCCAAACTATCAATGAAGCAGAGCTTCAATCATATGAGCGGGACTTATAGCTTTTTGCCTCTTGAATAGTTTTGGCATCTCACTTTATCCATTGAGGTTCAGAATGATTGGCATCTATAGGAACTTCAGATTTCGAATAGTGTTATTGACTTTCCTAGTTCAGTATGATGATTCTTGAACACAGCTTCTTTATGAGTCTTGGCCGTGGCCCTAAGCACTTTGTTTTTCAGTATTACTACCGGATACATAAATGCCACAGACACATAATCGGGTGAACCTTTTCAGATTGTGACTCAGCTTTGCTAAAGTCCCCAATTAGAGGTGTCCAGGGTTCTTAAGCACACTCTTCTTTTGCTTTGGACCTTGACTTTAACCGCTCAGTCTCAAGTTTTCACTTGACACCTTCACGCCACAAGCACATGGTTAGGGACAGCTTGGTTTAGCCGCTTAGACCAGGATTTTATTCCTTTAGGCCCTCCTATCCACTGATGCTCAAAGCCTTGGGATCCTTTTTATTTGCCCTTGCCTTTTGGTTTTAAGGGTTATTGGCTTTTTCTGCTTGCTTTTTCTTTTTCTTTCTATATATATTTTTTTTCTATTTTTTTTTTCGCCCCCCCTTTTTTTTTTTCTGCAAGCTTTGTTCTTTGCTGCTTTTTCTTGCTTCAAGAATCATTTTTATGATTTTTCAGATTATCAAATAACATGTCTCCTAGTCATCATTCTTTCAAGAGCCAACATATTTAACATTCTTAAACAACAACTTCAAAAGACATATGCACTGTTCAAGCATTCATTCAGGAAAACAAGAAGCATTGTCACCACATCAATATAATTAAGCTAAGTTCAAGGATAAATTCGAAACTCATGTACTTCTTGTTCTTTTGAATTAAAACATTTTTCATTTAAGAGAGGTGATGGATTCATAGGACATTTATAACTTTAAGACAAAGTCACTAACTACTAATGATCATGTAATGAAGACACAAACATAGATAAGCACATAACATAGAAAACGAAAAACAGAAGAAATAAGAACAAGGAATAAATCCACCTTAGTGATGTCCTTGAGCTCTTCTATGTCTCTTCCTTGTCTTTGCTGCTCCTCCTTCATTGCTTTTAGATCTTCTCTGATTTCATGAAGGATGATGGAGTGCTCTTGATGTTCCACCCTTAGTTGCTTCCAATAATTGTGTGGAAGAAAATGTATCCCCTGAGGTATCTCAGGGATCTCTTGATTTGCAGTCAAATGTTCTACCACTGAGCTATAGACCCTTGATGGAAGCTTTTGTCTTCCCTTTCCTCTTTCTAGAGGTTTCTCTGGCCTTAGGTGCCATCAATGGTTATGGAAAAAAAAAAAAAGCTATGCTTTTACCACACCAAACTTAGAATGTTGCTCGCCCTCGAGCAAAAGAAGAAAGAATAGAAGAATAAGAAGAAGATATGGAGGAGATGGAGGGAGATGTGTATTTGGCCATATGGGTGGGATTGGGTGGGAAAGAGATGTTGGATTTTGAAGGAAAGTGGGTGTTTGGATGTGAGTGGTAAAGGGTTAATTAGGGAAGAGTGTTTATTGGGAATAGAGGATGATTGAGAAGAGAGAAGAGAGTGAGTGGAGGTGGGTGGGGATCCTGTGGGGTCCACAGATCCTGAGGTGATCCTGTGAGGTCCACAGATCTTGAGGTGTCAAGGCATTTACATCCCTGCACCAATTTAGGCATGTAAAATGCCCTTGCACACAACTCTGGGCGTTCAGCGCCAGGTTGGTGCCCATTTTGGGCGTTCAACGCCCATTTGCTGCCATTTCTGGCGTTGAACGCCAGAACCATGCTTGTTCTGGGCGTTCAGCGCCAGGATGCTCCCATTCTAGGCATTCAGCGCCAGAACTATGCTCTGTTCTGGCGTTTGAACGCCAGACAGATGCTCCTCCAGGGTGTGATTTTTCTTCTGCTGTTTTTGATTCCGTTTTTGAATTTTTTTGTTTATTTTGTGACTCCACATGATCATGAACCTAAGAAAACATGAAAAACAATAAAAATAAGAATGAGATAAACATTGGGTTGCCTCCCAACAAGCGCTTCTTTAATGTCAATAACTTGACAGTGGGCTCTCATGGAGCCTCACAGATGTGCAGAGCTTTGTTGAGACTCTCCAACACCAAACTTAGAGTTTGGATATGGGAGTTCAACACCAAACTTAGAGTTTGGTTGTGGCCTCCCAACACCAAACTTAGAGTTTGACTGTGGGGGCTCTGGTTGACTCTGCTTTGAGAGAAGCTTTTCAAGCTTCCTCTCCATGGTTGCAGAGGGAGATCCTTGAGTTTTGAATACAAGGGAGTTCTCATTCCATTGAAGGAATATTTCACCTCTGTCAACATCAATCACAGCTCTTGCTGTGGCCAGGAAAGGTCTTCCTAGGATGATGGATTCATCCTCTTCCTTTCCAGTATCCAGGACTATGAAATCAGTAGGTATGTAAAGGCCCTCAACCTTTACTAATACATCTTCTACTTGTCCATAAGCCTGTTTTCTTGAGCTGTCTGCCATCTCTAGTGAGATTTTAGCAGCTTGCACCCCATAGATTCCCAGTTTCTCTATTACAGAGAGGGGCATGAGGTTTATCCCTGAACCAAGGTCACACAGAGCTTTAAAGATCATGGTGCCTATGGTGCAGGGTATTATGAACTTTCCAGGATCCTGTCTCTTCTGAGGCAATGTCAGTTGATCCAGATCACTTAGTTCATTGATGAACAAGGGAGGTTCAACTTCCCAAGCATCAATGCCAAATAATTTGGCATTCAGCTTCATGATTGCACCAAGAAACTTGGCAGTTTGCTCTTCAGTGACATCCTCATTCTCTTCAGAAGAGGAATACTTCTCAGAGCTCATGAAGGGCATAAGGAGGTTCAATGGGATCTCTATAGTCTCTAGATGAGCCTCAGAGTCCTTTGATTCCCCAGAGGGAAGCTCCTTATTGACCACTGGACGTCCCAGGAGGTCTTCCTCCTTGGGATTCACGTCCTCTCCTTTCCTCACAGGTTCGGCCATGGCACTTATGTCAATGGCCTTGCACTCTCCTTTTGGGTTCTCTTCTGTATTGCTTGGGAGTGTACTAGGAGGGATTTCAGTGATTCTTTTACTCAGCTAGCCCACTTGTGCTTCCAAATTTCTAATGGAAGACCTTGTTTCATTCATGAAACTTACAGTGGCCTTAGATAGATCAGAGACTAGATTTGCTAAATTAGAAGCGTTTTGTCCAGAGTTCTCTGTCTGTTGCTGAGTTGATGATGGAAAAGGTTTGCTATTGCTAAACCTGTTTCTTCCACCATTGTTAAAGCCTTGTTGAGGCTTCTGATCCTTCCATGAGAAATTTGGATGATTTCTCCATGTTGAGTTATAGGTGTTTCCATAAGGTTCACCTAAGTAATTTACCTCTGCTATTGCAGGGTTCTCAGGATCATAGGCTTCTTCTTCAGAAGATGCCTCTTGAGTACTGTTGGATGCAGCTTGCATTCCATGCAGACTCTGAGAAATCATATTGACTTGCTGAGTCAATATTTTATTCTGAGCCAATATGGCATTCAGAGTATCAACTTCAACAACTCTCTTCTTCATAGGCGTCCCATTACTCACAGGATTCCTTTCAGAAGTGTACATGAACTGGTTATTAGCAACCATGTCAATGAGTTCTTGAGCTTCTGCAGGCGTTTTCTTTAGGTGAATGGATCCACCTGCAGAGGTGTCCAGTGACATCTTTGATAGCTCAGATAAACCATCATAGAATATATCCAGGATGGTCCATTCTGAAAGCATGTCAGAAGGACACTTTTTGGTCAACTGTTTGTATCTTTCCCAAGCTTCATAGAGGGATTCACCTTCTTTCTATCTGAAGGTTTGAACATCAGCTCTAAGCTTGCTCAGCTTTTGAGGAGGAAAGTACTTGGCTAAGAAAGCCGTGACCAACTTATCCCAAGAGTTCATGCTGTCTTTAGGTTGAGAATCCAACCATAATCTAGCTCTGTCTCTTACAGCAAAAGGGAAAAGCATGAGCCTGTAGACTTTAGGATCTACTCCATTAGTCTTAACAGTATCACATATCTGCAAGAATTCAGTTAAGAACTGAAAAGGATCTTCAGATGGAAGTCCATGAAACTTGCAGTTCTGCTGCATCAGAGAAACTAATTGAGGTTTCAGCTCAAAGTTGTTTGCTCCAATGGCAGGAATGGAGATGCTTCTTCCATGTAAATTGGAATTAGGTGCAGTAAAGTCACCAAGCATCCTCCTTGCATTATTATTATTTTCGGCTGCCATCTCCTCTGCCTGTTCGGAAATTTCTGAAAGGTTATCTCTGGATTGTTGTATTTTAGCTTCTCTTAATTTTCTCTTTAGAGTCCTTTCAGGTTCTGGATCTGCTTCCACAAGAATGTTCTTATCCTTGCTCCTGCTCATATGACAAGGAAGAATGGACAGAAAAATGATAATAATAATAGAGATCCTTTATACCACAGTATAGGGATCCCTTTGTGAGTGGAAGAGAAGGGGGAGACAAAGAATGTGATGTAAGGGAAGAAATGCAACTGTACGAATGGAAGAGATGTGAGATGAGATGTTAGGATATGAATGAATAAATAGAATAGGATGAGAGAGAGAGAGGGAATTTTTGAAAATTATGTTTGAAAAGGAGTTAGTGATTTTTGAAAATTGGTTTTTGAAAATGTGTTAGTAATTTTCGAAAATTAAGATTTAAAAATTAAAACAATTAATAAATTAAAAAGAAATTTTGAAAAAGGGGAGAGATATTTTCGAAAAATGAGAGAGAGAGAGTTAGTTAGGTGGTTTTGAAAAAGTTAAGAAACAAACAAAAAGTTAGTTAGTTAGTTGAAACAAATTTTGAAAAGATAAGAAGTTAGGAAGTTAGAAAAGATATTTTGAAAAGATATTTTTGAAAAAGATAAGATAAGAAGATATTTTTGAAAAGATATGATAGAAATTAGTTTTGAAAAAGATTTGATTTTTAAAATCTCAATTAATGACTTGATTCATAAGAAATCACAAGATATGATTCTAGAACTTAAAGTTTGAATCTTTCTTAACAAGCAAGTAACAAACTTCAAATTTTTGAATCAAAACATTAATTGATTATGTTATTTTCGAAAATTTGATATAAAAATAAGAAAAAGATTTTTGAAAAATATTTTTGGAATTTTCGAAAATAACTAAGAATTTTGAAAAAGATTTGATTTTTGAAAAAGATATTGAAAAAGATAAGATTTTCAAATTGAAAATTTGATTTGACTCATTGGCAACAATTTGATTTTAAAAATTTTTTAAAAAGTCAACTCAAATTTTTGAATTTGATGAGAGAAAAAGGGAAAGATATTTTTTTTTTTTGATTTTTTGAATTTTTATGAAAACATGAAAAATATGCAATGCATGAAATTTTTAGATCAAAACAATGAATGCATGCAAGAATGCTATGAATGTCAAGATGAACACCAAGAACACTTTGAATGTCATGATGAACATCAAGAACATATTTTTGAAAAATTTTTAATGCAAAGAAAACATGCAAGACACCAAACTTAGAATTCTTTAATGCTTAGACACTAAGAATTCAAGAATGCATATGATAAACATGAAAAGACACAAAACAAAAAATCATCAAGATCAAACAAGAAGACTTACCAAGAACAACTTGAAGATCATGAAGAACACTATGAATGCATGATATTTTCGAAAAAATGCAAGATGCATATGCAAGTGACACCAAACTTATGATATGACTCAAGACTCAAACAAGAAACAGAAAATATTTTTGATTTTTATGATTTTCTAATTTTTTTTGGATTTTTATTTTATATTTTTCGAAAAATTATATGAAAAAGAAAATAAGTATTCCAAAATTTTTAATATGAATTCCAGGAATCTTGCCATGTTAGTCTAAAGCTTCAGTCCATGAATTAGACTTGGCTCACTAGCCAGCCAAGCTTTCAATGAAAGCTCTAGTCCAAAACACTAGACATGGCCAATGGCCAGCCAAGCTTTAGTCTTTAACACGAGAGTATATTGCTCTTTATAGCAAATTGCAAGCCTCAGTCCAAATAAATTTAGACATGGCTTTACAGCTAGCCAGGCTTTACAGCTAGCCAGGCTTTACATGCTTCATGAAACACTAGAATTCATTCTTAAAAATCTTGAATAAGATTTTTGAAAACATTTTTATTTATTTTTTTTTCAAAAACATATGAGAGATTTTTGAAAATATTTTTTGAAAAATTTTTGAAAATAAAGTAAAAAGAAAATTACCTAATCTGAGCAACAAGATGAACCGTCAGTTGTCCAAACTCAAACAATCCCCGGAAACGGCGCCAAAAACTTGTTGTTGTTGCCGGGATTGGGATCTCAGACGATTCTTGGCACCAAACAGGAACAATTAAGTCCCCGGCAACGGCGCCAAAAACTTGGTGCACGAAATTGTGATGTCCAGGCTCAAACTATTCCTGGCACGTGAGCAACTTGGTACGCGTAATCGTGATTACACATTCATAAATTGTCACAACTTCGATACAACTAACCAGCAAGTGAACTGGGTCGTCCAAGTAATACCTTAAGTGAGTAAGGGTCGAATCCCACGGAGATTGTTGGTATGAAGCAAGCTATGGTCACCTTGCAAATCTCAGTCAGGCGGATATAAAACAGTTATGTGGTTTTCGAATATTAATTAATAAGATAGGGATAGAAATACTTATGTAAATCATTGGTAGGAATTTCAGATAAGCGAATGGAGATGCTTTTCGTTCCTCTGAACCTCTGCTTTCCTGCTATCTTCATGCAATCAGTCTTACTCCTTTCCATGGCTGGCTTTATGTGATACATCACCACTGTCAATGGCTACTTTCGGTCATCTCTCGGGAAAATGATCCAATGCCCTGTCACGGCACGGCTAATCGTCTGGAGGCATCACCCTTGTCAATGGCTTCATCTTATCCTCTCAGTGAATAATATGCTAACGCACCCTGTCACGGCACGGCTATTCATCTATCGGTTCTCGATCATGCTGGAATAGGATTTACTATCCTTTTGCGTCTGTCACTAACGCCCTGCAATCGCGAGTTAGGAGCTCGTCACAGTCATTCAATCATTGGATCCTACTCGGAATACCATAGACAAGGTTTAGACCTTCCGGATTCTCTTGAATGCCGCCATCATTCTAGCTTACGCCACGAAGATTCCGGTTAGGAGATCTAAGAGATACTCATTCTAGCTTATTTCATGTAGAACAGAAGTGTTTGTCAGGCACGCGTTCATAAGGGAGAAGGATGATGAGCGTCACACATAAGCATCACCTTCATCACGTTCTTGGGTGCGAATGGATATCTTAGAAGCGAAATAAAAAGAATTGAATAGAAAACAGTAGTACTTTGCATTAATCTTTGAGGAACAGCAGAGCTCCACACCTTAATCTATGGCGTGTAGAAACTCTACCGTTGAAAATACATAAGTGAAGGTCCAGGCATGGCCGAGAGGCCAGCCCCTCTGATCTAAGAACCAGGCATCCAAAGATGTCCCAAGATCCTAAGATGATCAAAAGATTAGTAAAAGGTCTTATTTATAATAAACTAGTCACTAGGGTTTACATGAGTAAGTAATTGATGCATAAATCCACTTCCTGGGCCCACTTGGTGTGTGTTTGGGCTGAGCCTGAGTGTTGCACGTGCAGAGGCCATTTGTGGAGTTGAACGCCAGTTTCTGTGCCAGTTTGGGCGTTCAACTCTGGTTTTGGATCCTTTTCTGGCGCTGGACGCCAGATTTGGGCAGAAGGCTGGCGTTGAACGCCAGTTTACGTCATTAATTCTTGGCCAAAGTATGGACTATTATATATTTCTGGAAAGCCCTGGATGTCTACTTTCCAACTCAATTGGAAGCGCGCCATTTCGAGTTCTGTAGCTCCAGAAAATCCACTTTGAGTGCAGGGAGGTCAGAATCCAACAGCATCAGCAGTCCTTTTTCAACCTCTGAATCTGATTTTTGCTCAAGTCCCTCAATTTCAGCCAGAAAATACCTGAAATCACAGAAAAACACACAAACTCATAGTAAAGTCCAGAAATGTGAATTTAACATAAAAACTAATGAAAACATCCCTAAAAGTAACTAGATTCTACTAAAAACATACTAAAAACAATGCCAAAAAGCGTATAAATTATCCGCTCATCACTATTGTTTTTGCTCTGGATAAATTCCGAGCCTACTTACTTGGTGCTAAGGTGGTAGTGTACTCAGACCACGCAGCTCTAAAATATTTATTAGCTAAAAAAGAGACCAAACCAAGGTTGATACATTGGATACTGTTGCTGCAAGAATTTGATTTAGAAATTAAAGATAGGAGTGGTTCCCAGCATTTAGTGGCGGACCACTTGAGTCGCCTTGAGCACATAAAGGATGACTCCACTCCTATCAATGATGCTTTTCCATTTGATAGCTTGCACACCATATCTGAAGTAGTCCATTGGTACGCACCTATAGCTAATTATTTGGTTAGTCATACCTTCCCTCCTAATTTCACTAAGCACCAGAAAGAAAAGCTTAAGAGCGAATCCAAATACTACATATGGGATTACCCATATTTATGGAGATGTGGTGCTGACCAAATAATTAGAAGGTGTGTGCCCCAATCAGAATTCTGGTCAATCTTAGAGGCCTGCCACTCTTCAGAGAGTGGTGGACATTTTGGTCCTCAAAGAACAACTAGAAAATTTTTAGATTGTGGATTCTGGTGGCCCACACTATTTAAGGATGCCACTGGGATGATTGGATTTTTGACGGTTTAGAATTTCACTAATGAAGTCTCGTTGTAAAGTATAGTTTCTAAACCAACAATAATCCTTTCATACAAAAATTTTGTTTGTCACAAGTACAAACCCCTAAAATTATAAACCGAAGTATTCAAACCTCGGGTCGTTCTCCCTAGGAATTGCGATAAAGTGTCTTGTTATTGGTTATGAGTTATTTTTGGGGTTTTGATAAGAGACATGAAAGATAAATGGCAAGGAAGTAAACTAATAGCTAAAAAGGTCTTGGCAAGGGTTGGTGGTTAAGGATCTCTATCCCTATCACTAACCACAACATGAGAATTGGCAAGGATCAATCCCATTAAATCATCCTTTAACTAGTAAAGGAAAGTCAAATGAGCTAAATCAATCCAAGTCCAAAACTCCTAGCTCTCCACTAATTGAATTAATGAGAACTAGAGTCAATGGCTCCCAATCATCAATTACTTGGACATTAGTAACTCAAGAGTTCCTAAGTTACCTTCCCAAGCCAAGAGCATAAAAATCTATTCTAACATCCTTCCAAGCATTTCATCAAACACTTGGAAGGCATAAAAGGAAAGCATAGTAAAATTGCAAGGAAAGTAAATCTACACTACTCAATTGCAAGGAATTAAACAACAACAATTCAAATGAACAATAAAGGAACATAAAAACATAACTTGCATTAAAGAGAAATAGAAGAACAAAAGTGCATCAACATAAAAGTAGAGAATTACAAAAATTAAATGCTAAACTAGAGAGAAGAGATGTAGAAGAAGAAGAATTACAAAAGGAAAAATGAATCAAAGCATGAAATTAACCTAGATCTAAGAATTCCTAATCTAGATCTAACATAATCCTAATCCTAGAGAGAAATGAGAGCTTCTCTCTCTAAAACTAACTTTCCCTCCAAAAACTATACTAAATAGCATCAGAATTGAGTTAGAATTGGGCCTGGAAAGCCCAGAAATTGCCCCCAGCAGATTCTCTTTAAATGGGTCACATGCGAACACCGACGCGTACGCGCACGTCACGCGTACGCGTCGCTTAGCAATTTTCCATCCTTGCGTACGCGTTATGTGCATGTACGCGTCGCCTTGCGACCTCGTCGTTTCACGTGTGCGCGTCTGCTGCTCGTGCACGAGGATTGAATTTCTCCCAATCATTGCTTTTCCATGATTTCTCCACTTTTCATGCTTTTCTCTTCATTCCATTGATCCATTCCTAGCCTTTCCAATCTGAAAGGCATATCAAGGCATCTAGTGGAATCAAGGGTGAATTAGAATTAACAATTAAGGGCCTAAAAAGCATGTTTTCACACTTAAGCACAAATTAGGAGACAATCATGAAACCATGCTATTTCATTAAATAAATGTGGGTAAGAGGTCATAAAAGTCCCTAAATTGAGCACAAGATAAACCCTAAAAATGGGGTTTATCAACCTCCCCACATTTAAACCATAGCATGTCCTCATGTTAGATCAAGAAGGAAACAAAGGGTATCAACATTTATTCAATGTAAACTAACTAAATGCAATCTACCTATATGCAACTATCTAAATGCATGCACTTGCTTGGTCAAAACAAATCAACTCCCAAGAATTTCAATATAAGCACAAGGGCTAAAGGTATTAATAACCAACCTAAACCAAAATTGAATTGAGCTAGTAAAGGTTTTACAAACTTGCAAGAAAAGTGATGATCATAGGTGAAAACACGTAATTGAGCAATCGAACCCTCACTGGAACTGTTTGCACTCTATTCGCTCAAGTGTTTAGGGTTGATTCACTCAATTCTCCCCCAATCATGCTTTCCAAGATTTGTTTTTCTTTTAACAATCAACATTTATTTCATGCCTGCATACAATTATCATAACACATATATGGTCAAATGGACTAGAAATTTGAATCTTTGATTAACCTAGACTTTCCCACTTAACCGATGACATCCTATGCAATTTAGGCTAACCTAACTACCCATTTTTCACTTTTTCACATACTCATGTATTTTCTTTTTATCATAACACATATGCATTGATCTTTATTGAGCTTTACTTTGGGGCATTTTGTCCCCTTTTTATTTCTTTCTTTTTCTTATTTTTTTTCTATTTTATTTTTTTTTCTTTTCCATATTATTTTTTTTCTTTTTCTTTTTCTTTTCTTTTTCTCTTTTTTTTTTCTTTCTTTCAAACTATATACATGAACATCAATGCATAAGGTCAATACATTTAATCAATACATGAGCATGTAGCCAATTCCCAATATTTTCAACAAAAATATAAAACTAACATTTTCTCAACCAATGTCCCATGTTTACTGATAAACTCATATTTTATGACTAATCTTGTGCTCAATTAAGTGTTTTTATCAATTTTTCACCCACTTATACATGTAAATGGTTTTTCTATTCCTTCCATATTTTATGATATATGTGAAAACATGTTTCCTATGCTTTAAAAATATTAAATTTAATTATTATTTATTACCATTCGATCCCGTGATCTATGTGTTAAGTATTTTCAGACTTTATAGGGTAGGAATGGCTTAGAGGACAGAAAGGAAACATACAAAAATGGAAGGAAAGCACAAAAATGGAGTTTTGAAGAAAAGGCTGCGACGCGAACGCGTGGACGACGCGGACGCGTGCCAAGCGCAAAATGGCAGCGACGCGTATGCATGGATGACGCAGACGCGTGCCTAGAGCAAAACACAACTGACGCGCATGCATGACCGACGCGTTCGCGTGATAAGGAAACCTCCATGATGACGCGCACACGTGACCCACGCGCATGCGTGACAGACGCCACGTGCAGGAATCTGCATAAAATGCCCTCAGTGATTTCTGGGCCCCTTTTCGGCCCAGATCCAGACCCATAAACACAGAATAGAAGCTAGAGAATGGGGGAATCAACAAGAACAATTCATACCACATTCATAATTCATAATTTTAGGTTTAGATATAGCTTTTAGAGAGAGAGGCTCTTTCCTCTCTCTTAGGATTTAGGATTAGGATTAGGATTTAGGATTTCTATTATGATTAGGCTACTTCTCTTCAATCACAGGTTCAATGTTCCTTTAATTTATTTTCTACTTTTATTTATTCTATTACTTTAATTGTTATTTATCTTTTCAATTTGGTTTATGAACTCCATGTTAGGATTGATTTTCTTAATTAATACATATTGAGGTATTTCAGATTTATGATTGCTTTCTTTAATTTATGTTATTGATGCTTCTAATTAATCCAAATTATTTTCATTCGAGTAGATTTTCTTAATTAATACATATTGGGATTGCTGATTGATTTGGATCCCTCTAAAGTTAGTCTTTCCACAGGAATTGAGTAGGACTTGAGGAATTAAGTTAATTAGTCCACTTGACTTTCATTTAGTTAGTAAGGGTTAACTAAGTGGGAGCAAAATCCAATTCTCATCACACCTGATAAGGATAACTAGGATAGTATTTCCAGTTCTCATACCTTGCCAAGAGATTTTCTAATTATTAATTTATTTTTCTTGTCATTTAAAATTACTTGTTCCTTATTTCAAAAACCCAAAATTCTACCTTTTCCATAACCAATAATAAATCATACTTCCCTGCAATTCCTTGAGAAGACGACCCGAGGTTTAAATACTTCAGTTACAAATTTTATTGGGTTTTGTTACTTGTGACAACCAAATTTTTGTACGAAAGGATTCTCTGTTGGTTTAGAACTATACTTACAATGCGATTATATTTGTGAATTTTTTTACCGGCAAGAATCTAATTGTCAAAATGGCGCCGTTGCCAGGGTATTGCAACTGTGTGCCTTATTATTGGTTACTGTAAATATTTTCTTTTACCTGTTTATTTGTTTTCATTTTTGTTTTTAATTTTTATTAGCTACTATGAGTTCTCACCCCCATCGCTTTGAGTTTGGTTCTAATATTGTTGAAAGGAATGAAAGCTATAACAGGAATATGCATCAAGGTCAAAACAATCAGAGATGGACGGAGCCTCGAGGATCTGATCAACCCTTTAGGCAACAACACCTTCCAAGATACCATGGACGACGACCATTCAAAAATGCATGTCGAGACAATAGTTATGGTGGATCCCTTCGTGACAACCAACACCCACCAAATTACTATGGTCGAGAGCCATTTCGAGGTGCATACCAAGATGATAGATATGGTGGACCCCCTTGTAGTTACCAACAAGCCCCATCATATGCCCATAAACCACCTCCTCAACATAGCTTGGAACCACCATACTCACAAGCCCCTACCACCATTCACCTCCATTTGACCCTAACCCATATCCACCCCAATTCCAATCCAATTACTCCCAAGAACCACCGCTTCCCTATGCACCATGTCCATATCCATCGACCCGAGAATCACAGGAGCATCTCAAGGAAACAGTGGAAAATTTTCATGCAACCCTTCACCAACTGGAGCAAGCGATCAATTGATTACCTTCCCAATGTTCGGACACTCAAGTAACCCCCATGGATTTATGTGGATAATCTAATGAAGAACGTAGCATGAAGGAGATACTAGAACCTCCAATGGACAGTAAGGAGCATGACTTTGTACTGGAACAAGTGGAGGAATTGAGAATTGTGGAGAATTCCATCAAGAGGTTTGCAATTGATGCTAAGGAGGATAGTGCACAGCCCCCAAAGCAGGTATCTTACGAATAACTGGACGGAACAGCTCAAGAAGCGAGTTTCCTTGATAATGATAATCACGAGTTAGGTTCTCCTAGTAATGAACTTACATCCGCAAGTGAATTCTTTGAGTTTGCAGAATCTTCCCCAAGTGAATACGAAGATGATGCGGTGGTAGACTTTTCTGAACCTCTAAATTATGACTTGAGTGATGAGGAAGATATCGAAGACTTTGATCAAGACGTGGTCGTAGTTGAAGAAGTTTGCAAGGAAGTGGATTAATTCACAGAAGAATACAAGGGAGTAGAGCTTGCAAAACCACTGAAAACACCTATTTCAAGGCCATTACCACCCAATACAAATTTCAAGTGGGTAAAATCCTTAGCCCTTATCCTTACTTTTCCACTTGAATATGGTTTGCTTGAAACAGATGGCTAGCTTAGAGCTCTTTGTGGCTTTAAGAGCTAAAGAGAAATGGTTTGCACTCAGAGCTGGTATGCAAGATTCAATAAAGCTCCACACTTCAATTTGAGGTACATGGATTGGTTTCGAGTTCGATTGAGGGGGTCTCGGAAGATGTTTTGTCATCTTAATGAGAATTCAATTTTCGTATCACCCGGCTGGAAAACTATAGACCAAGACAAAGATGGGTACAAAAGCAAGGTTTAGGATCCTGGAATCTATTCTGACATTCAACACCCCGGTAACCCGAACACCTATTTGAACTTACTCAAGGGCTTTACGTGCCTAGTTTGGGACCCCGGAGGCTGTTAGAATTCCAAACATTGGTAGAGATTTTTGGATGAATTCAAGCACAAGCCACCATAATAGGGAGCTCAGCAAATGTCCAACTTAAGAACTTTAACCAAAAGTGCTAGGTGGGAGACAACCCACCATGTTATGATCATTCCTTTTTCAATTTTAATTTTATTTCATTTTGTTTGTTTGTAAGTTTTATTTTATTCTATTTTATTGAACCTGGAATTATTCATAACATCCATATCAGCACTGCAATTTGCAATCTGCATAAAAAAAAAAGCACCCCACTGGTGCACAAAATTGCGATCATCAACAATGGCGCCAAAGACTTGGTGCTCTCAAACGTGAATCACACTTTGTCACAACTTCGCACAACTAACCAGCAAGTGCTCTGGGTTTTCAAAGTAATAAACCTTACGTGAGTAAGGGTCGATCCCACGGAGATTGTCGGCTTGAAGCAAGCAATGGTCACCTTGTAAATCTCAGTCAGTCGGATTCAAATGGTTATAGAGAATTGATAATTAAAACATAATTAAAATATAAACTAGGATAGAGATACTAATGTAATTCATTGGTGAAATTTTCAGATAAGTATATAGAGATGCTTTCGTTCCTTCTGAACCTCTGCTTTCCTGCTGTCTTCATCCAATCATTCCTACTCCTTTCCATGGCAAGCTGTATGTTGGGCATCACCGTTGTCAATGGCTACATCCCGTCCTCTCTGTGAAAATGGTCCAATGCGCTGTCACTGCATGGCTAATCATCTGTCGGTTCTCGATCATACTGGAATAGGATTTACTATCCTTTTGCGTCTGTCACTATGCCCGGCACTCACGAGTTTGAAGCTCGTCACAGCCATCCCTTCCCAGATCCTACTCGGAATACCACAGACAAGGTTTAGTCTTTTCGGATATCAGGAATGGCCATCCATGGGTTCTAACTTATACCACGAAGACTCTAATATCTCGGACTCGGTCCCCTATATTAGATATCTAAGAGATACTCATTATGTCTTGTCTTCATGTAGAACGGAAGTGGTTATCAGGCACGCGTTCATAGGTGAGAATGGTGATGAGCGTCACATAATCATCACATTCATCATGTTCTTGGGTGCAAATGAATATCTTAGAATAGGAATAAGCTTGAATTGAATAGAAAAATAGTAGTACTTTGCATTAATACTCAAGGAAGAGCAGAGCTCCACACCTTAATCTATGGTGTGTAGAAACTCTACCATTGAAAATACATAAGAACAAGGTCTAGGCATGGCCGAATGGCCAGCCCCCAAAATGTGATCAAAGGATCAAAAGATAATCCAAAGATGATCCAAAAGATGTAAATACAATAGTAAAAAGTCCTATTTATACTAAACTAGTTACTAGGGTTTACAAAAATAGGTAAATGATGCAGAAATCCACTTCCGGGCCCACTTGGTGTGTGCTTGGGCTGAGCATTAAAGCTTTCATGTGTAGAGGTCTTTCTTGGAGTTAAACGCCAGTTTGTAACCTATTTCTGGCGTTTAACTCTGCTTTGCAACCTGTTTCTGGTGTTTAACTCCAGAATAAGGCAGAGAGCTGGCGTTGAACGCCAGTTTGCATCATCTAAATTCGTGCAAAGTATGGACTATTATATATTGCTGGAAAGCTCTGGATGTCTACTTTCCGACGCGATTAAGGACGCGCCATTTGGACTTCTGTAGCTCCAGAAAATCCACTTTGATTGCAGGGAGGTCAGAATCCAACAGCATCTGCAGTCCTTCTTCAACCTCTGAATCTGATTTTAGCTCAAGTCCCTCAATTTCAGCCAGAAATTACCTGAAATCACATAAAAACACACAAACTCATAGTAAAATCCAGAAATATAATTTTTATTTAAAAACTAATAAAAATATACTAAAAACTAACTAAATCATACTGAAAACTATGTAAATACAATGCCAAAAAGCGTATAAATTATCCGCTCATCACAACACCAAACTTAAATTGTTGCTTGTCCCCAAGCAACTGAAAATCAAAATAGGATAAAAAGAAGAGAATATACTATATATTCCAAAATATCAATGAAACTTAGCTCCGATTGGATGAGCGGGACTATTAGCTTTTTGCCTCTTGAATAGTTTTGGCATCTCACTTTATCCCTTGAAGTTCAGAATGATTGGCATCTATAGGAACATAGAATTCAGATAGTGTTATTGATTCTCCTAGTTCAGTATGTTGATTCTTGAACACAGCTACTTTATGAGTCTTGGCCGTGGCCCTAAGAACTTTGTTTTCCAGTATTACCACCGGATACATAAATGCCACAGACACAAAACTGGGTGAACCTTTTCAGATTGTGACTCAGCTTTGCTAAAGTCCCCAATTAGAGGTGTCCAGGATTCTTAAGCACACTCTTCTTTTGCTTTGGACCTCGACTTTAACCGCTCAGTCCCAAGTTTTCACTTGACACCTTCACGCCGCAAGCACATGGTTAGGGACAGCTTGGTTAGCCACTTAGGCCAGGATTTTATTCCTTTAGGCCCTCCTATCCACTGATGCTCAAAGCCTTGGATCCTTTTTATTACCCTTTCCTTTTGGTTTTAAGGGCTATTGGCTTTTTGCTCTTGTCACCACATCAAAATAATTAAACTAGTTTTAAGGATGAATTCGAAACCCTGTTCTTCTTGTTCTTTTGTTTTTTAGAACTTTTTTCATTTAAGAGAGGTGATGGATTCATAGGACATTCATAACTTTAAGGCATAGACACTTAGACACTAGTGATCATGTAATAAGACACAAACATAAATAAACATGAGGCATAAAACGAAAAACAGAAGAATAAGAATAAGGAGATTAAGGAACGGGTCCACCTTAGTGAGGGTGGCGTCTTCTTCCAATGGTGTTCTTGAGCTCCTCTATGTCTCTTCTTTGTCTTTGTTGCTTTATCCCTAGTGATTTTGGTGCTCCTATCCTTAGTTGCTCCCAATAGTTGTGTGGAGGAAAATGTATCCCTTGAGGCATCTCAGGGATTTTTTGGTAAGGGAATTCCTCATTCTCTTGTTGAGGTCCATGAGTGGACTCTCTTGTTGTGCAGTCAAATGCTTTACTACTGAGCTATGGACCCTTGAGATGAATCTCTCCATCTTCCATGACTCGGAGGTGGAAGCTTTTGTCTTCCCTTTCCTCTTTCTAGAGGTTTCTCTGGCCTTAGGTTCCATAAATGGTTATGGAAAAACAAAAAGCAATGCTTTTACCACACCAAACTTAGAAGGTTTGCTCGTCCTCGAGCAAAAAAAGAAAGAAGTGAGTAGAAGAAGAAGAAAATGGAGGAGATGGAGGTGTGTGAATGGTTTGAATTTGAGTGGGTTGGTGTAGGTGGGGTTTATGGGGAAGAGATGATGGGGAAGAGTGATTGAGGTGTTTGGTGAAGGGTATTTGGGGAAGAGAGTTATGAAAAGGTGTGAAAATGAGAGAAGAAGTGGTGGGAATCCTGTGGGATCCACAGATCCTGAGGAGATCCTATAGGGTCCACAGATCCTGAGGGGATCCTGTGGGGTCCACAGATCAAGTGGGGTCAAGGACTTAACATCCTTGCTCTAATTAGGCGTGTAAAATGCCCTTGCTGTGCAATCCTGGCATTTAACGCCAGACTGCTGCCTATTTCTGGTGTTAAACGCCCAAATGTAGCCTGTTTCTGGCGTTAAACGCCAGCTTGGTGCTTGTTTCTGGTGTTAAACGGCAGATAGATGCTTGTTTCTGGCGTTTAAACGCCAGAATGCTCCTCCTCCAGGGTGTGCTATTTTTAATGCTATTTTTCATTCTATTTTTTATTTTTCAGTAGTTTTTGTGACTTCACAAGATCATCAACCTAATAAAACACGAAATAACAAAAAGAAAATAAAATAGATATGATTAAATAACATTGGGTTGCCTCCCAACAAGCGCTTCTTTAATGTCAATAGCTTGACAGTGAGCTCTCATGGAGCCTCCCAGATATTCAGAGCATAGTTGGAACCTCTCAACACCAAACTTAGAGTTTGAATGTGGGGGTTCAACACCAAACTTAGATTTTGGTTGTGGCCTCCAAAACCAAACTTAGAGTTTGACTGTGGGGGCTTTGGTTGACTCTGCAGTAAGAGAAGCTTTTTATGCTTAATCTCCATGGTTACAAAAGGAGATCCTTGAGTTTTAAACACAAGGTTGTCCTCATTAAGTTGAAGGACCAACTTTCCTCTGTCCACATCAATCATAGCTCTTGCTGTGGCTAGGAAGGGTCTTCCAAGGATGATGGATTCATCCTCATCCTTCCCAGTGTCTAGGATTATGAAATCAGCAGGGATGTAAAGGCCTTCAACCTTTACTAACACGTCCTCTACTTGTCCATAAGCCTGTTTTCTTGAGTTGTCTGCCATCTCTAATGAGATTCTGGCAGCTTGCACCTCAAAGATCCCAAGTTTCTCCATTACAGAGAGCGGCATTAAGTTTATTCCTAACCCCAGGTCACACAGAGCCTTCTCAAAGGTCATGGTGCCTATGGTACAGGGTATTAAGAATTTTTCAGGATCCTATTTCTTTTGAGGTAATTTCTGCCTATCCAATGCATTTAGTTCGTTGGTGAGCAAGGGAGGTTCATCTTCCTAAGTCTCATTACCAAATAATTTGGCATTCAGCTTCATGATTGCACCAAGGTACTTAGCAACTTGCTCTTCAGTGACATCTTCATTCTCTTCAGAAGAAGAATACTCATCAGAGCTTATGAAAGGGCAGAAGGAGGTTCAATGGAATCTCTATGGTCTCTAGATGAGCCTCATATTCCTTTGGTTCCTCAAAGGGAAACTCCTTATTGGTCACTGAGCGTCCCAGGAGGTCATCCTCACTAGGATTCACGTCCTTCTCCTCCCTTGTAGGTTCGGCCATGATGGTCAAATCAATGGCCTTGCACTCTCTCTTTGGATTTTCTTCTGTATTGCTTGGGAGAGTACTAAGAGGAGTTTCAGTGACTCTTTTACTCATCTGGCCCACTTGTGCCTCCAAATTTCTAATGGAGGACCTTGTTTCATTCATGAAACATAAAGTGGCCTTAGATAGATCAGAGACTATATTTGCTAAGCTAGATGGGTTCTGCTCAGAATTCTCTGTCTGTTGCTGAGTGGATGATGGAAAAGGTTTGCTATTGCTAAACCTATTTCTTCCACCATTATTAAAGCCTTGTTGAGGCTTTAGTTGATCCTTCCATGAGAAATTTGGATGATTTCTCCATGAGGGATTATAGGTGTTTCCATAGGGTTCACCCATGTAACTCACCTCTGCTATTGCAGGGTTCTCAGGATCATAAGCTTCTTCTTCAGAAGATGCCTCTATAGTACTATTGGATGATTCGTTCAATCCATTCAGACTCTAAGAGATCATATTGACTTGCTGAGTCAATATTTTATTCTGAGCCAATATGGCATTCAGAGTATCAATTTCAAGAACTCCCTTCCTCATAGGCGTCCCATTATTCATAGGATTCCTTTCAGAAGTGTACATGAAATGGTTATTTGCAACCATGTCAATGAGTTCTTGAGCTTCTGCAGGCGTTTTCTTTAGGTGAATGGATCAACCTGCAGAATGGTCCAATGACATCTAGATAATTCAGACAGACCATCATAGAATATATCCAGGATGGTCCATTCTGAAAGCATGTCAGAAGGACACTTTTTGGTCAGTTCCTTGTATCTCTCCCAAACTTCATAGAGGGATTCACCTTCCTTCTGTTTGAATGTTTGAACATCCACTCTAAGCTTGCTAAGCTTTTGAGGAGGAAAGAACTTGGCTAAGAAAGTCGTGACCAGCATATCCCAAGAGTTCAGGCTATCCTTAGGTTGAGAGTCCAACCATATTCTAGCTCTGTCTCTTACAGAAAACGGGAAAAGCATAAGCCTGTAGACCTCGGGATCAACCCCATTAGTCTTAATAGTATCACAGATCTACAAGAATTCAGTTAAGAACTGAAAAGGATCTTCTGATGGAAGTCCATAAAACTTGTAGTTCTATTGCATTAGAGAAACTAATTGAGGTTTCAGCTCAAAGTTGTTTGCTCCAATTGTAGGGATTGAGATGTTTCTTCCATGTAAATTGGAATTTGGTGCAGTGAAGTCACCAAGCATCTTCCTTGCATTGTTATTATTTTTGGCCATGTCTCCTTCTTTTTCGAAAATTTCTGTCAGATTTTCTCCAAAGAGTTGTGCTTTAGCTTCCCTTAGCTTCCTTTTCAGAGTCCTTTCAGGTTCAGGATCAGCTTCAACAAGAATGTTCTTATCCTTGTTCCTACTCATATGAAAAAGAAGAGAACAGAAAATATGAAATCCTCTATGTCACAGTATAGAGATTTCTTTTGTCACAAGGGAGAGGAATGAGTTCGAATTCTTGGGTGAAAGAGGGGTGTTAGTAGATGAATAAATAAACAGAAGGGGATGAGAGATGAGAGAATTCGAAAATTAAATAAATTAAAATAAAAATATTTTTGTTTTTAAATTGAATTTAAAATAAAAATTTGAAAATTTAAGAAAAATATAATTAAATCAAATTAAAATTTAAAATAAATAGATAATTAAAAAGAAATTTTGAAAAAGTGGGAAGGTGATTTTCGAAAATTAGAGAGAGAGTTAGTTAGGTAGTTTTGAAAAAGATATGATTGAAACAAAAAGATAGGATTAGTTGGAAAGGATTTGAAATTTAATTTTGAAAAGATAAGAAGTTAGAAAAGATTTTGAAATTAATTTTGAAAAAGATATTATTGAAACTTAAATTGAAAAAGATTTGAAAAGGAAATTTAAAAAGATTTGATTTTGAAAATTAAAGTTGATTACTTGACTAACAAGAAACAAAAAAAAGATATGATTTTAAAATTTAAAGATTGAACCTTTCTTACTAGGCAAGTAACAAACTTAAAATTTTTGAATCAATCACATTAATTATTAGCATTAATTTCGAAAATATGAAATGGAAATAAGAAAAAGATTTTAAAAATAAATTTTGAAAATTTCGAAATTATGAAAGAAAAAATGAAAAAGATTTGATTTTTGAAAAGGATAGAATTTTTAAATTGAAAATTTGATTTGACTCATAAGAAACAACTAGATTTTAAAAATTTTTTGAAAAAGTCAACTCAAATTTTCGAATCTTATGAGAAGAAAAGGGAAAGATATTTTTTTGATTTTTGAATTTTTAATAAAGAAAGAGAAAAACATCAAAAAGACTCAATACATGAAAATTTTGGATCAAAACAAATGATGCATGCAAGAACACTATGAATGTCAAGATGAACACCAAGAACACTTTGAAGATCAAGATGAACATCATGACTTATTTTTGAAAATTTTTAAGAAAAGAAAAGACATGCAAGACACCAAACTTAGAAATTTTTAATTTTTAGACACTATGAATTCAAGAATGCATATGAAAAATAAGAAAAGACACAAAACATAAAAATGAAAAGATCACACAAAGAAATTCATCAAGAACACTTTGAAGATTATGAAGAACACCATGCATGAGTTTTCGAAAATCTTAAGAAAAAATAAAAATATGCAATTGACACCAAACTTAAAAATTGACACAAGACTCAAACAAGAAACACAAAATTATTTTTGGTTTTATGATTTTATAAATTTTTTTTTGGATTTTTCGAAAATTACTTTGGGAAGAACAAAAAAGAAGAAATTTTTTTTGTATTTTTCGAAAATAAGAAATAAAAAGCTTAAAATTAAAATAAAATTACCTAATTTGAGGAACAAGATGAACCGTCAGTTGTCCAAACTCGAACAATCCCCGGCAACGGCGCCAAAAACATGGTGCACGAAATTGCGATCATCAACAATGGCGCCAAAGACTTGGTGCTCTCAAACGTGAATCACACTTTGTCACAACTTCGCACAACTAACCATCAAGTGCATTGGGTCGTCCAAGTGATAAACCTTACGTGAGTAAGGGTCGATCCCACGGAGATTGTCGGCTTGTAGCAAGCTATGGTCACCTTGTAAATCTCAGTCAGGCGGATTCAAATGGTTATAGAGAATTGATAATTAAAACATAATTAAAATATAAACTAGGATAGAGATACTTATGTAATTCATTGGTGAGATTTTCAGATAAGCGTATAGAGATGCTTTCGTTCCTTCTGAACCTCTGCTTTCCTGCTGTCTTCATCCAATTATTCCTACTCCTTTCCATGGCAAGCTGTATGTTGGGCATCACCGTTGTCAATGGCTACATCCCGTCCTCTCTGTGAAAATGGTCCAATGCGCTGTCACTGCATGGCTAATCATCTGTCGGTTCTCGATCATACTGGAATAGGATTTACTATCCTTTTGCATCTGTCACTACGCCCAGCACTTGCGAGTTTGAAGCTCGTCACAGCCATCTCTTCCCAGATCTTACTCGAAATACCATAGACAAGGTTTAGACTTTCCAGATCTCAGGAATGGCCATCCATGGGTTCTAACTTATACCACGAAGACTCTAATATCTCGGACTTGGTCCCTGTATTAGATATCTAAGAGATACTCATTCTGTCTCGTCTACATGTAGAACGAAAGTGGTTGTCAGGCACGCGTTCATAGGTGAGAATGGTGATGAGCGTCACATAATCATCACATTAATCATGTTCTTGGGTGCGAATGAATATCTTAGAATAGGAATAAGCGTTGAATGCCAGTTTGTATCATCTAAACTTAGACAAAGCATAGACTATTATATATTACTGGAAAGCCCTGGATGTGTACTTTCCAACGCAATTGAGAGCGCGCCATTTGGACCCCTGTAGCTCCAGAAAATCAACTTTGAGTGTAGGGAGGTCAGAATCAAACAACATCTGCAGTCCTTCTTCAACCTCTGAATCTGATTTTTGCTCAAGTCCCTCAATTTCAGCTAGAAATTACCTGAAATCACAGAAAAATACACA
This sequence comes from Arachis hypogaea, assembly GCF_003086295.3. Classification (NCBI taxonomy): domain Eukaryota; kingdom Viridiplantae; phylum Streptophyta; class Magnoliopsida; order Fabales; family Fabaceae; genus Arachis; species Arachis hypogaea. Next base: position 80,848,150 of record NC_092052.1, read on the forward strand.
AACTCATAGTAAAGTCCAGAAATGTGATTTTTATTTAGAAACTAATAAAAATATACTAAAAACTAACTAAATCATACTGAAAACTATGTAAAAACAATGCCAAAAAGCTTATAAATTATCCGCTCATCACTCACGCGTGCTTATGGGCCACGCGTGAGCATCGATTGCAAATCGGCGTCAAACATCCAACGCCCAGAAAGTTGGGCTGGAATCGTGCGGCTGTTGTGTGTTAGGCACAAATTGGGCCACGCGTTCGCGTCAGTGACGCGAACGCGTCACTTTCACTTCACACACACCACGCGAAAGCGTAGGCGACGCGTATGCGTCGCATGGAAATCTTAGCCCCCTACATGGAAACAGAGAGTTGCGCCAAAACGACGCTGGAATTGTGCATTTAGCACAAATCTGAGCGACGCGTATGCGTGCCCCACGTGTACGCATCCTTTCATTATCCCTCAATCACGCGATCGCGTGACCCACGCGTCCGCGTGGATTTGAATCCACTAACCCAACCCACACGAAACCCTAACCCTTTTGTGTCCCAAACCCCCTCCCCCTTGCACTCTCTCTTCTTCCCTCCCCAACCACCATATCACCACCATCTCCCAACCACCATATCACCACCGTTGCCAACCCAGGCCATCGCGCCAGCCCTAGTCGAACCACCCCCCCGATCTCTTCTTTTCCCCTTCTTCCGCCTCCACCACTCTTCCCCCTCCATGACCCCCACCCCGTCATCGAGCCGTCCCAGCGCCGCCGCCACCTCCCAGAACCTCCGGCCGACCACCACCACCCCCATAACACTCACCCTCCTCGCCCCCTTCCTCTCTTCTCCCCTCTCCCCCTGCCAACCCCTACTGCTGCCAAGGACAAAGTCGCCTCGCAGCCCTGCCACCACCGCGAAACCACCAGCACCGCCGTGTCAACCACCCGACCCACTACCATCTCTCTGAGTTCAATCTTTGTGCCGCTGCCCACCAGGTTATGCCGAACACCGATTCCCTTCCAAGTTAGTTAGTTAGTTTTTCAAATTATGTTCAAATTAGGATAGTTAAAGATGCATGATCGTAGTGGATTTTAGGTGGTTAGGTTGCTAGGATGTGGTTAGTGGATTTAGGGCTGATAATTGTGCCGTTCTTGTTACTTGTTTTATCTTTTTCGCAGTTTTGAATTTGCTGTGATGACAATGCTGTTCATATGCTGTTCTTTACTATTCCTTAATGCAGATTGAGTTTGTTTATTCTAATTTCATGTGAATTACTGTTACTCTTTTTTGCACTACTTTATTACCCTATGAACTGTTTTTGTTGCTGTTTATTACCCGGTAATGTTCAATTTTTAGCCGAAATGCTACCTAATTTTTTATAGCACCTTGTTTCACTCAAATCCCATTCATGAATTTGTTTTGGAAATTTTAAGTTTTGCACTAATTGGTTTCAACCAAACTAATTCATGATTGCACGGGCTAGCTTTTTTTTTCTTTCTGATTCCCTTATTCATTAAATAACATTATTGATGATTACACTTTCATTTTGCAATTCTTTTCTATGACTAATCATCAATAATCTGCAATATTTACTTGCATGTGAGTTACTTGTTATTCAAGTATGTGCAATTTCTGTTAACTAGAACCACATTCCCATGCCACTTACTTTAACTTCACTTTTTAACTCCTAACTGCTTTAAATTTCTAACTTTTCTTTTGGTTTTTACCTAACTGTTTTCACCCTTTTCAAGGCATGATTACTGTTGTTCCTAATTAACAAAGAATTCTGCATATCATAAGATTTTGGATTGTGATTTCTATTCTCCAACTTTTAACTTGCATACATTCCAATATTTTACATTTATTTAACTCACTCCATGCTTATATTGCTCTTTTGCCACTCTATGCTTATATCGATAAAATCCTATTTACTTACCTATTTTCCTGCTTTAATTCTTAAACTGTATCCTGGAACTTCTACTTTTCAGGATGTCTAACCCTAAAAGCAAAGGAAAAGGCAAGGAAACCACAGGAAAAAGGAAAAGAGGAGAATTCGCTACCTCCATTTTGGATATCCTCCATGATGATCCCTGGCAGAAAAAGAATTTTACCCTGCAGGAAAAGGCCGATCACCTGCTCCCGAGCCCATCTATCACCTCGTGCACCGACTCTTCGCACGCCTGGATCGTATGGAGCATCGCAGTAAGCGATGCTATAAGAACTTAAAGTTGATGATCTGATCCGGCAAAGACATCCCCTCCGAGCCTGTGATGAGCGGATAATTTATACGCTTTTTGGCATTGTTTTTACATAGTTTTTAATATGATTTTGTTAGTTTTTAGTATAATTTTATTAGTTTTTAAATAAAAATCACATTTATAGACTTTACTATGAGTTTGTGTATTTTTCTGTGATTTCAGGTATTTTCTGGCTGAAATTGAGGGACTTGAGCAAAAATCAGATTCAGAGGTTGAAGAAGGACTGCAGATGTTGTTGGATTGTGACCTCCCTACACGCAATGTGAATTTTCTAGAGCTACATAACTCCAAATGGCGCGCTCTCAATTGCGTTGGAAAGTAGACATCCAGGGCTTTCCAGCAATATATAATAGTTCATACTTTGTCCGAGTTTAGATGACGCAAACTGGCGTTCAACACCAGCTCTCTGCCCTATTCTGGAGTTAAACGCCAGAAACAGGTTGCAAAGCAGAGTTAAACGCCAGAAACAGGTTACAAACTGGCGTTCAACTCCAAGGAAGACCTCTACACGTGAAAGCTTCAATGCTCAGCCCAAGCACAGACCAAGTGGGCCCCGAAAGTGGATTTCTGCATCATTTACTCATTTCTGTAAACCCTAGTAACTAGTTTAGTATAAATAGGACTTTTTACTATTGTATTCACATCTTTGGATCACCTTCGTCTGATCTTTGATCAGTTTTATGCTATCTTAGACATTTATGGAGGCTGGCCTCTCGGCCATGCCTGGACCTTGTTCTTATGTATTTTCAACCGCAGAGTTTCTACACACCATAGATTAAGGTGTGGAGCTCTGTTGTTCCTCATGAATTAATGCAAAGTACTATTGTTTTTCTATTCAACTCAAGCCTATTTCTTATCTAAGATATACACTTGTTCTTCAACCTGAGGAAGGTGATGATTCGTGACACTCATCATCATTCTCACCCAGGAACGCGTGCTTGACAACCACCTCCGTTCTACTTGCAATCGCTTAAGTGCATATCTCTTAGCCTTCTAGTTCATGACGCATGGTTGCCTCGCCTGACAACCGAGCCTTTCATTCCATGAGATCAGAGTCTTCGTGGTATAGGCTAGAATTATTGGCGGCCATTCTTGAGATCCGAAAAGTCTAAACCTTATATGTGGTATTCCGAGTAGGATCCGGGAAGGGATGGCTGTAACGAGCTTCAAACTCATGAGTGCTGGGCATAGTGACAGACGCAAAAGGATTACTGAATCCTATTCCAGTATGATCGAGAACCGACAGATGAATAGCCGTGCGGTGACAGCGCATTTTGGACCATTTTCACTGTGAGGATAGGATGTAGCCATTGACGATGGTGATGCCCTACATAACGCTTGCCATGGAAAGGAGTAGGAATGATTGGATCAAGACAGCACGAAAGTAGAGGTTTAGGAGGAACAAAAGCATCTCCATACGCTTATCTGAAATTCTCACCAATGAATTACATAAGTATTTCTATCCTATTTTACGTTTTATTTATCTTTTAATTATTAAAACTCTATAACCATTTGAATTCACTTGACTGAGATTTATAAGGTGACCATAGCTTGCTTCAAGCCGACAATCTCCGTGGGATCGACCCTTACTCACGTAAGCTTTATTACTTGGATGACCCAGTGCACTTGCTGGTTAGTTGTGCGAAGTTGTGACAAAGTGTGATTCACGTTTGAGAGAACCAAGTCTTTGGCGCCATTGTTGATGATCACAATTTCGTGCACCAAGTTTTTGGCGCCGTTGTCGGGGATTGTTCGAGTTTGCAAAACTGACGGTTCATCTTGTTGCTCAGATTAGGTAATTTTATTTTAATTTTAAGCTTTTTGTTTTTATTATTTTTATTTTCGAAAAATCTTCAAAAAAAAATAATTTTATGTTCTTCAGAATTTTTAAGAATGAATTCTAGAGTTTTATGAAACATGTTGAAGCCTGGCTGGCTGTAAAGTCATGTCTAATTCTTTTGGACCGAGGCTTCCACTCATTAGCACAGAAGCAAGTTGAATGAAGTATCAGCTATTGTATGTCTGATTTGTATCTGCTGAAGCTTGGCTGGCCATTGGCCATGTCTAGTGTTTTGGACCAGAGCTTTCACTGAAAGCTTTGCTGGCTAGTGAGCCATGTCTAATTCATGGACTGGAGCTTTAGACTAACATTGCAAGATTCCTGGAATTCCTATTAAAAATTTTCGAAATCCTTATTTTCTTTTTCAAAATTAATTTTCAAAAAAAAATCCAAAAAAAGAAATTAATAAAATCATAAAACCAAAAATATTCAATGTTTCTTGTTTGAGTCTTCTGTCAATTTTTAAGTTTGGTGTCAATTGCATATTTTTAATTTCATTAAAATTTTTGAAAACTCATGCATGGTGTTCTTCATAATATTCAAGTTGTTCTTGATGATTTGCTTTGTTTGATCTTTGCATTTTTATGTTTTGTGTCTTTTCATGTTTTTCATATGCATTTTTGAATTATTAATGTCTCAACATTGAAAATTTCTATGTTTGGTGTCTTGCATGTTTTTCTTTTCTTAAAAATTTTCAAAAATAAGTTCTTGGTGTTCATCTTGACATTCAAAGTGTTCTGGTGTTCATCTTGACATTCATAGTGTTCTTGCATGCATCATTTGTTTTGATCCAAAATTTTTATACATTGAGTCTTTTTGATGTTTTTCTCTTTCTTCATTAAAAATTCAAAAATTAAAAAAATATCTTTCCCTTTTCTTCTCATAAAATTCGAATATTTGACTTGACTTTTTCAAAAAAATTTTAAAATCTAGTTGTTTCTTATGAGTCAAATCAAATTTTCAATTTAAAAATTCTATCTTTTTCAAAACTTTTTCAAAAATCAAATCTTTTTCACTTTTTCTTTTATATTTTCGAAAATTTCAATTTATTCTCAAAAATCTTTTTCTTATTTTGTTTCATAATTTCAAAATCTTTACTAACAATTAATGTGATTGATTAAAAAAATTTTAAGTTTGTTACTTACCTAGTAAGAAAGGTTCAATCTTTAAATTTTAAATCATATCTTTTTAGTTTCTTGTTAGTCAAGTAATAAACTTTAATTTTCAAAATCAAATCTTTTTTTTTTAAATTTCTTTTTCAAATATTTTTCAAAATAAGTTTCAATCACATATTTTTCAAAATCAATTTCAAAATCTTTTCTAACTTCTTTTCTAACTTCTTATCTTTTCAAAATTTGATTTTCAAATCTTTTCAATTAACCACTTAACTTTTTGTTTGATTCTTATCTTTTTCAAAACTACCTAACTAACTTTCTCTCTCTAATTTTCGAAAATCACCTTCCTCTTTTTCAAAATTCCTTTTTAATTAATTAATTGTTTTAAATTTAATTTAATTTCATCTTTCTTTTTAATTTTTGAATTTTAACTTTGATTTTAAATTAAAAACAAAAATATTTCTATTTTATTTTATGTAATTTTCGAAAATTCCACTCTCTCACCTCATTCTAATTATTTATTTATCTACTAATAATTCTCTTCTCCTTAAAAATTCGAACCTTCTCCCTCTTTCTGTATTCGGATTTCTTTTCTTCTTCTACTCACATAAAGGAATCTCTATACTGTGACATAGAGGATTCCTCTTCTTTTCTATTTTCTTCCTTTTCATATGAGCAGGAACAAGGATAAGAACATTCTTGTTGAAGCTGATCCTGAACCTGAAAGGACTCTGAAGAGGAAGCTAAGGGAAGCTAAAGCACAACTCTCTGGAGAAAATCTGACAAAAATTTTTGAAAAAGAAGGAGACATGGCCGAAAATAATAACAATGCAAGGAAGATGCTTGGTGACTTTACTGCACCAAATTCCAAGTTACATGGAAGAAGCATCTCAATCCCTGCCATTGGAGCAAACAATTTTGAGCTAAAGCCTTAATTAGTTTCTCTGATACAACAGAACTGCAAGTTTCATTGACTTCCATCAGAAGATCCTTTTCAGTTCTTAACTGAATTCTTGCAGATCTGTGATACTGTTAAGACCAATGGGGTTGACTCCGAGGTCTACAGGCTTATGCTTTTCCCGTTTGCTGTAAGAGACAGAGCTAGAATATGGTTGGACTCTCAACCTAAGGATAGCCTGAACTCTTGGGATAAGCTGGTCACGGCTTTCTTAGCCAAGTTCTTTCCTCCTCAAAAGCTTAGCAAGCTTAGAGTGGATGTTCAAACCTTCAGATAAAAAGAAGGTGAATCCCTCTATGAAGCTTGGGAGAGATACAAGCAACTGACCAAAAAGTGTCCATCTGACATGCTTTCAGAATGGACCATCCTGGATATATTCTATGATGGTCTGTCTGAATTATCTAAGATGTCATTGGACCATTCTGCAGGTAGATCCATTCACCTAAAGAAAATGCCTGCAGAAGCTCAGGAACTCATTGACATGGCTGCAAAGAACCAGTTCATGTACACTTCTGAAAGGAATCCTGTGAGTAATGGGACGCCTCAGAGGAAGGGAGTTCTTGAAATTGATACTCTGAATGCCATGTTGGCTCAAAACAAAATATTGACTCAGCAAGTGAATATGATCTCTCAGAGTCTGAATGGATTGAAGGAATCATCGAACAGTACTATAGAAGCATCTTCTGAAGAAGAAGCTTATGATCTTGAGAACCCTGCAATAGCAGAGGTGAATTACATGGGTGAACCCTATGGAAACACCTATAATTCCTCATGGAGAAATCATCCAAATTTTTCCTGGAAGGATCAATAAAAGCCTCAACAAGGATTTAATAATGGTGGAAGAAATAGGTTTAGCAATAGCAAGCCTTTTCTATCATCCACTCAGCAACAGACAGAGAATTCTGAGCAGAATCTATCTAGCTTAGCAAATATAGTCTCTGATCTATCTAAGGCCACTCTAAATTTCATGAATGAAACAAGGTCCTCCATTAGAAATTTGGAGGCACAAGTGGGCCAGCTGAGTAAAAGAGTCACTGAAACTCCTCCTAGTACTCTCCCAAGTAATACAGAAGAAAATCCAAAGAGAGAGTGCAAGGCCATTGATTTGACCATCATGGCTGAACCTATAAGGGAGGAGGAGGACATGAATCCTAGTGAGGAAGACCTCCTGGGACGCTCAATGACCAATAAGGAGTTTCCCTTTGAGGAAACAAAGGAATCTGAGGCTCATCTAGAGACCATAGAGATTCCATTGAACCTCCTTCTGCCCTTTATGAGCTCTGATGAGTATTCTTCTTCTGAAGAGAATGAAGACGTCACTGAAGAGCAAGTTGCTAAGTACCTTGGTGCAATCATGAAGCTGAATGCCAAATTATTTGGTAATGAGACTTGGAAAGATGAACCTCCCTTGCTCACCAATGAACTAAATGCATTGGATAGGAAGAAATTACCTCAAAAGAAACAGGATCCTGGTAAATTCCTAATTCCCTGTAACATAGGCACCATGACCTTTGAGAAGGCTCTGTGTGACCTAGGGTCAGGAATAAACTTAATGCCACTCTCTGTAATGGAAAAACTTGGGATCTTTGAGGTGCAAGTTGCCAGAATCTCATTAGAGATGGCAGACAACTCAAGAAAATAGGCTTACAGACAAGTAGAGGACGTGTTAGTAAAGGTTGAAGGCCTTTACATCCCTGCTGATTTCATAATCCTAGACACTGGGAAGGATGAGGATGAATCCATTATCCTTTGAAGATCCTTCCTAGCCACAGCAATAGCTGTGATTGACGTGAACAGAGGAGAGTTGGTCCTTCAACTGAATGAGGACAACCTTATGTTTAAAACTCAAGGATCTCCTTCTGTAACCATGGAGAGGAAGCATGAAAAGCTTCTCTCACTGCAAGTCAACCAAAGCCCCGACAGTCAAACTCTAAGTTTGGTGTTGGGAGGCCACAACCAAACTCTAAGTTTGGTGTTGAACCCCCACATTCAAAAGTAAGTAATTGATGCATAAATCCACTTCCAGGGCCCACTTGGTGTGTGCTTGGGCTGAGCTTGAATGTTACATGTGCAAAGGCTCTTTCTGGAATTGAACGCCAGCTTTTGTGCCAGTTTGGGCGTTGAACTCCACTTTGCAACTTGTTTCTGGCGCTGAACGCCAGAATTGGGCAGAGAGCTGGTGTTGAACGCCAGTTTGCGTCGTCTAAACTTGAGCAAAGTATGAACTATTATATATTGCTGGAAAGCCCTGGATGTCTACTTTCCAACGCAATTAGAAGTGCGCCATTTTAAGTTCTGTAGCTCCAGAAAATCCATTTTGAGTGCAGGGAGGTCAGAATCCAACAGCATCAACAGTCCTTCTTCAACCTCTGAATCTGATTTTTGCTCAAGTCCCTCAATTTCAGCCAGAAAATACCTAAAATCACAGAAAAACACACAAACTCATAGTAAAGTCCAGAAATGTGAATTTAGCATAAAAACTAATGAAAACATCCCTAAAAGTAACTAGATTCTACTAAAAACATACTAAAAACAATGCCAAAAAGCGTATAAATTATCCGCTCATCACAACACCAAACTTAAATTGTTGCTTGTCCCCAAGCAACTGAAAATCAAGTAGAATAAAAAGAAGAGAATATACTATAAATTCCAAACTATCAATGAAACATAGCTCCAATCAGATGAGCGGGACTTGTAGCTTTTTGCCTCTTGAATAGTTTTGGCATCTCACTTTATCCATTGAAGTTCAGAATGATTGGCTTCTATAGGAACTCAGAGTTCAGATAGTGTTATTGACTCTCCTAGTTAAGTATGAAGATTCTTGAACACAGCTTCTTTATGAGTCTTGGCCGTGGCCCTAAGCACTTTGTTTTCCAGTATTACCACCGGATACATAAATGCCACAGACACATAATTGGGTGAACCTTTTCAGATTGTGACTCAGCTTTGCTAAAGTCCCCAATTAGAGGTGTCCAGGGTTCTTAAGCACACTGTTTTTTTGCTTTGGACCTTGACTTTAACCGCTCAGTCTCAAGTTTTCACTTGACACCTACACGCCACAAGCACATGGTTAGGGACAGCTTGGTTTAGCCGCTTAGACCAGGATTTTATTCCTTTAGGCCCTCCTATCCACTGATGCTCAAAGCCTTAGGATCCTTTTTATTTGCCCTTGCCTTTTGGTTTTAAGGGTTATTGGCTTTTTGCTCTTGCCTCTTGGTTTTAAGAGCTTTGGCTTTTTCTGCTTGCTTTTTCTTTTTCTTTCTATTTTTTTTTTGCCTTTTTTTTTTCTGCAAGCTTTGTTCTTTGCTGCTTTTTCTTGCTTCAAGAATCATTTTTATGATTTTTCAGATTATCAAATAACATGTCTCCTTGTCATCATTCTTTCAAGAGCCAACATATTTAACATTCTTAAACAACAACTTCAAAAGACATATGCACTGTTCAGGCATTCATTCAGAAAACAAGAAGCATTGTCACCACATCAATATAATTAAACTAAGTTCAAGGATAAATTCGAAACTCATGTACTTCTTGTTCTTTTGAATTAAAACATTTTTCATTTAAGAGAGGTGATGGATTCATAGGACATTCATAACTTTAAGACAAAGTTACTAACTACTAATGATCATGTAATGAAGACACAAACACAGATAAGCACTTAACATAGAAAACGAAAAACAGAGAATGTAAGAACAAGGAATGAGTCCACCTTAGTGATGGTGGCGTTTTCTTCTTGAGGAACCAATGATGTCCTTGAGCTCTTCTATGTCTCTTCCTTGTCTTTGTTGCTCCTCCCTCATTGCTTTTTGATCTTCTCTTATTTCATGAAGGATGATGGAGTGCTCTTGATGTTCCACCCTTAGTTGTCCCATGTTGGAACTTAATTCTCCTAGGGAGGTGTTGATTTTCTCCCAATAGTTTTGTGGAGGAAAATGCATTTGAGGCATCTCCGGGATCTCATGGTGATGAGCTTCCTGCGCCTCTTGAGTTTGAAAGGGACTTCAGGGATCACCTTCTTCTTGACCACAACATCATAGAAGTGGTCTTGATGAGCTTTGGAGATGAATCTTTCCATCTCCCATGACTTGGAAGTGGAAGATTTTGTCTTCCCTTTACCTTTTCTAGAGGATTCTCCGGTCTTAGGTGCCATCAATGGTAATGGAAAAACAAAAAGCTTATGCTTTTAGCACACCAAACTTAGAATATTGCTCACCCTCGAGCAAGAAAAGAAAGAATTAGATGAAGAAGAAGAAAATATGGAGAAGATGGGGGAGGTGTGTTTCGGCCAAGAAGGGAAAGAGAGGGTTATGTTGTGTGAAAATGAAGAAGAATGGAAGGCTTTATATAGGGAAGGGAGGGGGTAAGTTCGGCCATTTAGAGGGGTTTGGGTGGGAAATTGATTTTGAATTTTGAAGGTAGGTGGAGTTTATTGGGTAGGTTTATGGGGAAGAGTGGGTGATTGTGAGTGGTGAAGGGTTAATAGGGAAGAGGGATGGAGGTGATAGGTGAAGGGTGTTGGGGAAGAGTGTTTATTGGGAATAGAGGGTGATTGAGAAGAGAGAAGAGAGTGAGTGGAGGTAGGTGGGGATCCTGTGGGATCCACAGATCCTGAGATGATCCTGTGGGGTCCACAGATCCTGAGGTGTTCAAGGATTTACAACCTTGCACCAAATTAGGCATGTAAAATGCCCTTGCACACAACTCTGGGCGTTCAGCGCCAGGTTGGTGCCCATTTTGGGCGTTCAACGCCCATTTGTTGCCCATTTCTGGCGTTGAACGCCAGAACCATGCTTGTTCTGGGCGTTCAGCGCCAGCTCCTCTCCAAGGTGCAATTCTGGCGTTCAGCGCCCAGATGCTGCCCATTTTGGGCGTTCAGCACCAGAACCATGCTCTGTTCTGGCGTTGAACGCCAGACAGGTGCTTCCTCCAGGGTGTGATTTTTCTTCCGCTGTTTTTGATTCTGTTTCTAAATTTTTCGTTTATTTTGTGACTCCACATGATCATGAACCTAAGAAAACATGAAAAACAAAAATAAAATTAGATAAATAAACATTGGGTTGCCTCCCAACAAGCGCTTCTTTAATGTCAATAGCTTGACAGTGGGCTCTCATGGAGCCTCACAGATGTGCAGAGCTTTGTTGAGACCTCCCAATACCAAACTTAGAGTTTGGATATGGGGGTTTGACACCAAACTTAGAGTTTGGTTGTGGCCTCCCAACACCAAACTTAGAGTTTGACTGTGGGGGCTTTGGTTGACTCTGCTTTGAGAGAAGCTTTTTATTCTTCCTCTCCATGGATGCAGAGAGAGATCCTTGAGTTGTAAACACAAGGTTATCCTCATTTAATTGAAGGATCAATTCTCCTCTGTCCACATCAATCACAGCTCTTGCTGTGGCTAGGAAAGGTCTTCCTAGGTTGATGGATTCATCCTCTTCTTTTCCAGTATCCAGGACTATGAAATCAGCAGGGATGTAAAGGCCTTCAACCTTTACTAACACGTCCTCTACTTGTCCATAAGCCTGTTTTCTTGAATTGTCTGCCATCTCTAATGAGATTTTAGCAGCTTGCACCCCATAGATTCCCAGTTTCTCTACTACAGAGAGGGGCATGAGGATTATCCCTGAACCCAGGTCACACAGAGCTTTAAAGATCATGGTGCCTATGGTGCAAGGTATTAAGAACTTTCCAGGATCCTGTTTCTTCTGAGGCAATGTCAGTTGATCCACATCATTTAGTTCATTGGTGAACAAGGGAGGTTCATCTTCCCAAGTTTCAATGCCAAATAATTTGGCATTCAACTTCATGATTGCACCAAGGAACTTGGCAGCTTGTTCTTCAGTAACATCCTCATTCTCTTCAGAAGAGGAGTACTCATCAGAGCTCATGAATGGCATAAGGAGGTTCAATGGAATCTCTATGGTCTCTAGATGAGCCTCAGAGTCCTTTGGTTCCTCAGAGGGAAGCTCCTTATTGATCACTGGATGTCCCAGGAGGTCTTCTTCCTTGGGATTTACGTCCTTCTCCTCTCTTGTGGGTTCGGCCATGGTAATTAATTCAATGGCCTTGCACTCTCCTTTTGGATTCTCTTCTGTATTGCTTGGGAGAGTATTAGGAGGGATTTCAGTGATCCTTTTACTCAGCTGGCCCACTTGTGCTTCCAAATTTCTAATAGAAGACCTTGTTTCATTCATGAAACTCACAGTGACCTTAGATAGATCAGAGACTAAATTTGCTAAGCTAGATGGATTCTGCTCAGAATTCTCTGTCTGCTGCTGAGTGGATGATGGAAAAGGCTTACTATTGCTAAATCTGTTTCTTCCACCATTATTAAAGCCTTGTTGAGGCTTTTGATCCTTCCATGAGAGATTTGGGTGATTTTTCCATGATGGATTGTAGGTGTTTCCATATGGTTCACCCAAGTATTTTAACTCTGCTATTGCAGGGTTCTCAGGATCATAAGCTTCTTCCTCAGAAGATGCCTCTTGAGTACTGTTGGATGCAGCTTGCATTCCATTCAGACTCTGAGAAATCATATTGACTTGCTGAGTCAATATTTTATTCTGAGCCAATATGGCATTCAGAGTATCAATTTCAAGAACTCCCTTCTTCATAGGCGTCCCATTACTCACATGATTCCTCTCAGAAGTGTACATAAACTGGTTATTAGCAACCATGTCAATGAGTTCTTGAGCTTCTGCAGGCGTTTTATTTAGGTGAATGGATCCACCTGCAGAAGTATCCAATGACATCTTTGATAGCTCAGATAAACCATCATAGAATATATCCAGGATGGTCCATTCTGAAAGCATGTCAGAAGGACACTTTTTGATCAGCTGTTTGTATCTTTTCCAGGCTTCATAGAGGGATTCACCTTCTTTCTGTCTGAAGGTTTGAACATCCACTCTAAGCTTGCTCAGCTTTTGAGGAGGAAAGAACTTGGCTAAGAAAGCCGTGACCAGCTTATCCCAAGAGTTCAGGCTATCTCTGGGTTGAGAGTTCAACCACACTCTAGCTCTGTCTCTTACAGCAAAAGGGAAAAGCATGAGCCTGTAGACGTCAGGATCTACTCCATTAGTCTTAACAGTATCACATATCTGCAAGAATTCAGTTAAGAACTGAAAAGGATCTTCAGATGGAAGTCCATGAAACTTGCAGTTCTGCTGCATCAGAGAAACTAGCTGAGGTTTCAGCTCAAAGTTGTTTGCTCCAATGGCAGGAATGGAGATGCTTCTTCCATGTAAATTGGAATTAGGTGCAGTAAAGTCACCAAGCATTCTCCTTGCATTATTGTTGTTGGGTTCGGCTGCCATCTCCTTTACTTGTTCGAAATTTTCAATAAGGTTGCTTCTGGATTGTTGTAATTTGGCTTCTCTTAGTTTCCTCTTCAAAGTCCTTTCAGGTTCTGGATCAGCTTCAACAAGAATGCCTTTTTCCTTGTTCCTGCTCATAAGAAAGAGAAGAGAACAAGAAAAGAAGAGGAATCCTCTATGTCACAGTATAGAGATTCCCTTGTGTAAGCAAAGAATGTAATGTAAAGAACGGGAGAATGGAGAATCCAAGCACAAAGGTGAGGATTGGAGTAGTGTTGTGAGATGAAGAGAAGTTAGTAGATGAATAAATAATTAGAATGAGATGAGAGAGGGGGAGAATTTTCGAAAATTATTTTTGAAAAAGAGTTAGTGATTTTCGAAAATAGTTTTTTTGAAAAAGGATAGTAATTTTTCGAAAATTACAATCATAAATTAAAATAATTAGTTAATTAAAAAGAAATTTTGAAAAAGAGGGAAGATATTTTCGAAAATTAGAGAGAGAGAGTTAGTTGGGTAGTTTTGAAAAGGATAAGAAACAAACAAAAAGTTAGTTAGTTAGTTGAAACAAATTTTGAAAAGATAAGAAGTTAGGAAGTTAGAAAAGATATTTTGAAATCAAATTTTTGAAAGAGATATGATTTTGAAAAAGATAAGATAGAAAGATATTTTTGAAAAGATATGATTGAAATTAGTTTTGAAAAAAGATTTGATTTTTGAAATCACAATTAATGACTTGATTCACAAAAAATCACAAGATATGATTCTAGAACTTAAAGTTTGAATCTTTCTTAATAAGTAAGTAACAAACTTGAAATTTTTGAATCAAAACATTAATTGTTATTGTTATTTTCGAAAATTTGATATAAAAATAAGAAAAAGATCTTTGAAAAATATTTTTTAAAAATTTTCGAAAATAACTAAGAAAAATGAAAAAGATTTGATTTTTTTTTAAAAAAGATTTTGAAAAAGATAAGATTTTTAAATTGAAAATTTGATTTGACTCATGAAAACAAGTAGATTTTAAAAATTTTTGAAAAAGTCAAATCTAATTTTCGAAATTTTAAGAGAGAAAAAGGGAAAGATATTTTTTTTATTTTTTTGAATTTTTATGATGAGAGAGAAAAACACTAAAAATGCTCAATGCATGGAAATTTTTGGATCAAAACAATGAATGCATGCAAGAATGCTATGAATGTCAAGATGAACACCAAGAACACTTTGAATGTTATGATGAACATGAAGACTTATTTTTGAAAATTTTTATATGCAAAGAAAACATGCAAGACACCAAACTTAGAAATCTTTCATGTTTAGACTCTATGGATGCAAAAATGCACATGAAAAACAAGAACAGATGCAAAACAAGAAAAAATCAAGATCAAACAAGAAGACTTACCAAGAACAACTTGAAGATCATGAAGAACACTATGAATGCATGAATTTTCAAAAAATGCAAAATGAATATGCAATTGACACCAAACTTTCAACTTGACTCAAGACTCAAACAAGAAACATGAAATATTTTTTATTTTTATGATTTTATGAATTTTTTGTATTTTCTTTTAATTTTTTCGAAAATCATTTTGAAAAAGAAAAATAAGGATTCCAAAATTTTTAATATGAATTCCAGGAATCTTATGCTCTTTAGACTAAAGCTCCAATCAAAGGGTCAGGCATGGCCTAATAGCCAGCCAAGCTTTAGTATGTAAATTACATCCATTGAGGTGATTAGTTGAAGACCAATCCCAAAGCAGTTTGGGTATGGCTATACAGCCAGATAGGATTCAACATGTTTCATGAAACACTAGAATTCATTCTTAAAAACTCTGAAGAAAAAATAATATTTTTGAAAATATTTTTTTTATTTTAAAAATTTTTTCAAAAACAAAGGAGAAATTTTTGAAAGATTTTTTGAAAAATTTTTGAAAACAAAACAAAAAGAAAATTACCTAATCTGAGCAACAAGATGAACCGTCAGTTGTCCAAACTCAAACAATCCCCGGCAACGGCGCCAAAAACTTGGTATGCGAAATTGTTACTCAGGTTGTGAATTATTGTTCGAAATTGATTCCCTGGCGATGGCACCAAAAACGGATGCACAGAACCATGGTCTAAACATATCTTCACAACTTCGCATAACTAACCAGCAAGTGCACTGGGTCGTCCAAGTAATAAACCTTACGTGAGTAAGGGTCGATCCCACGGAGATTGTTGGTATGAAGCAAGCTATGGTCACCTTGTAAATCTCAGTCAAGCGGATATAAAATAGTTATGGAGTTTTCGAAATTAATACTAAAATAAGGATAGAAATACTTATGTAAATCCTTGGTGAGAATTTCAGATAAGCGTATGGAGATGCATTCATTCCTCTGAACCTCTGCTTTTCTGCTGTCTTCATCCAATCCATCTTACTCCTTTCTATAGCTGGCTTTATGTAAGGATGTCACCAGTGCCAATGGCTACTTTCAATCCTCTCGGGAAAATGGTCCAAATGCTCTGTCACAGCACGACTAATCGTCTGGAGGCATCACTCTTGTCGTTGGTTGCATCCTATTCCTCTCTGTGAAAATGGTCCGATGCGCTGTCACTGCATGGCTAATCATCTTGGAGGTTCTCGATCATACTGGAATAGAATTTACTATCCTTTTGTGTCTGTCACTACGCCCAGCACTCACGAGTTTGGAGTTCGTCACAGTTATTCAATCCCAGAGTCCTACTCGGAATACCACGGACAAGGTTTAGACTTTCCGGACTCTTATGAATGCCGCCATCAATCTAGCTTTTACCACGAAGATTCTGATTAAGAGATCTAAGAGATACTCATTCAATCTAATGTAGAACGGAAGTGGTTGTCAGGCACGCGTTCATAGGGAATGATGATGATTGTCACGTTCATCACATTCAGGTTGAAGTGCGAATGAATATCTTAGAAGCAAAATAAGATGAATTGAATAGAAAACAGTAGTACTTTGCATTAATCTCTTGAGGAACAGCAGAGCTCCACACCTTAATCTATGGAGTGCAGAAACTCTACCGTTGAAAATACATAAGTAATGAAGGTCCAGGCATGGCCGAATGGCCAGCCCCCAAACGTTCTCAATAGATCAAAAGATAATCCAAAGATGAAAATACAATGATAGAAAGTTCTATTTATAATAAACTAGCTACTAGGGTTTACAAAAGTAAGTAATTGATGCATAAATCCACTTCCGGGGCCCACTTGGTGTGTGCTTGGGCTGAGCTTGAATGTTACACGTGCAGAGGCTCTTTATGGAGTTGAACGCTAACTTTTGTGCCAGTTTGGGCGTTGAACTCCACTTTGCAACTTGTTTCTCGCGCTGAACGCCAGAATTGGGCAGAGAGCTGGCGTTGAACGCCAGTTTGCGTCATCTAAAATTGGGCAAAGTATGGACTATTATATATTGCTGGAAAGCCCTGGATGTCTACTTTCCAACGCAATTGGAAGCGCGCCATTTTGAGTTCTGTAGCTCCAGAAAATCCATTTTGAGTGCAGGGAGGTCAGAATTCAACAGCATCAGCAGTCCTTCTTCAACCTCTGAATCTGATTTTTGCTCAAGTCCCTCAATTTCAGCCAGAAAATACCTGAAATCATAGAAAAACACACAAACTCATAGTAAAGTCCAGAAATGTGAATTTAGCATAAAAACTAATGAAAACATCCCTAAAAGTAACTAGATTCTACTAAAAACATACTAAAAACAATGCCAAAAAGCGTATAAATTATTCGCTCATCAAGCCTCTACTTCAGCAGGCAGACCCTCCGACACTCATACAGACTGCAGAGCCTCAGATCACCACAGAGACATCTACTGCACATCCGTCCAGAGATGACACTTCTTTACACCCAGCTTGGTTGAGCATCGAGGACGATACTATTATTTAAGTGTGGGGAGGTCGCCATCTCTAGCGAACTTTATTTTGGTGAACCACTTTCAGACTCTCTTTTATCCTATTTTGTTTGTTTTGTTTATTTTCTGTATTTTTATTTTTATTTTATCTTATCTTATGTATCATTCAGTACCTGCACATTTTTCTTTTACTGTATTTCTGCATTTTGCACTTTGGTTTATACACTACAAGAAAAATACCCATTCGGCCACACTTTTTTTAAGCTACATTTGAAAAGCGTAGCCTATTCTATGAATAGGCTACGCTTTTCTCAGTGTTGCCTTTTTCTTAGAGAAAAGGAAACACAATTCTGGCATCATTTAAAAAGTGTAGCCTTAGGTATTATAGAAATCACTTATAAAGCGTAGCCATATGTTGATATTTATGGGTACATTTTTTGTACCAAAGAGAGCGTTTTTTGAGGGTAGCCTATTTACTAAGTTTTGGGTGCGCTTCAAAAGTGATGCCTAAGATACTCACCTATACTTAAATGAATTTTGTTTTCTTTGTAGAAACCCTCGTTCTTCTCCTCCAAAAACACGCGCCTTGCTCAGCTCCTTCTCTGCTTCACGCCGTTTTCACGCCACCACCACTCGCCGTCGCCCTTCTCCTTCGTCTTCACATTTGCTCACCCCCATTCACCGTCGCCCTTCTCCTTCGTCTTCTCACCTTCGCTCACCACTCACCGCGCCGCTCCTCATCTTCTTCACCTTCGCTCACCACTCACCATCGCCGCTCCTCATCTTCGTCGCTCACCACTCACCGAGACATTGAAGAAGTTCTCTCCCTCTCAAAGAAAAACCCTAGCCGCTGTTCTCTTTTTCAAGCTGTGTCGCCGCCGTCGAATCTGGTCCAGCCGCCGTCCCCGCTCCTACTGCTCCAGCGCCGTCGCAACTTCTCTTTATCATTGCGTTGCGTCGCCTCTGTTCCACTGCTGTTGTTTGTTCCAGTTCCGTCGCCTGTGCTCCACTGCTCCCTCTCCCTCATCTTGGTTTGAGTTCTGTCCTGCATCTGAGTACGAATTCCGTCTGTTATTGTTTTTTTCATGTTTTTATTATGTTATTGTGATTTAATTGTTGGTGTTGTTGCTGTGTAACTTTTTTTTGTTCCTGTTGGTGTTGTGAATCTGAATAACAGAGAATGATGACATATTGATTCTAAATCTGAATAGTATTGATTAAGAGAAAAGCAATAATTAGAGGACATGTACTGAAATTTATATGTTAAATCTGAATAGTATTAAATCTTTCTTCCTTTGTTAGAATTTGCTTTTTGATTTTACATTTTGCTTTATGATTTTGTATATTGCTTCATCAGGGTTTATTGATTTTGCTATATTTTGCTGATTGAATCCATGTAATTGCCATAGTTTTTTTTCCCCTGGCTAGTTCAGGGCTTAAGATTTTGCACTCTAAATTTAGCTAGTTTAGTCCTTGAAATAAATTCAAATTCTGTCAAAATATTCTAATTATTATTTGCACGCAGTTTAATTACAGTTGTCTTGAGATTTAATTTTGATTCTTGTCCTCAATCATTCCCTGTGTGTTCTTTTAGGACTTATGGTTTATTACATTGCTACAAAGAATTCATTGATGATGCATAGAAAAAAGGTTCATTACAAATCTGAGCGTTGATTTTGTGTAACGAGTATTTTAAATTAATATTTGATAATAAATCTCTCCACATAAGCACACTTAATCACATTATTAACCTAATTGAGTTATCTGTAGTGATATATAATTGGCAAAGGTTGTAGCACTTTTTGGAGAAAATTAATTAAGTTTTATGTTGATTTTTTTATTTTATTTTATGTCCTGACTGCATTATAACTTGTGAATCCCATTTCCTTTTTTATATTCAATGTTTTGACAAATTGCCATGGTTTATAATCTATTGATACTTGCCTTTTTCATGCTTAATCAATCTGATTTAGAGATATTTTAGAGCTGACTAAGGCTTTTAACATGAAAGAGACAAAGGAATTAGCTGAAGTTGTTGGTTTTTTGTTGAAAAGTGGTAGTTAATTACTACACTCAAAACATGCATTAATTTTATTTATTTTTCCTAATTATAAAGAGTCACCAAAACATGTATGAATAAATAATATGTATTAATCATAAAGAGTCATCAAAACATGTTTTATAAATCATATTTTTGCCTAATTATTCTTTATGGTTTTATCCTAAGCTTAATTTAATTGGTTTTATCAGGTTGCATCCAAAAAAAGTTCAGGAAAAGTTCCTTCAAGAGAGGATTAAGGTTGGTGGCAAAGCCGGTGCTCTTGGTGATTCTGTCAGGCTCCTGTGAGAAGAACAAGAGAGGATTAAGGTTGGTGGCAAAGCTTAATTTTTTTCCCCTTAATTTTTCCTTTTCTAGTTCTTACATGTATTTGAAGACTTCCATGCTACTTCCTTACTTTGCTTTCTTCTTTCTGTTTTTGTATTTTTCCCACTATTTTCCCCTTTTTTTCACACCGCCTTTTCATTTGTGTGGTTTGGGATCTCATGGAGCTCCAGACTTAGCTTGCCCAACTAATTTTTGTTGTGCCTGCTTCTTGGCATGTTGAGGATTTTGCGAGTTTTCTTTTTTATTTGAATTTTGAAACTGTTGTTATGAATTGTATGAGTAATTGTGTATAATCCTTTTCATAAAGAAAAAGGAAGGGTTATGCCTACTACAGTGAGTATCAGAAATTAGATCTGTGTTTTAAGTATGAACTGAAAGCTTTCAATTTGGTGTTAGTAACATCCCTTATCTCTTTATATGGTTTAGTGATTTTAGTAACTCATAATTTTCATTTTCCATTTTCCATTTCTCCTTCTTCTTCTTAATTCTCTTGTATAACCAACCCAAACCTTGATGATCTTGGTTGCTATAGTCTCATAGGTGATGTTGGAATAGTTTTATTTTTCTATGATAATTTACTGAGAGTTAAAATCTGTCCAATTTCTGGAGATAATAAATTTATTTAAGGGTTAATGCAGATAATTAACTGAAGTGCTGAAGCCAATTTATATCCTGGTGCAATAATTTCGACAGTTAAGTGCTGAAGCTTAGGTAGATATATTCTAATATTTTCTTTGCTGCTCACTAATGACATTATTTTATGTTATCAGCTTCAAATTACAGAGACAATTGGATACTTACTTTCTCCTTGCTCACATGTGCTCTGTCAAGCTTAAAGAATGGACGCTTGTCCTGCTTACTCTGTTAAGAAGTTCTAAGGTACGCTTGGATTCATTGACATGATTGCAACAGCAACGGTGTTAAAATAAATGGTAAAAATGTAATAGATGATGAAAAATAGATTCCTTAATCATTTTGTTATATATATAATATGAGGTGACAAAAGCAATAACACTGACATGATATAATTATGTTAACTATGTCGAACTGGTACAAGGCTAGCCAAATGGCATTGCTATTAGACTCCTAACAGGAGAATAGTTCCAATGTCTCAGCAATTAGTGCCGTCATTTTCCTCATATCTTTGGTTCTACATTATTGTTAAATGATTTTTATAACATGCTTGGAATTAAACATGCAAATCAGAGAGGACTTTTTTAAGCACACACAGCAATAAGCCAGTAATCATTGCCTTTCTCTGCTGTCATTGCAGTTTTCCTTTTGTAAAGGGAGTCATTTAGACATGTATTTGGCATCTTTTTAATTCCATTCTAGCAAAGATTCACTTTGTTGCATTCTTCTGATGAGATTTTACAGGTGTTTTTTGACTTATTCAGACATGATGTTTGGCTGTGAAAAGCATGCAGCACCACACTGCAGGTATATATAATCTAGATTACTGTTGAAACTATAGCATGTCAGTTTGTACACTAAATTATAACTAATATAGCATATATGATATAACTATGATTCATGCCTATTATGTGTGCACTGCAGTTACACCCTACATTTGGGAACTGCTTGTTGGATAGTTAATTTATCTTTTCATAAACATTGTAGTGGCTTTGTTATATTTGATATTTTTTGTATCCTTTTTCTTGGAAGGCATATTCAATTCTGAACAACTGAAACCATTATTTTGAGTGAAAAAAGGTTAATTATATAACAGTTTAAGTAAACAACAGTAGTAGAAAGTAGAAACAAAAGCACATATGGGGCACCATTATTTATCTGTGGAAGATAAGCAGCAAAAATAAAAATGCATTCATGAATTATGTTTGTCATTATGGTAATTTCTTCTACTCTACGCTCTACTTTTCTGTAAAACAAATACAATTTTTTAAAAAAAATGAAAAAAGAAAAGGAAAAACCTAAAGAGTGTCTTAATTTTTTATTGTCTTGTATGATAATATGCTCAAACGCCTAAGGCTATTTTTATCTTTTTTTTTTTAATTATTTTCCTCATATTTGATTTCTCATTTGAAGAGTGCCACATATTTTTGCGGTTCATAAATCTTTTGCCATTTTATAAAAAGGTTCACTTTCTTGACTTGTACATTCTGCTTTAGTTCTTTTTCCAATATTACAGATTCTCTTTTACTTGTTCTCTCACAATGTGCATTCTCATGAACAAAACAGTTCCTTGTATCTGTCCATTGTAGACTCATTCAAGATTTATTGGAAGAGAAAAACTTTGCAATGATAGAAGATATATGAAGGTGAATGCAGACTTCATCTTTGCTCGATATACATCATGTTTTCATGCTGACAAAGTTATATGTTCGAGTGGTTTCTTTCACGTGGATCTACTTGAAAGATCTGATGGGTTTTATTCAAACATATGGACCATGGTTAACCATGGTTTTCATCACAAGTCATTTTCCTGGTGCTAATCTCATGAATATGCCATAGTTTGTGTGGTCAGACAAGTGCATATATTTTTTAGTTGTGGATAATTTTCTTCATTTTTCCATCCAAATTTTGTAACTTTTTTTTTCTTTCTGATTTTGTAAAATATGAACAGACCCATTTGTATATAATATATTGGTTATGCCCCTGGTACATCAGCATTCATAGTGAAATTTATTGCTTATGCAAAACCTTTTTTTTATCATTATTGTAAATATATTTTGGTTAGAGATAATTTTTATTATTTAAAGAAATTATTTAGTATAATTATGTATTTATTTTTATTTTATAATATTTAACTCATTTAAATAAAAATGCAGAATTATTATACATGTAATCATATTACTAATTATTATGTTGTATTAATAATTATTAGAAAATTATATATATACAGAAAAAAAAAATAAGGGACCTAAGGCTACGCTTATATACAGTAGCTATAGTATATATATAAAAAAAAGAGGGACCTAAGGCTACGCTTATAAAAAGTAGCTATGGTATACAATGTGGCTACGCTTTACAGGTGATGCAGTAGCGTTGAAAAGCGTAGCCTATTCTGGAAAAATGAAAGCTGAAAAGCGTAGCCTTTGGTCCTGGACAGCATCACTTGAAAAGCGTACCCTATTCCCAAACGCCAAAAGCGTAGCCCTTGGTGCAGAAAAGCGTAGCCTTTGAGAATAAGCAATGGCCGAATAGGAATCACTCCTAAAAGCGTAGCTGTAGCCCAAAAAGCGTAGCCATAGCCTAAGGCATCATTTTTTTTCACTTTTGGCTACACTTTTCAAGTGTACCTGAATGGGTGTTTTTCTTGTAGTGATATATATACATCTTAGATATTTAGTTTAGCTTGCACTTTTAGCTTATTAAGTTGTGATATAGAAAATATGGATTAATTAGTTTAGTTTACCCTTTTAACATATGATAATTTGGTTTAATTGAAAATAAAGAGTAAACTAGAAACATTAGTATAATAGAATCACAACAATCCACACACTATATATATATATATATATATATATATATATATATATATATAGCAATAAATGTTG
Organism: Arachis hypogaea; assembly: GCF_003086295.3. NCBI lineage: Eukaryota > Viridiplantae > Streptophyta > Magnoliopsida > Fabales > Fabaceae > Arachis > Arachis hypogaea. Next base: position 80,871,390 of record NC_092052.1, read on the forward strand.
GTTAATTGACAATATTTTTCAAGGAAAATACTTATTTTATAAAGAGCCATTCAAAGATTCACATTGAGTTGAATGGAAACTCTTGATTTCTACTTGCATGACATACATAACTGATATATGGTTTTTTACCCAAAGAACACACAATCCGTGAGTTTCTTAGCTTAATTGTATGGTTACATTTAACCATAAATTTCATTCATGTGTGTTTCGCACTTCTTCTCTATGCTTGTAATCTTTACTTTGTTTCAATCTATATGTCCAATATAGAATGTAGATACATAAATGCATATGATTGAGGCCATTATTTGAATTTTTGCTCACTTATCCCAAATAAGCCTACCTCCTACATCACCCTTATTAGCCCCTTGAGCCTTTTAATCCCCATTTGTTCTATAACCACATCACTAGCCTTAAGCAGAAAAACAAATTAAAAATCCCAAGTTGAATCCTTGGTTAGCTTAAGATAGAAATTGTGTATCCACTAAATATGGGAATATGGGAACATGGGTTGATAGGAAAGGATTAAATTAAGAAATTAATCAGAAATTTGGGAGCATGCTCATGTGAAACTAAAATAATTGAAATACCATGTGCATTGAAAATATTGTGTTTATGTTTCAAAAAAAAATCCTTTTTAATTAAATAAATGAATAAGGGGACAAATTCACCCCAATAATAAGTTTAGTAAAGGAATCAATGCACATGGAGGTAAAATCAAAATAAACTTGGTACATGAGTATGTGACACAAAAGTGGGGAAATCATGGGAAGCTAAGCATAATTTTAATTGTATAGAGTATTTGTATGTTAGGTGAGATCTTAGACTAATCAAGGATTCAATTATTAGCTCACTTAGCCTTATATATATACACCCTTACCTTTACCTTAGGCCCATTACAACCTTGAAAAAGACCTCATGATGTTTGTATGTATACATTCAATATTTGTTGATTGGTTAGATAAAGAACAAAGTTTTATAAAGCATGACTAGAAAAGAATAGAGTGATTAACCCCAAACACTGAGTGATTAGAGAGTAAACCCAAGTCCAGTGAGAGTTCAATAGCTCATGCCCATATATCCATGTTTAATTGTTAATTGTCTTGCAAGTTTGTGAAATATTTTAACGCAACTCAATTGTGAATGTGTTTTAATATGGTTTGGCCTCAATTGTACATATATGATTCCTTGAAAATGTGAAACAATTTAACCACATGTAATCTTTATATATATAAGTGAATAGTAAATAGAATTGCATGATTCATTTAGGTAGCTTGCTTTTAGAATAGATTGCATTGCATAAGATTCCACCATTCTACCTTTACCATTTCTCTTGGATTTAGCATGAGGACATGCTAATGATTAAGTGTGGGGAGGATGATAAACCCATATTTTATGATTCATCTTGTGCTCAATTAAGTGATTTTATCAATTCTTCACCCACTTATTCATGTAAATTGCATGGTTTTACTATTCCTTCCTTATTTTATGATATATGTGAAAACATGTTTCCTATGCTTTAAAAATATTAAATTTAAGTATTCTTTATTACCATTTGATGTTGTGATCTATGTGTTAAGTATTTTCAGACTTCATAGGGCAGGAATGGCTTAGAGGACAGAAAGGAAACATACAAAAATGGAAGGAAAGCACAAAAATGGAGTTTTGAAGAAAAGGCAACGACGCACACGCGTGGACGACGCGGACGCGTGCCTAGTGCAAAATGGCAGCGACGCATATGCATGGACGATGCGGATGCGTGCCTAGAGCAGAACACAACTGACGCGCACGCGTGACCAACACGTTCGCGTGATAAGGAAAACTCCCAGATGACGCGCACGCGTGACCCACGTGCACGTGTGACAGACGCCACGTGCAGGAATCTGCAGAAAATGCGCTCAGCAATTTCTGGGCCCCTTTTCGGTTAAGGCAAAGTCATATGTACTTGGTATTCACAAAATTAAGCATGAAAGAATCAAAACCAAGTATCAAAATATAATCGCAATCAAGGAATCCAACAAAGATTATAAACATAATGATGTTAAGTTAACATCCTTTTTAATACTTAGTAGTAATGAATGGTAAACAAGATTAACAATCTAACACTTATAATGAAAAAGAGAAAATGAAATAAAAACTAAACTAAAACTAACTAATCAACTACCTAACTAATTAACCAACTAAAATAAATGGTTATCAATGGTGTTTGAAAGTGTTGGATGAGGGGTAAGAGAAAGGAAGAAGAAAGAAGAAGGAGAGAAATGGAAAGAAGATGAGAAAAGAAGTGTAATGAAGGAAGGGCTTCCATGCGTACGCGTCCTGTACGCGTGCGCGTGGGTGGTGGTGCGATGGGCACTACGCGTATGCGCAGGTCACGCGTACGCATAGGTCACGCGTACGCGCAGGTCACGCGTACGCGTGCATGGCAAACCAGAGAAGGGACGCGTACGCGGGGGTTGATTTGTGCCTCAGGCACAGCGTTGGCGCAGTGTGGGCACAACTCTCTGGAAAATGGCTGGGAGGTGGGATTTTGGGATCCACGCGTACGCGTGCACGTGGATTTTAGGGTTTAGGGTTTTTCAAAATTTTTCATGTTTTTGCACAAATTTAAGCATTCCAAACCTCCAAACAGCTACCAAAACACCATAAAACCTTATTTAACACACTAAACTACTAAATAAACCCAACAAACTAATCAAAAAATGAAATTAAACTACTTTTACCAATATGTACAAAAGAGAAAAATAAAAAGATGTTTCCATGGTGGGGTGTCTCCCACCTAGCACTTTTATTTATTGTCCTTAAGTTGGACTTATGGGAAGCTCCTTATCAAGGTGGCTTGTGCTTGAAGCTATCTTTGAACATCCACCAATGCTTGAATCTCCAATAAGCTCCATTTCTCAAATCTAATATCTTCAAGCCTTGATGGAGTTCCGCACAAGCTATGAGCTTCCAAAGGTGATCCTCATGTATTCCCGAATCCCATATCTTGTTTCTACACCCATCTTCAAGTTGACTATCATTAATCCATGTGGTAAGCAAGGTGAATTCTCAATAAAGTGACCAAACATCATCCTAGACCCAAGCAATCTAGACCCACACCAACCCTTGCAATCAAGCTTTGAGCATCTAACCATAATGAACCTTGATTTACGATGCCAACCACTAACCATCTCTCTTTTGCTCTTAAAGCCACAAATATGTCTAAGTTGACCCTCCGTCTCAAGCAAACCGTATTCAAGTGGAATCTTAAAGCTTAAGTATAAGGAATTTACCCACTTGAATGAAAGAATGGATGGTGATGGCTTATGGAGGGGTGTCTCCAATGGCCTTGCAAACTTTACTCCCATGTTTTCTTCCTTGGTTATTTCCACCTCTTCGCAAACTACTTTAACTTCAAATCTTTGTTCATCAATTTCATCTAACTCTTCTCCATCACTCAAATTATATATGAGAGGATTAGAGAAATCTACTTCCACATTGCTTCCTATCTCATTAGGAGAAGGTTATTCAAAACTTGTTTTGGAGGTTGTGCACTTTCCTTGGAGGAATTTTCTATGATTTTACCTTCCCATGGAGATTCCGCATCTCCTATGTCTTCAACCACTTCTTCCTTTTCTTCAATGATCATAGGCTCCTCCAATTGTTCTAACACAATATAGCATTTCTCCTTCTCCACCGGAGTTTCCAATCTCTCCCTCATGCTTTGCTCTTCAATTGATTCTCCACATGTGACCATGGGAGTGCTTTGAGTGCTCAAATATTGGGAGGCTAATCGGCTTACTACCTCGATCAAGGTAGCCACGAATTCTAGTGTCTCCCTTTGCATCTCTCCTTGCCCTTGAAGTATAAGGCCAAGGGTTTCATCCATTGAGGATTGGGGTGGATAAGAGGATTCATTGTCTTGGAGAAAGGGTTCATAATAGGAAGGTGGTTCTTCTTGGTAAGGGTATAGTGGTGTATATTGAGGTGGCTCTTGGGAGTATTGATATTGGAATGGTGGTTCCATGTATGGCTCATATGGTTCAAAAGATGGTTGGTAGGATGGATATGGATTAGAGTCATATGGAGGTGCTTGGTGAAAAGGGGCTTGTGAGTATGGTTGAGGCTTATATTGAGGGTATGGCTCATAGTCATATGGTGGTGGTTCTTGAAAGTCACTAGAGGATTCACCATAGCCTTTGGATTGATATGCATCATAGAATGGCTCTTGTTTATAGTCTATTGGTGGAGGTTGTTGGCATGAAGATTGATCATATGCATATGGTTCCTCCCACCTTTGATTGTCCCATTCTTGATACACATCCTCATGGAAGTTCTCATTTCCTACAACATAGTTAGAACCAAACTCATAGCCAAAGTGAGAATTCATGATAGCAAGAGAAAATGAAAACAAAATCAAATAAGAAGCAAGAAAATTAAATCCTAAAACTAGCAAGAACTAACAAAGAAGCAAAAGGCAAACCTATTTACAATATTCACATATATACAATAACCAATAACAAGGCACACAATTGCAACTCCACGGCAACGGCGCCATTTTGATGATTAGATTTTTGACGGTTTAGAATTTCACTAATGAAGTCTCGTTGTAAAGTATAGTTTTTAAACCAACAATAGTCCTTTCATACAAAAATTTTGTTTGTCACAAGTATAAACCCCTAAAATTATAAACCGAAGTATTCAAACCTTGGGTCGTTCTCCCTAGGAATTGCGATAAAGTGTCTTGTTATTGGTTATGAGTTATTTTTGGGGTTTTGATAAGAGACATGAAAGATAAATGGCAAGGAAGTAAACTAATAGCTAAAAAGGTCTTGGCAAGGGTTGGTGGTCAAGGATCTCTATCCCTATCACTAACCACAACATGAGAATTGGCAAGGATCAATCCCATTAAATCATCCTCTAACTAGTAAAGGAAAGTCAAATGAGCTATATTAATCCAAGTCCATAAGTCCTAGCTCTCCACTAATTGAATTAATGAGAATTAGAGTCAATGGCTCCCAATCATCAATTACTTGGACATTAGTAACTCAAGAATTCCTAAGTTACCTTTCCAAGCCAAGAGCATAAAAATCTATTCTAACATCCTTCCAAGCATTTCATCAAACACTTGGAAGGCATAAAAGGAAAGCATAGTAAAATTGCAAGGAAAGTAAATCTACACTACTCAATTGCAAGGAATTAAACAACAACAATTCAAATGAATGATAAAGGAACATGAAAACATAATTTGCATTAAAGAGAAATAGAAGAACAAAAGTGCATCAACATAAAAGTAGAGAATTATAAGAATTAAATGCTAAACTAGAGAGAAGAGATATAGAAGAAGAAGAATTACAAAAGGAAAAATGAATCAAAGCATGAAATTAACCTAGATCTAAGAATTCCTAATCTACATCAAACCTAATCCTAATCCTAGAGAGAAGTGAGAGCTTCTCTCTCTAAAACTAACTTTCCCTCCAAAAACTAGACTAAAACTAAAATATGAAGTAGTGTGTTGATTCCTCTTTATTCCTTGGGTTAAATAGCATCAGAATTGAGTTGGAATTGGGCCTGGGAAGCCCAGAAATCGCCCCCAGTGGATTCACTTTAAGTGGGTCACGTGCGAACAACGACGCGTACGCGCACGTCACGCGTACGCATCGCTTAGCGATTTTCCATCCACGGGTACACATCATGTGTGCGTACGCGTTGCCTTGCGACCTCGTCGTTTCACGCGTGCGCATCTGCTGCGCGTGCACGTGGAATGAATTTCTCCCAATCCTTGCTTTTCCATGATTTCTCCACTTTGCATGCTTTTCTCTTCATTCCTTTGATCCATTCCTAGCCTTTCCAATCTGAAATCACTAACAAACATATCAAGGCATCTAGTGGAATCAAGGGTGAATTAGAATTAACAATTAAGGGCCTAAAAAGCATATTTTCACACTTAAGCACAAATTAGGAGACAATCATAAAACCATACTATTTCATGGAATAAATGTGGGTAAGAGGTCATAAAATTCCCTAAATTGAGCACAAGATAAACCCTAAAAATGGGGTTTATCACGCTGCTTTTTGTGAATCTTGTCCCCCATGCCAGAGGTTTGGGAATATATCTAAGAAGGATGAGATGCCCCAACAACTTATGTTGTTCTACGAAATTTTTTATGTTCGGGGCATTGACTTCATGGGTCCATTTCCAAACTCTAATGGTTTCTTATATGTACTATTAGTTGTTGATTATGTTTCTAAATGGGTGGAAGCTATTTCCACCCACACTGACGATGCTAACGCTGTTGTTTCCTTTGTTTGGAATAATATTATCTGTCGCTTTGGATCACCACGAGCACTCGTGAGTGATCAAGGCACTCACTTCTGCAATAGGAGATTAACAGGTCTTCTGAAGAAGCATGGGATTGTTCACAAGGTGGCTACAACTTACCACCTCTAGACCAATGGACAAGCCGAGGTATCTAACAGAGAGATAAAGCGTATCCTGGAGAAGGTAGTCAAGCCTCATCGAAAGGACTGGAGTTCCAGGCTTACAGATGCGCTCTGGGCTTACCAGACAGCGTACAAGACACCAATCGTAACGAGCCCCTTCCGCCTAGTTTATGGAAAGGTTGCCACCTCCCCGTGGAGGTGGAGCACAAAGCTTTCTGGGTGGTATGGGAATGCAACCTAGGTTTGGCAGGAGCTGGAGCTGAAAGAAAGCTGCAACTACAAGAACTGGAGTGCCTTCGCCTAGAAGCTTATGAGTGCTCCAGACTATACAAAGAAAAGGTGAGAGCTGTTCATGACAAGAATATCAAGTGGCGAGAGTTCCGCCCTGGGGACTTGGTTTTACTCTACAACTTGAGGTTGTGTCTCATGCCAGGCAAGCTGAAATCTAGATGGGAAGGCCCCTACAGAGTGGAAAAGGCTGAACCGTATGGCATTTTCCACTTGAGCCACCCTTCCAACCCCAATGTCCTCAAGGTCAATGGTCACCGCTTGAAGCTCTACCACGGTGAGAAGATGAAGGACAACAAGGAGCTGGAGATCTTCCTCTTGGAAGATCCACCAACAGTAACGGACTAAGCTTATGGACCGTCCAACTTAAGGACGTAAAAGCAAAGTGCTAGGTGGGAGACAACCCATCATGGTATGATCGTTCCTCTTCATTCCTAATTCCATTTTATTTTGTTTTTCCTAGTGTTCGTTCATAATTTTGGCATATTCATCTGTATTCTGCATTAAAAAAAGGAGAGAGGGGGTTCGACGCGCAAGCGTCGCTGACGCGTACGCGTCATGCGTGAACTCACAACACCAAGGCAGTATACAGAGAGTTGGGCAGACCACACATGTGCGCGTCGCTTGCGCTTTCAGCAGACCACGCGTAAGCATCCCTGACGCGTACGCATAACCCAAGAAATCAGCGTCAATAGCGTGCTAAACAGAGAGTTTTGCGTGAGTGAGGCGACCTTCACGCGATTCGCACAACCCAGGCCACGCGTGCACGTGCCAAACACTTACGCGTCACTTGGATTTTACGCGACCCATGCGTACACGTACCGTTCACGTACGCATCGCATGCGAGACACAATTAAAACAGTCCACCGTCAGATTTCAATTATCCCTCCCCCAATCCTAATTCTCTCTCCTTCCTAATTTCTTTCTTCTTTCTTCTTTGTTCTTCGTTCTTCGTTCTTTCTTCTTCTTTCTTCTTCTTCTTCTTCTTCTTCCTCTTCTTCTTCTTCTTCTTCTTCTTCTTCTTCTTCTTCTTCTTCTTCTTCTTCTTCTTCTTCTTCTTCTATCTTTTCTATCTTCTTCTTCTCCTTCTCCTCTTACTTCTTTCCGACTCACATCCTCCATTACCTTTCTCTTTTCATCTTCTTCTCAAGGTTCCTTCTTCCTATCTCCTTTCTTCCTTTCTTACTATTTATCTATTCTTTTTGCATTCTTTTAATTGGTGTTAGAAATTTAAATGGGTGATTGTTTTCTTCTACATTCGCTTGTGGATATATTAGGGAGTGATTTGACAATTAATATTAATTTTTGGGTTGCATGCATATTTGCGTTTCATACTTTCCCTAACGTATTTTACATGCATACCAAGTGTTTGTGAAAAGCACGTATGGCATTGTGAATTCTTAATTATTCTATTCTTCTACTCTACTGTCTGTTTTTCACAAAACCATTGCAATCTTTTATTGATTAAATATAATTGTCAATACAAACGTGATTGTTAGTTTGTTACATTTGATAATCAAATTGAGCTATTCATGCTTGATCTATGCTACTCATGCCTTTCCCGGCATGCTAATAAACATCTTGCATCCAATTGCATTAATTTATCATGCTATATTTCCATTGATGTCCTAATTACATGGAGTCGCGACCATGTATTTACGACATTCTTCTTTACCTTGGCATTGATTATCACTTGTATTTTCCTCCTCCTAATACTAGCTATTTGATTTCATGTCCCTTTCTTTTCTCCCATTTCAGGATAGCCACCAGGAAGGGTACCGAGAAAGCCTCTAACAAGCCACCGGCGAGGAGAGGAACGAAAAGAGCACCAGCTGCGGAACCGAGAAAGCCTTTCCAGCAAGGGACACTGCACGGCTCTCTAACCGCTACTGTGAGCAGATGTTCCCCATCCTGGCTGAGTGGAACTACAACAATGAGCACCTACTCATCCTTCCTACCCACATTGTTGATTTTGTAGAGCCCCGCATTGAGCGCACACAATGGGTATTCTTACAGAGGCAGCCACGGCAGGTCAACCTCTCATGGGTAGTTGAATTCTACTCTAATTTTCACATGCCAGCCCTGCAGTCTATCTATGTTTGTCAGAAGCAAGTCCCTATATCCAAAGAGGCCATTCAGCGAGCTTTAGATCTCCCCCCGGCTCCAGAAGGATTGGACGCATACCAAGAAGCCTCTTTCAAGCGCCAGACATACCAGTTTATCTGGGACGACGTCCTCAGAGTTATAGCACCACCTGGCAGTAGATGTATCTATGGATACTATCGATCCCAACCTAAGGGCATATAGGCTTCAGCACTTACCTTGGAGGCTCGAGTGTGGGCACAAATCATGTCCCAATATGTCTTTCCGAGCACTCACGAGTCCTCCTTCACTGCGGACATGGCTGTTCTCATCTGGTGTATCCTTACAGACCAGCCTCTCCACTTACCGAGACACCTCCAGTAAGCCATGGAACACGTACAAGTTGCGGGCAACCTACCCTTTCCCACCTTGGTTTCAGATCTAGTCTCGGCAGCCAGACTCTCCTACAGAGCTGGGGACACAAAGGCCATGATTCCGCGGGATGATCAGTATGTCCCCAAAGAAAAGTACATCAGACCCCCAGCAGCTACTACCAGCTGGATTGCAGACCCGGCCGGAGATATTCCTTTTCCTTCCACATCACAAGCACCATCAACAAATCAGCTGCTCCTTCAGATACTTCAGAGGTTGGACCGGCTAGACCGGCATACAAAGCGAATGGAGCGCTGTAACAAGCGCCGATTTACATACCTCAAGGAGATTATTGTTGGCAACCATCCACCTGAAGAAGAACCAGACACTCTGGACTCCACTTCACCTACTAGCACCGGGAGCCATGACGACCCCGACTGTGGAGATGCTGTTACCAGCCCCCCTTTGTTCCTGACTGATGGCACCGAGGATGGTACCATGCTTTTAGTGTGGGGAGGTCAGTCAGTACCTGACTTCCAGAGGTAATTGCTTTCTCTTAACACCAATAGGTTATTTTTTTTCTTTTGTTAGATAGGATAGATTGCATAGTAATAAGTGTTTGCATGTATGTTCTACTTGGTTGAAAAATAATAAGTTTCTTTTCAAGACCCTATTTTTGGAAATTTCACTAATTCAAATTAAAATTCTATGTTAAACTTGTCTGAAGACTGTAATTTGGAACATGGTTTAGAGCTAGAACACACAACCTAGTGAGATTTTGAGCCTAATTTTATGGTTACATGATTTAACCATCATTTTTATTCTTGTGTGTTTTCTCTCCTCTATGATTACAATCTATGGTTTGTTCCATTCTATATGTCCATTGTTTAATGTATTCATGCATATGTATGATTGAGGCCATCATTTGTTATTAGTTCACTATCCCAAATGGCCTACCATTCTAATTACCTTTGTTCGCCACTTTGAGCCTTCTCTACCCCCTTTTGTTTTTTATGTTACCACATTACTAGCCTTAAGCGGAAAAATAATGAATTATCCCAATTGAATCTTTGGCTAGCTTAAGATAGAGATTGTGTGTCAAATTAAGTGTGGGAAACTATGGGAACTATGGTTAATAAGAATGTGTGTTGCTTAATTGATAAATATTAAGAATTTGAATGCTACTCATGTGAAATTATGAAAACCAAATGCATTGATGTTATAATGATTTCAAAAAAAAATAAAAAAAATCCAAATTTAGGGGAATGAAAGCACCCCAATGTTAAGTTCAATAAAAAGATCAATGCATGTGAGATAAAATAGAAGAACATTTAAATACATGAGTAGGTGAAAAACACAAAAGTGAGACTATGGGTAGTTAGGCATGATTTTAGAAGCATAGAGAATGTGTGTGCGTTAGGTGAGAACTTAGGTTAATCAAGGATTCATCTCATAGCTTACTTGGCTATACATATATCCTCACCCTTGTCTAAGCCCATTACAACCTTGAAAAAGACCTCATGATGTTTGCATGTGTGCACTAAATATTTGTTGATTGGTTAGATGAAGAACAAATTTTAGAACGCATGAATAGAGGAGACTAGAGTGGATTACCCTGTACACTTGAGTGATTAGAGTGCATATACACTACCAGTGAGGGTTCAATGCTTGCTTCTGTGTTCCTTGCTTTCATGAGCTATCTTCCTACAAGTTTACTTGTCTTTTATTATGTGATTTGAATTAGTGGAATCTGATTTATGTTTGTCTTGGAGAACTTATTTACTCTTGACCAAGTAAGATAGAAACATCTTCGCATATAGTGCATTCACATGTATAGGTTGCGTTGCATGAGTCTTACTTTCCCCATTCATTGTTTCTATCTCCTTGAGCTTAGCATGAGGACATGCTAATGATTAAATGTGGGGAGATTGATAAACCACTATTTTATGGTTTATCTTATGCTCAATCGAGTGGTTTTTATCAAGCCTTTGCACACTGATCCATACAATTTGCATGATTTTACAATTCCTTCCCGATTTGGTTCTATGGTTGAAAAACATGCTTCCTAAGCCTTTAAATTGTGTACTTTTAATCCCCCTTTATACCATTTGATGCCGTGATCTGTGTGTTAAGTATTTTTAGGCTATATAGGGCAAGAATGGCTTAGAGGATGGAGAGAAAGCTTGCCTAAATGGAATGAGCACAAGAATTAAAGGAGACAACCAGCGAAGAGCGACGCGCGCGCGTACCTAATGCGTGCGTGTGATTTGGAGATTTGCACAGGGACGCGTGCGCGTACCTGACGCGTACGCGTGTGATGAGCGGATAATTTATACGCTTTTTGACCTTGTTTTTTTTTGTATGTTTTTAGTAGGATCTAGTTACTTTTAGGGATGTTTTTATTAGTTTTTATGTTAAATTCACATTTCTGGACTTTACTATGAGTTTGTGTGTTTTTCTGTGATTTCAGGTATTTTCTGGCTGAAATTGAGGGACTTGAGCAAAAATTAGATTCAGAGGTTGAAGAAGGACTACTGATGCTATTGGATTCTGACCTCCCTGCACTCAAAGTGGATTTTCTGGAGCTACAGAACTCAAAAAGGCGCGCTTCTAATTGCGTTGGAAAGTAGACATCCAGGGCTTTCCAGCAATATATAATAGTTCATACTTTGGCGAGTTTAGACGACATAAAAGGGCATTCAACTCCAAAAGAAGCCTCTGCACGTGTAGACTTCATGCTCAGCCCAAGCACACACCAAGTGGGCCCCGGAAGTGGATTTATGCATCAATTACTTACTTCTGTAAACCCTAGTAACTAGTTTAGTATAAATAGGACTTTCTACTATTGTATTAAACATCTTATCATCTTTGGATCATCTTGGGATGTCTGGTTCTTAGATCATGGGGGCTGGCCATTCGGCCATGCCTGAACCTTTCACTTATGTATTTTTAAACGGTAGAGTTTCTACACTCCATAGATTAAGGTGTAGAGCTCTGCTGTTCCTCATGAATTAATGCATAGTACTACTGTTTTTCTATTCAATTCAACTTATTCCGCTTCTAAGATATTCATTCGCACTTCAACATGAATGTGATGAACGTGACAATCATCATCATTCCCTATGAACGCGTGCCTGACAACCACTTCCGTTCTACCTTAGATTGAATGAGTATCTCTTGGATCTCTTAATCAGAATCTTCGTGGTATAAGCTAGATTGATGGCGGCATTCATGAGAGTCTGGAAAGTCTAAACCTTGTCTGTGGTATTCCGAGTAGGACTCTGGGATTGAATGACTGTGACGAACTTCAAACTCGCGAGTGCTGGGCGTAGTGATAGACGCAAAAGGAGGGTGAATCCTATTCCAGTATGATCGAGAACCTCAGATGATTAGCCGTGCTGTGACAGAGCATTTGGACCATTTTCACAAGAGGATAGGATGTAGCCATTGACCACAGTGATGCCTCCAAATGATTAGCCATGCAGTGACAGCACATCGGACCATTTTCCAGAGAGGATGAAAAGTAGCCATTGACAATGGTGATGTCCTTACATAAAGCCAGCCATAGAAAGGAGTAAGACTGATTGGATGTAGACAGCAGGAAAGCAGAAGTTCAGAGGGACGAAAGCATCTCTATACGTTTATCTGAAATTCTCACTAATGATATACATAAGTATTTTATCTTTATTTTCTATCTACTTATTATTTATTTTCGAAAACTCCATAATTAATTATTATCCGCCTGACTGAGATTTACAAGATGACCATAGCTTGCTTCATACCAACAATCTCTGTGGGATCGACCCTTTCTCACGTAAGGTTTTATTTCTTGGACGACCCAGTGCACTTGCTGGTTAGTTGTATCGAAGTTGTGAATGAAAAACGATTTATTAAGACGTGCGTACAGAGTTTTTGGCGCCGTTGCCTGAGATCACAATTTCGTGCACCAGCGTGACATGCGAAGAAGACCATCGACGCGTACGCGTGACAAGCGCCACGTGCAGAAAATGCAGAAAAAGCTGTGGCGATTTTGGGCTGAGTTTTGACTCAGTTTTTAGCCCAGAAACACAGACTAGAGCTAGGGAACAGCGGGGACTCAACATACATTCACACATTCTTAGTTTTTAGAGTTTAGCTTTGAATCTTGGAGAAAGACTACTACCTCCTTCAGGGTTCTTCATAGTCACATAGTTCTAGTACTACATTTTGGATTGGATAATTACGAAGAGTTATTACCTCCGTTGAAGATCTTTTACTAGTATAGTTCATTTTCCTTTTCCCTTACTCTTTCATATCCTTAATCTGTGTTCAGAGTTATAATTGGATTGCTTTTATGAATTATTAATGCAAAGAATACTTTTCCAATTAAATTTATTATTTGTTTAATTATTCCCAATTTAATTTTGATTACCATGTCTCCTTCCTATTCCATTATTAAGTTTATAAAAATGGCATTCATGTTAATCGAGTAGATCCCAACTTGACTTGGGTGTTGATTAATAGGAGACCCTTGAGTTGGGAAACTCAATACTTAATCTATAATTGGAAGTTGTTGGTGGGGTCTCTAGTCACTTATGCTAATCCTTCCCAGGGGAGAGGATTAGGACTTGTGAATATAATTTGGTTCACGTACTTGACTTTCCTTTATTCGTTAAAGGTTAACAAGTAATAACAACAACCTTTTACCATTACTCTTGAGAAATTCCAACAAGGGTGATAGCTCATAGAGAAAGTAACAAATAAAAGCAAAAGACATAAGTAAACAAGAAAAACAAACACCTAAATATTAACAAGAACAACCAAATAACCAAAAATTAAGATATTTACATTATGGACATATTTACAACAACCTAAAGATAGCACTCAATTGCATACCCCGACAACGGCGCTAAAAACATGATGCGCGCAAGTTCGTCGGTTAAGAATTCCTTCTCAGTAAAGGAGAAATAACCTCGTTGTAAGAATAGTTCTCAACCAACAAATAATGCTTGATCAAAGTTTATAATTTCTAATCTAAACCGAGAGTAATGAAACCTCGGGTCGTTCTCCCTAGGAATGCAAATGAAATGTTACTTCTTTCGGTTGTGAAGAGGGCAAAAGGGATTTTGTAATCAAAGAACAAAAGATTAAAAAAACTTAAGCAATGAGAGAACAAAGAGATGATCAAAATTGAAATTGATGCAAGTAAAGGTAAATAAGATCAAAATAGTGAAAATGCTATAAATCCAATAAAGAGCCTTGACTTGGGAATGAGTATCCAAGAATCCTATCATCGCCATAACCACAACTATGGTAATTATGATGAGTCAATCTCGCCTAGTCAACCCCAACCATCAAGGAGTAAGTCAAGCAAGCATAATTGACCTTAATCCATAACTCCTAACCAACTTACCAAACCAGTTGATAAAAGGCTAGCGTCAATGGAAACAAGAGTCAACTAACTACCCAAGAATTATCACTAAATGTCAGACATTATGACTCTAGTATGCTAGGAACTCAAACCACAAGCCAAGGTGGGAAAATCTACTCAAAATCTAGAGTTGGCATTTTCACAAACACCTTGTATGCATGAAAGTAAAACATGGAAAATTGTAAAGAAAAATAAAAAACTATAACCAACTATCAACAAAACAAAACATAAACAAGCAATCAAACATAAAGAGAGCATGAAACATAAAATTCATCAATCAAAACTTCAAGAAACTTAAAATTGCAATTATAAACAAAGCACTTGAACCAAAGGAAATGAAAATAAAGACAATGTAATTAAAGAGGAATTAAAGAGTACTTACAATTAAAGATGATCAAAATCCCAAAATTAAGCTTGCTATAAAATGCTACATGAAAACTACATAAACCCTAGGAGAGGTCTCTACTCTACACTACTCCTACTCCTAATACTATGAAATTAAACTATTTAAGTAAGCTAAAGCCTAATGCCTTCAAATGTGCCGATATCCCCTTTATATAGCCTTTCATTTCAGCCTTCAAGCCTTCCAAAATGGGCTAAGAGACCTCCAAATTCGCACAGCACATGTTTAATTAATGCAATCACGTACAGGGACCTATGCGGACGCACAGACGTGTGCGTCCGCACACTCGGCTGAAAATTGACCTGTGCGTACGCACGCACGCGTGCGTACGCACACATGAAAATCCTCGCTTGTTCACACGCATGCAGGGCTGTGCACACGCACACTTCGCTGTGTGTGCTTTTTGCTTGTTTTCTTCATGTTTTCTCCCCTGTACATGCTTCCTTCCTCTTTTACCCATCCATTCTTGCCTTCAAGGCCTAAAATCACTCACAAACCATATCACGGCATCGAATGACATAAAAGTGGGATCAAATTGCTCTATTAAAGCACAAAATTGCATGTTTTCACATTTAGGATCAAATCAGGGATCAAACACAAAAGCATGCTATTTTGGTGCTTAAGTGTGAGTTCATGTGCTAGAATCCATCCAAATTGAGACAAATATACTATCAAATATGGACTCGTCAATTCCCCCATACTTAAACAATAGCATGTCCTCATGCGAAACTAACAAGGAGAATGATCAAATGGGTAATCAACTTATTAAATGCAACTACCTATATGTATGCAAGTATGTATATACTATATAACTATCTATCTATATGTATACTATAGTTTCCTATTGATTTGGTGAAGACAAGCAATCCAACTCCAAGCAAGTGTATAGACAATTAGGGCCAAGCAAAGAATTAATTCCATACAATCAAAATCTATTGAATTGATTTAACTCATAAAAATAAGCAACTTGCAAGAATGCATGATAAGAAGGGAGGAAACATAGAATTGAGCAATTGAACCCTCGCTAGGTGTGTATACACTCTGATCACTCGGTGTTTAGGGGTTTCAATCACTCAAGTCTCTTCTAATCATGCTTTCAAGGAATTGCTTTTCATCTAACAATCAACAACAAGTGATACATGAATGCAATTATCATGAGGACTTCATGTGGTTGTAACGGGGTTAGGGTAAAGGTGGGATAGATACGGCTAAGTGGACTAAAATGATTGAATCATTGATTAATTTAAGTATTCAACTTAACCTTTCTCAACCAAATCAACACAAAATGCAATCCTAACCTTCCATCACTTCTTTTTCACAAACACTCATGTATGACTCATCATTCACATCACATATACATTTCTTATTCATTTTCCTTCACTTAGGGGTAACTTTCATCCCCTTTCATGATGATGATTTTTTTTATTTTTTTATTTTTTTTATTTTTTTTTGCAAGTAAAATGCATATGGTTTTAGTAGTTCATACATGAATGTTCCCATTTTCCAAAATTTTCAATGAAATACCCTAATTCAACATTTTCATTCACTACCAATGTTTTCCAAAATTCCCCCACACTTGAATGAAAGACACTCCTCAACCTAAGCTAATCAAGGATGCAATCCAAGGTAAATTATGGTTTTCCACTTAAGGTTGTGATGTGCTAATATCGAGAACCATGGGGTAAATAAAGCTCAACAGGGGTTAACAATGGTAGATGCAAGGGTAAGGATATATGGGTAAAGTAAGATTTTATCAAAGATGGCCTTAATTATGCTCAATGCAATTCAAAACATCAATCATTGAAAATAAAGAATCAAGCAAAACCAAGATAACAATCATAGAAGAGATATATCACACAATGAACAAAATTAGTGGTTAAGATGTATAACCACTCATTAAAGCTCAAAAACTCACAAGGTATTTGTTCTTTACTCTTCTATGTTCCATAAGGAAATCATTCAAGCATGTTTGAAAATAGTTTTCAAATCAATTCAATAGAATGCCCTTGAAGCAAAATTCTTGGAAATCTTTGTTGATTTTTTTTCACCAAAATTTATTTCCTATAGGTATGTATGTTGTGATGGATGCAAATTTTTCAAAATCTCCTAGTTCTTTTCCTAATTTTCAACAAGAAAAAATTAAGATCAACAATTAGGATCAAGATAACTAGGCATATGCTATTCACATAATCCAATCACAACTTCTATCTATAAAATATATACCATGCAAAAGATGAAAACTGCAATAGATATAAGCTATGAAGAAAATGTAATGCAACAATAAAAAACACTCCAAATATCTACAAGAAACATAATAAGAGAAAACAAAAACGACATTGCAAAGTGTTCGGAAAAGAAATTTACACCCGAATATGACGAATCCTCCCCCACACTTAAGCGTTGCACGGTCCGCCGTCCATGAACAAGATCTGGGGGGGAATGTCTCTCAGGAGCTCCATCTTCAGCTGACGGATGCAGGGCTTGGGTTGTGTGGAAATTGCCAAGTTCAATGCATTCTTGGCATCTCCATCCTCGGTGTCCTTCTCCTCTCTCGGCTCCTTGCTTTATGTCTCATCCTCGAAAAGAATGAATAAAGTATAATTAGAACTCATAGGCAAGTAGCACAAAAAAGTAAAGGAGGGAGCGATTAAGCATCTGATTGTGGAAGTTTGCATAGTAGTGTGGAATACACACAATAACCGGTTAAAGTGGCATCCATACAATCAAAGAGTAAGAATGAGTTCCACAACTAAATGGCCTAAGATGCAAGTATGAATGAGCATCAATTAAACATAAGCAAACTTAGGCAACTACAAGAGTGAATTAAATTAAGAAGATATTGGATATTGAAGGTGTGCAAGTGAAAGGAAAAATTGATATAAGATAGCACAACAAACAATAACCAATGCAATGATGAAGAGAAATTCCCTATTCATCCTTAAGAATAAGGCAATAATCACATGGGAAGGTGCTTGCTAAAAAAAGTGACAAGTCTTGATAAGAATCAAGTCAAGTCAACTCAAACAAATGCAAGGCATTAACAAGGAGCAAATACCTTGTGATGTGATTATATTGACTTAAAGACATGATGAACAAGCAATTTAATTCAATTCACTAAATTCAATATGTACTTGTTAAAAATTACACCAAATAAGAGACAAAAAGTTAATTTTTAAATCAATTTGGTGCTAGCAACTCAAGACAATGATCAAGTACATGATTGAAATTCCAATCTAAGATAACATCATAATCATTTAAAAGTGCACAATTCTTGATTAGAATGCTGAACAAGGATATAGTCTAACACACATGGTAGCTACAACACATGCATTAAACAAAATGTTAATTCAGGCATTATGTCAAACACATGGAATACGGTGCACATATTCAACAAATTCAAGCCGAAAATCAAGCATCAACAACCCATAAATGAAAAATTGAACACTTGCAATGTAAAAATAAATAAAGCATTACGCAAAACTCAAGCGAAATAACCAAAGTTAAATAATGAAAACAGAAATTAAGCAGAGAACTAAGCATAGAAAGGAAAATAAAACAAGAGAATTGAAAAACACATCATTTATCAAAAACACATGATCAAACATAAAATTCAACTAAATTCAACCTATAATACAATCAAACTAAGCTAATTGAAGAGACAAAATTGAATAAACAAAACTAAAAGAAAGAAGGGTTGAAACGATATTACCATGGTAGGGTGTCTCCCACCTAGCACTTTGGTTTTAAGTCCTCAAGTTGGACTTTCGGTTGGTACTTGTGTCATGGTGGCTTATGCTTCCACTCATCCTTGAGTGGCCACCCATGCTTGCTCTTCCATGATCCTTCGGGATCCCACACAAAGTACATCAAGCTCTCAAGCAACCTCAAGCAAACCATTGGAATCCAAAATTGATTGTTGTAGAGTTGAATGCCCGGATCCCACACTTTGGTTTCTCTATCATCCTCTTGTTGACTTTCACTTGTGCCCTTGGATGAAAACCTCTCCAAGCACCTTTTGAGCACCCACTTGAATATTGGATTCCTCTAGATTGAACTTTGCACCACTTATGCTTTGAACTCCCTTAGCAACCAACACCCAATCCTTCACCATTTAACACTCCAAGAAGCGCCATGAGTTGATAATCCGTTTCCAAAAGAGCAAATTAATATGGGCCTATGAAGCTCATGGAGGAAATTGTTACCCACTTAATTTGTCCTTGTAGTGGAATTATCCTATTAAGCTCTTTCATAATTGCTTCCACTTCTTGGGTGATCACCTCTTCCTCACCATCCTTTTCAAGCTCTTCCATATCCCTCTCAAACTCAAGAGTGAAAGGCTCTTCTAGATTTTTAAGGGGGTTGACCAAGGTGGACAAAAAATTATTGATAATGCAATCCACTTCTTGATCAAACACCCTCAATTCTCCATTTACCTCTTCCAGCTCACTAGCTCTACCTTCCTCCTCTTGTGACTCAAGCCTTGGCTCCTCTTTCTTTCCTTGAGGCTCCATGTTCTCCTCCTCCCTACACTCCTTACTTGATTCTCCACCTTCTTCAAGGAGGGTGGCTTGAATGGTTGAGTGTAGTGAGGCCAAGCGGTTCACCGCTTCGGCTATGGTCACCATGAACTCCCCTTGCGTCCTTCGGAACCCTTCTTGCTCTTGGAAGAATGCTTGAAGGTCTTGTTGTTCTTGGGGCAAGGGTTGGAAAATATCACATTTTGGTGTAAGGGAGGGCGCAAAGGTTGGGGGAAAGGTTGTATAGTCAGAAGGTGTGTCATGTGGATGAGGGTATTAAGGTGGTGCATAAGGGTGTTCTGGTTCATATGGTTGTAACAAGGTGTACAAACACTTTGATCCCACGGGGGTGTATGGTGTGGTACTTGAAAGTTTGGTGGTTGAGGGTTGTGTGTCGGGTATCTCTCATATCCTTGGATTTGGTATTCACATAGGGAGGGTTTTGCTTGTTGTAGTAAGAAGGAGGTGTTTGCCGTGACTGTTGCTCATACACAATTGGTTCCTACCTAAATTGATTCTCCCACTCCATGAGGCAATCCCAATTTGAATTCATCATACCCTACAAAACAATCTCAACCGAGCTCCAAGTAACAAGGGTGATAGCTCAGAGAGAAAGTAACAAATAAAAGCAAAAGACATAAGTAAACAAGAAAAGCAAACACCTAAATATTAACAAGAACAACCAAATAACCAAAAAGTAAGATATTTACACTATGGACATATTTACAACAACCTAAAGATAGAACTCAATTGCATACCCCGGCAACGGCGCCAAAAACTTGATGCGAGCAAGTTCGTCGATTAAGAATTCCTTCTCGGCAAAGGAGAAATAACCTCGTTGTAAGTATAGTTCTCAACCAACAAATAATGCTCGATCAAAGTTTACAATTTCTAATCTAAACCGAGAGTAATGAAACCTCGGGTCGTTCTCCCTAGAAATGCAAATGACATGTTACTTCTTTCGGTTGTGAAGAGGGCAAAAGGGGTTTTGTAATCAAAGAAAAAAAGATTAAAAGAACATAAGAAATGAGAGAACAAAGAGATGATCAAAATTGAAATTGATGCAAGTAAAGGTAAATAAGATCAAAATAGTGAAATGCTATAAATGCAATAAAGAGCCTTGACTTGGGAATGAGTATCCAAGAATCCTATCATCGCCATAACCACAACTATGGTAATTATGATGAGTCAATCTCGCCTAGTCAACCCCAACCATCGAGGAGTAAGTCAAGCAAGCATAATTGACCTTAATCTATAAGTCCTAACCAACAAACCATACTAGTTGATAAAAGGCTAGCGTAAATGGAAACAAGAGTCAACTAACTACCCAAGAATTATCATTAAATGTCAAACAATATGACTCTAGTATCCTAGGAACTCAAACCACAAGCCAAGGTGGGAAAATCTACTCAAAATATAGAGTTAGCATTTTCACAAACACCTTGTATGCATAAAAGTAAAACATGGAAAATTGTAAAGGAAAATGCAATACTATAACCAACTATCAACAAAACAAAAAACATAAACAAGCAATCAAACATAAAGAGAGCATGAAACATAAAATTCATCAATCAAAACTTCATGAAACTCAAAATTGCAATTATAAACAAAGCACATGAACAAAGGAAATGAAAATAAAGACAATGTAATTAAAGAGGAATTAAAGAGTACTTACAATTAATGATGATCAAAATCCCAAAATTAAGCTTGCTATAAAATGCTACATGAAAACTACATAAACCCTAGGAGAGCTCTCTACTCTACACTACTCCTACTCCTAATACTATGAAATTAAACTATATAAGTGAGCTAAAGCCTAATGCATTCAAATGTGTTGATATCCCCTTTATATAGCCTTTCATTTCAGTCCTCAAGCCTTACAAAATGGGCCAAGAGACCTCCAAATTTGTGCAGCACATGTTTCATTAATGCAATCACGTGCAGGGATCTGTGCGGATGCACAGACGTGTGTGTCCGCACACTCGGCTGAAAATTGACCTGTGCGTATGCACAGGTGCGTACGTACGCACACATGGAAATCCTCGCTTATGCACACGCATACAGGGCTATGCGCACGCACACTTCGCTGTATGTGCTTTTCCTTGTTTTCTTCATGTTTTCTCCCTTGTACATGCTTTCTTCCACTTTTATCCATCTATTCTAGCCTTCAAGGCCTGAAATCATTCCCAAACCATATCACGGCGTCGAATGACATAAAAGTGGGATTAAATTACTCTATTAAAACACAAAATTGCATGTTTTCATATTTAGGATCAAATCAGGGATCAAACACAAAGTATGCTATTTTGGTGCTTAAGTGTGAGTTCATGTGCTAGAATCCATCCAAATTGAGTCAAAATATACTATCAAATATGGACTCATCAGGAATCTCGTTGGTTGAGAACTATATTCGCAAAGAGGGTTCTTGGCATAATCAGAGATGGGAGAAGCAGCAGACGATTGAGATTTCTTCCTTTTCCGAGAGGTAACCTTTGCTTTCCCTCTGTCAGTCATCTTGGAAGAACAAAAATCACAGGATATAAACAATTAAGTAAAGTAGCGGATTGTAAAGCAAGAAATTAAACATATACTGAAAACAGACAACAAGAGATTGAGATATAGTCATGAAGTGAGTGAAGGAAAAGAATTATTGGAATGCAAGAAAACAGATTTCAAACATCAATCAGACTGAATACAAACTAAGAAATTCGTGTAATAATAGTAAAGTGCTTGTTTGTTAAGCAACGACAATAGTCATGCCTCAAAAGAATGTGTAAGGGATGAAGTTAAAACTGAAAAGTAAAGTTAAAGAGTTAATTAAGTCAAAAGGTAGAGAAACGGTTTGAAATTAGTGGCATGACCATTATGGAGCTTAACCAAGAGAAATTCACAACACATAGGAAACAAGCACACTCACGTTCATGAGGATGATGCAAGTCATTGATGATGAAATATAAGTTGCATAAAGCAAACAATGGAAAAGCAAGTTATCATCAATGCTTATGGTCACTAAAATTGTAAAAATTGGTGTTCAAAGAATTAGGCTTAGCACATGGTGTAACTAAAAGAAAGTTGAAACAGATGTAATTGAAAAAAATTGACACCGGTGGAGAGCACCAATTATTACAATGTAAGAACATTAAGCAAAAAGGAGCAAGTTTAAACCAAATGGCATAATTATGGAAGTAGGCTTCATTGGTTAAGTAAGGTTAAAGATTGAACTTAAACCAAGAAGTCATAAAGCATTTGATTTAAACTGGTACTGTTGGAAACACAACAAGGTTCATATTGACATATTTAACCAAGGTTCTATTTGACACAGCAATCCGTCAAATAGTTCCTTGATCCTGTCAATCATCAATACACATGAAA
Source organism: Arachis hypogaea (assembly GCF_003086295.3). Taxonomy (NCBI): domain Eukaryota; kingdom Viridiplantae; phylum Streptophyta; class Magnoliopsida; order Fabales; family Fabaceae; genus Arachis; species Arachis hypogaea. Next base: position 80,894,257 of record NC_092052.1, read on the forward strand.
GGGAATTGAATTGAAAATGGAAATGCTGACCAAATGAGCTTATGAATTGAACATGGCATAGGCTAAAATGGGTTTAAAATCAAGAGATGCCAAATCCATTCATAATTGCAAGTTAACACCCGGCAATTTTCGAAAATTTTGGGCAGCATTCCGGCAGTAATTTGAAAGTTCCCGGATAACAAACAGCAGCAAAAATTACACATATGAATCCAAGATTTGTAAATTAGGGAAAATTAAGAAATCCATTCATATGTGTGAGGCATCTTTGAGCAAAATTACATAGCATCAATCAGCATAACAGCACTTAAACAGGAAGTTGTTTCAGAATTGACAACACAGCACATGTAAGAATAGGACAGCAATATCATCATCAAACAGTAGAACAATTTAACAATCTGCCATTTCAGATAACAAAAACAGAGCACTTATCAGGCCTAGAATCCTCTAACCACATCCTAGCTACCTAACTGCATGCAATTCTATCTAACCTAATCAAACAGAAATTAATCTAAACTAACAGAATTATCTAAACAGAATAGTAAAATAAGAAATAAAATGCAGGGGGAGACAGGGAAACCTGAGGAAAGCAAAAGTAAAAATGGAAAAGGAAAGGAAGTAGAGGGCAGTGCCGCCTAGGGGTGGCGGTGACCTAGTAGAAGTGATGGCACTGAGAAGGTAGCATAGACTAGTGCCGAAATCAGTGACGTGTAGAGCAGAGAAGCAGAGCTTTTCTTCTGTCAAGGCGAGGTGAAAGAGGGGAAGAGGGAAGAGAGGATGTGGGTGGTGATTGAAAGAGGTTTGCCGGCGGCAATGGAGGACCGCGGCAGTTCTGGTGGTGGCAGAGGGGAGAAGTGGTCAAGGAAGGCGAAGAGATAACGAGAACAGAAGAGGAGAGGAAGAAAGAAAGGAAAGAAGGATAACTACAACTCAGAACCAACTAAAATGCAAAATTAACAAAAATCTTTTTGGATTTTGAAAATTTTCAAATGCAAAAACAAGCATAACTTGCACCTCAAGCAAAATGCAATCCAACACAAAGGTGCAACCTAAACCAACTAATAAGCAAAGCATTAAAACAAGAACACATGAAGAGGAAAACTACCTATAATGGCAACTCAAATAACTTATTCATTATATCTACAAGAGAGTGGAAAGAGGTTACCATGGTGGGGTGTCTCCCACCTAGCACTTTTAGTTTAAGTCCTTAAGTTGGACATTTGGGAGCTTCTCATCATGGTGGTTTATGCTTGTACTCATCCTTGAACCTCCAAGGATGCATGCTCCTCAATTGGTTGTCAGAATTTCCAACCGTCTTCACCAAGTTTGGGTGAAGTTCTACCCAAGATATGGGCTCCCAAAGTTGGTCTTCATGTTGTGATCCGGGGTTCCGTATCTTTTCTCCGCACCCGTCTTCTAATTGATCATCATGACTCCATTCGGGTGGTTTACACCTAGAATTCACCTTAAAACACCAAATCTTCTTCCTAGACCCATGCAAACTAGCATTTCGCCAACCACAGTGCCTACGCCTTGAAAGTTCAACCTTAATGAGCTTAATATCACACTTCCAACCACTACACAACTCCCTCTCACTCTGAATTCCACAAAGAGCTCTAAGTTGCCCATCCGTTTCAATCAAACCATATTCAAGTGAGAAAGTGAAGTTTAAGGGTAAGAATTTTACCCACTTGAATATTTTATTGGAGAATGACTTAGGAAGGGGTATCTCCAATGGTTCTTCAAATACTATTCCCTTATGCTCTTCCTTGGTTATTTTTATCTCTTGACAACTTTCTTTAACTTCTCCTTTCCTGTCAACTTCTTCCAATTCCTCCTCGTCATCAATCAAGTCAAACTTTGGAGGTTGTGTGAAATCTACTTCAACATCAACTTCATATTCATTGGAAGAATCTTCAACAAGGTCACCAATGTCAATTGATGGGGAGTTGTCTTCAATAACTTCAACTTCATATTACATGGGAGTGGATTCCATTTTGGACAAGAATTTATCAATGATGGAATCTTCCTCTTGATCGACCTCTTCAAATCTTCCAACTATAATATGTCTAGGACGTTGTACACCCTCTTTAACATCAAGTTCAAGCTTCTTAGAGGGGGGTTCTTGAGATTCCCATAGTGGTTCCACATCTTCCAAATTTTTAACCACTTCTTTCTTTTCTTCAACAATTATAGGCTCCTCCAATTGCTCTAATACAAAATCCAACTCCTCCTTCTCCACCGGATTTTCCAATCTCTCCTTCATGCTATGCCCTTTTTTTGAACCTTCACATGTGACCATGGAAGTACCTTGAGTGTTCAAGCATTGGGAGGATAAAGTGTACACTACTTTGGTCAAGTTAGTCACAAACTCTAGTGTGTTTCTTTGCATGTTCGCTTGCCCTTGATGTAGCAAGGTGAGAGAATCATCCATTGGGGCTTGGGGTGGATAGGAGGGTTCATAATTTGGGAGGAAGGGTTCATAATAGGAAAGTTGTTCTTCTTGTTGGAAATATGGAGATGGTGTGTATTGAGGTGGTTCTTTAGGTTTTCGCTCATAATGGTCACAAAGATGTGGTAGAAGAGGTTGGGAATTTGATGGAGGTGGATCATAGGAGGGTGTATGGTAGAATAAGGCTTGTGAGTATGGTGGTTGAGGACTATATTGAGGATATGGCTCATGGGCATATGGTGGTGGTTGTTGGTAGTCACAAGGAGGTTCATTATAGCCATGTGATTGACAAGCATTAGGATAGGAATTATACCTATAAGACACCAGAGGAGGTTGTTGGCAAGAAGGTTGATCAATTCCTTGAGGCTCCTCCCAACTTTGATTATACCACCCTTGATGCACATTCTCATTAAAATTCCCATTTCCTACAACATAATTAGAACCAAACTCATAGCCAAAGTGGTGAGAATTCATAGTAGCAAGAGAAGATAAAAACAAAAAGCTAGTAAAAAATAAAGAGAACCAACTCCTACAGCTACCAAAAACTAACAAAGAAGTAAAAGGCAAACATATTCACAATATTCACATATATACAATAACCAATAACAAGGCACACAGTTGCAATTCTCCGGCAACGGCACCATTTTGATGAACGTAAATTGTGTGTCAGTAAAGAATTTCTGAAATGAAACCTCGTTGAAAATATAGTTCTAAACCAACAAACAACTCCTCAATATAAAATTTGGTTGTCACAAGTAACAAACCCCTAATAAAACTAATAACCGAAGTATTTAAACCTCGAGTCGGCTCTCAAGGAATTGCAGGGTAGTGTTCTTATTATTGGTTATGTACATGTATATTTTGGGGTTTTGAATAAGGAACAAGAAAAATAAATGGCAAGAAAGTAAATGAAATTCAAGTGTAAAAAGGTCTTGGCAAGGGTTGATGGTTACGGATCTCTATCCTTATTACTAATCACAATATGATAATTGCAAGGATTAATCCCATTAAGTCATCCTCCAACAAGTGAAGGAAAGTCAAATGAGCTATATCAATCCAAGTCCATAAGTTCTAGCTATTCACTGATTGAGTTAATGAGAACTAGAGTCAATGGCTATCAATTATCAATCACTTGGACATTAGTAAGTCAAGAATTCCTAAGTTACCTTCCCAAGCCAAGAACACAAAAATCTACTCTAACATCCTTCCAAGCATTTTGTCAAACACTTGGAAGGCATAGAGAGAGAGCAAGATACCATTATAAAGAAATATAAAATCTAACACTACCTAATACAAGCAATCAACAACAACAACCAAAGAAAGCATGATTAACATGAATTACCTCAAATTGCATTAAAAGAAAATAAAAGGAACAAGAGTGTATCAACAACAAAGTTTATGAACAAAGGAGATTACAACAAAAGAATAAAAGAACAAGATGTAGCAACAAGAAATTGATAAGAAGAGGTAGATGAGAACAAGAATTAAAGCCTAGATCTAAGAAGGTATTAACCTAACCCTAATCCTAATTCTAGAAAGAAGAGAGATCTTCTCTCTCTAGAAACTAACTAAAACTAAAACTAAACTACTTGGTAACTAACTTCCTAATTCCCTTCCCTCCTTCAAATCTTGGGTTTAATAACATCAGAAGGGAGTTGGATTTGGGCTTGGAAAGCCCAGAAATTGCCCCTAGCGGATTCACTTTAAGTGGGTCACGTGCGAGCACCGACGCGTACGCATGGGTCACGCGTACGCGTCGCTTGGAAATTTGCTATCCACGCATACATGTAAACCACGTGTACGTGTCGCCATGCGACGTCACCTTCCACCCGTGCGCGTCTGCTGTGCATGCGCGTCGATCTAAGCTTTCCAAATCCTTGATTTTCTATGAGTTCTCCACTTGCATATTTTTCCTCTTCACCCCTTTGATCCATTCCTAGCCTTTCCATCCTGAATTCACTAACAAACACATCAAGGTATCTAGTGGAGTCAAAGGTGAATCAAAATTAGCAATTAAGGGCCTAAAAAGAATGTTTTCACACTTAAGCACAAATTAGGAGACAATCATGAAACCATGCCATTTCATTGAATAAATATGGGAAAAAAGGTGATAACATCCCCTAAATTAAGCACAAGATAAACCCTAAAAATGGGGTTTATCACTATCCACCTCTTGATGCATACCAATACCAATCAAACCCTCAACACTACTATCAACCTTACTCACAAGCCACATCACACTATTACCAAACACCTCCACATGAACCTAACCTATACCCACTCTTCCGAGGGTTACCTGAAACTGTGGATCGATCTCGGACGAGATCTTCTGTGCTGGTCGAAGCTGACTTGTCCAATTTGTGGGTGGTGACCGGAGCTGTCGTGTCCGACTTTGTTGGACGGGGTGTGCTGCTGATCCTTCGTCACTGGAGGGTGGTGGTACCTGCAAGGGACTCCGATGCATAAGTTAGCAAGGGTATTAAGCAGGTTTTTAGTAGAATCAGAGTATGAGTTATACCTGGGTACTCCAATGTATTTATAACATTGTAGAATGATCTTTCCTGGAGATAAGATAACGAGATAAGATAGTTATCTTATCTTATCTTTGAGTGGAGTTATCTTTATCTTTAAGAAAACCGTCCTTATCTCTCTAGGCCTGAGCTGCCTTTGGACTTGGGTCGTGTTCCTCTGTTTGGGATTTTTTCTGGGCTTTCCTGGTGATTCGCTGAACACTTTGAGAAGAGGTCGGGTAGTTCTGACCTGAAGAGGTCGGTCGACTCAGCCCGGGTCGAACAGCTCCACCCAAGGTATGAACAGTGCCTCTGCTTGAGCGTGGTCTTCCTTTTGAGGTCAAGTCCTGGTTTAGGACTTCGATTCTTCTCTGGAGAAGCTGGTGTGGGAAATTGTGATTAAACTTTTCACAACTCCGCACAACTAACCAACAAGTGCACTTGGTCATCCAAGTAATACCTTACGTGAGTAAGGGTCGATCCCACAGAGATTGTTGGCTTGAAGCAAGCTATGGTCATCTTGTAAATCTCAGTCAGGCGAATTCAAATGGTTATAAGGTTTTGATAATTAAAAGATAAATAAAACATAAAATAAAATAGAGACACTTACGTAATTCATTGGTTAGAATTTCAGATAAGCGTTTGGAGATGCTTTGTTGCTTTTGAACCTCTGCTTTCCTATTGTCTTCTTCCAATCATGCGTGCTCCCTTCCATGGTAAGCTGTACGATCCTCTCGGATGAAAAATACCAGGTACGATCCCTGCACGGCTAATCAACCATCGGATTTCTCGTCTCGGATGAAAAATACCAGGCACAGCTACCGCACGGCTAATCATCTGTCGGTTCCCGCTAGCGTCAGAATAGGATCTCTCTAACCTTTTGCACACTGTCACTGTGCCCAACATTCGCAGGTTTGAAGCTCTTCACAGTCATCCCTTTCCAGATCCTACTCGGAATACCACAGACAAGGTTTAGACTTTCTGGATCTCAGGAATGCTGCCAATGGTTCAAGCCTATACCACGAAGGTTCTAATCACAGATTTAGATGCTCTATTGTTAGGAGAGATGATGTGAATCATTGATTAGAGACCTAAGAGAATATACTCTGACTGTCGTCCAACGACTACGTTGAACATCATGTAGACCGCTTATGGTTGTCAGGCATGCGGATCTTGGCTAAGCGAGTAACGAAGATAGTGGGTGATTGTCACAGGTCACCCCTTCATTCTGACTTAACTGAATTAAGTACAAGAGTATATCTTGGAGAAGAAGTAGGCGTGAATTGAAAGGAAAACAATAGTAATTGCATTAATTCATGAATAACAGTAGAGCTCTACACCTTAATCTATGATGTGTAGAAACTTCACCGTAGAAAATACATAATTGAAAAAGGGTTAGGCATGGCCGTGAAGCCAGCCCCCAAACGTGAACAATGGCATAAGCTAGATGATAAAAGTCAGAATACAATAGTAAAAAGTGCTATTTATACTAAACTAGTTACTAGGGTTTACAGAAAGTAAGTAACTAAGTGCAGATAATGTAGAAATCCACTTACGGGGCCCACTTAGTGTGTGCTTGGGCTGAGCATTGGAGATTTCACGTGCATAGGCCATTCTTGGAGTTAAACGCCAGCCTGGGTTCTAGTTTGGGCGTTTAACTACAGTTTTGGTGCCAGTTCTAGCGTTTTACGCCAGAAAGTTTTTGGCTGGCTTTTAGCGCCAGTTTGGGCCATCAAATATCGGGCAAAGTATGGACTATTATATATTGCTGGAAAGTCCAAGATTCTACTTTCTAACACAATTAAGAGCGCACCAATTTGGCTTCTGTAGCTCCAAAAAATCCACTTCGAGTGCAGGAGGGTCAAAATCCATCAGCATCTGCAGTCCTTTTTCAGCCTCTGAATCAGATTTTTGCTCAGGTCCCTCAATTTCAGCTAGAAAATATCTGAAATTACAGAAAAAAACACAAACTCATAGTAAAGTCCAGAAATGTGATTTTTGAATAAAAACTAATAAAAATATAATAAAAAGTAACTAAAATATACTAAAAACTAACTAAAAACAATGCCAAAAAGGGTATAAATTATCCGCTCATCACAACACCAAACTTAAATTGTTGCTTGTCCCCAAGAAACTAAAAAAAAATAGGATAAAAAGAAGAGAGTATACAATAGATTTTAAATATCGATGAAGCTTAGTTCCAATTAGATGAGCGGGACTAGTAGCTTCTTACTTCTGAACAGTTTTGGCATCTCACTTTGTCCTTTGAAATTCAGAATGATTGGCATCCATAGGAACTTAAAATTCAGTTAGTGTTATTGATTCTCCTAGTTCAGTATGGTGATTCTTGAACGCAGCTACTTTATGAGTCTTGGCCGTGACCCTAAGAATTTTGTTTTCCAGTATTACCACTAGATACATAAATACCACAGACACATAACTGGGTGAACTTTTTTAGATTGTGACTTAGCTTTGCTAGAGTCCCCAATTAGAGGTGCCCAGAGCTCTTAAGCACACTCTTTTTGCTTTGGACCATGACTTTAACCGCTCAGTCTCAAGCTTTTCACTTGACACCTTCACGCCACAAGCACATGGTTAGGGACAGCTTGATTTAGCCGCTTAGGCCAGGATTTTATTCCTTTAGGCCATCCTATCCACTAATGCTCAAAGTCTTGGATCCTTTTTACCCTTGCCTTTTGGTTTAAAGGGTTATTGGCTTTTTCTGCTTGCTTTTTCTTTTTCTTTCTTTTTCTTTTTTCCTGTTTTTTTTTCCCAAGCTTTGTGTTTTTCACTGCTTTTTCTTGCTTCAAGAATCAATTTTATGTTTTTTCAGATTATCAATAACATTTCTCTTTTTCCATTATTCTTTCAAGAGCCAACAATTTTAACATTCATAAACTTCACTATAAAAAATATGCATTTTTCAAGCATTCATTCAGAAAACCAAAAGTATTGCCACCACATCAAAATAATTAGATTATTTTCAAGATAGAATTCAAAATTCATGTACTTCTTTTTCTTTTTTAGAAAACATTTTTTATTTAAGAAAGGTGAAGGATTCATGGAACATTCATGGCTTTAAGACATAGACACTAGACACTAATGATCATGTAGTAAAGACAAAAACATAGACAAAACATGAAGCATAAAAATTGAAAAATAGAAAAATAAGAACAAGGAAATTAAAGAACGGGTCCACCTTAGTGACGGCGGCTAGTTCTTCCTCTTGAAGATCCTATGGAATGCTTGAGTTCCTCTATGTCTCTTCCTTGCCTTTGTTGTTCTTCCCTCATGGCTCTTGTTGAGGTCCATGAGTGGGCTCTCTTGTTTGCTCCATCCTCTTTCTAGTGATGGGCTTTTGAGATGAATCTCTCCATCTCCCATGACTCAGAGTTGGAAGCAACTGCCTTCTCTTTCCTCTTCCTAGAGGTTTCTCCGGCCTTATGTGCCATTAATGGTTATGGAAAAACAAAAAGCAAAGCTTTTTCCACACCAAACTTAGAAGGTTTGCTCGTCCTCGAGCAAAATAAGATAGAAGGGAGTAGAAAAGAATGATGCAATTAATTTTGAAAACTTATTACTGTATGCAAGAGAAATTAAAAAGAGTTGAAAAAAATTTGAAAAGATGTGTAAGTTTTGAAAACGTTTTGGAAGGAATTGAAGAGAATTGGAAAAGAATTAAAAAGAATTGGAAAGATTATTAATTTTTGAAAATAGAATTGAAAGATGAACGTTTGAAATATGTTTGATGCAAAAAATTATGAATTAAAACATGAAAAATAAAAAAAAATCGAATTGGAAAGAAAATTACCTCCCTTGTGTCATCCTGGCGTTAAACGCCCAGAATGGTATCCATTCTGGCGTTTAACGCCCACTTGACTGCCATTTTGGGCATTTAACGCCCAGCCAGATACCCTGGCTGGCGTTAAATGCCAGGAATCCTTCTTTACTGTGCATTTTTTTTAACGGCCAGAATGCTTCCATTTCTGGCGTTAAACGCCCAGAATGTTGCCTACATGGGCGTTAAACGCCCATTCTACTATCTTTACTGGCGTTTAAATGCCAGTAAGCCTGTCCTCCAGGGTGTGCTATTTTTTATGCTATTTTTTATTTCGCTTTAATTCTGCAGCTGTTTTTATGACTCCACATGATCATCAACCTAAAAAAAATATAACATGTCAATGGAAAACAAATAAATATAATTAAATAACATTGGGTTGCCTCCCAATAATCGCTTCTTTAATGTCAATAGCTTGTCAGTGAGCTCTTAGAGAGCTTCACAGAGACTCAGAGCTTAATGGTGGCCTCTCAACACCAAACTTAGAAGTTTAGTGTGGGGGCTCTGTTTGACTCTGTATTGAGAGAAGCTTTTCATGCTTCCTCTCCATGGTTACAGAAGAAGATCCTTGAGCCTTAAATAAAAGGTAGTCCTCATTAGGGAGCTCCTTAGTGGTCAGTGGACGTCCATTGAGGTATTCCTCACTGGAAATCACTGCCTCCTCCTCCTCTATAGGTTTGGCCACTTTGGATATATTGATGGCCTTGCACTATCTCTTTGGATTCTCTTCTGTATTGCTTGGGAGAGTACTAGGAGGAGTTTCAGTGACTCTTTTACTCAACTGACCCACTTGTGCCTCTAGATTTCTAATGGAGGACCTTGTTTCAGTCATGAAACTGTGAGTGGTCTTAGTTAGATCAGAGACTATGGTTGCTAAGACAGAAAGGCTCTGCCTAGAACTCTCTGTCTGTTGCTGAGATGATGATGGAAAAGGTTTGCTATTGTTAAACCAAATTCTCCTATCATTATTATTATTATTGAAGCCTTGTTGAGGCTTCTGTTGATCCTTCCATGAGAAATTTGGATGATTTCTCCATGAAGGATTGTAAGTGTTTCCATAGGATTCTCCCATGTAATTTACCACTTCCATTGCAGGATTCTCAGGGTTATAAGCTTCTTCTTCAGAGGAAGCTTCTTTAGTATTATCGGATGCAGCTTGCATTCCAGTCAGACACTAAGAAATCATATTGACTTGCTGAGTCAATATTTTGTTCTGAGCCAATATGGCATTCAGAGTATCAATCTCAAGAACTTCTTTCTTCTGAGTTGTCCCATTATTCACAGGATTTCTTTCAGAAGTGTACATGAACTGGTTATTTGCAACCATTTCAATGAGTTCCTGGGCTTCTGTAGGCGTCTTCTTCAGATGAAGAGATCCACCAGCAGAGTGATCTAATGACATCTTGGACAATTTAGACAAACCATCATAGAATATACATAGTATGCTCCATTTTGAAAGCATGTCAGAAGGACACCTTCTGATCAATTGCTTGTATCTTTCCCAAGCTTCATAGAGGGATTCACCTTCCTTTTGTCTGAAGGTTTGGACTTCTACTCTAAGCTTGCTCAACTTTTTAGGTGGAAAGAATTTGGCCAAGAAAGAATTGACCAACTTTTCCCAAGAGTTCAGGCTTTCTTTGGGTTGTGAGTCTAACCATATCCTAGCTCTGTCTCTTACAGCAAAAGGGAAAAGCATAAGTCTGTAGACCTCGGGATCAACCTCATTGGTCTTAACAGTGTCACAGATTTACAAGAATTCATCTAAGAACTGATGAGGATCTTCCAATGGAAGTCCATGAAACTTGCAATTCTGCTGCATTAGAGAAACTAATTGAGGCTTAAGCTCAAAGTTATTTGCTCCAACTGCAGGAATTGAGATGCTTCTTCCATAGAAGTCAAAAGTAGGTGCAGTAAAGTCACCAAGCATCTTCCTTGCATCTCCACCATTGTTATTGGGTTCGGCCATGTCTTCTTCTTTTTCGAAAATTTCTGTAAGGTCCTCTCCAGTGTGTTATGCTTTAACTTCTCTTAGCTTCCTCTTTAGAGTCCTTTCAGGTTCAGGATCAGCTTCAACAAGAATGTCTTTATCCCTGTTCCTGCTCATATGAAAAAGAAGAGAACAGAAAAGAAGAAGAATCCTCTATGTCACAGTATAGAGATTCCTTTATGTCAGTAGAAGAATAGAAGAATGAGAATAGAGGAAGAAGAAGAGTAATTCGAACAGAGAGGAGAGAGGTTCAAATTAATAAGAAGAAGAGAGGTGTTAGTAATTCAATAAAATAAAAGAACTAAGAAGAGAGAAGGGAGAGAGTATTCGAATTTTAAAAGAGAAGAAAAGGAAAATATTTTTGTTTTTATTTTATTTATTTAGTTAGAATTCAAAAATAAGAAAAAAATAGAAGAAAATTAAAAACTAAGATAATTAATTAATTGAAAAGATTTTTGAAAGATTGTTAGTTGGTTTTCGAAAATGTAAAGGAGAAATGTAGTTAGGAGGTTTTGAAAAAGATAAAAGAAATAGAGTAAACTACCATTTCTACCTACAAAAGTTGAAAACGCTGACATATCTATCCATAGAAAAAGAAAATTACCATTTGTACCCATAAAACATGAGTTCCATATAACAAAATTATCCAAACACTAAAATATCACATAAAATCCCCAAATTACCCTTATCATCATCCGCATCATTCACCTCTCATTCTCTCCTTTCCTGTCTCGCCCTCGCCAGAGCCAAACTCTGAATTCAAAGGCACCCCCATCTCATTTTCTTTATCACTATCATCACCACCACCACCACCACTATACCTCCATCATCATCTTCTTTACATAAAGCAACAACAACAACAATAGAAAAACCAAAGAGAAAAAACAGTTCTTCCTCCCTCACTGAACAACGTCGACGACGATGGTGGCAGTGACACCCACCAGTGTCGTCGCCCTCTCCTCCTTCTCCAATCTCTTGCGCACTCTCTTCCTTCTAGACTAGTGACAGACTCAATCAATGGTGGCGACAGACGCGACGGAGTCGGCAGCAGAAGGGCGCGACGACGGCGACAGCTCCCCCTTCCTTGGTTCTGGCTCGCATCTCCTCTTCAGGCTCCCTCAACAACCGCAGCGATGATGTGATAGTGACAGTGAATCCCCACATTGCCAGTGCGGTCTCCCTCCCCTTCCTCTTATCTTCTTCTTCCTCGGGTGGGGGTGTGTGTGTAATGTCTCCGTGTGTGAGTTTTGGAGAGAAAGGAGGTGGTGGCTAGGTGAAGAGGGTTAGGGTTAGAAAGGTGGTTGGGTGAAGAGGGTGGTAGTGGGATTTGAGATTAGAAAGTGAAAGGGGGTGGTGGTTGGGTGAAGAAGGTTAGGGTTAGAAAGTGGCTGGGTGAAGGGAGTGGTGGTGGAATTTGATATTAGAAAGGAAAAGGGGGTGGTGGCTAGGTGAAGAGGGTTAGGGTTAGAAAGGTGACTGGGTGAAGGGGGTGGTGTGGTGGTGAAGATGAGGGTAATTTAGGGATTTTAGGTCATTTTTTAGTGTTTGAATAATTTTGTTGTGCGGAATCCATATTTCATGGGTACAAATGGTAATTTCCTTTTTCTATGGATAAATATGTCTGTGTTTTCAACTTTCGTGAGTAGAAATGGTAGTTTACTCAAAGAAATATTAAACCTTTAAAGTCAAAACAAACTAAACAAGTAATTAATTATGAAATATTTGAAAATAAGATAAGATAAAAGATTTGAAAATCAATTTAAAAGATATGAAGATAGAAAAGATTTTAAAATAAAATTTTGAAAAAGATGTGATTTGAATTTTAATTTGAAAAATATTTGAAAAAGAAATTAAAAAGATTTGATTTTCGAAATTCAAGTTATGACTTGGCTAACAAGAAAGCAAAAGATATGATTCTAGAATTTAAAGATTGAAACTTTCTTAACAAGAAAATAACAAATTTGAAATTTTTGAATCAAAATAATAATTGTTAGTAAATAATTCGAAATTATGAAATAAAGATAAGAAAAAGATTTTGAAAAATTTTTTAGAAAAATTTCGAAAATAATAAGAAAAATAAAAAGAAAGATTTGATTTTGAAAAAGATTTGAAAAGATAAATAATTTTAAAATTAAAATTTTTGACTTAACTAAAAAAATATATGATTTTGAAAATTTTTTACTAATTTAATGCAAGATTTCGAAAATGCATGAAAAAATAAAGGAAAATATTTTTTTGATTTTTTTGAATTAATGAGGAGTGAGAAAAACAACTAAATGATACAAGACTTAAAAATTTTGGATCAAAACAAAGAAAAAGACCAAGAACACTTTAAAGATTAAGATGAACATCAAGAACAAATTTTTGAAAATTTTTAAGAAAAGAAACACACAAAGGACACCAAACTTCAAAATTTTTGAATTTTTGACACTTAACTTTCGAAAATGCACAAGAAAAACAAAAAAAGACACAAAACTTGAAAAATTAAAGATCAAACAAAGAAAATAAGCAAGAACAACTTAAAGACCAAGAAAGAACACCATGCATGTTTCAAAAATTTAAAGAACATAAAGAACATACAATTGACACCAAACTTAAAAATTGACACTAGACTCAAACAAAGGACACAAAATTTTTTGGTTTTTCTATATATATTAAATTTTTTTCGAAATTTTTATTTTTTTTCAAAAATAAAAATAAAAAATAAAAAGCTTAAACATAAAATAAAATTACCTAATCTAAGCAACAAGATAAACCATCAGTTGTCCAAACTCGAACAATCCCCGGCAATGGTGCCAAAAACTTGGTGTGGAAAATTGTGATTACACTTTTCACAACTCCGCACAACTAACCAGCAAGTGCACTGGGTCGTCCAAGTAATACCTTACGTGAGTAAGGGTCGATCCCATGGAGATTGTCAGCTTGAAGCAAGCTGTGGTCATCTTGTAAATCTCAGTCAGGCGGATTTAAATTGTTATAAGGTTTTGATAATTAAAAGATAAATAAAACATAAAATAAAATTGAGATACATATGTAATTCATTGGTGGAAATTTCAGATAAGCGTTTGGAGATTCTTTGTTGCTTCTGAACCTCTGCTTTCCTATTGTCTTCTTCCAATCATGCGTGCTCCCTTCCATGGCAAGCTGTATGATCCTCTCGGATGAAAAATACCAGGTACGATCTCTGTACGGCTATTCAATTGTCAGATTTCTCGTCTCGGATGAAAAATACAGGCACAGCTACCGCACGGCTAATCATCTGTCGGTTCCCACTAGCGTCGGAATAGGATCTCTCTATCCTTTTGCACACTGTCACTGCACCCAATATTCGTATGTTTGAAGCTCTTCACAGTCATCCATTTCCAGATCCTACTTGGAATACCATAGACAAGGTTTAGACTTTCTAGATCTCAGGAATGCTGCCAATGGTTCTAGCCTATACCACGAAGGTTCTAATCACGGATTCAGATGCTCTGTTGTCAGGAGAGACGATGTGAATCATTGATTAGAGACCCAAGAGAATATACTCCGGCTGTCATCCAATGACTACGTTGAACATCATGTAGACCGCTTGTGGTTGTCAGGCACGCAGATCTTAGCTAAGCTAGTAACAAAGATAGTGGGTGATTGTCACGGGTCACCCCTTCATTCTGACTTAACTGAATTAAGTACAAGAGTATATCCTGGAGAAGAAGTAGGCATGAATTGAAAGGAAAACAATAGTACCTGCATTAATTCATGAAGAACAGCAGAGCTCCGCACCTTAATTTATGAGGTGTAGAAACTCCACCGTAGAAAATACGTAAGTGAAAAGGGGTTAGGCATGGCCGTGAGGCCAGCCTCCAAATGTCAACTATGGCATAAGCTAGATGATAAAAGTCTGAATACAATAGTAAAAAGTGCTATTTATACTAAACTAGTTACTAGGGTTTACAGAAAGTAAGTAACTAAGTTCAGATAGTGTAGAAATCCACTTCCGAGGCTCACTTGGTGTATACTCGGGCTGAGCATTGAAGCTTTCACGTGCATAGGCCATTCTTGGAGTTAAACGCCAGCTTGGGTGCCAGTTTGGGCATTTAACTCCAGTTTTGGTGCCAGTTCTGGCGTTTTACGCCAGGAAGTTTTTGGATGGCTTTTAGCGCCAGTTTGGACTATCAAATCTCGGGCAAAGTATGGACTATTATATATTGATGGAACGCCCAAGATGTCTAATTTCTAACACAATTGAGAGTGCACCAATTGGGTTTCTGTAATTCCAGAAAATCCACTTCGAGTACAGTAGGGTCAGAATCCAACAGCATCTGCAGTCCTTTTTCAGCGTCTGAATCAGATTTTTGCTCAGGTCCCTCAATTTCAGCCAGAAAATACCTGAAATTATAAAAAACACAAACTCATAGTAAACTCCAAAAATGTGATTTTTGAATAAAAACTAATAAAAATATAATAAAAAGTAACCAAAACATACTAAAAACTATGTAAAAACAATGCCAAATAGGGTAAAATTATCCACTCATTGGAAGCCAAGCTCGAGCATTGTCGATCTTTTTTATGCAGAGCTTCCTTTTGAATGCGGAGCATTTTTGTCACTCCTTTAACTTTGAAAACGCGCGTTTCTTGCTTTGGGAACGTGCGAGGATTTTTAATAACCCATTAACTCCTCTTTTTGCCATTTTCCCTCTTTTCATTTTGAATTACCAAAAGACTTTGCTTTCAGTTTTCTCTCTTTGCTTCCTGAAACTCTATTTTTATTTTTCTGGCTCACCTGGGACTCTTCATTTTCGCTTGCTCCCAAGTTTTTCACATCTTCGTGCTTCTCCTTGTTTTTGGAGGTGATTGTTGGCGCTTCGTTCTCCTATTTACAGGTTGGTTTTCTTTCTTCTTCTTTCTTTCTTCTTTTACTTCCTTCGCTGCTCTTTTTCATGCTTGCATTGTTCTGCTTTTTGGAAAAGTTCTGATCTTGCTTAAATTCATGTTAGAAAGCTTGAATTTTTTCTTTGTCGTTATGCTTGATTATTGCTCTGATGCATGTTTTTGGAGTTCCTTCGACTTATGTACGGTTCTTGGGGTATTTCCTGATAGTTTATGCTTTTAGGGTTTTGTATGTTGTTACCATTTTTTATTTTGAAGTTTCTGGATTAATGAACCCTTTGATTCTGAAAAAGATTACGTCTTTGATGATTTCCACTTAGTCTGTTTGATGTTGATAGTCCCCTTTGCTGATAGGTTTTATAAAAAGATGGTAACTTTGTTGACATTTTGTGGTTTATTTTCTTTTTCCGAAGTTCCTTTGAAAAGGTTTTTCTTTTTTGTCTAGGAGATGTCGAGACGTAGACTTGTAGAATTTTCCTGAATCCTTGCTCTGTTACTGCCTCCAAAGGATGCCCCTGGACCTTCGTGTGAGTCCTGGGGTTTCCTTTCGCTGTTGTATGAGTTGTATCCATCTTTGTCCGAGCTGATTTCTTGATTTGCCTGACCTGTTTGGATAGTAACCCCTTTTTCTTTTTCTTGCTTGTAGGACTAGTTGACCATGTCTTCTCGAAAGAATATTGTCGAGACCTCCTCCAAAGTCCCCGAGGGAATGTCTGACTAGCTGGACTCCCTCGTCCTGATGTGTGATTCAGTAGTTAATTCTGAGTACTACATGGAGCTTAGAAAACATCACCGGATCTGTAGTAGTAGGGATCAGGAGAAGAACTACGAGTTAATAGCGCCTGACTCCGATGAAAGGGTTTGCTTCCCTTCTCTGACCTAGGGGGAGCACCCCTTCTTTTGTGCTTATGACTATTTTTTCAGCCAAATGAACATTACCCTTCCTTTTACCTCCTTCGAGACCGATTTGTTGTGGTTGTGTAATGTAGCTCCATCCCAGCTCCATACGAACTCCTGGGGCTTTATCAAGATCTTCAGTTGCTTTGCCAAGAATTGGATGTCAAGCCTTCTCAAACTCTCTTTCTTACCTCTTTGTCTTGACCAAACCTGGGACTACGAAAAAGAAAGGTTCTTGGATTTCTTTCTGGTTTGTCCAAGGACACAAAGTGTTTTCTATGTACGATGAGCCTTTCAGGGATTTTAAGAACTACTTTTTTAAGGTCCAAGCTGTTGAGCGAGCTCGACCATTTTTTTAGATTCGAATAATGAACCTGCCTTCCCCTTATGTTGGCAAAAGAATGTTATGGTGTCTAGATATACGTGGAAGATGCTTGAAGAGGTTGAGCAGGATTTTGTGAATGTGTTGGAGGGGATTTAGGGGCAACCTTCCCATCTCGACACAAAGGAATTCTTAGGAGATCATTCCCTTGTCCGAGCTGAGCTGGGTAGTGGTCGACTTCTTTTTGCTTTATTTACTTGCTTTTTATTTCTATTTCTTCTAGTTTTGTAACTTGTTTTTGCTGTGTTTTTTCAGAGATGGTTAACAATAATGACTTCATGAAGGCCTTTAAGAAGGCGAGGAAAGCTATAGTTGCCCAGAATATCTCAGCATGGGGAAGGATCTTCTCAGGTCCCTCCTAAAAACCTGCCGTTGAGCACTTCTGAGCTGAGGAGGGTGATTCCTACTCCTCAGGACCATTTGGTTTATCCTCCCCAAACTTCTGCTGCTACCTCTTCTCCCACTACTGGCCCTCCTCCGAAAAGACAGAGGATTGTTGAGCCTTTTAATTTGGACGCCCCTGATTTTGATGTTGTGGGGTTTGTCAATCATCAAATTGCTCCTTATAGTGTTGTTCCTACTGATGACGTATCTATTCTTCGTCATCTGGACTTCATTACCCGAAGTAGCATTAAGATGGAACATATGGGAGTAGCCTTATTTCAAACTGCCTAGGATCTTCCTGTTCATGTGACGAAGACTTTTATGGAGGAGGCCAAGTTGAAATTCGACATAATCAATGGGTTGAAGGATGAGCTGGATGCCAGAGTGATCAAGTTGGAGCTTGACTTGGAGAATGAGAAGGCTCGGGCTATTGCGACTGTGGCTTCTGCAAATCTGGCTGAGGAGATGGCGCAGCAGCATAAGGACAGCTATGTCCGGACTTATGGTGAGATTATAGAGCTCAGGGAGAGGTTGGGATCTGCTCGAGCTGATTATGCCGAGCTTCAGGGCCATCTTGTGGGCAGTGTGACTTCTGCTTATGAGAATTTGAAGGATCAGGTCCGAGTTCTTGCTCCCGAGCTCGACCTGTCCCTTATCAGTTTGGATAATATCGTAGAAAATGGGAAGATCGTCCCTGCCCCGGATGAGGATGATGATGATGTAGATCCACCTCCTGTGCCATCCACCAAGGCTTCTGTTGCCCCGACTTCTCCAACGCCTGCAGCTGAGGTCAGCCACCCTGAGTCGGATCTTGATGTTCAGATCCTGAACCGACCTGATGGGACTGTCGACGCTGTCCCCCTCCAGACTCGTCCTCCTTCACCCCGAGATGCCACCACTGGGGAGTCTTTGAATCCTTTGTAGTTTTCTTTTGGTGTATTTTGTACAGCCCAGTCTGTGAGCTTTTGAACTCTTATTTCTATAACTTGTGTTTTGTTTGACCTGGATATTTTAGTTGCTTTTCTTAGCAACTTTATTTAGAAAAAAAAATGCCTTTCAACTCTGGAGGTCACCTTTTCGGGTGGCCTTTTGATTATAGTAGCTTTATTTCCTCATGATTGTTTGCAATTCTTGGAACTTCCAAGAATCTTTTAAGAGTGTTGGAGCTTTTTATTGTCCGACCTCTTTTTTGATTTCCTTAGTGTTGGTTTATTTTCTGCTTTGGTTGAAATGATTTTTGAGGCTAGCCTTGCTCGAATGTTCTTTCTTATAGAATACTTGTAGATTGATTTTGGTGAGGTCGTGGCTTTCTTTGGGTCGAGATGTGTCCCTTCTAGCGCACGCCTTCTGCCGGTCAACTTCTCTTGTTTAGTCTTTGCGAATTATTTTTAGTAATCCCTTGGAATGTACTTTTTATAACTCTATTGCTTTAATTAGTTTGGTCCGACTTCTTTTTGTCGGTCCCTTCTAAGTTATTTCTAGTGATCCATTTTTAGTTGGACCTTGCCAGGTCTCTTTTTATGGATTACCTTTTATAACCTTGTAGCTTTAGTTGGCTTGGGCCTACTTCTTCATGTCGGTCCCTTCTAAGTTATTTCTAGTAATCCATTTTTAGTTGGACCTTGCCAGGTCTCTTTTTATGGATTACCTTTTATATCCTTGTAGCTTTGGTTGGCTTGGGCCGACTTCTTCATGTCGGTCCCTTCTAAGTTATTTCTAGTAATCCATTTTCAGGGCTGGCCAGGCCTCTTTTCTATGGCTTACTTTATAACTTTTGGTTGCTTTGATCAGGCTGGTCCCACTTCTTTATGTCGGTCCATCCTAAGTTATTTTTAGCAATCAACTTTTTCTAAGACATCGTCAGGTATCTTTCTATGGATCACTTTCTTATAACTTTTGTGGTTTTTGTCCGACTTTTTCATGTCGGCTCGGTGACTAACGTGATTTTTGCTAGTAAAGAATTTGTAAAAAATAGTCGCGTTGTAGATATAGTTTCTAAACCAACAGAAATCCCTTCGTACAAACATTTTGGGTGTCACAAGTAACAAACCCCTTTTTAAATTGTTAACCGAAGTATTCAAACCTCGGGTCGTCTTCTCAAGGAACTGCAGGGAAATATGTTCTTATTATTGGCTATAAAGATTGTAAATCGGGGTTTAAAGGATGAGAAGCAAGTGATTTAAATGACAAATAAAGTAAATGAAGAACAAGTAATTTAAATAGCAAGTAAATTAAATAAATGACTGTAAATAAGATTTTGGCAAGGTATGAGAAATTAGAGGTCCTATCCTAGCTATCCTTATCAAAGATGATGATAATTGAATCTTAATTCTGCTTTGTTAACCTTTACTAAAGTAAAGGAAGGTCAAGGGATTAATTAATTGATCTTCGAATCCTATTTATTTCCTAAGAAAAGATTGGGATTATTGAAGCTCAAATTAACAAAGATAACAATTGACAAGCATGTTTGAGTTTGATAGCTCCTGAGTTACTGATTTCTTAACCAAGACTAAAAGGGGGAAAAATAAATCTATCAAAATAAAAATGCCTTCAGATTGGGAATGACAGTAACATAAATAAAAGAAAGCGATATTAAACTGAAATACCTCAAATAACATTAATTCAAAATAGTAATCTGTAACATGGGAGTATTCATAAATTCAATTATAAAAGTAAACAAGCAACTAAAGCAATGAATAAAAGTAAAAGGGAAGCTTAAAGTAAAGGAATATTAAAACCTGGGATCGAGAGTTACTCCTAAAGAGAGAAGTCCTAAATCCTAATCCTAAAGAGAGAGAGAATCTCTCTCTAAACTAAATCTAAATCATGGAAAGTAAAAATTAGCGATCTCTCTCTGAATGGATGCATTCCCTCACTTCATAACCTCTGGTCTATGCCTTCTTGACTTGGATTTGGGCTAAAAAGAGCTTCAGAAATTGCTGGGAGCATTTTCTGCAATTTCTGGTGCGTGGCCTCTGTCACGCGTCCGCGTGGGTCACGCGGTCGCGTCATTCGGAGCTTTTCTTGCCACACGGTCGCGTCAGTCATGCGGCCGCGTCGCTGTTGATTCGCGCTTGGCACGCGTTCGCGTCGCCCATGCGATCGCGTGGATGCCAATTTCTTCAGAAACTCCGTTTTGTGCTTTCCTTCCATTTTTGTATGTTTCCTTTCCATCCTTTAAGTCATTCCTGCCTTAGAAGATCTGAAACTACTCAACACACTAATCACGGCATCGAATGGAATTAAAGGTGATTAAAATAATTAATTTAAAAGCATAGGAAACATGTTTTTCACATACATCACATAATAAGGAAAGGAAAGTAAAACCATGCAATTAACATGAATAAGTGGGTGAAGGATTGAATAAATCACTCAAACTAAGCACAAAATATATCATAAAATATGGGTTTATCAACCTCCCCACACTTAAACAATAGCATGTCCTCATGCTAAATCCAAGGTAATAAGTAAGGTTAAAGTGATGGAATGTCATGCAATGCAATCAAATCTAAATGCAACTACCTAAATGCATCATGCAATTCTAATTTTTATTCACTCACTTGTATATAAAGCTTACAGGTAGTTAAATTAATTCACATTCCCAATGAGTCATATATGTATATATAGCCAAGCCTTAGATAATAAATAAACACTTTACAATTGAGATGGGAGAAAAAGCATTTTATGAACTTGCAAGACAATTAGATAATTCAAACAGAGATAATTATTAATGAGCTATTGAACCCTCGATGGATTTGTGTTTACTCTCTAGTCACTCAATGTTTATTGGGTTAATCACTCTATTCCTCTTTTTATTCTTCCTTTCTATAACTTTTTTCTTCATCTAACCAATCAACAATTATAGAATACAGTCATACCAAAAATCATGAGGTCTTTAATTAAGGTTGTAATGGGGCCAAGGTAAAGGTAAGAATATATGTATAAGGCTAAGTGAGCTAATAAGTGAATCCTTAATTAGACTACGATCTCACCTAACATACATACTTAGTAAAACAAAACTTCTTTACCTATTTTCCCATATTTTCCCACTTTTGATGTTACATGCTCATGTTTCAATTTTTATTTTTATCCCATGTGCATTGCTTTTTTTTTCATTTGGAGAATTCTTTTGTATCCCCTTTATTAAATACTGAAAAATAACTTTTAACTTTTTTTTTAATGCACATGGTAATTTAATCACTTTGATTTCTCATGAGCATGCTTCCCAAAATTTCTTATTTTGAGTTATTTTATTCTTTTCAATTTTTCTACCTCTTGTTTTTATCATCCATGTTCCCAATAGGTTTCCCATATTTAAACTATTCATAATTTGCTATCTTAAGCTAACTAAGGATTCAACTTAGGATTTTATTTTGTTTTTCTGCTTAAGGCTAGTAGTGTGGCTAAATAGAATAAAAGGGATTTTACAGGCTCAAGGGGGCTAACAAGGGTGACGTGAAAGGTAGGTTAATTTGGGGTAAGTGAGCTAAAATCAAATGACGGCCTCAATCACTCTTTTAGTATGCATATCTATATTCTATATTCTATATTCTATAATTGGACATATAGATTAAAACAAAGTAAAGAACACCAGAAAAAATAAGAAGGGCAGAACACACAGGAATAAAAATTATGGTTTAAATATAACCATACAATTAAGCTCAAAACTCACAGGCTATATGTTCTCTAGCTCGAAAATCATTTATCAGTTATGTATGTCATGCAGGTTTAGTTAAAAATTCCCATTATTCTCAATGTAAAACTTAAGGTGGCTTTAAAGTTCTAGTGTTCCTCCTTGATGAAATGTTGTTAACTAACTAACATGTAATTCTATATATACATGGTGTGTGGATTGTTTCTATTAAGTTCAAGTTTCTAGTTTACTTCCTTTTTATATTTTTAATTTAAACTAAGCTATCTTATGCTAAAAAGGGTAAACTATACTAATTAATCCACAATTTTCTATAACTACTAAGTTAGAATTGCAACTAAACTAAATCACTAAAAATATGAACTAAAATGCAAAATGCAGAAAACATAGTAAAAATACATACAAATAACAATGTATGAGAAAATAAGAATAAAAATAAAAAGAAAAATACAGAAAAATATCCAAAATAAAAGAAAAAGAGTCTGTAGTGGTTCACCAAAATAATACGCCAGAGATGGCGACCTCCCCACACTTAAAATGAAGCATCGTCCCTGATGCTCACTCAAGCAGGGTGTGAAGGGGTGTCATCACTGGAAGGGATGGTAGCTGGGGTTTCTGTGGTGGTGACTGGCTGAAGGTCTGGCTGCTGTAGAGGAGGGGCTGTCTGAATGGGGATCTCAGGGTCTACAGCCTAGATCTGATGTGGGACCTCTGCCTGTGGTGCAGCCTGCTCGGTGTCTGCCTGCTTTGCCTCTCCCTAGGGATGGATCTCTGCCTCGGGTGCATCCGCCTCCTCCTCAGAGGCCTCAGATGGTGTGTCAGGCTCGGAGGGGATGTCGCCGGATCGTATCATCAGCTTCAGGTGCTCATAGCGTTCCTTGTTGCGACGCTCCATCTGGTCAAGTCGTCGAAACAAGCGGTGCACCAGATGATAGACAGGCTCTGTGGCAGGTGGAGGTGCAGTGGTGGTGGCAGGGGTGGATGGTGCAGCGGTAGAGGAGGAGGGGCCGGCGGATGGTGTGGCTGTGTCAGCAGTGGCAGTAAGGAATGGAGGTCTGTAGCCCAGGGCCAGAAAGTTCCTGCTGTGCGGGATAATCTTCTTGCATTCTGCAGCAGGTGGCCTCTCATCAGCATCCTCCCATGGCACGTCAGCTCGATGGCCCAGCTGGGCAACCAGATAGGGAAAGGGAAGAGTGCCTCGGATGTGGACCCTGGCCATATAGTGCCGGATAAAGCGTGGCAGGTACAGGTCCTTACCCTCCATCACACACCATAGGAGGGTGTTCATAGCGGCTGGTATCTCAGTCTCGTGAGTACTCGGCATAATGTAGTTGCTGAATATCTGATGCCATAGCCGAGCCTCATCATTCGGGTAAATCCGCTTGATCCCCTTGGGCATGGTGGTGTTCTGACCCATGATCCAAGGAACTGACGGGTCAAGGGCGATCTGGGCCTTGACTGCATCCCAGTCAAAACGCATAAAGCGCATATCCTCCTCAGTTTTTTGATAGCCATCTGTCTGATCAGTCCGAGGCAGAAGCTTCAGAACTTCTTCTATTGCCTCCTCAGTAACCAGAATCTGCTTCCCTCTGAGGTTCACTGCATCTAGGGAAGTTTTAAAGTAGTTGCAGTAGAATTCTCTAACCCAAGATGTATTAACCTCAGTCAGAGGTCTCTCCAGAAAGAACCAGCCTCTTTGTTTGATTTGATCAGAGGTAAATTGCTGGAGTTCTTCTGGGATCTTCAAAGTTCGCTCCAGGTATAGGTTCCTGGAGTTTGCAAACACCGGATACTTCAGCTCACAGTATCGGTTTGCAAACTTTACTGGGTCATTAGCGGGAAGTAGTTGGTCAGCCTTCTCCTGCGGGGTAAAGGCTTTCTCCCGCAAGAAGGCGTCATGCATGAGATCTATGATAGACATGGAGGCTTCTCCTCTTTTCCTTTTGTCAGTAGTGGCCTTGCCTTTTCCCTTTTCTATGGTTGGCAGACATTCTGTAAAGCAGAAAACCATGATATATAAAAATAGGAAAGCAAATAGGAAAATAATCACAAGAAAACACAAAATGGCAAAGGAGCAATAGGATAATGAATATGAGTTAAGTAGATGTGTATTTAAGATTGTATAGGAGTGAAAAATCGGAAAAGAAGTGTTCACAATCCAAAATGTAATTGAATGCATGTTAAATAGAAAGATTAACATCATGCCTTAGTTAGAATGTTAAAAGAAAGTGAAAGAAAAGCCAAAAAAAGAAGTTTTGAAAAGGTTAGGTTGGTTAGAGTTAAAATTAGTGAGTTAGAGAAAAATGGGTTAAAGTGAGAGGCATAATAAAAATAGTCCAAGTAACAAGTAATCACAGGTAGAAGCTATAAGTAACTCATATCCAAACAAGTAAAACAGTTTGATGATGATTCAAATAGAGATAGAGAAAGCAAAAATAGGAATCAAACATCAAGATTGCAGTTTAGGAACCAGGAAATCAAAAGGGATAAGAAAGCCTGCCTTGGCATTCATGGAATGGTTTGGTTAAAGCAGTGGAGAACAAAGTTAAAAATTCCAAAACCAAAACATAAATGAAAGTCAAAAATAGTTTACAGAAATTTGGGCAGCATTCCGGCTAAAATTGGATTTTCCTAGAAAATAAACAGCAATCAAACAGTTCATATGAATTAAAAAAAATCAAGCTGCAGTTACATATAATGAATATAAACATGAAAATTCAGTGTAAAGAGCAGCAATATACAAGAAATACAGCATACGAACAAGATCACAGCAACAACAGATTTGCAAATTTGATAAAATAGAAACATGAATAGTGCAAGTAAACAGACCTAAATCCACTAACCACATCCTAGGCTACCTAGCAACCTAAATCCACTACAACATGCATATCTAACTAGCCTAAACATGAATATAAATGGAAAAATAAGAATAACTACGAATGGATAAAAGGGATTGCGTGTTGCGGAACCTGGAAGGCCGAATAAGGAGAATAGGCAGAAAGGTGGCTGGGGGTGGTGGGCACGGCGGCGCGGCTATTCGGGGCAGGGGGAAGACAGGGTAATGGGGGTAGGGGAAGGGAGGTGGGAAAGGGGTGGTGTTGCTGGTGGAAGGGGGGTTGCCGTTGGGACGGTTGGCGGCGGTGGGTGGTGGCGCGGAGGGGAGCAGTGGCGGAGGAGGAGGGAGAAAGAAGAAAGAGGAAGAAAGAAGGGGGAAGGAGGGAGGGGTGTGGGTGGCGGCGGCATCTGGGTGGTGGCGCGGTGGTGGCTGGGTGGTGGTTGTGGTTTGGAGGAGGAGAGAAGGAAGGGGGTGGGGTTCAGGGGGGTGCGAGAATAGGGTTTTGCGTGACCTGGGGGGTTATAATTTGAATCCACGCGGCCGCGTGGGGCATGCAGTCGCGTGGCTGGAGCGAAAAAGGTGGTTGACGCGATCGCGTGGATGACGCGATCGCGCGGAGGGCAAAAAGAGTAAATGACGCGATCGCATGGGGCATGCGATCGCGTCGCTGGAATTTGTGCTAAACGTACGAATCCAGCATCGTTTCAACGCAACTCTCTGTCTCTTTTGGGGTGTTCGTGCAATCCATGCGATGCGGTCGCGTGGGATTGGTATTGTGTGAGTGACGCGATCGCGTGGGCCATTTGTGCGAAACGCACAGTGACCGCATGATTCCAGCCTAACTTTCTGGACGTTGGATGTTTACGCCAATCTCCAGGGCACGCGGCCGCGTGGATGACGCGGTCGCGTGGGAAGTGTAGTTCGCCATTTGACGCGATCGCATGGGTGATGCGGTCGAATCGCGCACCCTTTTTTTTTACGCATGAAAAATGCAGAATTTAATGATTAATGTGAATGCTATGCATGATCCTAGGTTTAATAAAATAAAATAAAACTCAAAAACAAAACTAAATAAAATTAAAAGTGTAAAAGGAACGATCATACCATGGTGGGTTGTCTCCCACCTAGCACTTTTAGTTAAAGTCCTTAAGTTGGACATTGAAAGGGCTTCCTGTTATAGTGGCTTGTGTTTAAATTCATCTAGAAATCTCCACTAATGCTTGGAATGCCAATAGCCTCCGGGGTCCCAAACTAGGCATGTAAAGCTTCTGAACAGCTTCAAACAGATTGTCAGGCTCCCGGGGTGACGAATGTCAAAATAGATTCCAGGATCCCAAGCCTTGTTTTTAGATCCGCCTCCGTCTTGATCTACATGTTTCCATCCGGGCGGTTTAGAAAGTAGATTCTCACCATGGTAACCAAACGTTTTCCATGATCCATTCGATTGAACATGATACCAATTCGTGCACTTCAAGTTGAAGCGTGGAACCTTATTGAACCTTGTGCACCAGCTCTGAGCACGAGCTATTTCCCTCTTACTCTTAAAGCCGCAGAGAGCTCTAAGCTGGCCATCTGTTTCAAGCAAACCATATTCAAGTGAAAAAGTAAAGTTAAAGGTTAAGGATTGTACCCACTTGAAGCTTGTATTAGGTGGTAATGGCCTTGGGATAGGTGTTTCCAGTGGTTCTGTAAGTTCTGCTCCCTGGTAATCTTCTGTGAATTCCTCCACTTCTTTGCAAGGGTCTTCAAATGCATCATCACCCTGGTCAAAGTCTTCTATGTCTTTCTCATCACTCGAGTCATAGATTGGAGGTTGAGAGAAATCTTTCTCCGCATCATCTTTGTATTCACTTGGGGAAGATACTTCGATCTCAGAGAATTCACTTGCGGATGCAAGTTCATCACTAAGAAAACTTGACTTGTGACTATCATCATCAAGAGAATTTGCTTCTTGTTATTCCGTCTGATTCTTTATAAACGATTTGCCTTGGGGATTGTGCGCTATCCTCCATAGCATTAACTGTAATGTCCTTGACGGATTTCTCTTCAACTCTGGATTCCCATGGAGGTTCAGGATCTCCTAGATCTTCAACCAACTCTTCTTCTTGTATAATGACAGCTTCTTCTACTTGTTCTAATACGAACTCATTCTCTGTCTTGTCCACTGGAGTTTCTAGTGTCTCCTTCATGCTACGCTCTTCATTAGACTGTCCACATGGGGCTGTGGTCGGTCCTTGAATGTTCGCGCGTCTAGAAGCTAATTGAATTACTGCTTGCTCCAGTTGTCGAATGGATGTTTGAAGTCTATTTATTGTTGCCTTGAGGCGAACCTCTGATTCCCGGGGTGATGGATTTGGACATGAAATATAGGGAAGTGGTGGTGCCTGAGGGTGATTGGATTGGAACTGGGGTAGGAAAGGATCGTATGGTGGCGAATGGTGAAGAGAAGCTTGTGAGTGTGGTGGTTCGAGGTTATGTTGAGAGGATGGTTGATGAGCGGATAATTTATACGCTTTTTGACATTGTTTTTAGTATGTTTTTAGTAGGATCTAGTTACTTTTAGGGATGTTTTTAATAGATTTTGTGTTAAATTCACATTTCTGGACTTTACTATGAGTTTGTGTGTTTTTCTGTGATTTCAGGTATTTTCTGGCTGAAATTGAGGGACTTGAGCAGAAATCAGATTCAGAGGTTGAAAAAGGACTGCTGATGTTGTTGGATTCTGACCTCCCTGCACTCAAAGTGGATTTTCTGGAGCTACAGAACTCCAAATGGCGCGCTTCCAATTGCGTTGGAAAGTAGACATCCAGGGCTTTCCAGCAATATATAATAGTCCATACTTTAGCCAAGAATTGACGACGTAAACCGGCGTTCAACGCCAGCCTTCTGCCCAAATCTGGCGTCCAGCGCCAGAAAAGGATCCAAAACCAGAGTTGAACGCCCAAACTGGCACAGAAACTGGCGTTCAACTCCACAAATGGCCTCTGCACGTGTAACACTCAAGCCCAAGCCCAAGCACACACCAAGTGGGCCCCGGAAGTGGATTTATGCATCAATTACTACTCATTTAAACCCTAGTAGCTAGTTTATTATAAATAGGACCTCTTACTAATGTATTAGGCATCTTTTGATCACCTTATGATCCTTTGATCACGTTTTAGGGGGCTGGCCATCTTGGCCATGCCTGGACCTTTCACTTATGTATTTTCAACGGTAGAGTTTCTACACTCCATAGATTAAGGTGTGGAGCTCTGCTGTTCCTCAAAGATTAATGCAAAGTACTACTGTTTTCTATTCAATTCATCTTATTTCGCTTCTAAGATATCCATTCGCACCCAAGAACGTGATGAAGGTGATGATTATGTGTGACGCTCATCATCCTTCTCCCTTATGAATGCGTGCCTGACAAACACTTCTGTTCTACATGAATTAAGCTAGAATGAGTATCTCTTAGATCTCCTAACCAGAATCTTCGTGGCGTAAGCTAGAATGATGGCGGCATTCAAGAGAATCCGGAAGGTCTAAACCTTGTCTGTGGTATTCTGAGTAGGATTCAATGATTGAATGACTGTGACGAGCTTCAAACTCGCGATTGTTGGGCGTTAGTGACAGACGCAAAAGGAGGGTGAATCCTATTCCAGCATGATCGAGAACCGACAGATGAATAGCCGTGCCGTGACAGGGTGCGTGAGCATATTATTCACTGAGAGGAGGGGATGTAGCCACTGACAACGGTGATGCCCTTGCATACAGCCAGCCATGGAAAGGAGTAAGACCGATTGGATGAAGATAGCAGGAAAGCAGAGGTTCAGAGGAACGAAAAGCATCTCCATTCGCTTATCTGAAATTCCTACCAATGAATTACATAAGTATCTCTATCCCTATTTTATTTTATAATATTCGAAAACTCCATTATCACTTTATATCTGCCTGACTGAGATTTACAAGGTGACCATAGCTTGCTTCATACCAACAATCTCCGTGGGATTCGACCCTTACTCACGTAAGGTATTACTTGGACGACCCAGTGCACTTGCTGGTTAGTTGAATGGAGTTGTGAATTCAAATGCCATTACCAGGGATTATTAAGATCCCAATTCATTACACCATGATCTCTTTGGGGTATTTTTGATTTCATACAAATACAAAGAGACTAACTTTGAGGATCACAATTTCGTCCACCAAGTTTTTGGCACCGTTGCCGGGGATTGTTTGTGTTTGGACAACTGACGGTTCATCTTGTTGCTCAGATTAGGTAATTTTCTTTTCGTTTTGTTTTCAAAAATCTTTCAAAAATATTTTCAAAAATCTCTCATCTGTTTTCGAAAAAAAAAAAATAAAAATGTTTTCAAAAATATATTTTTCTTCAAAATTTTTGAGAATGGATTCTAGTGTCCCATATAACATGTTTTAGCTTGGCTGGCTATTAAGCCATGTCTAATTCCCAGGATTTTGATTGAGGACTATGAATTTTTGCTTCCTTTTTCCCAAATATTTTCGAATAAATAAAATAAAAATCCAAAAAAATTAGAAAATCATAAAAATCAAAAATATTTTCTGTTCCTTGTTTGAGTCTTGAGTCACATTATAAGTTTGGTGTCACTTGCATATGCATCTAGCATTTTTCGAAAATATCATGCATTCATAGTGTTCTTCATGATCTTCAAGTTGTTCTTGGTAAGTCTTCTTGTTTGATCTTGATGATTTTTGTGTTTTGTGTCTTTTCATGTTTATCATATGCATTCTTGAATTCTTAGTGTCTAAGCATTAAAGAATTCTAAGTTTGGTGTCTTGCATGTTTTCTTTGCATTAAAAATTTTTCAAAAATGTGTTCTTGATGTTCATCATGATCTTCATAATGTTCTTGGTGTTCATCTTGACATTCATAGCATTATTGCATGCATTCATTGTTTTGATCTAAAAATTTCATGCATTGCATAATTTTCACGTTTTTCATAAAAATTTCAAAAATCAAAAAAATATCTTTCCTTTTTTCTCTCATCAAATTCGAAAATTTGAGTTGACTTTTTCAAAAATTTTGAAAATCAAATTGTTTCTCATAAGTCAAATCAAATTTTCAATTTGAAAATCTTATCTTTTTCAAAATCTTTTTCAAAAATCAAATCTTTTTCAAAATTCTTAGTTATTTTCGAAAATTTCAAAAAAAAAATATTTTTCAAAAATCTTTTTCTTATTTTTAATCAAATTTTCGAAAATAACATAAACAATTAATGTTTTGATTCAAAAATTTGAAGTTTGTTACTTGCTTGTTAAGAAAGATTCAAACTTTAAGTTCTAGAATCATATCTTATGATTTCTTATGAATCAAGTCATTAATTGAGATTTTAAAAATCAAATCTTTTTCAAAACTAATTCCAATCATATCTTTTCAAAAATATCTTCTTATCTTATCTTTTTCAAAAATATCTTTTCAAAATATCTTTTCTAACTTCCTAACTTCTTATCTTTTCAAAATTTGTTTCAACTAACTAACTAACTTTTTGTTTGTTTCTTAACTTTTTCAAAACCTCCTAACTAACTCTCTCTCTCTCTCACTTTCGAAAATATCTTCCTTCTTTTTCAAAAAAATATCTTTTCAAAATATCTTTTCTAACTTCCTAACTTCCTATCTTTTCAAAATTTGTTTCAACTAACTAACTATTTTTTTGTTTGTTTCTTAACTTTTTCAAAACCACCTAACTAACTCTCTCTCTCTCATTTTCAAAAATATCTCTCCCCTTTTTCAAGATTTCTTTTTAATTTATTAATTATTTCAATATAAAAAAAAAATTTCGAAAAAAAATACTAACAATTTTCAAAAAACAATTTTCAAAAATCACTAACTCTTTTTCAAAATAATTTTCGAAAATTATTCCTCCCCCATCTCATTCTATTTATTCATTCATGTCCTAACATCCCATCTCACATTCCAATCCTCACAGTTGTGTTTCTTCCTTTACATCACATCCTTTATCTCCCCCTCTTCTTCTACTTACAAAGGGATCCCTATACTGTGGTATAAAGGATCTCTATTATTATTATCATTTTTCTGGCCATTCTTCCTTGTCATATGAGCAGGAGCAAGGATAAGAACATTCTTGTGGAAGCAGATCCAGAACCTGAAAGGACTCTGAAGAGAAAATTAAGAGAAGCTAAAATACAACAATCCAGAGATAACCTTTCAGAAATTTTCGAACAGGCAGAGGAGATGGCAGCCGAAAATAATAATAATGAAAGGAGGATGCTTGGTGACTTTACTGCACCTAATTCCAATTTACATGGAAGAAGCATCTCCATTCCTGCCATTGGAGCAAACAACTTTGAGCTGAAACCTCAATTAGTTTCTCTGATGCAGCAGAACTGCAAGTTTCATGGACTTCCATCTGAAGATCCTTTTCAGTTCTTAACTGAATTCTTGCAGATATATGATACTGTTAAGACTAATGGAGTAGATCCTGAAGTCTACAAGCTCATGCTTTTCCCTTTTGCTGTAAGAGACAGAGCTAGATTATGGTTGGATTCTCAACCTAAAGACAGCCTGAACTCTTGGGATAAGCTGGTCACGGCTTTCTTAGCTAAGTACTTTCCTCCTCAAAAGCTGAGCAAGCTTAGAGCTGATGTTCAAACCTTCAGACAGAAAGAAGGTGAATCTCTCTATGAAGCTTGGGAAAGATACAAACAGTTGACCAAAAAGTGTCCTTCTGACATGCTTTCAGAATGGACCATCCTGGATATATTCTATGATGGTTTATCTGAGCTATCAAAGATGTCATTGGACACTTCTACAGGTGGATCCATTCACCTAAAGAAAACGCCTGCAGAAGCTCAAGAACTCATTGACATGGTTGCTAATAACCAGTTCATGTACACTTCTGAAAGGAATCCTGTGAGTAATGGGACGCCTATGAAGAAGGGAGTTCTTGAAGTTGATACTCTGAATGCCATATTGGCTCAGAACAAAATATTGACTCAGCAAGTCAATATGATTTCTCAGAGTCTGCATGGAATGCAAGCTGCATCCAACAGTACTCAAGAGGCATCTTCTGAAGAAGAAGCCTATGATCCTGAGAACCCTGCAATAGCAGAGGTAAATTACTTAGGTGAACCTTATGGAAACACCTATAACTCAACATGGAGAAATCATCCAAATTTCTCATGGAAGGATCAAAAGCCCCAACAAGGCCTTAATAATGGTGGAAGAAACAGGTTTAGCAATAGCAAGCCTTTTCCATCATCAACTCAGCAACAGACAGAGAACTCTGAGCAAAATGCTTCTAATTTAGCAAATCTAGTCTCTGATCTATCTAAGGCCACTGTAAGTTTCATGAATGAAACAAGATCTTCCATTAGAAATCTGGAAGCACAAGTGGGCCAGCTGAGTAAAAGGATCACTGAAATCCCTCCTAGTACTCTCCCAAGCAATACAGAAGAGAACCCAAAAGGAGAGTGCAACGCCATTGACATAAGCGCCATGGCCGAACTCGTAAGGGAAGGAGAGGACGTGAATCCCAAGGAGGAAGACCTCCTGGGACGTCCAGTGATCAATAAGGAGCTTCCCTCTGGGGAACTAAAGGACTCTGAGGCTCATATAGAGACCATAGAGATTCCATTGAACCTCCTTATACCCTTCATGAGCCCTGATGAGTATTCCTCTTCTGAAGAGAATGAGGATGTCACTGAAGAGCAAACTGCCAAGTTTCTTGGTGCAATCATGAAGCTGAATGCCAAATTATTTGGCATTGATGCTTGGGAAGTTGAACCTCCCTTGTTCATCAATGAACTAAGTGATCTGGATCAACTGACATTGCCTCAGAAGAGACAGGATCCTGGAAAGTTCATAATACCTTGTACCATAGGCACCATGATCTTTAAGGCTCTGTGTGACCTTGGTTCAGGTATAAACCTCATGCCCCTCTCTGTAATAGAGAAACTGGGAATCTATGAGGTGCAAGATGCTAAAATCTCACTAGAGATGGCAGACAGCTCAAGAAAACAGGCTTATGGACAAGTAGAAGATGTATTAGTAAAGGTTGAGGGCCTTTACATACCTACTGATTTCATAGTCTTGGATACTGGAAAGGAAGAGGATGAATCCATCATCCTAGGAAGACCTTTCTTGGCCACAGCAAGAGCTGTGATTGATGTTGACAGAGGTGAAATAGTCCTTCAATGGAATGAGAACTCCCTTGTGTTTAAAACTCAAGGATCTCCCTCTGCAACCATGGAGAGGAAGCAGGAAAAGCTTCTCTCCAAGCAGAGTCAACCAGAGCCCCCACAGTCAAACTCTAAGTTTGGTGTTGGGAGGCCACAACCAAACTCTAAGTTTGGTGTTGAACTCCCATATCCAAACTCTAAGTTTGGTGTTGGAGAGTCTCAACAAAGCTCTGCACATCTGTGAGGCTCCATGAGAGCCCTCTGTCAAGCTATTGACATTAAAGAAGCGCTTGTTGGGAGGCAACCCAATGTGTATCTAATTCTTATTTTTATTGTTTTTCATGTTTTCTTAGGTTCATGATCATGTGGAGTCACAAAATAAACAAAAAAATTAAAAACGGAATCAAAAACAGCAGAAGAAAAATCACACCCTGGAGGAGCATCTTTCTGGCGTTCAAACGCCAGAACAGAGCATAGTTCTGGCGCTGAACGCCCAGAATGGGAGCATCCTGGCACTGAACGCCCAGAACAAGCATGGTTCTGGCGTTCAACGCCAGAAATGGCAGCAAATGGGCGTTGAACGCCCAAAATAGGCACCAACCTGGCGCTGAACGCCCAGAGTTGTGTGCAAAGGCATTTTACATGCCTAATTTGGTGCAGGGATGTAAATGCCTTGACACCTCAGGATCTGTGGACCCCACAGGATCCCCACCTACCTCATCATCTCTCTTTCCATTCATGATCATCCCTTCTGTTATCCATTTACCACTCACATCCATACACCCACTACCTTCAAAATTCAACATCTCTCTCCCACCCAATCCCACCCATATGGCCGAATACACACTCCCATCCATCTCCTCCATATCTTCTTATTCTTCTATTCTTTCTTCTTTTGCTCGAGGGCGAGCAACATTTTAAGTTTGGTGTGGTGAAAAGCATAGCTTTTTTGTTTTTCTCCATAACCATTGATGGCACCTAAGGCCAGAGAGGCCTCTAGAAAGAGGAAAGGGAAGACAAAAGCTTCCATCAAGGGTCTATAGCTCAGTGGTAGAACATTTGACTGCAAATCAAGAGATCCCTGAGATACCTCAGGGGATACATTTTCTTCCACACAATTATTGGAAGCAACTAAGGGTGGAACATCAAGAGCACTCCATCATCCTTCATGAAATCAGAGAAGATCTAAAAGCAATGAAGGAGGAGCAGTAAAGACAAGGAAGAGACATAGAAGAGCTCAAGGACATCACCAAGGTGGACTCATTCCTTGTTCTTACTTTCTCTGTTTTTTCATTTTCTATGTGCTTATCTGTGTTTGTGTCTTCATTACATGATCATTAGTAGTTAGTAACTCTGTCTTAAAGATATGAATGTCCTATGAATCCATCACCCCTCTTAAAAGAAAAATGTTTTAATTCAAAAGAACAAGAAGTACATGAGTTTCGAATTTATCCTTGAACTTAGTTTAATTATATTGATGTGGTGACAATGCTTCTTGTTTTCTGAATGTATGCTTGAACAGTGCATATGTCTTTTGAAGTTGTTGTTTAAGAATGTTAAATATGTTGGCTCTTGAAAGAATGATGACTAGGAGACATGTTATTTGATAATCTGAAAAATCATAAAAATGATTCTTGAAGCAAGAAAAAGCAGCAAAGAACAAAGCTTGCAGAAAAAAAAAAAGAAAAAAAAAATAGGCGAAAAAAAAATAGAAAGAAAAAGAAAAAGCAAGCAGAAAAAGCCAATAACCCTTAAAACCAAAAGGCAAGGGCAACTAAAAAGGATCCCAAGGCTTTGAGCATCAGTGGATAGGAGGGCCTAAAGGAATAAAATCCTGGTCTAAGCGGCTAAACCAAGCTGTCCCTAACCATGTGTTTGTGGCGTGTAGGTGTCAAGTGAAAACTTGAGACTGAGCGGTTAAAGTCAAGGTCCAAAGCAAAAACAAAGAGTGTGCTTAAGAACCCTGGACACCTCTAATTGGGGACTCTAAGCAAAGCTGAGTCACAATCTGAAAAGGTTCACC
Source organism: Arachis hypogaea (assembly GCF_003086295.3). Classification (NCBI taxonomy): domain Eukaryota; kingdom Viridiplantae; phylum Streptophyta; class Magnoliopsida; order Fabales; family Fabaceae; genus Arachis; species Arachis hypogaea. Next base: position 80,929,237 of record NC_092052.1, read on the forward strand.
CAATTATGTGTCTGTGGCATTTATGTATCCGGTGGTAATACTGGAAAACAAAGTGCTTAGGGCCACGGCCAAGACTCATAAGGAAGCTGTGTTCAAGAATCATCATACTGAACTAGGAGAGTCAATAACACTATCTGAAATCTGAGTTCCTATAGATGCCAATCATTCTGAACCTCAATGGATAAAGTGAGATGCCAAAACTATTCAAGAGGCAAAAAGCTATAAGTCCCGCTCATATGATTGAAGCTCTGTTTCATTGATAGTTTGGAATTTATAGTATATTCTATTCTTTTTATCCTATTTTGATTTTTAGTTGCTTGAGGATAAGAAACAATTTAAGTTTGGTGTTGTGATGAGCGGATAATTTATACGCTTTTTGACATTGTTTTTAGTATGTTTTTAGTAGGATCTAGTTACTTTTAGGGATGTTTTTAATAGATTTTGTGTTAAATTCACATTTCTGGACTTTACTATGAGTTTGTGTGTTTTTCTGTGATTTCAGGTATTTTCTGGCTGAAATTGAGGGACTTGAGCAGAAATCAGATTCAGAGGTTGAAAAAGGACTGCTGATGCTGTTGGATTCTGACCTCCCTGCACTCAAAGTGGATTTTCTGGAGCTACATAACTCGAAATGGCTCGCTTCCAATTGCGTTGGAAAGTAGACATCCAGGGCTTTCCAGCAATATATAATAGTCCATACTTTAGCCAAGCATTGACGACGTAAACTGGCGTTCAACGCCAGCCTTCTGCCCAAATCTGGCGTCCAGCGCCAGAAAAGGATCCAAAACCAGAGTTGAACGCCCAAACTGGCACAGAAACTGGCGTTCAACTCCACAAATGGCCTCTGCACGTGTAACACTCAAGCCCAAGCCCAAGCACACACCAAGTGGGCCCCGGAAGTGGATTTATGCATCAATTACTACTCATGTAAACCCTAGTAGCTAGTTTATTATAAATAGGACCTCTTACTATTGTATTAGGCATCTTTTGATCACCTTATGATCCTTTGATCACGTTTTAGGGGGCTGGCCATCTCGGCCATGCCTGGACCTTTCACTTATGTATTTTCAACGGTAGAGTTTCTACACTCCATAGATTAAGGTGTGGAGCTCTGCTGTTCCTCAAAGATTAATGCAAAGTACTACTGTTTTCTATTCAATTCATCTTATTTCGCTTCTAAGATATCCATTCACACCCAAGAACGTGATGAAGGTGATGATTATGTGTGACGCTCATCATCCTTCTCCCTTATGAATGCGTGCCTGACAAACACTTCTATTCTACATGAATTAAGCTAGAATGAGTATCTCTTAGATCTCCTAACCAGAATCTTCGTGGCGTAAGCTAGAATGATGGCGGCATTCAAGAGAATTCGGAAGGTCTAAACCTTGTCTGTGGTATTCTGAGTAGGATTCAATGATTGAATGACTGTGACGAGCTTCAAACTCGCGATTGTTGGGCGTTAGTGACAGACGCAAAAGGAGGGTGAATCCTATTCCAGCATGATCGAGAACCGACAGATGAATAGCCGTGCCGTGACAGGGTGTGTGAGCATATTATTCACTGAGAGGAGGGGATGTAGCCACTGACAACGGTGATGCCCTTGCATACAGCCAGCCATGGAAAGGAGTAAGACCGATTGGATGAAGATAGCAGGAAAGCAGAGGTTCAGAGGAACGAAAAGCATCTCCATTCGCTTATCTGAAATTCCTACCAATGAATTACATAAGTATCTCTATCCCTATTTTATTTTATAATATTCGAAAACTCCATTATCACTTTATATCTGCCTGACTGAGATTTACAAGGTGACCATAGCTTGCTTCATACCAACAATCTCCGTGGGATTCGACCCTTACTCACGTAAGGTATTACTTGGACGACCCAGTGCACTTGCTGGTTAGTTGTATCGAAGTTGTGACAATTATGAATTAAGATCAAAGCACCAAGCTTTGGAGCCATTACCAGGGATTGTTCGAGCCTGGAGATCACAATTTCGTGCACCAATGGTCTATAGGCACGGGGTGGGGCTTGTTGGTAGTTACAAGGTTGTCCACCATATCTATCGGCTGGGTTTGTAGTGTAGAATGGTCGTTGTCCATGATATCTTGGAGGGTGTTGTTGCCTGAAGGGTTGATTAGATCCTCCTGGCTCCATCCATTCTTGATTGGTCTGACTTTGATGCATATTCGTGCTGTAACTTTCATTCCTTTCAACAACATTAGAACCAAACTCAAAGCGAAAGGGGTGAGAATTCATAGTAGCTAAAAGAAATAAAGAGGGGAAAAAGAAAGACAACTAAACAAGTAAAAAGAAAAATATTTACAATAACCAATAATAAGGCACACGATTGCAGTTCCCCGGCAACGGCGCCATTTTGACGAACGTGATTTTTGCTAGTAAAGAATTTGTAAAAAATAGTCGCGTTGTAGATATAGTTTCTAGGCCAACAGAAATCCCTTCGTACAAATGTTTTGGGTGTCACAAGTAACAAACCCCTTTTTAAATTGTTAACCGAAGTATTCAAACCTCGGGTCGTCTTCCCAAGAAACTGCAGGGAAGTATGTTCTTATTATTGGCTATAAAGATTGTAAATCGGGGTTTAGAGGATGAGAAGCAAGTGATTTAAATGACAAATAAAGTAAATGAAGAACAAGTAATTTAAATAGCAAGTAAATAAATAAATGACTATAAATAAGCTTTTGGCAAGGTATGATAAATTAAAGGTCCTATCCTAGCTATCCTTATCAAAGATGATGATAACTGAATCTTAATTCCGCTTTGTTAACCTTTACTAAAGTAAAGGAAGGTCAAGGGATTAATTAATTGATTTTCGAATCCTATTTATTTCCTAAGAAAAGATTGGGATTATTGAAGCTCAAATTAACAAAGATAACAATTGACAAGCATGTTGGAGTTTGATAAATCTATCGAAATAAAAATGCCTTCATATTAGGAATGACAGTAACATAAATAAAAGAAAGCGATATTAAACTGAAATACCTCAAATAACATAAATTCAAAATAGTAATCTGTAACATGGGAGTATTCATAAATTCAATTATAAAAGTAAACAATTAACTAAAGCAATGAATAAAAGTAAAAGGGAAGCTTAAAGTAAAGGAATATTAAAACCTGGGATCGAAAGTTACTCCTAAAGTGAGAAGTCCTAAATCCTAATCCTAAATAGAAAGAGAATCTCTCTCTAAACTAAATCTAAATTATGGAAAGTAAAATTTAGCGAGCTCTCTCTGAATGGAGGCATTCCCTCACTTCATAACCTCTGGTCTATGCCTTCTGGACTTGGATTTGGGCCAAAAAGGGCTTCAAAAATCGCTGGGAGCGTTTTCTACAATTTCTGGTGCGTGGCCTCTATCACGCGTCTGCGTGTGTCACGCGGTCGCGTCATTCGGAGCTTTTCTTGCCATGCGGTCACGACAGTCATGCGACCGCGTCATGTGCGTTCTGCTTAAGGCGCGCGGTCACGTCAGTCATGCGGCCGCATCGCTGTTGATTCGCGCTTGGCACGCGTCCGCGTCGCCCATGCGATCGCGTGGATGCCAATTTCTTCAGAAACTCCGTTTTGTGCTTTCCTTCCATTTTTGTATCTTTTCTTTCCATCCTTTAAGTTATTCCTGCCTTAGAAGATCTGAAACTACTCAACACACTAATCACGACATCGAATGGAATTAAAGGTGATTAAAATAATTAATTAAAAAGCATAGGAAACATGTTTTTCACATACATCACATAATAAGGAAGGGAAAGTAAAACCATGCAATTAACATGAATAAGTGGGTGAAGGATTGAATAAATCACTCAAACTAAGCACAAAATATGTCATAAAATATGGGTTTATCACTCGGTCCGAGTTATTTTTAGTAATCCCTTTTTATGGGTTACTTTTTATAACTTTTGGCATTAAGCTATTTTTTATCGCATTTTCATCTTGTCGATTTTGTAGAAATCGTGCGGTGTGTTTGCCTTGCTGACCTTTGTCGAAATCGGACGATGAATTCGTTCTTCATCATGATCGGGCAGTGAATTTGGGTTTTACCTTGCCGACCTGTAGCTGGGCGATGTCCTTTTTTTTTTTGCATTCAGATTAATGTGTTTTTGATAGCGAGATTTTGTAGAGAATCTGAAAAGCTTTATTCAAGTAGAAAAATAGACATGTAGACAAAAAATATATATACATGTGGGTGCTTACCCTTCTAAGTCAGGTAAGTTTGCAGATCTAGTCTTGGCACCTCGTTAAAAAACCTTTTCAGGTAAAGAGTGCGCCTTGTCCTAAGATCTTTTATAATTTCCTAACTGTAACACCTTCTTAGGTTGCAGGCGTGCCATGACCTTGGTAGTTCTCGCCCTTCGAGTTTGGACATTTTGTAGTAGCCTTTTCCCAGTACCTCTGTGACTCGGTAGGATCCTTTCCAGTTAGCTACTAGCTTCCCCTCTCCTGGTCGACTTGTTCCGATATCATTTCGGATTAGGATGAGGTCGTTGTTGTCAAAGCTTTACTGTACTACCTTCCGATTGTATCTTGAGGCCATTCGACATTTTAATGCCTCCTCCCTGATCCGAGTTCTTTCTCAGATTTCTGGAAATAGGTCGAGCTTTTCCCTCTGGAGTTGGGAGTTGGCCTCTTTATTGTAGTAGATCATTCTGGGGGATCCTTCTTCGATTTCTACTGGGATCATTGCCTCTACTCCATAAGCCAATCAAAAAGGTGATTCCTTTATGGTGGAATGTGGAGTTGTCCGATATGCCCATAGGACTTGTGGGAGCTCTTCAGCCCAGGCTCCCTTTGCATCCTGTAATCTCTGTTTTAACCCAGCCAATATGACTTTGTTAGCTGCTTCTGCTTGTCCATTAGCTCGTGGGTGTTCTACGGATGTGAATTGGTGCTTTATTTTTAAGTCAGCTACCAACATTCTAAAGCATGTGTCTGTAAATTGAGTGCCATTGTCCGTGGTAATGGGGAAGGAACCCCAAACCTTGTGACAATGTTTCTATATAAAAATTTCCGACTTCTTTGTGCAGTGGCATTGGCTAGGGGCTCTGCTTCAATCCATTTTGTAAAATAATCTACCCCTACGATGAGGAACTTGACCTGTCCCCATCCTTGAGGGAAGGGCCCGAGGAGGTCGAGTCCCCACTTTGCAAATGGCCAAGGTGAGGTTATGCTAATGAGCTCCTCTGGTGGGGCGATGTGGAAGTTAGCATGTTTTTGCAAAGTTGGCCAAAAGAATCCAGCTCGGAGTACTTTCTTGGCAAGAGCTCGAGCTCCGAGATGATTGCCACATGTGCCACTGTGTATCTCTTCCAAGACCTCTTCTGTGTTAGTGGTTGGTACACATTTTAGTAGGGACGTCGAAATCCTCTCTTATATAGGATGTTGTTTATGATGGTGTAATACTGTGCCTCCCGCTTTAAGCTCTTAACCTCTTTTTTTTCTGTAGGGAGTATCTCTGATTTGAGGTAGCTGGTTTTGGGAGTCATCCATCCTTGATCCTGACCTGATATGGCTAGGACTTTTTCTTCTTCTAAGATTGACGGGTTTTGCAGTTTTTTCTGGATGAGGCTTCTATTATTGGCCCCTGGTTTGCTGCTGGCTAATTTTGAGACTGCGTCTGATGAGTGGATAATTTATACCCTTTTTGGCATTGTTTTTACATAGTTTTTAGTATGATTTAGTTACTTTTTATTATATTTTTATTAGTTTTTATTCAAAAATCACATTTCTGGACTTTACTATGAGTTTATGTGTTTTTCTATAATTTCAGGTATTTTCTGGCTGAAATTGAGGGACCTGAGCAAAAATCTGATTCAGATGCTGAAAAAGGACTGCAGATGCTATTGGATTCTGACACTCCTGCACTCGAAGTAGATTTTCTAGAGCTACAGAAGCCCAATTGGTGCGCTCTCAGTTGCGTTGGAAATTAGCCATCTTGGGCTTTCCAGTAATATTTAATAGTCTATGCTTTGCCCGAGATTTGATGGCTCAAATTGGCGCTAAAAGCCAGTCAAAAATTTCTGGCGTAAAACGCCAGAACTGGCACCAAAACTGGATTTAAACGCCCAAACTGGCACCCAAGCTGGCGTTTTGCTCCAAGAGCAGCCTATGCACATGAAAGCTTCAATTCTCAGTCCAAGCACACACCAAGTGGGCCCCGAAAGTAGATTTCTACACTATATGTACTTAGTTACTTACTTTCTGTATACCCTAGTAACTACTTTAATATAAATAGCACTTTTTACTATTGTATTTGGGAGGCGATCATAGACTATCATACTTTGAACCTCTTTGGAAAGGCTAGCCATTTGGCCATGCCTAGACCTCTTTTCACTTATGTATTTTCTACGGTGAAGTTTCTACATCCCATAGATTAAGGTGTGGAGCTCTGCTGTTCTTCATGAATTAATGCATGTACTATTATTTTCCTTTCAGGTCACGCTTACTTCTTCTCCAAGATATACTCTTGTACTTAATTTAGTTAAGTCAGAATGAAGGGGTGACCCATGACAATCACCCACTATCTTCATTACTTGCTTAGCCAAGATCCGCGTGCCTGACAACTACAAGCGGTCTACATGATGTTCAATGTAGTCATTGGACGACAGCCGGGGTATATTCTCTTGGGTGTCTAATCCATGAACCGAGTCTGGCGGTTAGATCCTTCATGGTATAGGCTAGAACCAGTGGCAGCATTCCTAAGATCTGGAAAGTCTAAACCTTGTCTGTGGTATTCCGAGTGGGATCTGGGAAGGGATGACTGTGAAGAGCTTCAAACTTGTGAATGTTGGGCGCAGTGACAGTGTGCAAAGGGATAGAGAGATCCTATTCCGATGCTAGTGAGAACCGACAGATGATTAGCCGTGCGATACCTGTACCTGGTATTTTTCATTCGAGACGATAAATTCGACAATTGATTAGCCGTGCAGATATCGTACCTATTATTTTTCATCCTAGAGGATCATACAGCTTGCCATGGAAGGGAGCACGCATGATTGGAAGAAGGCAATAGGAAAGCAGAAGTTTAGAAGTAACAAAGCATCTCCAAACGCTTATCTGAAATTCCCACCAATGAATTACATAAGTACCTTTATTTTATTTTATGTTTTATTTATCTTTTAATTATCAAAACCTTATAACCATTTGAATCCGCCTGACTGAGATTTACAAGATGACCATAGCCTGCTTCAAGCCGACAGTCTCCGTGGGATCGACCCTTACTCACGTAAGGTATTACTTCAACGACCCAGTGCACTTGCTGGTTAGTTGTGCGGAGTAGTGAAAAGTGTGAATCACAATTTCCCACACCAAGTTTTTGGCACCGTTGCCGGGGATTGTACATGTTTGGACTGAAGCTTTAGACTAACATTGCATGAATCCTGGAATTCTTATTAAAAATTTTGAATTTCTTTATTTTCTTTTCCCAAAATAATTTCGAAAAAAATACCAAAAAATTAATAAAACCTTAAAAACCAAAAAATTTGTGCTTCTTGTTTGAGTCTTATGTCAAATTTTAAGTTTGGTGTCAATTGCATCTTTTTAAATTTTCTTAAAGTTTTCGAAAATTCATCATATGTTTTTCATGATCTTCAAGTTGTTCGTTCTTGATGATTTTCCTTGTTTGATCTTTAAATTTTCTTGTTTTGTGTCTTTTCTTGTTTTTCTTGTATATTTTCGAATTCATAGTGTCTAAACATTAAAAATTTCTAAGTTTGGTGTCTTGCATGTCTTTCTTTTCTAAAAAAATTTTCAAAAATATGTTCTTGATGTTCATCATGATCTTCAAAGTGTTCTTGTTGTTCATCCTGACATTCAAAGTGTTCTTGCATGCATTATTTGTTTTGATCTTAAATTTTCATGTTTTGTGTCATTCTATAGTTTTTCTCTTCCTTCATTAAATCAAAAAAATCAAAAATAATATCTTTCCCTTATTTTACTAATAAATTTCGAAAATTTGGTTTGATTTGGTCAAAAATTTTTAAAATTTAGTTGTTTCTTGTTAATCAAGCCAAAATTTCAATTTAAAAATTCCATCTTTTGAAATCTTTCTTTTTTTATTTTTCTTTCATATTTTTGAATAGCTTAAAATTTTCAAAATCTTTTTCATTTTTCCTTTAATGTTTTCAAAAATCTTTAAACAAAATTTCAAAATCTTTTTCTCAATTTTATTTCATAATTTTCGAAATCTTTGCTAGCATTTATTATTTTTATTCAAAAAAATTTCAAGTTGTTACTTGCCTATTAAGAAAGGTTCAATCTTTAATTTTTAGAATCATATCTTTTAGTTTCTTGTTAGTCAAGTCATCAATTTTAATTTTAAAAATTAAATCTTTTTAATTTCCTTTTCAAATCTTTTTCAATATAAATTTCAATCATATCTTTTTCAAAATTTAATTTCAAAAATCTTTTTCTAACTTCTTATCCTTTCAAAATTGATTTTCAAATCTTTTTCAATTAACCACATGACTTGTTTGTTTTAATTTTAAATAGTTTACTATTTCTTATCTTTTTCAAAACTACCTAACTACTTCTCTCTCTCATTAATTTCGAAAATCACTAACCACTTTTTCAAAATTATTTTTAATTAACTAATTGTTTTAAATTCTAATTTTAGTTTATTTTTTTTAATTTCGAATTCTATCTTAATTAATTAAATAAAAAAAAATTTCCTTTTCCCTCTTTTTAATATTCGAATACTCTCTCTCCCTCATCTCTTTCTATTTATTTTATTTATTTACTAACACTTCTCTTCTACTCATAATTCGAATCTCTGTGTTCGAATTCTTCTTATTCTCTTTCTACCTCATTCTTCTATTTCTTCTACTTACATAAAGAAATCTCTATACTGTGACATAGAGGATTCCTCTTCTTTTCTGTTCTCTTCCTTTTTCATATGAGCAGGAACAAGGATAAAGACAATCTTGTTGAAGCTGATCCTGAACCTGAAAGGACTCTGAAGAGGAAGCTAAGAGAAGCTAAATCACAACACTCTATAGAGGACCTTACAAAAATTTTCGAAAAAGAAGAGGACATGGCCGAACCTAATAACAATGGTGGAGATGCAATGAAAAGCTTCTCTCAATACAAAGTCAAACAGAGCCCCCACACTTAACTTCTAAGTTTGGTGTTGGGAGGCCACCATTAAGCTTTGAGTCTCTGTGAAGCTCTCTAAAGGTTCACTGTCAAGCTATTAACATTAAAGAAGTGCTTATTGGGAGGCAACCCAAAGTTATTTAATTATATTTATTTGTTTTCCATTGTTATTTTATGTTTTTTTTAGGTTGATGATCATATTAAGTAATAAAAACAACTGCAGAATTAAAGCAGAATCAAAAACAGCATTAAAAATAGTGCACCCTGGAGGACAGGCTTACTGGCGTTTAAACACCAGTAAGGATAGTAGAATGGGTGTTTCACGCCCAATCTGGCAGCATTCTGGGTGTTAAACGCCAAAATTGACAGCCAGACTGGCGTTTAACACCAGAAAAGGGTGTCTGGCATCTAGCTGGTGTTAAACGCCAGAATTGGCAGACAGACTACGTTTAACGCCAGAAAAGGGTGTCTGATGGGCGTTAAATGCCAGAAAGGGGCATCAGCCTGGCGTTTAATGCCAGAAAAGGTAGCAGAGTTGGTGTTAAACACCATAAATGGCACACATAGGGCGTTTAAACGCCAAAAAGGTGCAGAGAGTAGAATTCCTTGACACCTCAGGATCTGTGGACCCCACAGGATCCCACCTATCCTAACTCACTCTCTCACCTCTTCACACCTCTCCATAATACTCTTCCCCAAATACCCTAGACCAATCACATCAACACCTCTTCACACATCATGCACACTCCTATCCCCTTGGCAGAATTGATGAGCGGATAATTTATATGCTTTTTGGCATTGTTTTTAGTATATTTTTAGTAGGATCTAGTTACTTTTAGGGATGTTTTCATTAGTTTTTATGTTAAATTCACATTTCTGGACTTTACTATGAGTTTGTGTGTTTTTCTGTGATTTCAGGTATTTTCTGGCTGAAATTGAGGGACTTGAGCAAAAATCAGATTCAGAGGTTGAAGAAGGACTGCTGATGCTGTTGGATTCTGACCTCCCTGCACTCAAAGTGGATTTTCTGGAGCTACAGAACTTGAAATGGCGCGCTTCTAATTGCGTTGGAAAGTAGACATCCAGGGCTTTCCAGCAATATATAATAGTCCATACTTTGGTCAAGAATAGACGACGCAAATTGGCATTCAACACCAGCTCTCTGCCCAATTCTGGCGTCCAGCGCCAGAAAAGGATCCAAAACCAGAGTTGAACGCCCAAACTAGCAGAAAAACTGGCGTTCAACTCCAAGAAAGACCTCTACACGTGCAGCACTCAAGCTCAGCCCAAGCACACACCAAGTGAGCCCCGGAAGTGGATTTATGCATCAATTACTTATTTCTGTAAACCCTAGTGACTAGTTTATTATAAATAGGACCTTTTACTATTGTATTTGATCATCTTTGGATTATCTTTTGATCCTTTGATCATCTTTGGACGCCTGGTTCTTAGATCAGAGGGGCTGGCCATTCGTCCATGCCTGGACCTTTCACTTATGTATTTTTAACGGTAGAGTTTCTACACTCCATAGATTAAGGTGTGGAGCTCTGCTGTTCCTCAAAGATCAATGCAAAGTACTACTGTTTTCTATTCAATTCATCTTATTTCGCTTCTAAGATATTCATTCGCACTTCAACCTGAATGTGATGAACGTGACAATCATCATCATTCCCTATGATCGTGTGCCTGACAACTACTTCCGTTCTACCTTCGATTGAATGAGTATCTCTTAGATCTCTTAATCGGAATCTTCGTGGTGTAAGCTAGAATGATGGCGGCATTCAAGAGAATCCGGAAGGTCTAAACCTTGTCTGTGGTATTTCGAGTAGGATTCAATGATTGAATGACTGTGACGAGCTTCAAACTCGCGATTGCTGGGCGTAGTGACAGACGCAAAAGGATAGTAAATCCTATTCCAGCATGATCGAGAACCGACAGATGAATAGTCGTGCCGTGACAGGGTGCGTTGACCATTTTCACTGAGAGGATAAGATGAAACCATTGACAAGGGTGATGCCTCCAGACGATTAGCCGTGCCGTGACAGGGCATTTGGATCATTTTCCCGAGAGAAGACCGAAAGTAGCCATTGACAATGGTGATGTATCACATAAAGCCAGCCATGGAAAGGAGTAAGACTGATTGGATGAAGATAGCAGGAAAGCAGAGGTTCAGAGGAACGAAAGCATCTCTATTTGCTTATCTGAAATTCTCACCAATGATTTACATAAGTATTTCTATCCTTATTTTATTAATTATTTTCGAAAACACCATTACTATTTTATATCCGCCTGACTGAGATTTGCTAGGTGACCATAGCTTGCTTCATACCAACAATCTCCGTGGGATTCGACCCTTACTCACGTAAGGTATTACTTGGATGACCCAGTGCACTTGCTGGTTAGTTGTGCGAAGTTGTGAACCAGGGTATTGGCATCATGTTTTTGGCGCCATTACCAGGGAAAGAAAGAGCGATGAATTTTTACATAATCAAAGTGTAATCACAATTTCTGCGCACCAAGTTTTTGGCGCCGTTGCCGGGGATTGTTCGAGTTTGGACAACTGACGGTTCATCTTGTTGCTCAGATCAGGTAATTTTCTTTTCCTTTTATTTTCAAAATTTTTTTCAAAAATCTTTCAAAATTTTCTCCTTTGTTTTCGAAAAAAAAAAATTTTTTAAAAATGTTTTCAAAAATATAATTTTTCTTCAGAATTTTTAAGAATGAATTCTAGTGTTTCATGAAGCATGGCTGGCTGTAAAGCCATGTCTAATACGACTGTAGGGCATGTTAGACGTGTCATCTCTGAGTTACATACTAAAGCTTGGCTGGCTATTAAGCCATGCCTGACCCTTTGATTGGAGCTTTAGAGCATAAGATTCCTGGAATTGATATTAAAAATTTTGAATCCTTATTTTTCTCTTTTCTAAATAATTTTCAAAAAATATAAAATAAAAATCCAAAAAAATTAGAAAATCATAAAAAATCAAAAATATTTTTTGTGTTTCTTGTTTAAGTCATGTGTCATGTTATAAGTTTGGTGTCAATTGCATGTGCATCTTGCATTTTTCGAAAAAAATCATGCATTCATAGTGTTCTTCATGATCTTCAAGTTGTTCTTGGTAAGTCTTCTTGTTTGATCTTTGAATTTGCATGTTTTGTGTCTTTTCTTGTTTTTCATATGCATTCTTGAATTCTTAGTGTCTAAGAATTAAAGAATTCTAAGTTTGGTGTCTTGCATGTTTTCTTTGCATTAAAAATTTTTCAAAAATGTGTTCTTGATGTTCATCATGATCTTCATAGTGTTCTTGGTGTTCATCTCGACATTCATAGCATTCTTGCATGCATTCATTGTTTTGATCTAAAAATTTCATGCATTGCATCATTTTTCTTGTTTTTCTCTTGCATCATAAAAATTCAAAAATAAAAAAAAATATCTTTCCCTTTTTCTCTCATCAAATTCGAAAATTTGAGTTGACTTTTTCAAAAATTTTTAAAATCAAGTTGTTTCTTATGAGTAACATCAAATTTTCAATTTGAAAATCTTATCTTTTTTAAAATCTTTTTCAGAAAAATCAAATCTTTTTCAAATTTCTTAGTTATTTTCGAAAATTCCAAAAATATTTTTCAAAAATCTTTTTTTATTTTATCTCATAATTTTCGAAAATAACAATAACAATTAATGTTTTGATTCAAAAATTTCAAGTTTGTTACTTGCTTGTTAAGAAAGATTTAAACTTTGAGTTTTAGAATCATATTTTGTGATTCCTTGTGAATCAAGTCATTAATTGTGATTTTAAAAATCAAATCTTTTTCAAAACTAATTTCAATCATATGTTTTCAAAAATATCTTCTTATCTTACCTTTTTCAAAAATTTGATTTTCAAAATATCTTTTCTAACTTCCTATCTTCTTATCTTTTCAAAATTTGTTTCAACTAACTAACTAACTTTTTGTTTGTTTCTTATCTTTTTCAAAACTACCTAACTAACTCTCTCTCTCTCTAATTTTCGAAAATATCTTCCCCCTTTTTCAAAAATTTCTTTTTAATTAACTAATTATTTTAACTTTTGATTTTAAAATTTTCGAAAAAATTACTAACATTTTTCAAAAACTATTTTCGAAAATCACTAACTCTTTTTCAAAAATTATTTTTGAAAATTCCCCTTCTCTCTCATCTCCCTCTATTTATTTATTCATCTACTAACACTTCATCTCACCCAAATTCGAACCCCCTCTTCCATCTGTGTTTGAATTTCTTCTTCCTCTTTTCTTCTAACTCACACTGGGACCTCTATACTGTGGTAAAAAGGACCCCTATTATTATTATTTTTCTGTTCTCTCTTTTTCATATGAGCAGGAGCAAGGACAAGAATATTCTTGTTGAAGCAGATCCAGAACCTGAAAGGACTTTGAAGAGAAAACTAAGAGAAGCTAAAATACAACAATCCAGAGATAATCTTTCAGAAATTTTCGAACAGGAAGAGGAGATGGCAGCCGAAAATAATAATAATGCAAGGAGGATGCTTGGTGAATTTACTGCACCAAATTCCAATTTACATGGAAGAAGCATCTCCATTCCTGCCATTGGAGCAAACAACTTTGAGCTGAAACCTCAATTAGTTTCTCTGATGCAGCAGAACTGCAAGTTTTATGGACTTCCATCTGAAGATCCTTTTCAGTTCTTAACTGAATTCTTGCAGATATGTGATACTATTAAGATTAATGGAGTAGATCCTGAAGTCTACAGGCTCATGCTTTTCCCTTTTGCTGTAAGAGACAGAGCTAGAGTATGGTTGGACTCTCAACCTAAGGATAGCCTGAACTCTTGGGATAAGCTGGTCAAGGCTTTCCTAGCCAAGTTCTTTCCTCCTCAAAAGCTGAGCAAGCTTAGAGTGGATGTTCAAACCTTCAGACAGAAAGAAGGTGAATCCCTCTTTGAAGCTTGGGAGAGATACAAAGGACTGACCAAAAAGTGTCCTTCTAACATGCTTTCAGAATGGACCATCTTGGATATATTCTATGATGGTCTGTCTGAGTTATCAAAGATGTCATTGGATACTTCTGCAGTTGGATCCATTCACCTAAAGAAAACGCCTGCTGAAGCTCAAGAACTCATTGACATGGTTGCTAATAACCAGTTTATGTACACTTCTTAGAGGAATCCTGTGAATAATGGGACGCCTATAAAGAAAGGAGTTCTTGAAGTTGATACTCTGAATGCCATATTGGCTCAGAACAAAATATTGACTCAGCAAGTCAATATGATTTCTCAGAGTCTGAATGGAATGCAAGCTGCATCCAACAGTACTCAAGAGGCACCTTCTGAAGAAGAGGCCTATGATCCTGAAAACCCTGCAATAGCAGAGGTGAATTACTTAGGTGAACCTTATGGAAACACCTATAATCCATCATGGAGAAATCATCCAAATCTCTCATGGAAGGATCAACAAAAGCCTCAACAAGGCTTTAATAATGGTGGAAGATACAGGTTTAGCAATAGCAAGCCTTTTCAATCATCCACTCAGCAACAGACAGAGAATTCTGAGCAGAATTCATCTAGCTTAGCAAACTTAGTCTCTGATCTATCTAAGGCCACTGTAAGTTTCATGAAAGAAACAAGGTCTTCCATTAGAAATTTGGAAGCACAAGTGGGCCAGCTGAGTAAAAGGATCACTGAAATCCCTCCTAGTACTCTCCCAAGCAATACAGAAGAGAATCCAAAAGGAGAGTGCAAGGCCATTGACATAACCAAAATGGCCAAACCCAATGAGGGAGAGGAGGACGTGAATCCCAAGGAGGAAGACCTCCTGGGACGTCCAGTGATCAATAAGGAGCTTCCCTCAGAGGAACCAAAGGACTCTAATGCTCATCTAGAGACCATAGAGATCCCATTAAACCTCCTTATGCCATTCATGAGCTCTGATGAGTATTCCTCTTCTGAAGAGAATAAGGATGTTACTGAAGAGCAAACTGCCAAGTTTCTTGGTGCAATCATGAAGCTAAATGCCAAATTATTTGGCATTGAAACTTGGGAAGATGAACCTCCCTTGTTCACCAATGAACTAAGTGATCTGGATCAACTGACACTGCCTCAGAAGAGACAGGATCCTGGAAAGTTCATAATACCTTGTACCATAGGCACCATGATCTTTAAGGCTCTGTGTGACCTTGGTTCAGGAATAAACCTCATGCCCCTCTCTGTAATAGAGAAACTGGGAATCTATGGGGTGCAAGCTGCTAAAATCTCATTAGAGATGGCAGACAATTCAAGAAAACAGGCTTATGGTAAAGTAGAGGATGTGTTAGTAAAGGTTGAAGGCCTTTACATCCCTACTGATTTCATAGTCCTGGATACTGGAAAGGAAGAGGATGAATCCATCATCCTAGGAAGACCTTTCCTAGCCACAGCAAGAGCTGTGATTGATGTGGACAGAGGAGAATTGATCCTTCAATTAAATAAGGACAACCTTGTGTTTACAACTCAAGGATCTCTCTCTGCATCCATGGAGAGGAAGCAGAAAAAGCTTCTCTCAAAGCAGAGTCAACCAAAGCCCCCACAGTCAAACTCTAAGTTTGGTGTTGGGAGGCCACAACCAAACTCTAAGTTTGGTGTTGAACTCCCATATCCAAACTCTAAGTTTGGTGTTGGAGAGTCTAAACAATGCTCTGAACATCTGTGAGGCTCCATGAGAGCCCACTGTCAAGCTATTGACATTAAAGAAGTGCTTGTTGGGAGGCAACCCAATTTTTATTTATCTAACTATATTTTTCTTAGTTATATGTCTTTATAGGTTCATGATCATGTGGAGTCACAAAATAAACAAAAAAATCAAAAACGGAATCAAAAATAGCAGAAGAAAAATCACACCCTGGAGGAGCATCTGTCTGGCGTTCAACGCCAGAACAGAGCATGGTTCTGGCGCTGAATGCCCAAAATGGGCAGCATCCTGGGGCTGAACGCCCAGAGCAAGCATGGTTCTGGCGTTCAACGCCAGAAATGGCAACAAATGGGCATTGAACGCCCAAAATGGGCACCAACCTGGCGCTGAACGCCCAGAGTTGTGTGCAAAGGCATTTTGCATGCCTAAATTGGTGCAGGGATGTAAATGCCTTGACACCTCAAGATCTGTGGACCCCACAGGATCACCTCAGGATCTGTGGACCCCACAGGATCCCCACCTACCTCCACTCACTCTCTTCTCTCTTCTCAATCATCCTCTATTCCCAATAAACACTCTTCCCTATTAACCCTTTACCACTCACATCCATACACCCACTTACCTTCAAATTTCAACATCTCTTTCCCACCCAATCCCACCCATATGGCTGAATACACACCTCCCTCCATCTCATCCATATCTTCTTCTTCTTCTTCTATTCCTTCTTCTTTTGCTCGAGGGTGAGCAACATTCTAAGTTTGGTGTGGTAAAAGCCTAGCTTTTTTGTTTTTTCCATAACCATTGATGGCACCTAAGGCCAGAGAAACCTCTAGAAAGAGGAAAGAGAAGACAAAAGCTTCCATCAAGGGTCTATAACTTAGTGGTAAAATATTTGACGGTAAATCAAGAGATCCCTGAGATACCTCAGGGTTTACATTTTCTTCCAAACAATTATTGGAAGCAACTAAGGGTGGAATATCAAGAGCACTCTATCATCCTTCATGAAATAAGAGAAGATCAAAAAGCAATGAGGGAGGAGCAACAAAGACAAGGAAGAGACATAGAAGAGCTCAAGGACATCATTGGTTCCTCAAGAAGGAAATGCCACCATCACTAAGGTGGATTCATTCCTTGCTCTTATTTCTTCTGTTTTTTTGTTTTCTATGTTAAGTGTTTATCTATGTTTGTGTCTTCATTACATGATCATTAGTAGTTAGTAACTCTGTCTTAAAGTTATGAATGTCCTATGAATCCATCACCTCTCTTAAATGAAAAATGTTTTAATTCAAAAGAACAAGAAGTACATGAGTTTCGAATTTATCCTTGAAGTTAGTTTAATTATATTGATGTGGTGATAATGCTTCTTGTTTTCTGAATGTATGCTTGAACAGTGCATATGTCTTTTGAAGTTGTTGTTTAAGAATGTTAAATATGTTGGCTCTTGAAAGAATGATGACTAGGAGACATGTTATTTGATAATCTGAAAAATCATAAAAAATGATTCTTGAAGCAAGAAAAAGCAGCAAAGAACAAAGCTTGCAGAAAAAAAAATAATAAAATAGGCAAAAAAAAAATAGAAAGAAAAAGCAAACAGAAAAAGCCAAAAGCTCTTAAAACCAAGAGGCAAGAGCAAAAAGCCAGTAACCCTTAAAACCAAAAGGCAAGGGTAAATAAAAAGGATCCCAAGGCTTTGAGCATCAGTGGATAGGAGGGCCTAAAGGAATAAAATCCTGGCCTAAGCAGCTAAACCAAGCTGTCCCTAACCATGTGCTTGTGGCGTGTAGGTGTCAAGTGAAAACTCGAGACTGAGCGGTTAAAGTCAAGGTCCAAAGCAAAAAAAAAAAAAAAAGAGTGTGCTTAAGAACCCTGGACACCTCTAATTGGGGACTTTAGCAAAGCTGAGTCACAATCTGAAAAGGTTCACCCAATTATGTGTGTGTGGCATTTATGTATCCGGTGGTAATACTGGAAAACAAAGTGCTTAGGGCCACGGTCAAGACTCATGAAATAGCTGTGTTCAAGAATCATCATACTGAACTAGGAGAGTCAATAACATTATCTGAACTCTGAGTTTCTATAGATGCCAATCATTATGAACCTCCATGGATAAAGTGAGATGCCAAAACTATTCAAGAGGCAAAAAGCTATAAGTCCCGCTCATATGATTGAAGCTATGTTTCATTGATAGTTTAGAATTTATAGTATATTCTCTTCTTTTTATCCTATTTGATTTTTAGTTGCTTGGGGACAAGCAACAATTTAAGTTTGGTGTTGTGATGAGCGGATAATTTATACGCTTTTTGGCATTATTTTTAGTATGTTTTTAGTAGGATCTAGTTACTTTTAGGGTTGTTTTCATTAGTTTTTATGTTAAACTCACATTTCTGGACTTTACTATGAGTTTGTGTGTTTTTCTGTGATTTCAGGTATTTTCTGGCTGAAATTGAGGGACTTGAGCAAAAATCAGATTCAGAGGTTGAAGAAGGACTGCTGATGCTGTTGGATTCTGACCTCCCTGCACTCAAAGTGGATTTTCTGGAGCTACAGAACTTGAAATGGCGCGCTTCTAATTGCGTTGGAAAGTAGACATCTAGGGCTTTCCAGCAATATATAATAGTCCATACTTTGGCCAAGAATAGATGACGCAAATTGGCATTCAACGCCAGATCTCTGCCCAATTCTGGCGTCCAGCGCCAGAAAAGGATCCAAAACCAGAGTTGAACGCCCAAACTGGCAGAAAAACTGGCATTCAACTCCAAGAAAGACCTCTACATGTGCAGTACTCAAGCTCAGCCCAAGCACACACCAAGTGGGCCCCGGAAGTGGATTTATGCATCAATTACTTATTTCTGTAAACCTTAGTGACTAGTTTATTATAAATAGGACCTTTTACTATTGTATTTGATCATCTTTGGATTATCTTTTGATCCTTTGATCATCTTTGGACACCTGGTTCTTAGCTCAGAGGGGCTGGCCATTCGGCCATGCCTGGAATTTTCACTTATGTATTTTTAACGGTAGAGTTTCTACACTCCATAGATTAAGGTGTGGAGCTCTGCTGTTCCTCAAAGATCAATGCAAAGTACTACTGTTTTCTATTCAATTCATCTTATTTCGCTTCTAAGATATTCATTCGCACTTCAACCTGAATGTGATGAACATGACAATCATCATCATTCCCTATGAACGTGTGCCTGACAACCACTTCCGTTCTACCTTCGATTGAATGAGTATCTCTTAGATCTCTTAATCAGAATCTTCGTGGTGTAAGCTAGAATGATGGCGGCATTCAAGAGAATCCGGAAGGTCTAAACCTTGTCTATGGTATTCCGAGTAGGATTCAATGATTGAATGACTGTGACGAGCTTCAAACTCGCGATTGCTGGGCGTAGTGACAGACACAAAAGGATAGTAAATCCTATTCCAGCATGATCGAGAACCGACAGATGAATAGCCGTGCCGTGACAGGGTGCGTTGACCATTTTCACTGAGAGGATAAGATGAAACCATTGACAAGGGTGATGCCTCCAAACGATTAGCCGTGCCGTGACAGGGCATTTGGATCATTTTCCCGAGAGAAGACCGAAAGTAGCCATTGACAATGGTGATGTATCACATAAAGCCAGCCATGGAAAGGAGTAAGACTGATTGGATGAAGATAGCAGGAAAGCAGAGGTTCAGAGGAACGAAAGCATCTCTATTCTCTTATCTGAAATTCTCACCAATGATTTACATAAGTATTTCTATCCTTATTTTATTAATTATTTTCGAAAACACCATTACTATTTTATATCCGCCTGACTGAGATTTGCAAGGTGACCATAGCTTGCTTCATACCAACAATCTCCGTGGGATTCGACCCTTACTCACGTAAGGTATTACTTGGACGACCCAGTGCACTTGCTGGTTAGTTGTGCGAAGTTGTGAACCAGGGTATTGGCATCATGTTTTTGGCGCCATTACCAGGGAAAGAAAGAACGATGAATTTTACATAATCAAAGTGTAATCACAATTTCTGCGCACCAAGAATCCAACACACACCTCCATCTCCTTCATTTCTTCTTCTTCTCCTCCTATCTTTCTTCTTTTACTTGAGGACGAGCAAACATTTTAAGTATGGTGTGGAAAAAGCTTTGCTTTTTGTTTTTTTATAACCATCAATGGCACCCAAGGTCGGAAAAACCTCTAGAAAGAGGAAAGGGAAGGCAATTGCTTCCACCTCCGAGTCTGGGAGATGGAGAGATTCATCTCAAAAGTCCATCAAGACCCCTTCTATGAAGTTGTGGCCAAGAAAAGGGTGATCCTCGAAGTCCCCTTCATGCCCAAAAAGAGTGAATATCTGGAGATCCGACGTGAGATTCGAAGAAGTGGTTGAAAAGCTCTCACCAACCCCATCCAACAAGTCAGAATCTTAATGGTTCAAGAGTTCTATGCTAATGCATAGATCACTAGAAACCATGACCAAAGTGTGAACCCGAACCCAAAGAATTGGCTCACAATGGTTCGGGGGAAAAACTTGGATTTTAGTCCGAAAATTGTAAGGTTGGCATTAAACTTGCCAATAATGAGAGGAGATTCTCATCCTTTCACTAGAAGAGTCAACTTTGATCAGAGGTTGGACCAAGTTCTCATGGACATCTGTGTGGAAGGAGCTCAATGGAAGAGAGACTCAAGAGGCAAGCCAGTTCAATTGAGAAAGCCTGACCTCAAACCCGTGGCTAGGGGATGGTTGGAGTTCATCCAACGCTCTACATTCCTACTAGCAACCGGTCTGAAGTTACTATGGACCGGGTCATCATGATCCATAGTATCATGATTGGAGAGGAAGTAGAAGTACATGAGATCATATCTCTAGAACTATACAAGGTGGCTGACAAGCCCTCCACTTTGGCAAGGTTAACCTTCCCTCATCTCATCTATCACCTATGCAATTCAGCTGGAGTTGTCATAGAGGAAGACATCCTTATTGAAGAGGACAAACCCATCACTAAGAAAAGGATAGAGCAAACAAGAGAGCCCACTCATGGACCTCAACAAGAGCATGAGGAAGTTCCTCATCAAGAAATCTTTGAGATGCCTCAGGGGATGCATTTTCCTCCACACCACTATTAGGGGCAACTTAACACCTCTTTAGGAGAATTGAGTTCCAACATGGAACAACTAAGAATGGAGCACCAAGAGCACTCCGTCATCCTCCATGAAATCAGAGAGGACCAAAAGGCCATAAGAGAGGAGCAACAAAGGCAAGGAAGAGATATTGAGGAGCTAAAGCACTCCATAAGATCTTCAAGAGGAAGAACTAGCCGCCTTCACTAAGGTGGACCCGTTCTTTAATTTCCTTGTTCATATTTTTCTGTTTTTCAATTTTTATGCTTTATGTTTTATCTATGTTTATGTCTTTATTACATGATCATTAGTGTCTAGTGTCTATGTCTTAAAGCTATGAATGTCCATGAATCCTTCACCTTTTTTAAATGAAAAATGTTTTCTGAAGAAGAAAAAGAAGTACATGAATTTCGAATTCTATCTTGAAAATAATCTAATTATTTTGATGTGGTGGCAATACTTTTTGTTTTCTGAATGAATGCTTGAACAGTGCATATTTTTTATAGTGAAGTTTATGAATGTTAAAATTGTTGGCTCTTAAAAGAATAATGAAAAAGGAGAAATGTTACTGATAATCTGAAAAATCATAAAATTGATTCTTGAAGCAAGAAAAAGCAGTGAAGAACACAAAGCTTGCCAAAAAAAAAAAAAAGAAAGAAAAAGAAAAAGCAAGCAGAAAAAGCCAATAACCCTTTAAACCAAAAAGCAAGGGTAAAAAGGATCGAAGGCTTTGAGAATTAATGGATAGGAGGGTCCAAAGGAATAAAATCCTGGCCTAAGCGACTAAACCAAGCTGGAATGTGCTTGTGGCGTGAAGGTGTCAAGTGAAAAGCTTGAGACTGAGCGGTTAAAGTCGTGGTCCAAAGCAAAAAAAGTGTGCTTAAGAGCTCTGGGCACCTCTAACTGGGGACTCTAGCAAAGCTGAGTCACAATCTGAAAAGGTTCACCCAGTTATGTGTTTGTGGCATTTATGTATCCGGTGGTAATACTGGAAAACAAAATGCTTAAGGTCACGGCCAAGACTCATAAAGTAGTTGTGTTCAAGAATCAACATACTGAACTAGGAGAATCAATAACACTATCTGAATTCTGAGTTCCTATGGATGCCAATCATTCTAAACTTCAAAAGGATAAAGTGAGATGCCAAAACTATTCAGATGCAAAAAGGCCACTAGTCCCGCTCATCTAATTGGAAATGAGCTTCATTGATATTTGAAATTTATTGTATTTTCTCTTCTTTTTATCCTATTTTGTTTTTAGTTTCTTGGGGACAAGCAACAATTTAAGTTTGGGGTTGTGATGAGCGAATAATTTATACCCTTTTTGGCATTATTTTTACATAGTTTTTAGTATGATTTAGTTACTTTTTATTATATGTTTATTAGTTTTTATTTAAAAATCACATTTCTGGACTTTTCTATGAGTTTGTGTATTTTTTTGTAATTTCAGGTATTTTCTGGCTGAAATTGAGGGACCTGAGCAAAAATATGATTCAGAGGCTGAAAAAGGACTGCAGATGCTGTTGGATTTTGACCCTCCTGCACTCGAAGTGGATTTTCTGGAGCTAGAGAAGCCCAATTTGTGCGCTCTTAATTGCGTTGGAAAGTAGACATCTTGGGCTTTCCAGCAATATATAATAGTTTATACGTTTTCTGAGATTTGATGGCCCAAACTGGCGCTAAAAGCCAGCCAAAAACTTTATGGCGTAAAACCCCAGAACGGGCACCAAAACTAGAGTTAAACGCCCAAACTGGCACCCAAGCTGGCGTTTCACTCCAATAACAGCCTATGCACGTGAAAGCTTCAATGCTCAGCCCAAGCACACACCAAGTGGGCCCCGGAAGTGGATTTCTGCACTATCTGCACTTAGTTACTTACTTTATGTAAACCCTAGTAACTAGTTTAATATAAATAGCACTTTTTACTATTGTATTTGGGAGGCGATCATAGACTATCATACTTTGAACCTCTTTGGAGAGGCTGGCCATTCGGCCATGCCTAGACCTCTTTTAACTTATGTATTTTCTACGATGAAGTTTCTACACCCCATAGATTAAGGTGTGGAGCTCTGCTGTTCTTCATGAATTAATGCATGTACTATTGTTTTTCATTCAATTCATGCTTACTTCTTCTCCAAGATATACTCTTGTACTTAGGGTGACCCGTGACAATCACCCACTATCTTCATTACTCGCTTAGCCAAGATCCGCATGCCTGACAACCACATGCTGTCTACATGATGTTCAACGTAGTCATTGGACGATAGCCGGAGTATATTATCTTTGGTCTCTAATCCACGTACCGAGTTCGGAGGTTAGAACCTTCGTGGTATAGGCTAGAACCATTGGCAGCATTCTTGAGATCCGGAATGTCTAAACCTTGTCTGTGGTATTCCAAGTAGGATCTGGGAAGGGATGACTGTGAAGAGCTTCAAACTTGCGAATGTTGGGCGCAGTGATAGTGTGCAAAAGGATAGAGAGATCCTATTATGATGCTAGTGAGAATTGACAGATGATTAGCCGTGCGGTACCTGTACCTGGTATTTTTCATCCGAGACGAGAAATCCGACAGTTGATTAGCCGTGCAGATATCGTACCTGGTATTTTTCATCTGAGAGGTTCATACAGCTTGCCATGGAAGCGAGCATGCATGATTGGAAGAAGGCAATAGAAAAGCAGAAGTTCAGAAGCAACAAAGCATCTCCAAATGCTTATCTGAAATTCCCACCAATGAATTACATAAGTACCTTTATTTTATTTTATGTTTTATTTATCTTTTAATTATCAAAACCTTATAACCATTTAAATCTGCCTGACTGAGATTTACAAGATGTCCATAGCTTGCTTCAAGCCGACAGTCTCCGTGGGATCAACCCTTACTCACGTAAGGTATTACTTGGACGACCCATTTCACTTGCTGGTTAGTTGTGCAGAGTAGTGAAAAGTGTGAATCACAATTTCCCACACCAGCGTCAGCTCGGGCATTCTGTTCCCGAGGGATATGTCGGATCTCATATTCCTTGAATTGTCCGAGTTGTTCTTTGGTTTTGTTCAGGTACTTTTTCATGGCAGGGTCTTTAGCTTGGTAGGTCCCTGCTATTTGCGAGGTGACGACTTGTGAATCATTGAAGATGACAAGTTTTTGGGCTCCCACCTCTTTAGCCAGCTTCAAACCAGCCAATAACGCCTCGTACTCCGCCTGGTTATTGGAAGCAGGGAACTCAAATTTCAGGGAGAGTTCGATTTGGGTTCCCTGATTGCTTTCGATTATCACACCTGCTCCACTCCCAGTTTTATTTGAAGAGCCGTCCATGTAAAGATTCCAATTTGTAAGGATTTCTAGGGTGTCAGTATACTCTGCGATGAAATTGGCCAGATATTGAGATTTGATGGCTGTCCGAGCTTCATATTGAAGGTCGAATTCAGACAACTTGAATGCCCATTGTAGGATTCTTCTTGATGAACCTATTTTCTGTAGAATGCTTTTCATGGGTTAGTTGGTCCGAACCTTGATGGTGTGAGCTTAAAAGTATGGACGAAGTCGTCGAGAAGTTAGTGTGAGAGCATAGGCGAACTTCTCTATCTTTTGATAGTTCAGCTCGGATCCCTGTAGTGCTTTGCTGATAAAGTATACAGGTTGTTGTCCACTTTCATCCTCCCTGACTAGTGCTGAAGCTACTGCCTGACTTCCTACTGTAAGGTATAGTATGAGTGCTTCTCCTTCCCGTGGTCGGGTGAGAATGGATGGTTGTCCCAGGAATTTTTTAAATTCCTGGAAGGCTTGTTCGTACTCCGGTGTCCATTCAAACTTCTTTCCCTTCCTTAGTATGGCGTAGAAGGGGAGAGATCTTATGGCTGATCCGGCTAGAAATCTGGACAAGGCTGCCAGTCGTCCGTTGAGTTGTTGCACCACTTTGACACAGTTCGGGCTTTTCATTTCGAGTATGGCCCAGCACTTGTCCGGGTTTGCTTCGATTCCTCTTTGTGTGAGCATGAAACCCAGGAATTTGCCAGCTTCTACTGCGAAGGTGCATTTTGTAGGGTTAAGTCGCATGCCATACTTTCTTACGGTATTGAATACTTGGGCGAGGTCGAACAGTAATGACTCCTCGCTACATGTTTTTACTAACATGTTGTCCACATATACCTCCATAAGTTTCCCGATATGGTCTGCGAAGACCTTATTCATTAATCTTTGATACGTGGCTCCTGCGTTTTTGAGTCCGAATTGCATGACGACATAGCAGTAATTTGCTTTTGGGGTTAAGAATGAGGTTTTTTCTTGATCAGGTGGATACACCGGGATTTGATTGTATCCCGAATAAGCATCCATAAACGAGAGGTATTTATATCCTGAGGAGGCATCCACCAGGGCGTCGATACTTGGGAGTGGATAGGGATCTTTTGGGCAAGCTTTGTTGAGATTGGTGTAGTCGGTGCACATCCACCACTTCCCATTTGATTTTTTCACCAGGACGATGTTGGCTAGCCATAGTGGGTACTTGACTTCTCTTATGAATCTTGCCTCTAGTAGAGCTTGTACCTGTTCTTCCACAGCTTGGGATCTTTCTGGTCCGAGCTTTCTATGCCTCTGCTGTACTGGCCAAGCTCCTGGATATACTGCAAGTTTGTGGCACATTAGTTTGGGGTCTATGCCCGGCATGTCCGCAGCCTTCCATGCGAAGAGGTCGACATTATCTTTTAAGGACTATATCAGGGACTCCTTTACATCTCTTTTTA
This sequence comes from Arachis hypogaea, assembly GCF_003086295.3. Lineage (NCBI taxonomy): Eukaryota > Viridiplantae > Streptophyta > Magnoliopsida > Fabales > Fabaceae > Arachis > Arachis hypogaea. The sequence continues at coordinate 80,954,847 of NC_092052.1, forward strand.
GGATTGTGCCAATATTGGTTATTTTATCTGGGACATCTTCGATCTGGACTTTTTCTATCTCGCCTTTAGGTTGTGGACGAAGTTCTTCCTGACCTTGAATTCCCCCAAGTTCGATGGTGTGGATTTCTTCTCCTTTGCCTCTGAGGTTCAGACTTTCGTTGTAACAGCGGCATGCTATTTTCTGGTCTCCTTTTATCGTAGCGATCCATTCTGTAGTTGGGAATTTTCTGCATAGATTCGGAGTTGTGACTACTACGGCGAGCTGATTTAGCGTTGTCTGACTTATTAGGGCATTGTAGGCTGAACTTATGTCGACCACGATGTAGTCTATATTGAATGTCCTTGACCGGTTTGCTTTTCCAAAGGTTGTGTGTAGTGAGACGTATCCAAGTGGTTGGATTGGAGTGTCTCCTAGTCCAAATAAGTTGTTCGGGTATGCTCTGAGCTCTTTTTCCTCTAAGCCAAATTTGTCGAAAGTGGTTTTAAACAAGATATTAGCCAAGCTTCCTTAGTCCACCACTGTGCGGTGGAGGTTAGCGTTGGCCAATATGATACTGATGACCATGGGATCGTCATGTCCCAAGATGATGCCAGCCGCATCCTCTTTAGTGAAAGTAAAAGTAGGGAGGTCGGGTGCTTCTTCTCTTCCCTCAATGTGATATACTTCTTTAAGGTGTCTTTTACGAGAAGATTTGGAGATTCCTCCTTCCGCAAATCCTCCGTGTATCATGTGGACATGTCTCTCTGTGGTACGAAGTGGCTGTTCAGTTCGTCCGACCTCTTCGTCTCTTCTTCTTTTTCTAGGCTCAACTATTTTGCTGGCTAAGTACCGATCTAGTCTTCCTTCTCTCACCAATTTTTCTATGACATTCTTCAAGTCGAAGCACTCGTTGGTGGGATGTCCATAGATTCGATGGTATTCGCAATATTCTGTCTGATTTCCTCCTCCTTTTTTACTTTTAATTGCTCGAGGTGGTGGAATCTTCTCGGTGTAGCATACTTCTCGGTAAACCTCCACGAGAGACACCCGAAGGGGGGGTGTAATTGTGGTATTTCTTAACCTTCTCTCCATGCTGGTCTTCTTTTTTCTTGGACTCTTTATCCTTATCTCGAGAGGAGTAGGAGAATCCGGATTTTGATGACTCTTCTGTTCGAGAGTTTTCCTCCATGTTGATGTACTTCTCTGCTCGTTCTTGCACTTCATTTAGAGATGTGGGATGTTTCTTTGATATGGAGTGACTAAAAGGTCCCTCTTGTAGGCCATTGATGAGGCCCATAATAGCTGCTTCTGTTGGCAGACTTTGTATGTCCAAACATGCTTTGTTGAATCTTTCCATATAGTTGCAAAGACTTTCCCAATCTCCTTGCTTGATCCCTAATAAGCTTGGGGTGTGCTTGGTTTTGTCCTTCTGGATGGAGAATCTAGCAAGAAATTTGTTGGCTAAGTCATCGAAACTTGTGATGGATCTCGGGGGCAGACTGTCGAACCACTTAATTGCTGTTTTTGTTAGGGTTGTTGGGAAGGCTTTGCATTGAATAGCATCCGATGCGTCGGTGAGGTACATTCTGCTTCTGAAATTATTGAGATCATGGCTTGGATCTGATGTGCCGTCATATGGAGTCATGTGGGGAGCTTTGAAGTCCTTTGGGACTTTGGCTTTCATAATCTCTTTAGTGAATGGGTCTTGATCTTTGTGAGGGTTATCTTTATGACTGGATTGTGTAGTCTTGGTTTTTAGGTAGGCTTCGAGTTTTAGGAGTTTATCCTCCAACTCTCGGCATCGCCTAGTTTCTCTCTGGAGGTTCCTTTCAGCATCCCGTTGATGTTCGACGTCTTTTTCGGGTTGTTTGAGGCAATCTTGTTGAGCTTGTAGGGCCTCCATGATTTCCGTGTTTGGCGAATTTTTGTGTTTGTTTGGTTGAGATGCATCCTTTGGTGTGTTATCCATGTTCTTATGCGGGGTTCTCTCCTCCAATCCAGAGTCGTGGTCGTTGTCGAGGTTGTCTGCCATAGTGATGGGATGACTTCCAGGTTCCCCGGCAACGGTGCCAATGTTCCGAGGGTTACCTGAAACTGTGGATCGATCTTAGACGAGATCTTCTGTGCTAGTCGAAGCTAACTTGTTCGATTTGTGGGTGGCGACCGTAGCTGTCGTGGCCGACTTTGTTGGACGGGGTGTGGTGCTGATCCTTTGTCACCGGAGGGTGGTGGTACCTGCAAAGGACTCCGATGCTTAAGTTAGCAAGGGTATTAAGCAGGTTTTTAGTAGAATCAGAGTATGAGTTATACCTGGGTGCTCCAGTGTATTTATAATGTTGTAGAATGATCTTTCCTGGAGATAAGATAGTTATCTTATCTTATCTTTGAGTGGAGTTATCTTTATCTTTAAGGGAACCGTCCTTATCTCTCTAGGCCTGAGCTGCCTTTGGACTTGGGTCATGTTTCTCTGTTTGGGCCTTTTTTTGGGCTTTCCTGGTGATTGCCCGAACTCTTTGAGAAGAGGTTGGGTAGTTCTAAAATGAAGAGGTCGGTCGACTCAGCCCGGGTCGAATAGCTCGACCCAAGGTATGAACACCCACCATACCATCAACCTTATCTGCCTCATGAACAACCTTATGAACCACACTTAGAACCACCACAATTTCAACACCAATACTCCACACCACCTCCACACTCTCACCAATACCAACCACTTTCAACATATGCGGACCTTCAACGAACCTTCGTTTTCCCCAAAACCTTCAACGGAGGAAGCACTCCAAGTTTTCCTTCAAGAGCAAGAAGAGTTCCAAAGAAGGCAAGAAAACATCATGGCTACCTTAGCCGTAGCTCTATCTCACCTAGCCTCACTACACTCTTCCAATAATTCAAGCACTTCCATGGATGAAAGTGAAGAATCAACTCCAATTGAAGCATGTGGAGTGGAAGAGAGCTTGGAATTTCAAGGGAAAGAAGAGGAGTTGAAGCATGAGTTGCAAGTGGAGGAGGTTGGGATCAAGGAATTAAAAGAAGTGGTTGAAGAGTTTGAAGAAGTTGAACAAGGAAACAAGCTTGAGGAAGCTTTCCAAGAGGTGGAGATCATACAAGAAGTACCATCCACTCCATCGTTTATGTGAGTAAAATCCTTAACCTTAAGCTTCATTATCCCACTTGAATATGGTTTGATTGAAAATGATAGACAACTTAGGAATCTTTGTGGATTGGAATGTAAAAGGGAGTTAGGTAGTGGTTGGAAACATGATCCTAGGTTCATTGAGGTTGAACCTTTAAAGATGGATTTCAATGGTTGGTGTAATTTTCAATTGGATGGATCTCGGAGGATGTTTGGGTGTTTAAGTGAGATTTCTAATTGCTTGCCGCCCAGATGGAATCACATGAGTCAACAAGAAGATTGGGTGCACAAGATTTGGGATTCCAGATGCTATTGGAAACGCAAGAATTGGTGGGGCTTCGAGGAAGAATTCAAGCACAAGCCACTGATGACAAGTCATCTTAGCCTAGTTTCACTAGCCTTTTTCTTTTGTTTTCAATTGATTTTATGCACTTTCTTAAGCCATAAGCAAGCCAATTGGGTAGATTTCCATGTTCCCTTTGATTCAATCAACCATGTATGAAATCATGCACTTTCATGAGATTTTATGCTATAATTGTCATATATTATGAAAGAAACACAATCTCATGATTTGGGGCATAGCTTTGACTGTTTTGATTGATTGATGATAGGTGGAAAGAGTTTTGAAGAAGGTTGAAGGAAGAAGGAATGGCTAGGAGCAAGAGAGAACAAAAAGTTTGAGTCAAAGTTTGCCTCAAACTTTAGCTCAAACTTTTAGAAGAGTTGAAAACATTCCAGAGGAAAAAAGCTTGAGCCAAAGTTTGCCTCAAACTTTAGCTCAAACTTTTGGAAGAATTGAAAACACTCCAGAGGAAAAAAAGCTTGAGCCAAAGTTTGCCTCAAACTTTAGCTCAAACTTTTGGGAGAAAAGCTTGAGCCAACGTTTGCCTCAAACTTTTTGGCAAACGTTGGCATCACAAAACCAACACCCTGGAGGAGAAAAGCTTGCGCCAACGTTTGCCTCAAACATTTTGGCAAACGTTGGCGCCACACTTGCACACCCTGGAGGAGAAAAGCTTGCGCCAATGTTTGCCTCAAGCTTTTTGGCAAACATTGGCGCCACACATATACACAAGGGGGCCAACGTTTGAGAAAAAGTTTGACCTCAAACTTTAGCCCAAACGTTGGTAGCAGCAAGTGAAGCCATCTGGTATAAAAAGTTTGAGTAAAAGTTTGCCTCAAACTTTTACTCAAAACTTTTATGATTTCAACCCGGTTCAACAATGGATCTTTCTCCAACTCCAAGAGCAATCAACCAAGGCCTTTATCAACCCAATTCCATCAAGAGCAAAGGCCCAATTCAAGGCTTGAAGACCATTTGAAGAAAGTGTATAAATAGCTTAGGATTTAAGTTTTAGAGGAGCTTTTTCGGGAGAGAATTTTCAGAACACTTACAGTGGAGAGCATTTTGACATTTTGGCATTGTTGTTTTTAGAATTCAAGAGAATTAGAGAGGAAAATTGATCTCTCTTCTTCCTTGTTCTTGTTTGAGCACTTTTTACTTTTCTTGTTTCGGATCTTGGGTGGAGAATTGAAGAACTTCTGTTTCAATCTCACCTTGAGATCTCGTTTAATTTTCTGCATAATTGAATTTCCATTTCTGTTAACTGCTTCGGCTTCTACTCTTCTGCAATTTACATTTCTTTATTTCCTTTGCAATTGTTCTTGCTGGATCTAGGAAGGCAGTGAGATCTAGACTTGGCTATCTAGTCTCTTGAGTCCTGAAATCTCTAGCTTTCAATTTCAATTTTCTTGTTTTGTTGTCACTCCAAGCTTATTCTCACTTTCAGTTAAGATCTGGTTTAATTGAATTCATCTTTTACATTCCTGTTTGGTGAATTTTTCTTTTGCTTGTTTAATTTCTGCAAATCCAATTCCCAATTCCCTTTACAATTCAAGCCATTTACATTTCTTGCACTTTAAGATTCTGCAATTTACATTTCTTGCGTTCTAAGTTTCTGCCATTTAATTTCTTGTTCTTTAAGATTCATCACTTTATTTTCTGTTCTCTTTAATTTCATGCAATTTACCCATTCCCTTTACTTTCCATGCAATTTAAATTCTGTTAATCACAAATCACTCAACCAAATCTTGATTCGCTTGACTAAATCAACCACTAAACTAAAATTGCTCAATCCTTCAATCCCTGTGGGATCGACCTCACTCCCGTGAGTTTTATTACTTGATGCGACCCGGTGCACTTGCTGGTGAGTTTTGTGTGTTTGGAAGTCGTTTTCCGAAAATACACATCAAGTTTTTGGTGCCGTTGCCGGGGATTGAAATAGATTGACAATGATTACGTGAAGTGGAGATCTAGATCAAGCACTTTTTCTTTTCTGTTTCTCTAATTTTTGACTGACACACTAACTGTTTGAAATTTTGCTTAGACTAAACTTCGTTCTAGCAATAGATTGAAGTGTTACTGGTGGTGTTTCTTTTGTTTTGTTTGTATGTCAGGTACAGGGAGATCCATTCCTGTTTTATCTGAAACTGACCAGAGAACTCTTAGAAGGTTAAGAAGAGCTGAGAGAGGGAAAAACATTGTTGGTGAGGAAGAATCTGAGGAAGAATATCACGAGATGGAAGGAGATCCATCTAATCCAGGAGGAGGGGTTAACAACAACCCACAACAGAGGAGAGTACTGGCCTCCTATACCTTTGCAAATGCTAGACATTATGGAAGCAGCATTCTCACCCCTAATGTCAATGCAAATAACTTTGAACTGAAGCCACAACTCATCACATTGGTCCAAAACAACTGCTCGTTTGGGGGAGGACCATTGGAGGATCCAAATCAACATCTATCTACCTTCTTAAGGATTTGTGACACTGTCAAATCCAATGGCGTGAATCCTGAAACCTACAAGCTTCTGCTGTTCCCGTTCTCATTAAGGGACAAGGCCGCACAATGGCTTGAAACTTTTCCCCAAGGAAGTATCACTAGTTGGGATGACTTGGTGACTAAATTTCTAGCCAAATTCTATCCACCCCAAAGAGTCATCAGGCTGAAAACTGAGGTGCAGACATTCACATAATTAGATGCCGAATCCTTGTATGAAGCATGGGAGAGGTACAAAGCCTTAATCAGAAAGTGTCCTCCAGAGATGTTCAATGAATGGGACGTGCTGCAAAATTTCTATGAAGGCCTGACATTGAAATCTCAAGAGGCATTAGATCATTCTGTTGGAGGTTCACTACAACTGATGAAAACTGCTGAGGAAGCCCAGAATCTTGTGGACATGGTGGCCAACAATCAATATTTCTTTGCTCATCAAAGAAACCGCCAACCATCACAAAGGAGAGGAGTAATGGAGCTAGAAGGAGTAGACTCAATCTTGGCTCAAAACAAGATGATGCAGCAGCAAATTCAACAACAATTTGAGCAAATGGCCAAGAGGATTGATAGCCTCCAAGTTGCAGCAGTTAACACAGGCCAACCATCATCCACATGGGGGCAAAATGAAGAAACTCAAGAGGAGCAACAGCAAGAACAAGTCCAGTACATGCACAACCAAAATTCTGGACAGAATGAAGTGTATGGTGACACATACAATCCATAGTGGAAGAACCACCCAAACCTCAGATGGGGAGATAATCACAACCAGAACCATCGACCATGGCAGAGGAACTCAAACCAAAACACTTCAAGAAACAATCAAAACCACAACCAGCAGCAAACTAACCAAAACCCTTACAGAAAACCTCAAAATAACTACCCCAATCCCAACCATTACCAATCCAATAACCAACCCACCAACCAAAATGCCCACCATCCACCATCCACATCTCACAACCCACCACAAGCATCACCTGAATCTCAAAGACTCACCAACTTAGAAACCTTGATAGACAAAATGTGGAAACACCAGAAAATGACAACCAAGAACCATGAAGCCTCCATGAAGAGCCTAGAGAGGCAAATTGGGCAAATCTCCAAGCAGATTTCTGTTGAGAGACCTTCAAGCTCACTGCCGAGTGAAACAATCCCAACTCCTACGGAAGAATGCAAGGCGATACAATTAAGGAGTGGGAGAACATTGATGAGCAACAATGACACTACAAAGAAGCAAGCAGAGAGCAGCAGAAGGCCAATAGAAGATGAAAAACAAACAAAGGCAAATGAAGCCAAGGATCAAGTTGTGATGCCAAACAAGAGAACTGAGAAACTCAAAGAGAAGAACAACCAACCACACAGTTCAAAAGAAGTGATTTAGGGACAGCAGCAAGTAGGAAAGAGCATCACACCTCCACTGCCATATCCCCAGAGATTCAGCAAAGCGACTAAGGACCAACATTTTCATAAGTTCCTTGAGACTTTCAAAAATCTGGAAATCAATATTCCCTTGGCTGAAGCACTTGAGCAAATGCCTCTGTATGCCAAGTTTTTGAAGGAGCTTATCAACAAGAAAAGAAGTTGGGATGAGAAAGAGACCATACTACTTACTGAGGAATGCAGAGCTTTGATTCAAAAAGGGCTTCCTCCTAAGCTTGAAGACCCTGGGAGCTTTTTGCTGCCTTGCACCATTGGGGAATTAACCATCACTAAGGCAATGTGCGATCTAGGAGCAAGTATTAACTTAATCCCCTCCTCTTTGGTGAAAAAACTGCGTATAGAGGAAGTTAAACCGATACAGATGTCTCTAGAGCTGGTAGATAAGTCAATGGTATACCCCAGGGGTGTAATTGAAAACTTTCTAGTCAAGGTGGACAGATTCATATACCCTGAAGATTTTGTGGTTCTAGATTCAGATGAGGATGAAAGTGACTCCATCATACTTGGGAGACCATTCTTGGCCACTGCCAGGGCTATCATAGACGTAGAGCAAGGAGAATTAACTCTCAGAATGCATGATAAGAGTGTCACTCTGAAAGTATTACCAGAAGCGCAGTTCAGTGATGAGAAGAAAGACTATATGGAACTCGACAAGGAAGAAAGCAACAAGGTGATTCACAGCAACATCCCAAGGCAAAAGATTGTGCAGAAGGATGAAGATGTTCAAGAGGATGTTGGAATATTAGCCACTAAGAAGAAAGATCTCCAAAGTAAGCCTACGGCCAGAGAAGAAAGATCAACAAAAGAAAGGAAGAAACACAGAAACAAAACAAAAAGAGGTTGGAAGAACATAAAGATTCCAACAGAAGGGCTTTCCAAAGGTGATAAAGTGCAATTGTTTTATCAACAACTAGGAGCAAGCCAACAGACTGAGGATTACTACACTGTCAGCAATATACTCTCATTAGAGCATGCTGAAATTGAAAACCAAGGAACAAAGAGGAGGATCACAGTCAGGGGAGACAAGTTGAGGCACTACAATCATCAACCACCATAAAAGAAAGCCCCAGTGTCAAGCTAGTGACAAAAAAAGAGCGCTCCATGGGAGGCAACCCATGATTTAAGATTTATGTCATTTTAAATTCAATAAGCTATGATCACCTGAGCATGATTTTTCCTCTTCATGAACGTACTTAATGAATGCATGCAAATTTTTTTGAAACATATGCTAAGACTTCTAAAGTTTGGTGTGCCTTCAAGCACACCAAACTAGTGTTACAAATATTTTCATACTATATGCTTAGTTATCCTGATGAAGCATATGACCAAACACTAAGTTTGGTGTTTTTCTTCTCATGAAAATTAAAAATCATGCATCAATGATCATACGTTGTCTCTTTCTGAGACTTTTCAATTAAAAAGAAATCATATTCTGTGATGAAGGCATCAATTGTGATTAACTACTGGCATCTCACATTTACCCCTTAACAAGAGACAAGTTTGGTGTTCATCAAACCTTGATGCACTGATTAAGGGACACAATTGATCCTTCATGAAAAAAAAAAGAAAAAGGAAAATTATGATGAAAACATTTCTTATAAACAATTAACCAAGAGTGACATTGGGATTTCAAGAACACTAGTTGGAGGAAGAAACATTTTTAAACTATATGACCAAACATTAAGTTTGGTGTCCTCCAAGAAAAGTCACAGTTAGAATGGATATAAGGAATGAGAGTTCATATAGTTGTGAATAAAGGAAGCATTCTTGCCACGGTTTGATAATGTTGATCTTTGATGTCTTGTTGTGATGACTAGGTGGTCAAAGAACACTCAATGAAAGAGACAAGACAAAGGGAGAGCATAGCATGAGGACAAAATCCCATCACATGTCTCAAAACGTGAATCTGCCACTCCTTGGAATGATCACGTTAAAGACCATTGAAGAAGCAAGTTTTGTCTTCATTCACCATCACATGCACACCTTTGATTCACGTGGTATTCAATTGCATCCTAGCCTTCCATTGTTCATTTAAATAACACACCACCGTCAAGCCATGCACATAACCGAAGAGTTGCACACTCCCTACACTCTAACCATTCAAACTCCATTCCCATCATCATTCTTCATCATATAAGCTCAGCCTCAATTACTTTTCTTATCAAAATCTCCAACTTTCTTCACACTCCCTTTAACCCCAAGGAGATCAACCAACCAAGTAATCATGGCCTCTTCCTCAAGAACCAAACGAAGAAAAGGAAAAGATCCCATGGTGGAGGAGAGTACACCTGAATATGACCGATGGAGATTTAGATCTTGGTACCACCAATTACAACTTCAATGGATGAATGAGAAGAAGATATATCCAGAGGTTCCACTCTTGCTACCAGATGAAGGGTGCCAAGAAATGAAGGACAAGATTAGAAAAAGAAAATGGGAAGAACTCGTCTCACCTATCACTCGGGTCAATGCAAATATCATAAGAGAGTTTTATGCCAATATCCCAAGACTTAACACAGGTGAAGCCCCAACGTACAAGAGCTATGTACGGGAGATGGAAGTAGACTTTAGTTCAGATGCCATCAAGAAAGTCTTGGGACTAAAATCAGTCCGCTTTGGTGAACCGGGATACCACCAAAGGGTAAATGGAGATTGGGATTATGATAGAATTTCGAGAGATATTTGCATGGTGAACTCAGAATGGGAAGGAGATACCAAAAACAAATACAAGTATCTGAGGAGAGGAAACCTTTCCCCGGAAGCAAAGGGATGGTATGAGCTATTGAAAAGATCAATTCTGGGCATGGTAAACACCTCAGAAGTCAACAGGAAAAGAGCTGTTATGTTGCATTGCATCATGGTAGGAGGAGAGGTGAAGGTGCATGAAATCCTTGCAAAGGATATTCAAAAACTAGCAGAGAAGAACTCGGCTGGGTCTTGGTTATACTACCCAAGCACCATTTTGAGGTTGTGCGCAAGAGCTAAAGTACCAATGGAGGAAGATAACCCAACATGGTTGAACCCGGGCATGCCTATAACCATTGAAAGAATGATGATGGTTACTGAAGGGCAGCAGAGCCGAAGACCACACGGAAGAAGGCAAAGAGAAGAACAAATGGAGGAAGAAGAATTACAAGAGGGGGAAGAGCCACAAGAGGAAGAGGAATAGCAACACATTCCACCACATAACACTCTGGATATGACTCAGATGCAGGAAGCAATTGGAAGATTGTCACAACAGTACATGAGAATTCAAGAAAGGCAAGAGGAATACTATTCACTGTACATGAAAAACCAACAAGAGCAAGAGGAACGACAGCTAAGAATGACAAACAGACAAAGTGAGTTTGAGTCAAAATTCTTCGCAATGCAAGAGGAGCATGCCTTTCAATCTCACGAATCATTTGGAAAGATGGCACAAATGCAAGCCGAAAATTTGAGGGCTCTCAAAGAGTTCACAACCCTCCAAGATGCAAGATATGAAGTCCAAGCCGACTACAACATAAATAGTCAAATCAAACTGAACTATATTGGAGAGCATCTGCACAACATGGATCCAGCATTTCCAACTTTCGATGAATTCTTCAAAGGGAGAAGTGAGATAGAAGTGAGCAATGCTATGAAACTTGAAGATAGAGTAGAGGAGCCGATGAATAAAGCTGGGTTCTGGCGGGGTCAACAAACAACAGACATGGACACAGAGAACACCAACAACCAAGTGTATGAAAGAAGAAAGAAAAAGCATGACAAATGAAAGGTGGACTTGCTCCTTGTTCATCACTAAAAAAAAAAAAAAGAGAGAGCATGCATCTTATCTGTTTTAAATAGTCTTTGCATTATGTTTGTTTCCCTTAAAATAAGAAAGCTAGTCTAAGTGTGTGCTTGTGTGTTTACTTTCACTTAACAAAAAGCATGCTTTGTCCCCTGCATCTTTAATTCAATAAAAGAAATGTTTGAATGTGAAGTGAGATAGTTCTTTGTTAGATAGAAGTACAATAAAAGTAAGTGGTGGTATGTATGTGTGATTGTATGATAGCTCACTTTTAGTGAATAAGAGAATTAGGATGTCTCCTTCTAAGTAGAAAGTGGCCTACTGTCTATGAATCTCAATCAAATAAAAGTCCTTGGTCAAAAAGAAAAATAAACAGAGAAAAGAAAAAGCCAAAAATTGGCAATAGTGCTTGTGGTGTCTCTGTACTAGGATCTGCTTGGATTATTAAGTTCTTTGGAGTGCATCAACACTCGGTGACTTGGGTTAACTAACCCGGGATCATCAGCTGAAAGTCCACTATCAAGAGCAACCTAAATACAAGGCATTTAGTTACCCAAAGAGGTGCTGGGCATCAATGTTCTAAGAAGGAATGTGAGCCAAGTGTCTATAGTGAATAATGTGTCAAGTATAAAGAAAGAAAAAAACTTGTTACACATGACACTGAACTAAAGCTTATAGAGAAAAACAATAGTCAAGGACAAAGGAATAATGAGAGGTCATAGCAGTGTGTTGCTTGATGCTTGAAGGAGACTTTCTAGGCCTAAAAGTCAATAAGAAGTGAGTGTTTACATATCCACATAAAACCCCATGAACTACCAATAATACTCTGCTAGCATGAACATCCTCTTCCATTTCATTCTTTCTTCTCAATAATTCTTTTCTTGCTTGGGGACAAGCAAGCTTTAAGTTTGGTCTTGTGATGACAAGTCATCTTAGCCTAGTTTCACTAGCCTTTTTCTTTTGTTTTCAATTGATTTTATGCACTTTCTTAAGCCATAAGCAAGCCAATTGGGTAGATTTCCATGTTCCCTTTGATTCAATCAACCATGTATGAATTCATGCACTTTCATGAGATTTTATGCTATAATTGTCATATATTATGAAAGAAACACAATCTCATGATTTGGGGCATAGCTTTGACTGTTTTGATTGATTGATGATAGGTGGAAAGAGTTTTGAAGAAGGTTGAAGGAAGAAGGAATGGCTAGGAGCAAGAGAGAACAAAAAGTTTGAGCCAATGTTTGCCTCAAACTTTTTGGCAAACGTTGGCATCACAAAACCAACACCCTGGAGGAGAAAAGCTTGCGCCAACGTTTGCCTCAAACTTTTTGGCAAACGTTGGCGCCACATTTGCACACCCTGGAGGAGAAAAGCTTGCGCCAACGTTTGCCTCAAGCTTTTTGGCAAACGTTGGCGCCACACATATACACAAGGGGGCCAACATTTGAGTAAAAGTTTGACCTCAAACTTTAGCCCAAACGTTGGTAGCAGCAAGTGAAGCCATCTGGTATAAAAAGTTTGAGTAAAAGTTTGCCTCAAACTTTTACTCAAACTTTTATGATTTCAACCCGGTTCAACAATGGATCTTTCTCCAACTCCAAGAGCAATCAACCAAGGCCTTTATCAACCCAATTCCATCAAGAGCAAAGGCCCAATTCAAGGCTTGAAGACCATTTGAAGAAATTGTATAAATAGCTTAGGATTTAAGTTTTAGAGGAGCTTTTTCGGGAGAGAATTTTCAGAACACTTACAATGGAGAGCACTTTGACATTCTGGCATTGTTGTTTTTAGAATTCAAGAGAATTAGGGAGGAGAATTGATATCTCTTCTTCCTTGTTCTTGTTTGAGCACTTTTTACTTTTCTTGTTTCGGATCTTGGGTGGAGAATTGAAGAACTTCTGTTTCAATCTCACCTTGAGATCTCGTTTAATTTTCTGCATAATTGAATTTCCATTTCTGTTAACTGCTTCGGCTTCTACTCTTCTGCAATTTACATTTCTTTATTTCCTTTGCAATTGTTCTTGCTGGATCTAGGAAAGCAGTGAGATCTAGACTTGGCTATCTAGTCTCTTGAGTCTTGAGATCTCTAGCTTTCAATTTCAATTTCCTTGTTTCGTTGTCACTCCAAGCTTATTCTCATTTTCAGTTAAGATCTGGTTTAATTGAATTCATCTTTTACATTCCTGTTTGGTGAATTTTTCTTTTCCTTGTTTAATTTCTACAAATCCAACTCCCAATTCCCTTTACAATTCAAGCCATTTACATTTCTTGCACTTTAAGATTCTGCAATTTACATTTCTTGCGTTCTAAGTTTCTGCCATTTAATTTCTTGTTCTTTAAGATTCAGCACTTTATTTTCTGTTCTCTTTAATTTCATGCAATTTACCCATTCCCTTTACTTTCCATGCAATTTAAATTCTGTTAATCACAAATCACTCAACCAAATCTTGATTCGCTTGACTAAATCAACCACTAAACTAAAATTGCTCAATCCTTCAATCCCTGTGGGATCGACCTCACTCCCGTGAGTTTTATTACTTGATGCGACCTGATGCACTTGCCAGTGAGTTTTGTGTGTTTGGAAGTCGTTTTCCGAAAATACACATCAGCCACCATAGCAAGGGCTCTCCCAATTGTCCTACTTAAGGACGTTAAACTAATGTGCTAGGTGGGAGACACCCCACGATGGTGACATCTTTCTAACTCTTCTCCTCTTTTTGCATTTGATTGTTGAATTTTTTATTCTTTTGGTTAGCTTAGATTGGAAGAATTTTTGTGTTGATCTTGTGTTTTTAGGAAAAATTAGTTTTGGGGTTTGAAAAGCTATTTTGGATGTCATGTTTGATGCTTTAGAGCTCTAAAAAATATTTGCAAGAACAGAGCATGTGTGTGCAGACACACCCAGCTGTGCATACGCACACTCGTTTGCACAGCCTCTGCCGGGAGTGTTCGCACATCCATTTGCATTCGCACCCCAGACTTTTACCCTCTCTATGCGTACGCACGCCGATGTGCACACATACACATGATCCTTTGTTTCTTTGAAAAAAAAAACTCCTAATGTGTGTACGCACAAACTGATTTTCACCTTCTGCCCGGAGCGCTCGCACATACTTGTGCGTGCGCACACCCCCATTTCACACCTTTTGTGCGAATGCAGAGAACTGTGTGCATACGCATAATTGCTTTTTTTACCACAATCTCATTTCTTTTCTTCTTATTCCTTCTCTATTCTTGTTTTTCCATATCTTCTCCTTTCTTCTTTCCTTCCTTCAACCATCATCCACCACCATCTCTATTTATTAGTAGTGAGTCTAATTTTTTGTTTTAATATATTATGTTGTTAATATAGGTTTGATTTTTGTGATAAGTATTGGATTATTGATATTGTTTTTGCTGAATATTGTTGGATATCTTTATTGAGGTCATAATTTGTTACCTGGTATTGAACTTTTTATGCTTAATTTTGCGCATACCAAGTACTTATGCCATTGCCTTCATGAATATTGTTGGATTTCTAAATTGCATGTTGTAGCTAGCCACAATGTAATTTTAATTCATTATCTATTATTAGGCAATTGTATGTGGTTGATGCATTTTTTCTTAGGTGATGCTTGTTTATGATTGATTTTTATTTACGTCACCTAGTTGATGCATTAAAATTGAGGAATTCTGAAATTGGATCATAAGCTTATCTAATGAATTTTTTTTAGCTTTTTAAGCTTTGTGGACTATGCTTGCTATGTGATTGATCTCATATCTCTCTTTTCCTGCGTTGCATAGCAACCATGTTTTTCACTTCTTGTCAATTAGATGGTTCATTATCCTTTCACAATTGCTTGATTCTTGCTTCAATACTTTTATGCTCTTTTATTACTTGTTAGTTTATCTTAACCTACAAGTTTCTTTAAAAGTATCTCAAGCACACTAGAATGGGTGAAGTGCATACTTCTTTTTTGTAATTGTGACATAGTTTTCTTTACTAGTCTGTGTGTTCTAAACCGCGCGACTTAGAATTGACACACTTGTTTCCTTCATGTCACAAACTAATTCACTCACTCATTTTAGTGATTCATACCTCATTCCAACAATCTATACTTCCTTGCTTTTGCATTTTCTCATCTTATGGTGCTATTTTCTATTCTTCATGGATGATTCACCATAAGCAACAAGGGAAGCAGGAGAAGAACATGCAGCAGCTGATTGATCCACCAGCTGATGGTGGCAATTCGAGAAGTCGCCATACCCCCTTGCTCATCTCTGATTGCATCGAGGATGGTGCAAACCTTTAAGTGTGGGAAGGTCACCACTGATCGACAATCTTGGAGGAATCATTCTAATTCCAAACACTTTCACATTTTATTTTTTTTAGTTTGTATATATCTTAGAGCTTTAATTACATTTTTTTAGTTTATTGCATCTCCTTTTACATATATAATAAGCTTAGTTAAAATAGTGAAATTTTCCAAGAAAAACATTCTTAATAGGGCATTGATACCGTAATTGATTTGAGTTGATATTTGTTTCATTGAAACTTGCTTGAAATATATTGTGGAACATGCTTTTTTTGAGCTAAGAATACACAAGCATGTGAGTTTTGAGCCTAATTGTGTGGTTGTATCATATTAACCACTTTTATTCTCTTTCTATGATTACAATCTTTGATTTGTTTGATTCTTTATGTCTATTGTTTGATGTATATATGCATTTATATGATTGAGGCCTTTATTTCAAATAGCTCACTTACCAAAATAGCCTACCCTTTTATCTTCCTTTGTTAACCAAATTTGAGCCTATTTTAATCCCCTTTTATTCCTTATTTTAGTACATCACTACCTCTAAGTGAAAAATAATAAATGTCCTTCATTTGAATCTTTGATTAGCTTAGGCTAGTGAGAGTGTGTATCGTTCAAGTATGGGAAAGTTTAGAAACATTGGTAGAGACAAAAGTATTTCTTTGTATTTTTTGTTGAAGATCTTGGGAATTGGGTACTTACTCAGGCATTAAAAGTTTAAGCCATATACATTGATACTTTTGTATATATTTTATTTTGATAAGAAAAAGAAGAAGAAAAAAAGGAAAGAAAAAGAAAAATTAAAAAGAAGGAAAAGAAAAAGAGATATTGAAAGCAATAAAAAGGGAACAAATGTTAACCCCAAAGTAAACTAATAAGAATAATGCATATGGAATCCGAATTGAAGAGAATGCATTAGTGTGTGAAAAAGTGAATAATGGGTAGTTAGGTTTGAATTTGAGGGGGCGCCAATTATATCCTGGGGGGCGCCAGTTATATCCTGGCGTTGCCAACGCCTAAAGTCATTCTTTCAGGAGCAAATTTCCTCCTCACGCGTACACGTGGGTCACACGTACGCATGACCACTGAAGATTGCAACCTAAAAAATCATCGCAGGTGTTATTTGAAGGTAACACCAGTTGAGTTGGGCATTGCAAATGCCAGGGGCTGCTTGGTATTGTTAGGAGATAACTCCTTTGAATCTTGGTGTCGCCAATGCTAAGAACACTCTCCAGGGTTCGCTTGGCGTTGTTCCAGAATAATGCCCCTTGAACTTGGCATTGCCAACGCCCCTTTACTCTTCTTATTGTTCTTGGGCGTTGTTTGAGGATAACGCCACTATAAGTGGGCGTTGCCAACTCCACTGATGAGTGGATATTTTATACACTATTTAGTATTGTTTTCTTAGTGTTTTTGGTTATGTTTTGTTAAGTTTTATCAAGTTTTAGTAGGTTTTAGTGCAAAAATCACTTTTTGGATGCCACTTTGAGTTTTTGTGTTTTTCATACATTTTTAGGTAATTTTTGGGTGATTCTGGCATGTTTTGGAAAAGCCTGATTTAGAGACAAAGAAAGGACTGCAGATGCTGTCTGATTCTGACCCGCATGCATTCAAACAAACCTATTTGGAGCTATAGAGGTCTAAATGATGTGCTCAACACGGCATTAGAAAGCTAACTTCCAGGGCTTTGCAGAAATGTATAGTAGTCCATACTTATCTTTCGAAATGATGGCCCAAAACGGGTGTTGAATGCCCTACTGACCCCTTGCCTGGCGTTTGGACGCCCCAGAAGGACCAAGATGGTGTTTGGACGCCCAAAAGGAAGCAAGCCTGGCATCCAATGCCCCAAGAGGAGTCTAAGCACGTGGATTCACCCAAAGTTTAGCCCAAACACTCCTCAAGTGGGCCCAAGAAGTGGTTTTCATACTAAGAGTCCAATCTATCTTATTTATGTAATCTCTAGTTATTAGATTAGTATTTAAAGGAGAAGATCACAAATGTTAGAATATATTCCATACTATTTTCGAATTACGGTACTATTTTTTGTAAGCTATGAGCAACTAAAGCTCCTAAGTTAGGGTTAGGAGCTCTACTGACTCTCATAGATTAATAATATTGCTGTTTCTTTTTCAATATGTCTGATTCTATTCTCTTATGCATTCTCGTTCTTCAATCTCAATGAATTGGAGGTGAACAGTGACATTCATCCTTGTTCTATATGGGTTTCGTGCGAGTCCTGACCCGGATAGCATTGAACTAAAGCTAGAGAATGCATTACGGATTCCAAGAGAGTACCTGGGTTACTGAGGTCTCTGTGGCGCTAAGGCTAGAGTCAGAAAAGTAGTGGTACGCGAAATTTAACTCTGCACAACTGAACCAAAAAGTGCACTGGGTCGTCCATGTAATACCTCAGGTGAGTGAGGGTCGAATCCAACGGAGATTGTCAGATTGATCAAGCACAGATTGAGCAAGCAATAGCTATCTTGTGAATCTTAGTCAGGCGATTAGAAGAGATGGTTGTTTGTTTGAAAGCATAATAAAAATAGTAAAGAACAAAATACCAGATTCATTTGAAAACAATGATAAAGATTTAGTTAAGGCTTCGGAGATGGTATTTCTTTCCGGATTAATTTTTCTTACTTTCTACATCAATAACGAATGATTCTTTCAATGGCAACCGTAAATGACTAACTCATGTCCTCTCATCAAGTTAATCGCTTCTAAACCACAACAGTCCATCATATCCGAGTAACTCATGTCCTCTCATCAAGTTGACTCATGACTTCTCACTATAACCGGAGATGAAGCTCTAAGCAATCCACTCCCCTTCGCGATCTGACTCAAAATGCCACAAACAAGGTCGGATCTTTCGGATCAGAGAGTGCTACTTCTCACAAAGACCTTAGTAACCCACGGTCAACGGAATTTCATTTCACGTATCCAAAGTTGCACAGGCACGCTCTTGGAATCCGCAATGCATTCTCTAGCTTTAGTTCAATGCTATCTGGGTTAGGACTCGCACGGAACCCATGTATAACAAAGATGAACGTCATGGTTCACCCCCAATTCATTGAGATTGAAGAACGATAATGCATAAGTGAATAGAATCAGACATATTGAAATAGAAGCAGTAATATTATTAATCCATAAGAATCAGCAAAGCTCCTAACCCTAAATTAGGAGGTTTAGTTGCTTATAGCTTATAGAAGATAGTAAATGTAATTTAAAAATAGTGTTTGTGCTTCTCCCTTCCTGGGAGGCATGATCATCAGGAGGAAGGAATTTCTTATTTATAATAAAATACTAGACCTAAAAGATGTTACTATTAATTAAAAATTACAAAAATGTGATAAACTAAGCCAAAGGGTGCAAAAATCCACTTTTGGGCCCACTTGGTGAGTGTTTGGGCTGAACATGGGGTGAATTCACGTGCTTGGACTCCTCTTGGGGCGTTGAATGCCGGATTTGGTCCATTTTTGGCGTTCAACACCGAGCTTGCTCCTTTTGGGGCGTTCAATGCCCGTTTTGGGCCTTCATTTCCAGAGACACGTATAGATTATTATGTATTCATGGAAAGCCCTGAAAGTTAGCTTTCCAACGCCGTTATGATCGCGTCCATTAGGGCTCTGTAGCTTCAGAAATACTTGTTTGAATGGACAGAGGTCAGGAGTTGACAGCATCTGCAGTCCTTTCTTTGCGTCTGAATCAAACTTTTCCAAAACTTGCCAAATTTACCTAAAAATCACCTAAAATCTTGGGAAAACCACAAAAATCCAAAGTAGCATCCAAAAAGTGAGTTTTGCACTAAAACCTACTAAAACATAATAAAACTTAATCAAATGTACTAAAAGCACTAAGGAAACAATGCCAAAAAGAGTATAAAATATCCACCCATTAGAACACCAAACTTAAACTTTTGCTTGTCCCCAAGCAACCAAAAATAAGTATGATTAGAAAGAATAAAAAGATACAATAAGTCTCAAAGTTTTCAATGAAGCTCAGTTCGAATTGATGAGCGGGGCTTGTAGCTCTTTACTTCTGAACAGTTTTGGCATCTCACTTTCCTTTGAAGCTCAGAAGTACTGGCATCCTTTGGAACTAGAATCCAGATGATATTATTTATTCTCTTAGTTTAGCTTTTCTTGATTCTTGAACACAGCTTCTTTTTTAGCTTGATTCTTGAACACAGCTTTTCTTGATTCTTGAACACAGATTCTTAGTTTAGCTTGTTTTCCCGTATTACCACCAGATACATAAACGCCGCAGACACTTAACTAGGGGAACCCTTGAATTCGACTTTATCTTTGCTTAAAGTCCTAGACAGTGGTGTCCAGACTACTTAGGCACACTCTTTTGCTTTTGGGATCACGACTTTAATGGCTCAGTCTCAAGCTTTTCACTTGATACCTTCGCACCACAAGCATTTAGTTAGGGGAAGCAGCTCATTTACAATTTTTAGGCCAAGATTTTGTTTCTTTAGACCCTTAACCATTGATACTCAAAGCCTTGGATCCTTGCTTTTGCCTTTCGGTTTTAAGAGCATTTGACTTTTTCTTTTTCTTTCTTTTTTTTTTTTTTGCTTTTTTTTCTTTTTCTTTCTTTTTCTTTTTGCTACTTTTTCTTGCTTCAAGAATCAATTTTTTTTTGGATTTTTCAGATTACCAGTAATACTTTTCCTTTTTCATCATTCTTTCAAGAGTCAACATTCTTAACATAACTATCAAATATGCACAGTTAAGTCATACATTCAGAAGATAAATGCCGGGCCACCACATCCAAATAATTAGAATAAACTCATGATGCACTCGAAACTCATGTATCTCACTATTCTTTTTCAAAATAAATTTCTCTTTTAAGCATGGTGACGGATACAATGGATAAAATAGAAATAAAAGACTAGATATGATCATGCATTATAACATAAAACAGACAGTAATTTAAAGAACAATAAAAATAGAAATAACATAGACAGGAGGAGAATGAAACTCAACCACCTTAGTGATGGCGGCTGCTGTTGCTCAGGCTGTGCTCTTCCATGAAGATGATTCAGCTTCCCTTGGTGCCATTGATAATATTATAAACCTAGAGCTCACTCTGCAACACTAAACTTAAAAAGTTTGCTTGTCCTCAAGCAAAGAGAATATGTGAGGTAAGAATGAGTAGGACAGGTTTGAATTTGAAGTGGGTAGGGTGTTGGGTGGGACCCACTGGCTGAGGAGGCTCCAGACTTCGAGTTCCCTGCCCCCCTGAATGCCAGGCTTATGTCCTTCTGGGCATTGAACGCCCATCCTTGCTCCCTGGCTGGCATTCAACGCCAAACTTGTGCCTATCAGGGGCGTTGGACGCCTAGACTGGTCTTTCTCTGGCGTTCAACACCAACTTCTTGTCCTCTTTGGGCATTGAATGCCCATTTTCCTCCTTGTCTGGCGTTCAATGCCAGCAAGGGGATCTCCCCAGGGTGTTCTGGTTCTAACTCTAAATGTCTCTGTTTCTGTTCTAAGTACTACACATGATCACAAACGTTTTAAAAAAAGAAAAAAATGGAAATCAACTAAAATGAAAACAAATAAAGAGAAACAAGAGAAATAAAAATAACTGTATTCTACTCAAGGTTGGGGTACCTCCCAACAAGCGCTTTTGTTACCGCTATTAGCTTGATGGATAGCTCTTTTCAAGGAGGAAGATAGTCATAGAGGAATAAATCCTCATTACTGACTGGGAGACTCCTTCTTGTGCTCTCATGGATCAGCTTAATATGCTCAAGAGATAGAATTCGGTTCACTACACGAGGCAGGATTAGGCTTGCAGGGGATACTACCCTCGTCCCCAGTGAGAAGCCTTCAGTAGGGATATTGTTGCTTTTCCATCCCCTAGGCATCCTTCTCGTGGGACCTTCCTCCTTGGTTGATAGTGCACACTCAACACCAAACTTAGGTTTGATATCTGAGAAAACTGTATGAGTTGTTAGGAGAAGTGTTCTCAGTACTTACACGTGTCTGGCCTCTCTTAGACTAGCGTTCAATGATTGGGCTGCACCCTATTGGGCATTGAACGCCCTAGCTACCCACTTCTGGGCGTTGGACGCCCTGGCTGCCCCCTTTTGGGCATTCAATGCTCACATGAGTGCCTTGAACTATAGCTTGTTCATCTCCTGCCAGCTCTTCTCCCTGCCTCTTACTGTTCCTAGGCTGGGTATTCAGGGTACTTGGTGCACGAAACTGACTCCGCACGTTTCGCACAGATAGACCGGCAAGTATACCGGGTCGTCCAAGTAATACCTCATGTGAGTGAGGGGTCGATCCCACGAAGATTTTTTGTTTGAGCAAGCAATGGATACCTTGTAGATCTTAGTTAGGCGGATAGAAAATATAGTTTGTCACGAAGAATGCATAAAATAGATAAATAAATAAAACGTTACTAGATAGGCGTGGAATCAATGATATGAGAACGATTGAGGCTTCAGAGATGCTTTTGTCTATCCAGATTAACTTTTCTTACTGTCTACTTCAATAGCTTTCTAATTCCTTCATTGGTAGCCGTAAGTGATTAACTCATGTCCTCTCATCAAGTTAACCTCCTCTACTCCAGCAATCCACCATGATGTAAGTGACTCATGTCCTCTCATTAAGCCACCTGTAGGTTTCTCACTATAGCAGAAGATGAAGCTCTAAGCAATCTACTCCCCTTCATGATCCTACTCAAGGTGCCACAGACAAGGCAGATCTTCCAGATCAGAGAACGCTACTTCTCAGACTCTAGCCTTAGCACCATAGAGACTTCACTTACCCACGGTCAACGGGATTTCATGTCACGTATCCAAAGTTGCCCAGGTACTCTATTAGAATCCGTAATGCAATCTCTAGCTTTAGTTCAATGCTATCAGGATCAGGACTCGCACGGAACCCTTGTGGAACAAGGGTGATTGCCACGGGTCACCCTCAATTCATAAGGTGAAGAACGAGGTTGCATAAGAGAATAGAATCAGACATATTGAAATAGAACAGTAATATTATTAATCCATGAAACTAAGTAGAGCTTCTAACCTTAACCTTAGCGGGGTTAGTGACTCATACTGTACAAAAGGTAATGTTCGAATGTAAAGTGGGGAAAGAAGATCCTAAACATGGTTGGTCTTCTCCTATATATACTAATCTGTGAACTAGGAATTACAGAAATAAGATAAACTAGTCTTGTAGTGCAAAAAACCACTTCTGGGGCCCACTTGGTGAGTGTCTGGGCTGAGCTAAGGTGAAGCCACGAGTTGATGCTCCCTTATCGGCGTCCTATGCCAGCTTTGGACTCCTGAATGGGCGTTGGGCACCAACTACTCCCCTTTGGGTGTTGGATGCCAAGAATGGGGCTGGTGGCTAGCGTTGAACGCCAGTTTTGAGCCTTCATTTCCAAAGCAAAGTATGGACTATTATATAATTCTAGAAATCCCTGGATGTAATATTTCCATACCCATTGAGAGTGCACCATTTAGTCTTCTATAGCTCCAGAAAAGCTCTTTCAAGTAGATGAAGGTCAGATCCTGACAGCATCTGTAGTCCTTTCTCTGTCTTTGAATCAGACTTTTGCTCAAGCTCCTCAATTTCAGCTAGAAAATACCTGAAATTACTATAAAATACAAAAACTCAAAGTAAAATCCAAAAATTTGAATTTAGTACCAAAACCTATAAAAATATAATAAAACTTAAACAAAACATAATGAAAACTATATGAAAATGATGCCAAAAAACGTATAAAATATCCGCTCATCAAAATACCAAACTTAAACTATTGCTTGTCCCCAAGCAACCAAAAACAAAGTAGGATAAAAAATGAGAAGGACGCAATAAATCTCAGAGTTTTCAATGAAGCTCAGTCTCAATTAGATGAGCGGGACTAAGCTTTTTGCTTCTGAATAGTTTTGGCGTCTCACTATCCTTTGAAGCTCAGAATAGTTGGCATCTTTAGGAACTGAGAATCCAGATAATATTATTGACTCTCCTAGTTTAGTTCTTTGTTTTCCAGTATTACCACCAGATACATAAACGCCACAGACACTTAACTAGGTGAACCCAATTGGATTGTGATTCAGCTTTGCTAGAATCCCCAGCCAGTGGTGTCCAGAGTTCTTAAGCACCCTCTTTTTGCTTTGGATCACGACTTTAACTGCTCAGTCTCAAGCTTTTCACTTGACACCTTCACACCACAAGCATATAGTTAGGGAAGCAGCTCATTCGAACTGTTCAGGATAACATTTTGTCTCTTTTAAGTCCTCCTAACCATTGATGCTCAAAGCCTTTGATCCTTGCTATTGCCTTTTGGTTTAAAGAGCTATTGGCTTTTTATTTTTCTTTCTTTTTCTGCTTGCTTGCTTTTTTTTTTGCATATAATAATTTTTTTTCTTTTATTGCTTTATGCTGCCTTTCCTTACTTCAAGATTCAATTTTTGGGATTTTTCAGATTACCAATAATACTTCACTTTTATCATCATTCTTTCAATAGCCAATATTCTTAACTCCAACATCAAACATGCACTGTTTATTCATGCATTCAAAACATAAAAGCAATGCCACCACATCAAAATAACTGAACTATTCTCAATATATAACTCGAAATTCATGCATCTTACTTTTCTTTTTCAATTAAAATTTTCTTTTAAGTAAGGTGATAGATACATGGAATATTTCATAGCTTTAAGACATAAAGATGATCATGCACTAGAAATAGACAATAAAATAAAATACATGAAAAACAAAAAAATAACATAGGCAACGGGGGATTAAAGGAACGAATCCACCATAGTGATAGCGGCTACTACTCCTTATAGAGGATCCAATGGAGTGCTTGATTTCTTCTATGTCACACCCCTGCCTCTATTGTTCTTCCCTCATAACTCACTGATCTTTCCTCTTGGCCCTTTGATCTTTTCTTATTTCATAGAGGATGGTGGAATGCTCTTGATGTCCCATCCTCAACTGATCCATGCTGGAGCCTAATTCTCCTAGAGAAGTATGCAATTGATCCCAATAGCCTTGGGGGAGGAAAATGCATCCCTTGAGGCATCTCAGGGAATTTTTGTTGAGGCAGCTCCTCACACTCTTATTGAGGTGCATGTGTAGGATCTCTTGTTTGCTTCATCCTTCTTTTAGTGATGGGCTTGTCCTCCTCAATGGAGATGTCTCCTTCTGTGACAATTCCAGCTGAATTTAATAGATGATAGATAAGGTGGGGGAATGCTAACCTTGCTAAGGTGGAAGGCTTTTCAGCTTTCTTGTACAACTCTTGAGCTATTGCCTGATGTACCTCCACCTCACTTCCAATCATGATGCAATGAATTATGACAGCTCTGTCAATGGTCAGTTCTAACTAATTACTTGTAGGGATGATAGAGCGTTGGATAAATTCCAACCATCCTCTAACTACGGGCTTGAGGTCAAGCCTTGTCAGTTGAATAGGTTTGCCTTGAGCATCCCTCTTCCACTGAGCTCCTTTCACATAAATGTCTGAAAGGACTTGGTACAGTCTCTGATCAAAGTTAACCCTTCTAGTGTAAGGATGTGGGTCTCCTTTCATCACTAGCAAATGGAGCACCAACCTTACACTTTCCAAGCTGAAACACAAGGGTCGCTATCGGACCATGGTGCTCCAATTTTTGGGATGTGGGTTCACACTAGTGTTACGATTTTTAGAGACCCATGCATTAACTTAGAACTCTTAGACCATCAAGGTCCCAACTTTTGGGATAGGATTGGTTAGGACTTTCCAACCTCTCCTCTGGATTTCTCTTCGGATCTCTCTGGATACTCTTTCTTTTTGAGCCTAAAGGGGACTTTAGGAATCACCCTCTTCTTTGCCACTACTTCATAGAAGTGGTCTTGATGGGCTTTAGTGATAAATCTTTCCATCTTCCAAGATTTGGAGGTGGTAGCAACTGCTTTCCCTTTCCTCTTTCTAGAGAATTCTCTGACTTTGAGTGATATATGTGTGAATGGAAAGCAAAAAGCAAGGCTTTTCCGATACGAAATTTAAAAGCTTTACTCGCCTTCGAGCAAAATAGAAAGAAAAGAGTAGAAGAAGAATAAAATTAGCAGAGAAAGGAGGAGAGGAGGATTAAGCCAAGTGGGGCTTTAGTGTATGAAGGGTAGGAAGAAGGGGTATTTATAGGAGTGGGATAGGTTGGGATTCGAATGAATGAGTGGGAATTGGGGGAAAATTTTGAATATGGAGTTGGTGGAGGTTGGTGGGAGTTACGATGGTGTTGGGAGGATATATAGATGTGATTGGGTTAGGGTTTATAGGGAAGAGTATGTGGGGAAGAGTGAAAGTAAGAGAGAGAATAAGGTGGAATAGGTGGAGATTCTGTGGGAACCACTGATCCTAAGGTGCAAGGGAATTCGAGTTTTCTGCCCCCTTGTGGGCGTTGAACGCCCAGCTCCTGCTCCTAGCTGGCTTTGTGATCCTTTGGGGGCGTTGAATGCCCATTGGGGTGCTCCTGCCTGGCGTTCAATGCCAGGTCTCTCCCCCCTAGCTGGCGTTCAATTCCAGCTTCATGCTCCCTGGTTGGCGTTCAACGCCAGCAATGCTGCTCCTCATGTAAAGGGAGTAGAAAGTAGACATATTGATTAAACTAAATAAATACTTGGAGATAATCAAACAAATAATGAAGTAAATAGAAAAATGGTCCTTTCGTTAATAAATCCCAAAATCGTGGATATCCATGTATAACTCTGAACAAAGTAAATGGTAAATAGAAGAGAAAGGGAATAGAGAACAAACTAGAATAATAAAGACTTTAACGGAGGTAGTAACTCTTCTCAATATCCAATCCAAAATGTAAAATTAGGAAAAGTGTGACTATGAAGAACCCTAGAGGAAGTGCTATCTTTCTCAAAGATTTAAGACTAAAACTAAAAGCTAGTGAATGTGGGAATGTGTGAACGTGTGTTGAGTCTCTGCTATCCCCTGGCTCTAGTCTATATTTCTGGGTTGAAAACTGGGTCCAAACTCAGCCCAAAATCGACCCCAGCAAATTCTGCAGTTGCAGCGTATTACGCACGTCGCACATACGCGTTTGTCACGTGTACGTGTCGACGGTCTTCTGTGCGTTTTATGCGTACGTGTCAGGTACTCGTGCACGTCGCGATGGAATACGCCAAGTTGCGCGCTCGTGCGAGCCATGCGTGCGCATTGATCCTCGCTGGTCAGCTCCTTAGTTTCTTGTATTCCTTCCATTTTTGCAAGCTTCTTTTCCATCCTCCAAGCCATTCCTGTCCTATAAAGCCTGAAAACACTTAACACACAGATCACGGCATCGATTGGTAAAAATGAGAATTAAAAATTGATAATTCAAGGGCTTAGGAAGCAATCTTCCAATTATTGAGCGGAATTAGGAAGGCCAATGTAAAACATGCGAATTACATGAATAAGCATATGGAGAATTGATAAAAACCACCCAATTTAGCACAAGAATAACCATAAAATTGAGGTTTATCAACCTTCCTACACTTAAACATTAGCATGTCCTCATGCTAAGCTCAAGGAGATCAAGATAATGAATGCGGAAGATAAGACTCATGCAATTCAGTGCAACCTATGTATATGAATGCAACTATATGCTAAGATGTTTCTACCAACTTGTTTGAAAATTAACAAGTTCTCCAAGACAAACACAAATCAGATTCTGCCGATTCAGATCACACAATAAGAGGCAAGTAAACTTGTAAGAAGATAGCTCATGAAAGCCGGGAATATAGAATCACGCATAGAACCCTCACTGGGAATGTGTATGCACTCTAATCACTCAGTTGTTTAAGGTTAATCCACTCTAGTCTCCTCTAGTCATGCTTTCTAAAACTTTGCTCTTCATTTAACCAATCAACAAATATCTAGTGTACACATGCAAACATCATGAGGTCTTTCAAGGTTGTAATGGGGCTAAAGTAAGGGTGAGGATATATGTATGGCCAAGTGAGCTATAAATTGAATCTTTGACTAACCTAAGTTCTCACCTAACACATACACACACTCTATATGCTTCTAAAATCATGCCTAGCTATCCATAATCTCACTTTTGTATTTTTCGCATACTCATGTATTTGAATGTTCTTTTAGTTCATCTCATATGCATTGATCTTTTCATTGAACTTAACATTTGGGGTAGTTTTTATTCCCCTATATATATATATATATATATATATATATATATATGGAAGCATGGTAAATCAATGCATATGGTTTTCATAATTTCACATGAGTAGCACCCAAATTTTCAATATTTTTCAATAAAATAATATACACTCTCATCAACCAAGGTTCCCACATTTCCCCACACTTAATTGACACACAATCTCTATCTTAAGCTAACCAAAGATTCAATTTGGGGTAATTTACTTATTTTTCCGCTTAAAGCTAGTGATGTCGTAACATAAAGGACAATTGGGGGTTATAAAGGCTCAAAGTGGGAAACAAAGGCAAATGAAAGGGTAGGCTATTTGGGATAAGTGAGCTAATAACAAATGATGGCCTCAATCATATGTATGCATGAATATACACTAAACAATGGACATATAGAATGAAGCAAAGCAGAGATTGCAATTATAGAGAAGAAAACACACAAGAAGAAAAATCATGGTTAAATAATGTAACCATATAATTAACTTCAAAATCTCACAGGTTGTGTATTCTTAGCTCTAAACTATGTTCCAGATTACAATCTTCAAACAAGTTTAACATAAAATTTTCAATTTGAATTAGTGAAATGCTCTAGAATAGGGTCTTGAAGAGAAACTCATTATTTCAACCAAGCAGAACATATATGCAAACAATTATTATCATGCAATCTATCCTATCTAGCTAAAGAAAAATAACATATTGGTGTTAAGAGAGAGAGAGATTACCTCTGGAAGTCAGGTACTAACCTCTCCACACTTAAAGCTTGGCACGGTCCTACGTGCCATCAGTAAGGAGCAAGGTGGGGCTGGTAGCATCACCTCTACAGTCAGGCTCGGCCTGGCTCCCGGTGCTGGTAGGTGAAGAGGAGTCTGGGGTATCCTTCTCTTCCAGAGGTGGGTGAGTGCAAACAATGAGCTCCTTCAGATAGGTGTATTGGCGCTTGTTGCGGCGCTCTATTTGCTCCATCTGAAGGAACATCTGATTAGTGGATGGAGTAGGAGGTGTGGGTAACGGTAAAGCGGAAGTAGGAGGGGTGTCTACAGATGGGCCTGGGTGCTGGCTAGCAAAGGGAACTGGGGGTTTGGTATACTTCCCATTCGAGACATACTGATCAGCCCGTGGGATCATGGCTTTGGTATCCTCAGCCCTATAGGAGATGCCTACTGCGCAGAAAAGACCCGAAACCAATGCGGGAAAGAGAAGGTTACCCGCAATCTGTACGTGTCCCATGGCCTGCCGGATGTGCCTTGGTAGGTTGAGAGGCTGCTCTGTGAGAATGCACCAGATGAGAACAGGCATGTCTGCAGTGAAGGTGGACTCGTGAGTGCTCGGAAAGACATAGTGGGACATAATCTGTGCCCACACACGAGCCTCCAATGTAAGTGCTGGAGCTGATATGCTCTTCGGTTGAGTCTGATGTTGGCCGTAGATCCATGTGCTGCCAGGTTGTGCAATGACGCCTAGGACGCTGTTCCAGTCAAACTGGTATATCTGGTGCTTGAAAAAAGCCTCTTGATAGGCGTCCAACCCCTCTGGTCCAGGTGGAAGATCTAGAACTCTCTGAATGGCCCCCTCGGAGACAGGGACTTGCTTTTGACGAACATAAATAGACTGTAGGGTCGGCAGGTGAAAGTTAGAGTAGAATTCAACTACTCATGATAGATTGGCCTCCCGCGGCTGCCTCCTCAAGAATCCCCATCGTCTCCGCTCGATGCGGGGCTCCATAAAATCCACAAAGTGTGTTGGAAGAATGAGTAGGTGCTCATTATTGTAGTTTCTCTCAGCCAAGATGAGGAACATCTGCTCACAGTAACGGTTAGCGAACCGTGCAGAGTCCCTAGCATGAAAAGCTTTCTCAACTTCATCGACTTTGATGATTTTCTTAATCCGCTTGGTGGGCGGCTTGATGTTCGTAGAGGGTTGTGTCTTAGCCAAGGTTCTTTTAGTGCCTTGCCTTGCCGGTGTCTTATCAGTAGCCTTTTCCTTTCCTTTCTTGGTACCCATCCTAAGGAAAAAGGAAAGAGGAAGAATGTTAAATATGGATAGCTAAAACCGGAAGGAAGACATTCCAAGTGATGGTAAATGCCCAAGGAAATAAACAATGTCTTGAGTGCATGGTAGCTATAGCATACAAGTAAGACATCAATGAAGATCATAAAGGCAAATCATACAACTAGATGCAAGAATGATAATGGCATGCAAATAAGAGGCATGAGAAGTATAGCTCAAGGATCAAGTTCAATAATAAGTATCACATGGAAGAAAAGAGTGAGCATTAGAATAGAAAATAATTCAAAATGCCATGTTGGCCTTTTCACAAACATTTGATATGTACTTGTAAATGTGGAAAGCAAGGGAAGTAATCCAAACAAATATGAGACTTAGAATGTCAATTAGCACATGACTCCTTATAGTATCCACAAGAAAATATAGAATAAAGTAACCACCCAAATAAATCTCTACAACCAACATGAGAATGCAAAAATATAAAATAAAAAGGGAAAGAAAAAGAACCTGAAGAAGAAAAAGATGCAAATAGGGAAGTAATTAAGAGTGGGAGATGAGTGAGAGAAATTAAGGAAGAATAGGTGAAGGGGGAGAGAGGAAGAGGAATTAAGAAAAGAGTAGGAAGAAGAAGAAGATGGAATTAGGATTGTAAAAGAAAAGATAAGACAAAAAGAAGAAAGAAAATAAAAGGATTGCTGAACGTAGAACAGGGTAGCGCGCTAATGAGTGGAACGGCGCAAGCGACGCGGAAGCGTAGCCTGCGCGGATGCATGGTTGAGTGCATAGGTGAGGGGCGCGGAGGCGGCAGTCACGCGTACTCGTGACCGGGATCCGTGCGAATCGTGCGAATCCAGCCTCACTCCAGCGTAACTCTATGTTTGGATTGCACTAGGGCTACAAATTCATGCGACGCATCCGCGGCAGGTACGCGCACGCGTGAATGGCCAGAACTGAAAATGGTGCGTGTGCGTCAGGGACACATACGCATGAGCGATGTGCTGCCTCTAGCACAGTGCCAGCCCCAGTCCATCACAACTTTCTGGGCGTGTAGGGATTGACACCGAGTTCCTGATGCATGCATACGCGGCCAAGACGCTTACGCGTGGCTGATAAAAATGACAGGCGACGCGGACGCGGTAGCCGCGCGTACACATGGACTAGTTTGTACGCAAGGCATGCTTCTAGCACACCTCCCACAGACGCTGTTCAATCCCCACAATGGTCGCAGCTATACAGGACGCGTACGCGTCAGAAACGCTTGTGCGTCGAATGCCCCTTTTTTTCCTTTCTTTTTTTATATATGTAGAATGCAGGTGACGATGCATGATTTATGAACTAACACATATAAATATGAAATAAAATAAAATTATGAATGAAAAAGGACGATCATACCATGGTGGGTTGTCTTCCACCTAACACTTTGCTTTAACGTCCTTAAGTTGGACGGTCCACAAGCTCAGCTTTCCTCAGTTGTTGGATCCTCCAAGATGGAAGATCTCCAGCTCCTTGTTGTCCTTCATCTTCTTACCATGGTAAAGCTTCAAGCGGTGGCCATTGACCTTGAGGATATGGGGGCTCGAAGGGTGACTCAAGTGGAAAACGCCATAGGGCTCAGTCTTTTCCACTCTGTAGGGGCCTTCCCATCTTGAGCACAGTTTGCCTGGCATGAGTCTCAACCTGGAGTTATAGAGGAGGACTAAATCCCCAGGTCTGAACTCTCTGTGCTTGATATTCTTGTCATGCACAGTCCTCACCTTCTCTTTGTATAGCCTCGAGTTTTCATATGTTTCCAAGCGAAGACACTCTAATTCTTGTAATTGCAGCTTCCGTTCAGCTCCGGCGCTTGCCAATCCCAGGTTACATTCTCGGACCACCCAGAAAGCCTCGTGCTCCACCTCCACTGGGAGGTGGCAAGCCTTTCCATAGACTAGGTGGAAGGGGCTCATTCCAATTGGTGTCCTGTACGTTGTCCAGTAAGCCAAAAGCACATCTGCAAGCCTGGAACTCCAATCTTTTCGATGAGGCTTGACGACCTTCTCCAGGATACGCTTTATCTCTATGTTAGACACCTTGGCTTGTCCATTGGTTTGGGGGTGGTAAGCTGTTGCCACCTTATGAACAATGCCATGTTTCTTCAGTAGACCTGTTAATCTCCTGTTACAGAAGTGAGTGCCTTGATCACTCACGATTGCTCGTGGTGATCCAAAGCGACAGATAACATTATTTCGAACAAAAGAGACAACAGTGTTAGCATTATCAGTACGGGTAGGAATTGCTTCCACCCATTTAGAAACATAATCAACAGCTAACAGTACATATAAGAAACCATTAGAGTTGGGAAATAGACCAATGAAGTCAATACCCCAAACATAAAAAATTTCACAGAACAACATAAGTTGTTGGGGCATCTCATCCCTCTTGGATATGTTTCCAAACCTCTGGTATGGGGGGCAAGAGTCACAAAAGGCAGTAGCATCCTTAAACAGTGTGGGCCACTAAAATCTACAGTCTAAAATTTTTCTAGCTGTTCTTTGAGTACCAAAATGTCCACCACTATCGGAAGAGTGGCAGGCCTCTAAAATTGACTGAAATTCTGATTATGGCACACACTGACTAATTATTTGGTCAGCACCACATCTCCATAAATGTCGGTCATCCCATATATAATATTTAGACTCACTTTGAAGCTTGTCCTTTTGATGTTTAGTAAAATTAAAAGGGAAGGTGCGACTAACCAAATAGTTAGCTGTGGGTGCATACTAAGGAACTACTTCAGATATTGCGTGCAAGCTATCAAATGGAAAAGCATCATTGATAAGAGTGGAGTCATTCTCAACGTGCTCTAGGTGACTCAATTGGTCCGCCACTAGATTCTGGGAACCACTCCTATCTTTAATTTCTAAATCAAATTCTTGCAGCAACAATATCCATAGTATTATCCTTGGTTTGGACTATTTCTTAGCTAATAAATATTTTAGAGTTGCATGGTTTGAGTATACTACCACCTTAGTACCAAGTTGTAACAACCCCGATTTTCGAGTATGCGAGATCTTTTCTGAAAGTACGAATTTCTCCGAAAGATCAGTAAGGGAAAAACCTTTGATATATCATCAAGTATCTCAATCCTCATTGTCATTATGTCTTATTTAAGTTAGAACCTTTTTCGAGACAAGTTCGATAACGCAATCGCGAAGAACCTAGTTTTTGAACCGTATCGGTTAGGAGTTTTGATTTGATTTTTCGTAAATAGTCTCAGTTTGACAAACCAGACTCAATTTATGAGGGAATAGAGATAATAGGATGATATTATCATTATATTAGTATTAGAAGCTTCTTGAATGATATTATAAGGTTACCTAGTCAGTTTTAGTTAAAAATAAAAAATCGGTTTAACCGGGTTCACAGTTTACTGGTGCAGCTTAGCACCAGCACTCTCTGATGACTTTAGCAATGCTAAGGCCTCATTATAGATGTCTTATTCTCATAATAAATATGTAACTCGATTTATGAGAGAAGAGAGATAGTTTTTAGAGATGTTTTCACAAGTGTTCCGATACATCTAGTTTTAGTAGTTATACATCTGAGATATTTTAATATTATTTTAATCCACCTCCAAGCCAACCAATCACAACTCACCCTACACCCCCAAAAATCCCAAGGCTGGCTCATTTTCACTTTGTGGTCGAAAATAGAAAGAGAGAAAAAGAGAGAAAAGTTCTTAGTTCCAAATCTTCAAAGCTTGATTTCTGCTGAGCTAAAACTCAAATCAAAATTCCAATCTAACCAAAATGATCCTCTCTTCATTCTCTACATGATCATATGACTTATCAAGGCTAGAATCAAGGTGATTTGGCTGCACCATCTCTCTTTTGATTCGGTTTCAAGGAAACATGTTTAAACATGTGTTTTCTTGATGTTCTACCTTAGGAATCATGCTTAACTTGACTTGAGGGCCAAGAAACGTGACTTTCCAGATATTCTAAGGTTAGAAATCACTTCCTAAGATGCTGAGTGAGATTTGGTTAGTTGAGGGTTTTTGGATTTAAAGTTGTTCTTGATGTGATTTAGGAGGAAAAAGTGCTTAAGGACCACCTGAAAGTCTAACTGAATTAGGAGCAGCAAAACCAGGTAGGGTGTCACAAAATTAATCTTGATTATTTGTGTTTGAGTTGTGTGAATGTTGTATGATTTGGCTGTGCTAAAAATTGGTTGCATATATGATTGATTCTTGGTGAAATTTTGATGAAATTTGATGAAATTCAAGCTTTAAAGTTCATGTTCTTGGGGCAGCTGGAAAAACGAAACCCTAAGCTTAAATTGAGGTTCAATTTATGTTGAAATCATGTAGAAAATATGGGGTTTTAGTGGCTGCTAATTTATTATGAATTATAGTAAAAATCGGTTGCTGAAAAGACTGAAAAACGGGTAAAAACAGAGAAAGAATCTGAAGAATTTATGAAGAACATGAATAACACTTTGAGTGTGATGAAGAACAATGAATAACAGGCCTTAGATCTTAAAAAGGGCAAGGAAGTAAAATTTTTGGTGTTTAAGGGCTTATTTGGTAATTTCTGAAAGTTAGGGTGGTAAAAGTAGAAATATTAAAAGTTACGGGTGGTAAAAAGTGAATTTTAAAGATTAAAAGTAAAAGATAAGTTAATTTTCGAAAATTAATAATAAAATAATAAATAATAATAAAATATTAAATAATAATATTTAAATAAAAATAATATTATAATAAAAATAATAAAATAATACGAAAAATGTAGTTTTCTGTAAAAGCTTTAGAAAGACAACTTTAAGCGTAGAATCTCATAACTACCTTCATAAAAAACTTAGGGAGTGGTAAAAACATATTAGTGAGGCAAAGATAAATAAAAGATAAAAAGTTGAAGAAAAGATAAAAATCGAAGAAAAAGTCTGTAAATTTTTAATGACAGAAAAACAGACAGAGACTAGTGAACGAACTAGGGCAACTTAGTTAGTACTCGAGTTGCGACTAGGGTTAGGTATTATATGAAAAGTTAAATTTTTTCAGTATAGACTTAATGAACCTATACTTGGAACAGGCTAACTATTCATACAGAAATTTACATAAGCTTTAAATACACAGGTTAAACAGAGAAATCAGAGCAGGGTAAAGAGACTAAGAGCAGAAGGCTTATTGAAAGGTTAATTGTTGCTTGAGGCAACCCAAGAGATATTGTTTGCTTATTCGTTGCTTAATGCAACCCAAGAGATAATATTTATTATCTGTTGCTTAAAGCAACCCAAGAGTTTCTGTAGGGAAACTAGGATACCTACAGTAATTTTCCGTTCCCAAGAGTATATTTCCTGCGAGTAGAAAGCAGAGGCTGTCTCAATAGAGCTGCTAATAATTATATGCGCATTTATTTGAACGGAAGATCGTATCCGGGAAATCGTGAACTCGTAACCGGATAAATGTCAGGAATGCAGTTGCTAACCGACACATGAGCTCATGGCCTGTACTAGGGCTAGACATGCATCATTCCTGTCTGTGCATCATTCTTTGATGCTTTCCTTCTTGTGTGTGAACTATTTCTTTATGTTTGTCTGCTTGAGTTATAATTACCACCCTGTTGATAGTATCCTTGATTCGGACGGTCATAAAAGTTATGGGTAGCAGCCAAGGTGGTGTCTTCTTGCTGGAGCTACAGACATTCATCAGTGTAATGAGTATAGCATGCACATATTCTGCACACTCTCTGAGGGACCAGCTGTTGACACTGTTGTTGTGAAGGAGGCTGAGGTTGTTGTTGATTCAGCTGTAGCTGCTTCAGTATATTGGCCATCTCTCCCAGAGTCTGCGTGAGAGCAGCAGTCTCAGTGCTAGAGGAAACCTTGGCAATAGCCTTGGGATGGTTGTTCCTGTGCTTGTGGTTCCGGGTAGACTCAGCTAGATCGGTGATCAGTTGCCACGCTTCTGCCGCCGTCTTGTATTTCTTCAGAGAGCCATTACTCGCACCATCTAATGTAGTCTTGTCTTGAGGCTTCATGCCTTGTGTGAAATAGTTGATCAACACCAACTGGTCAATCATGTGGTAGGGACATGAGTCTAGCAGATTTCTGAAGCGTTCCCAATACTCATAGAGAGTCTTTATTTCACCTTGAACAATGCAGGAAATTTCTTTCTTTATTCTATCAGTAACTTCAGTAGGAAAGCATTTGTCCAGGAATTCCCTTCTGAGTAGATCCCAATTAGTAACAGTTGCTTCAGGTTTAGTGTAGTACCACTCCCTTGCCTTTCCCTCAAGAGAAAACGGGAAGGTGGATAACAGAATAGCAGTCTCATATGCACCATGACACCAAACAGTTGAGAAGGCTGTTTGAAAATCGCTGAGGTGCTTGAGAGGTTCTTAAGCAGATAATCCATGAAACTTAGGTAGTAGGTTAATTAGTGCAGTTTTCAGTTCAAAATCTGTAGCCAGATTTGGATGACTCACTTGATACGATGGCAGTCTGAAGTCCGGAGCTCCTGCTTCCTTGAGAGTAATCCTTCGGGGCTCCGCCATATCACCTCCACGTAAGTCAACACAATCAGTAGAAGGGGAGCTTGAACCGAGCCCGCCTTATACGTGAAATAGTTCTTTCATTTTCGGGGTCAAATGTGGCTAAGCTCGAATCCAGTAACAAACGCGTCATTCAATGAAAGAAACATAGAGCTCGGGGTAATAAAATAAAATATTCAAATATGTAAATTTAAAAATATTTACACTAACCAATAACTTATCACACTATTGCAACTCCCTGGCAATGGCACAAAAAATTGTCTTGCGAAAAATTGCCGATTAAGAATTTAGAGTGGAAATCACGTTGCTAGTACAGTTCTTAACCGATGAAGATTTCACGTATCAATTTAAAAAGGGTTATCACAAATTTAGAATAAAATACTGGGAGTAGAATTTCCAGGTCGTCTCCCAACGAGTTGCTAAGAGAATGCTATTTATTGGTTAGGAGTTTTCCGAGAATTTTTAGAGTTAGAGAGTGAAATTAAAGCAATGAGAATTAACAAGAAATTCTATTTGATTAAGATAAAAGGCCTTGACAAAGAGAAGATTAATCGGAAGTTCTATCCTTGTTGGATTTTCCCAAGGTTAATTAGTAATAGGTTGTTGTTCTACTTAGTTAACCATTACCGAATAAAGGAAAGACAAGTAGTTGAGCTAACTTCTATTCACAAGTCCTAATCCTCTCCCTTGGGAAGGATTAGCGTTAGTAACTAGAGAGCCAGCCAACAACTTCCAATTACAAATTAACTCCTGAGTCTTCCAACTCAAGGGTCTCCTATTAATCAACTCCAAAGTCAAGTTGAAGGTCTACTCCATTGACATGGACACCTTTTTTGCATTCATGTAAAGCGAGTAGAAAGTAGACATATTGATTAAACTAAATAAATACTTGGAGATAATCAAACAAAAAACAAAGTAAATAGAAAAATGGTCCTTGCATTAATAAATTCTAAAATCGTAGATATCCATGTATAACTCTGAACAAAGTAAATGGTAAATAGAAGAGAAAGGGAATAGAGAACAAAATCGAATAAGAAAGACTTCAACGGAGGTAGTAACTCTTCTCAATATCCAATTCAAAATGTAAAACTAGGAAAAGTGTGACTATGAAGAACCCTAGAGGAAGTGCTATCTTTTTCTAAGATACAAAACTAAAACTAAAAGCTAGTGAATGAGGGAATGTGTGAATGTGTGTTGAGTCTCTGGTATCCCCTGGCTCTAGTCTGTGTTTCTGGGCCAAAAACTGGGTCCAAACTCAGCCCGAAATTGCCCCTAGCGAATTCTGTAGTTGCAGCGTATTACGCATGTCGTGCGTACGCATCCGTCACGCGTACGCGTCGACGGTCTTCTACGCGTTTTACGCGTACGCATCAGGTACGCGTGCGCATCACGATGGAATGCGCCAAGTTGCGCGCTCGCGCGAGACATGCATGCGCGTCGATCCTCGCTGGTCAGCTCCTTAGTTTCTTGTATTCCTTCCATTTTTGCAAGCTTCCTTTCCATCCTCCAAGCCATTCCTGTCTTATAAATCCTGAAAACACTTAACACACAGATCACAGCACCGAATTGTAAAAAGGAGAATTAAAAATTGATAATTCAAGGGCTTAGAAAGCAAATTTCCAATTATAGAGCGGAATTAGGAAGGCTAATGTAAAACATGCGAATTACATGAATAAGCGTATGGAGAATTGATAAAAACCACCCAATTTAGCACAAGAATAAGCTTAAAATAGTGGTTTATCAGTCTCTGTGCCAAATAGCTTGGCATTCAGCTTCATGAGAATTCCAAGGTATCGAGCAACTTGCTCTTCCCTAGTTTCCTCTTCATCATTAGAGGAAGAGTACTCTTCAGATTCGATAATCTTTAACCAAGCATTCAAGAGAACTTCAATGGGTTCATCATGAACCTTGGGTTCTATCAGTTCCGTAATAGGGAAGTTCTCAGTGGGCTTAAGGTTGTCAACTACTCCTATCAGGACTTGTGTTTCTTTGGCCGTTGAATGCCCAGTAAAGCCTTTCTTAATGGTGTTCAACGCCAGTAAAGGTGCTTCCTTGGGCGTTGAATGCCCAGTAAGAACCTCCTTATTGGCATTCAACGCCAGGAATGATGTTGATATGGGTGTTGAACGCCCAGTAAGGACCTCCTTACTGGCGTTCAACTCCAATGCACCCCCTTCAGATTCGGCCTCAGTCTCTATAGTGATGGTGATGTGGGCAAAATCATCGGTTAAGAACTCCTTCTCGGTAAAAGAGAGATAACCTCGTTGCAAGTATAACTCTCAACCAACAAGTAATGCCCGACCAAAGTGTACAATTTTTAATTAAACCAAGAGTAGTTAAACCTCAGGTCGTTCTCCCTAGAAAGCAATTGAGAGTGTTTCTCTTTCAGTTGTGAGGGTAAAAAGGGGTTCCGTAATCAAAGAACAAAATATTAAAAGAACTAAAGAATGCTCAAAATTGGGAATTAATGCAAGTAAAAAGGAAACAAGATCAAAACAAGTGAAAATGCATAAAAGAAGCCTCGACTTGGGATTGAGGGTCCAAGGAATCCTATCATTGCCATAACCACAACTTTGGTAATTATCATGAGTCAATCTCGCCTAGTCAACCCCAACGATCGAAGAGTAAGTCAAGCAAGTATAATTGACCTTAATACATAAGTCCTAACCAACTTACCAAACCAGTTGATAAAAGGCTAGCGTAAATGGAAACAAGAGTCAACTAACTACCCAAGAATTCCCACTAAATGTCAGACATTATGACTCTAGTATCCTAGGAACTCAAACCACAAGCCAAGGTGTGAAAATCTACTCAAAATCTAAAGTTGGCATTTTCACAAACACCTTGTGTGCTTAAAAGTAAAGCATGGAAAATTGCAAGGAAAATTATAAAACTATAATGAACTATCAATCAAAACCAAACATAAACAAGTAATCAAACATAAAGGAAGCATGTAACATAAAATTCATTGATCAAAACTTTAAGAAACACAAAATTGCAATATGAACAAAGTAACTTGAACCAAAAGAAAATGAAGGTAAAAGTGCTTTAATTAAAGAGGAAATTGAGAGTACTTACAATTAAAGAAGCAAAATCAAAGATGAAAGCTTGCTATAAAATGCTACAAGAAAACTACATAAACCCTACGAGAGCTCTCTACTCTACACTACTCCTACTCCTAATACTATGAAAAACTATGTAAAATTATATCTATGTCCTAATGAAAGCTAATCTCCTCATATGTATTGATTTTCCCTTGATATAGCCTCTCAATTCAGCCTTCCAGCCTTCTAAAATGGACCAAGAGGCCTCCGAATTCGCGCAGCACATGTTTCATTAATGAAACCCGTGCATCCGCACACTCGGCTGAAAGTTGACCTGTGCGTACGCACAGGTGCTTGTACGCATGCACACATTGAAATCTTCGCTTGTGCGCACGCACGAGGGGTTGTGCGCACGCACACTTTGCTGTGTGTGGTTTTCCTTATTTTCTTCATGTTTTCTCCCTTGTACATGCTTTCTTCCACTTTTGGCCATCCATTCTTACCTCCAAGGTTTGAAATAACTCACAAACCCTATCACGGCATCGAATGACATAAAAGTGGAATTAAAAATCACTAATCCAAGCATTAAAACGCATGTTTTTGCATTTAGGATCAAATTAAGGATCAAACAGAAAAGTATGTTATTTGGGTGCCTAAGTGTGAGTTCATATGCTAGAATCCATTCAAATCAAGACAAAATATATCAGAAAATATAGACTCATCGATTTCCCCACACTTAAACAATAGCATGTCCACATGCTAAACGAATAAGGAGAATGATCAAAGGGTTAACCAACTTATTAAATGCAACTATCTATATGC
This sequence comes from Arachis hypogaea, assembly GCF_003086295.3. Taxonomy (NCBI): domain Eukaryota; kingdom Viridiplantae; phylum Streptophyta; class Magnoliopsida; order Fabales; family Fabaceae; genus Arachis; species Arachis hypogaea. Next base: position 80,994,862 of record NC_092052.1, read on the forward strand.
ATGCAAGTATGTATATACTATATATCTATCTATCTAAAATGTCCTATTGATTTGGTGAAAGCAAACAATCCAATTCCAAGCAAGTATAGACAAAATAGGGCTAAGCCGAGAATTAATTCAATGCAAACAAGATCTAGAGAATTGATTCAACTCATCAACATTAAGCAACTTGCAAGAATGCATGATAAGAGAAGTGGAAACATAGAATTGAGTTATTAAACCCTCACTAGGTGTGTACACACTCTAATCACTCGGTGTCTAGGGTCGAATCACTCAAATCTCCTTCCAATCATGCTTTCAAGGATTTGCTTTTCATCTAACAATCAACAAACAAATGATGCATGAATACAATTATCATAAGGACTTCATATGGTTGTAATGGGGTTAGGTTAAAGGTGGGTTAAATATGGCCAAGTGGGGTAAATAAAGCTCAAAGGGGTTTAACAATGGTAAATGCAAAGTGTATGCTATATGGGGAAAAGTAGCTTTTAAACAAAGGTGGCCTCAATCATGCTCAATGTAATTCAAAACACCAATCATTGGAAATAAGAATCAAGCAAAACCAAGATTATAATCATAGAAGAGATATAACACACAATGAACAAAATTAGTGGTTAAAGTGTGTAACCACTCAATATAGCTCAAAATCTCACAAGGTATTTGTTCTTTACTCTTCTATGTTCCAAAGAAATCAATTCAAGCAAGTTTGAAAAAACAATTTTTCCAATCAATTCAATAGAAAGCCCAAAATTCTTGAAAAGTTCTTATTGTTTTTCACCAAAATTATTTCCTATATATGTATTATGTATGTTGTGATGGATGCAAAATTTTTAAAATTTCCTAGTTCTTCCCCTAATTTTCAACAAGCAAAAAGTAACATGAACAATTAGGATCAAAACGGACTAGGCATACGCTATTCACATCATCCAATCACAATCCATATCTATACTATGTACCATGCAATATAAAAAACAATATGTATGTATATACCAAAATGAAAGTGCAATACTAGATATAACTATAAACGACTAATATAGATATCAAAGTAAGATGTGCATAAGTCAAAGTACTGAAGGTATCCACAAAAAGCATAATAAAGACCGAAAATAAACTAAATACCAAGTATTCGGGAGAGAATATTTACACCCAAAAATAGTAGATCCTCCCCCACACTTAGAGGATGCACGGTCCTCCGTGCCAAAACAGACCGGGGTGATAAACTCTACGAAGCTCCACCGCCTGGCGGTGGTGGGTGGTGATGACGGTGGTAGACAATGATGGCACTGGACGGCCGTGTGGTGGGTTCAGCTCTATGCTCCTCAAGTATCTGGCCAGCTGGCTCTACTACTTGCTCAGTTCTCGGCTCAGCTACAGCTGCCGGCTCCTCAACTATGGTCTCTATTGCTGTCTGTTGCCGGGGCTCGTCTGCCTGGCTAGCTTCAGCTGTTGGCTCCTCCGGTGTTGGCTCCTCAGTCTCAGACTCAGGATCTGGTGTATCCAGAGGAGGTGGTCCAGGATCTCAGCCTTCAAACTTCGCCACAATCCACTGGAAGCGGCGAGCGTTGTGGTGCTCTAAGCAGTGCAGAGTCTCCAAGATCTCCCGACCCAATTCATAGGGTGTCTGGAGTCGGAGTATGGGCATAGGAGGTGTTGAAGGTGCTGATGGCTCTACTGAAGATGATGATGGCTCAACGGTCTTCCTCTTCTTCTGTGGTAGAAACGACTGCTTGCTGATGAAGATGGACATCCGGTCTGAAGGGGATATTGTACTTCTGCTGTTGTGTCACCTTCCACATCGAATCTTTGATAAGGGGAAGAACAGAGATCCTCTTTCCCTCCAGAATTGCACATAACAAAACCGCCACACGAACCCTAATATGCGTGGCATGCGTGCTCGGAAGGATGTAGTCGGCGATGATCTGTTGCCAGATCCTCACCTTCGAGTTGAGATCAGTGCACGTGATGCTCTACGGGACTACGGTTTCTCCCCTACTGTACTCCCATCTGGCCTCAGGTGTGTCAATCTTCCTCAGAACGACATCCAATGACAGCTTGCCCGATAACAAATCCTTCACTGTCTGAGTGTAAGCGTCACGAGCCAGAGGAATATGCGGAATACCCAAGAGGGCCTCTAAAGCAATATCAGAGGTGTCCAGAGTGACACCTCTGAGAAAAACAGTTGGGGCGTCCCTCTTTAGGAGATTTGCGTAAAATTCTTTGACCTGGTGTTCATTAACTTCCACCAGATCGAATTTTATGAATTCCCAATGGTAAAAATTTAATCTGTCCAAAACTTGGTCCCCATATTTCTCAGGCAAGTTTAGCTTTCGCTCATAGTGAAAGGCTTTGTTTTCCACTTTTTTGTGTTGTTCTTGGGCTTCAGCATTTATGAATGTATCAAGTAAAGTGCTCGGAGGTGCAAGAAGAGAGCGAACCAAAGGATTGGCTTTCTCTTTTCTTTTGCGAGTCATCCTGAAAAAGACAAAAACAGAATACAACTCAGGAGAAACAGATAAAATTCACCGAATTCATAGGAAATAATCAAACAATTCAAGAGCCAATAAGGTAAACAACTGCTCAACTTAGGGGGAAACATGTATAAAGCAGTGAAATGTCCAAAAAAAATGTGTTTTCCCAATATCAAGCAACGTAAGTAACAAATGAAGGAATAAATAACAATTAAGCAAACATATGACTTAGATGCCTAATGGAGGTGAATTGATTTGACAGGCATTGATTATTGCATTTTTGTATTTGAAAGTGGAAGATATTACAAACTGGCATAAAAGGCAATAATCAAAGCCACAGAGAAAGCATACACATATTCATGTTAAGAAGATAAAAAATGACCACGTGTACATAGCTTCTTGTCCAAAGCAGTACTTGATTGAAAAACAAAGTGCATTGCTAAAAAACATAAAGGAATAAGTGGCTATGTATGTGGTTGTCTATTTTTAACACTTGATGAATACACAACAGCATCAATTCACTGACAAAATTCAGGGTATGCACTTAAAAGTACCAAATAGAATGATCAAAGCTATAAATTTTAATCTAATTTGGTTTCAAGAACAAAATCAGCAATGAAGTGCATAGTTGGCAGGTTAATTATGAAAGAATGGTATGCACATCAGCAATTGACTTCAAACAAGATAATCGCAGGGTAAAGTCAAGTTCAGTTTGATGTTTCAGCAAAAACACAGAGTGCATAAACCAAATCATCTCAGGCAGTATCCATATTTAGCAGAAAGTTGCACAAGTGTGAAGTAATAATGCAAAATGGAAGAAAGTACAAAATCTATGTTGATCGGACCCAAAAGTTGATTCAAAAATCCCATTCAAGCATTTCAACAAGCATAATATGCAAAAATAATGAGCAACAATCACAGTTCAGTATCCATGGCAGCATTCAGATTTAGTAAAATCCAAACAATCACCCATTCAATCAACAACATTCAATCCACAAATTAAAAGTCATCTACCCTACAACCACCTAATGTATAGAACAAAAATTAAAAACAGGTAAAGAAAGAAAAATGAAACAGAAACAGTGAAGAGCATGTTACAGGGGAAGAATTAGAACATGTAATGCAAAAGAAGAGAATGGGGAGGGAATAAACTAAAAAGGAGGCGCAGTCGTAGTGGTGGCGGCGACACAGAAGTTCGCCGCCGCTTGTGGCTGGTCACCGAACTGAAGGGCGCGGCTGGGGCTATCGCGGGAATAGGGTAGTACGGTACAGAGAAGAGAAAATGGAAAATGTCGAAGAGAGAGAAAAGAGGGAAAAGAGAGAGAGAGAGAGAGGGAGAAAGCAACGACGACCGTGGTGGTCGCCGGTGGTGGCGTGGACGTAGGCACTGGGTGGGTTGAGAGAGAGAGGCGAGGGTTGTCGCAGGGTTTAGAGAGAGAGAGAAAAGAAGAAGAAAGGGGTGTGGGTTGGAAACTGAAGTGCGACACTCCTCCTTTTTAAATTAACGTTCGAAAAGGGACCTGTGCGGATGCACAAGGTCATGTGTGGACGTACACAAGGGAGAGAGGGAGGTATGTGTGCGCACAAGGTCGTGCGGGCTCTGCGAGCAGAATGTGTATCGCATCCTGTGCGGGCGCACAAGGTGGTGTGCGTTCGCACAAAAGGGAAAAAGGGTGACGTGCACACGCACAGGCTGTGTGTGCGCTGCGGCCAGGGGGTCGTTCAAGGTTGTGCGTGTGCTTAGAGCTATGCACACGCACAAGATGGTTTTTTTTAATGCTCTAAGGCACCAAACTTGAAATCCAAAATAGTTTTTCAACCCCAAAACATATTATTCATCAAAAACACATGATATAAACTAAAATCTAAGCAAATTAAGCTTGAAATTAAACTAAACCTAAGCTATCTATAAGAGACAAAATGCAATAAATTGAAACTATTTTCAAAGAGAGGGTTAGAAAGGTGTTATCATGGTGGGGTGTCTCCCACCTAGCACTTTCATTTATTTCTTATATTCATCATGGAGCTTCCAACAATGCTAAAATCTCCACAATTCCCAATTGATTGCACCAAGTTTTGATGCAGTGTCCAACAAGCCATGAGCTCCCAACAAGGAAAACAAAAAGCAAACAAGAGAAACATATTCACAATATCAACATATTCACAATAGTAAACAAAAATAAGCTATTTACAATATTAACATATTTACAAATAGCAAAAAATAAGCAAGCAACATATGTACAATCAACCAAAAATAAGCTATTTCCAATATTCACATATGCACAGTAGCCAAAAACATACACCATTGCAACTCCCCGGCAACGGCGCCAAATTTGATGAACGACCAAAAGTATAGATTTGGATTTTCACACTAAAAATAGGATTGACGTTGTAAGTATAGTCCAAACCCAACCATTGATCATAATCAAATGTAAATCAAATGAATAGTCACAATCAATACACAAAATAAACCGAGAGTATTAAACTCCCGGGTCGTCTTCCCTAAGAGTTACAATAAAATGTCATGTTATTGGCTATGAAGGAAATATGGGTTGGATGGCATGAGAAGCAGGGAATGTAAATAGGCAAGAAAGTAAGGAAGCGTGGAAGTAATGAAATGGAAAGCAAGTGATGCAATGAAAATGTAAATTAAATACTAAAAAGAGCTCTTGGTGAGAATTGGGGAATTAAGGATTCCTATCCTAGTCATGGACTACAAACATGGTAATTGTGTATGAATTAATCCCAATTAGTCAATCCTAACATCGAGGATTAGTCAAAAGGGCATAATTGATCCCAATCCCTAAGTCCTAAGTTAACACTAGTGGGTCACTTAGAGTCAAGGGAAGCCAAACCAATTAACAATCCTCACACAATGCGAAATGGACATCCACAACTCAATTCCACCCAAACACCCAATTTCTCAACCAAGAGTGTGAAAGCTAAACATGCAAGAAATTAAACATCAAAGCAATAAAATACAAAGCAATTAAATGCAAGAAAAGGAAACTTCAAATGCAAGAAACCTTTTGGCAAGTAATTGAGAGCTAAGATTACCTATCCTAGTCATTGATCACAAACACATGATGATTATGAAGAGTTAATCCTACTTAGTTAACCCTAACGTCGAGGATAAATCAAGTAGGCATAGTTGATTTCAATTCATAAGTCCTATGTCAACACTAAGGGTCACATAGAGTCAATGGAGACCAAATCAACTAACTACTCTAATGTATCAAATAAGAATGGACAATAATCACTCAAGGGTCACCAAAGTCATCAATTTCAAGCCAAGAGTGGAGAAAAACTAAGTAAAGACTAAGCCAAGCATTTTATCAAACACTTGGTGTGCATGAAAATAAAATAACATTAAATTGCATTAAAAATAAAATATAACTACCAAAAGCAAAAAAATGATAACAACAACTAAAGGAAGCATTAAATGAACATAAAACATAAGTTGCATTAATTGAAATTAAAATTAACAAAAGTATCCATAAACATAAAAATGATAAAATAAAGGAAATAACAAGAGAAGTAAAGAAGAACAAAGATGCAATAACAATAAATGACAAGAAAAAGTTAATGAAAACAAGAATTAAAAGTAGAAATTACAAGAAATTCAACTAAAGAACCCTAATTCTAGAGAGAAGGGGAAGCTTCTCTCTCTAGAAAACTAAGCTAAAACATGTGAAAATCTAAACCTAAGTGCTCCACCCTTCGTCCTTCTTCCATTTGGCTTGAAATAACATCAGAAATGAGTTGGATTGGGTTTTGGGGGCCCAAAAATTGCTGCCAACGAGTTGCAATTAATGAGGTTACGTGCCAAGACCTGTGCATACGCACAGATGTGTGCGTATGCACACTTGCTGAATCCCGACTTGTGCGTATGCACAAGTACCTGTGTGTATGCACACTTAGACTTATGTCCACTATAGCAAATTGCATATCATTTTGAAGTCCCGGACGTTAGCTTTCCAATGCCGTGGGAACCGCCTCACTTGGACCTCTATAGCTCAAGTTATGACCAATTTAGTACCGAGAGGTCAGGATGGACAGCTTTCCAAATCATTCCTTTCTTGAATTCTTCCACTTTGCATGCTTTCCTTCCACTTTCTCAATCCATTCTTGCCTTCAAAACCTTAAATAACTCAAACGAATATATCAAGGCATCGAATGGGAGAAAAGTGAAATAAAATTACCAATTTAAGCATGAAAAGCATGTTTTTCACAATTAAGCACAATTAGGAAAGAATTTACAAAAGTATGATATTTCAATGGATAAATGAAAGAAAAGTTGATGAAATCCACCCAAATAGAGCAAATAAATATCATGAAATATGGATTCATCACATCCCCACACTTAAACAATTGTGTAACAACTTCGATTTTAGAGTACGTCAGATCTTTTCTGAAAGCACGGATTTCTCCGAAAGATCATTAAGGGGAGAACCTCTGCTATATCATCAATCATTTCAATCCTCATTGTCATTATTTCATCTTTAAGCTATAACCTTTTTGAGGCATGCTCAATAAAGCAATCACGAAGATCCTAGTTTTTGAATCGTATCGGTTAGGAGTTTTGATTCTGTTTTTCGTAAATAGTCTCAGTTTGATGAACCGGACTTGATTCATGAGAGAATAGAGATAATAGGATAATATTATCATTATATCAGTATTAGAAGCTTATCGAATGATATTATAAGGTTACCTGGTCAGTTTTGGTTAAAAACAGAAAATCGGTTTAACCGGGTTCACAGTTTACTAGTGTAACTTAGCACCAGCACTCTCTGATGACTTTAGCAATGTTAAGGTCTCATTATACATGTTTTATTCTCACAATAAATATGTTACTAGTGTCATTTATGCTAGTAGCTCAGAAAATAATTTTTAGAGATGTTTTTATAAGTGTTCCGATACATCTAGTTTTAGTAGTTATACACCTTAGATAATTTAATATTATTTTAACCCACCTCCAAGCCAACCAATCACAACTCACCTTACACTCCCAATACCTCCAATGCTGCCTCATTTGCTCATTGTGGCCGAAAATCATCAAGAGAAAAAGGAGAGAAAGTTCTTGGTTCATAAATCTTCAAATCCTGATTTCTTCTAAACTAAAACTCCAATCAAAACTCCGATTACACCAAAACGATCCTCTTTTCTTTTTCTACATAACCATATGACTTATCAAGGTTGGAATCAAGGTGATTTGGCTGCACCATCTCCCTTTTTCTTTGGCTTCAAGGAAACATGCTTAAACATGTGTTTTCTTGATGTTCTTCCTTAAGAATCATACTTAACATGACTTGAGGGCCATGAAACATTAATTTCCAACAGGTATAAGGTGAGATATCCCTTCCTAACATGCTGAGAGAGATTTGGTTAGTTGAGGGTTTTTGGATTTAAAGTTGTTCTTGATGTGATTTAGGAGGAAAAAGTGCTTAAGGACCACCTGAAAGTATAACTGAATTAGGAGTAGCAAAACCAGGTAGGGTTTGACGAATTTAATCTTGAATTATTGTGTTTGAGTTTTTTAATTATGATATGGTTTGTCTGCACCTTAAATTGATGATTTATATGAGTGATTCTTGTTGAAAATTTGGTGAAATTTTGATGAAATTTGATGAAATTCAAGCATTGAGTTTGTGTTCTTGGAGCAGCTGGAAAATGAAACCCTAGGCCCTAAATTGGGGTTTAATTTGTGTTAAAATCAGGTATAAAATATGGGGTTTTAGTGGCTGGGAATTTATTTTGAATTTTGGTAAAAATCGGTTGCTGAAAAGACTGAAAAACGGGTAAAAATAGAGAAAGAGTCTGAAGAATTTATGAAGAACACGAAGAACACTTTGAGTGTGATGAAGAACATTGAAGAACACCTTTTAGATCTTAAAAAGGGCAAGGTTGTAATTATTTTGGTGTTTGAGGGGTTATCTCCCAAAAGTTAGGGTGGTTAAAGTAGAAATATTAAAAGTTACGGGTGGTAAAAATTATGTTTTAAAGGTTAAAAGTTAAAGTGGGGTAATTTTAAAAAATTTAATGATAAAATAATGAATAATAATAAAATATTAAATAATAATATTTAATTAAAAAAAATATTTTAATAAAAATAATAAAATAATGCATAAAAGGCAGTTTTCTGTAAAAGCTTTAGAAAGACAACTTTAAGCGTAGAATCTCATAATTACCTTCATAAAACACTTAGGGAGTGGTAATAACATGTTAGTGAGGCAAAGATAAAGGAAAGATATAAATTTAAAGGAAAGTTAAACTAGGGCAACATAGTTAATCCTTGAGTTGCGACTAGGGTTAGGTATTATATGAAAAGTTAAACTGTTTCAGTATAGACTTAATGAACCTATACTTGGGACAGGCTAACTATTCATACCGAAATTTACATAAGCTTTAAATATATACGTTAAGTAGAAAAATCAAAGCAGAGTAGAGAAACACAGAGAATACAGTAATCAGAGTAGAGGAAAGAGATATAGATAAAAGAGAAACTAGAACAAAGTAAAGAGATATAAAGAGAAGAGTAATATAATAAAGAGATGTTTATATATATTTATATATATTAGTTGATTAATGCAACCCAGAGCTATATTTTTATATATTAGTTGCTTAATGCAACACAGAGCTATATTTATATATATATTAATTGCTTGATGCAACCCAGAGCTATATTTATATATATTAGTTGCTTAACGCAACCCAGAGCTTCTGTAGGGAAACTAAGTTACCTACAGCCATTTTTCGCTTCCCCAGAGCATAGCAGAGTATATATATATTTTCCTGCAATAAGCAGAGGCTGTCTCAAATGAGCAGCTATTATTATATGCGCATTTATTTAGCAATGGAAAATCGTATCCGGAAAATCGGGATTACTCGTGACCGGATGTCAGGATTGCGGGCAGCTAACTGATACGTGAGCTCATGGCCTGCACTAGGGCTAGACATGCATCATTCTTGTTTGCGCATCATTCTCTGTTGCATTCCTTTCTGTGTGTGATCTACTTCTTTATGTTTATCTGCTTGTATGCTATTTCCGTGTTTTATTTTCTTGTATTCTTCTGTTTGTGTTCTGCTTTCTATTTTCTTTTTTTTATATATATCTTTATCTTCTATTTATTGCTTCTCTGTATTCTCTATTCGTCTGCAATACAATATATAATTAATGAATGTAACTAATAACTCTGGCCCTACTAAGAACTTCCCAGTTCTTACCCCTTCTCTCTCCCTTCCCCTTCAGATGGAAGCATGAGTACCCTTCCGTAGTTCACTGACGATCATTCGTAAAAAGGATTCCGCTCTAGGTAGTCTTCTGAATCTAGGGTGAATCTCATTCTCTATTTATATGTATATATTGTGAGACCAGCCAATGTCTGCACCCCATTTGTACATGAACCTTAACCTAAATCATGTGTACGAGACTCTTGTTATGTGGCTACTTGATGAGGTACCAGAGAGACATTGTAACAAGCCCGGTTTTCAAGTACGCGAGATCTTTTCTGAAAGTACGGAGAACTCCGGAAGATCAGCAAGGGGAAAACCTTTGATATATTATCAAGTATCTCAATCCTCATTGTCATTATGTTATCTTTAAGCTAGAACCTTTTCCGAGGCAAGCTCGATAACGCAGTCACGAAAAACCTAGTTTTTGAACCGTATCGGTTAGGAGTTTTGATTCAGTTTTTCGTAAATAGTCTCAGTTTGACGAACCGGACTCGATTTATGAGAGAAGAGAGATAATAGGGTAATATTATCATTATATTAGTATTATAAGCTTCTTGAATGATATTATAAGGTTACCTCGTCAGTTTTGGTTAAAAATAGAAAATCGGTTTAACCGGGTTCACAGTTTACTGGTGCAGCTTAGCACCAGCACTCTCTGATGACTTTAGCAATGCTAAGGCCTCATTATACATGTTTTATTCTCAAAATAAATATGTTACTAGTGTCATTTATGTGAGTAGCTCAGAAAATAATTTTTAGAGATGTTTTTACGAGTGTTCCGATACACCTAGTTTTAGTAGTTATACACCTGAGATATTATAATATTGTTTTAATCCACCTCCAAGCCAACCAATCACAACTCACCCTACACCGCCAAGACACTCCAAGGCTGTCTCATTTCTTCATGTTGGACGAAAATAACAAGAGAGAAAAGAGAGAAACTTTCATGAACTCTTAATCCTCAAAGCTTGATTTCTTCTTACTAAAACTCAAATCAAAACTCCGATTTCACCAAAATGATCCTCTCTTCTTTCTCTACATGATCATATGACTTATCAAGGCTAGAATCAAGGTGAGTTGGCTGCACCATCTCTCTTTTGATTCGGTTTCAAGGAAACATGCTTAAATATGTGTTTTCTTGATGTTCTTCCTTAGGAATCATGCTTAACTTGACTTGAGGGCCAAGAAACGTGACTTTCCAGCAAGTATAACGTTAGAAATCACCTCCTAACGTGCTGAGGGAGATTTGGTTAGTTGATGGTTTTTGGATTTAAAGTTGTTCTTGATGTGATTTAGGAGGAAAAAGTGCTAAAGGACCACCTGAAAGTCTACCCTAATTAGGAGCAGAAAAACAAGGTAGGGTGTCACAAAATTAATCTTGATTATTTGTGTTTGAGTTGTGTGAATGTTCTATAAATTGGCTGTGCTAAAAATTGGTTGCATATATGATTGATTCTTGGTGAAAATTTGGTGAAATTTTGATGAAATTTGATGAAATTCAAGCTTTAAAGTTCATGTTCTTAGGGCAGCTGGAAAAACGAAACCCTAGGCTTAAATTGGGGTTCAATTTGTGTTGAAATCATGTAGAAAAGATGGGGTTTTCATGGCTGCTAATTTATTATGAATTATGGTAAAAATCGGTTGCTAAAAAGACTGAAAAACGGGTAAAAGCAGAGAAAGAATTTGAAGAATTTATGAAGAACATGAAGAACACTTTGAGTGTGATGAAGAACAATGAAGAACAGGATTTAGATCCTTAAAAGGGCAAGGAAGTAAAAATTTTGGTGTTTAATGGGTTATTTAGTAATTTCTAAAAGTTAGGGTGGTTAAAGTAGAAATATTAAAAGTTACGGGTGGTAAAAAGTGAATTTTAAAGGTTGAAAGTTAAAGTGGGGTAATTTTCGAAAATATATTAATAAAATAATAAATAATAATAAAATATTAAATAATAATATTTAATTAAAAATAATATTTTAATAAAATAATAAAATAATACAGAAAAGGCAGTTTTCTGTAAAAGCTTAAAAAGACAACTTTAAGTGCAGAATCTCATAATTACCTTCATAAAACACTCAGGGAGTGGTAAGACCATTTTAGTGAGGGAAAGATAAAAGAAAGATAAAAAGATAAAGAAAAGATAAAAATCGAAGAAAATGTTTGTAAAGTTTTAATGACAGAAAAATAGACAGAGACTAGTGAACGAACTAGGGCAACTTAGTTAGTACTTGAGTTGCAACTAGGGTTAGGTATTATATGAAAAGTTAAACTGTTTCAGTATAGATTTAATGAACCTATACTTGGGACATGCTAACTATTCATACCGAAATTTATATAAGCTGTAAATACACAAGTTAAACAGAGAAATCAGAACAGGGTAAAGAGACTAAGAGTAGAAGGCTTATTGAAAAGTTATTTGTTGCTTGAGGCAACCTAAGAGATATTATATATATATTTGTTGCCTAATGCAACTCAAGAGATATTATATATATATATATATATATTGCTTAATGCAACCCAAGAGATATTTGTTTATTTATCTGTTGCCCTGAGGCAACCCAAGAGTAATTTTCCGTTCCCAAGAGTATATATTTCCTGCGAGTAGAAAGCAGAGGCTGTCACAATAGAGCTGCTAATAATTGTATGCGCATTTATTTGAACGGAAAATCATATCCGGGAAATCGTGAACTCGTGACCGGATAAATGTCGGGAATGCAGGTGCTAACCGACACATGAGATCATGGCCTGCGCTAGGGCTAGACATGCATCATTCTTATTTGCGCATTATTCTCTGTTGCATTCCTACTTGTGTGTGATCTATTTCTTTATGTTTGTTTGCTTGAGTGTTATGTCTGTGCTTTATCTTCTTGTATTCTTCTGCTTGTGTTCTGTTCTTTATTTTTCTATCTATTTTTAACTTCTGTTTACTACATTACTATATTCTATTATCCATCTGCTAATCAAAAACGAATAAATGAACATAACTAACAACCCCGACCCTACTAAGAACTCCCCAGTTCTTACCCTTTCTCTCCCTTCCTCCCCCTCAGATGGAGACAGGCGTGATCTTCTATGAGTTCGAGGACCCTTACGTCTACGAGGATCCGGTACATCATAGTTACTTCATTATGGGTTTGGAGCCTCGTATTAGACGATACGCGTTACCTAATTAAGTTTTTCAACGTCCTCTGTCTAGCCCGCATTTTGACCCTGATGCTCCTTACGACTTTCCCTTATCCTGGTTACATCCTGACTCACCTGTACATCCTTTTCCCGATGATCACGGACACTCTAGACCAGCTCAACCCTTGAATGAGGTGGCACCTGAGCCTATCATTCCTGATGAGCCCGCGATAGCTGGAGAGTACGTACATGTGATTCTACCAGAGTGGGACTTTCCCCCTAAGCCGATCCCTGACTTTCCACAACCTGATGAGCCAGCACTACTGGACGGTGGGGTAGCCCCTATATACGCGAACGGACCTATGCTCGCGAATGGTTTTGTACATAGTGACAGCAATGCTTCTGGTGGATCTGAGGGTATAGCTGTAGCTGCGGACGATGAGGAGGAGGAGGATCCTGAGATAGAGATAGGGCAGGATGAGGAGATAGACGAGCCTCACGGCGATTCTCCGAACGGCCACGTGTAGATATAGCTTGACTGCGGAAGGGGCATTCTTTTGATGACACTCTAGTCTGACATTATCTGTTAGTTAGTCTCTCACTTGTGTTAGTACACCCGAGAGCTAGGAGCTATATAGTGGTTAGGCTAGCCTAGGCGCCAGTTTAGTGGCTTTCTGTATGGGCCAGGCCCTGGGAGTGTCATGTATATATTAGCTACGTAGGATGACGAGGATGTAGACTGACTTGATCTTGTGTAAACGCTACATGTTTTGTTATAGTGTACATGATGTATATTATCAGCTGTGTTTCTATGTTTATTTATGCTTCGTTTCTACTTCTCTCAATGTATGCCTGTTTATTTTACCTTGTTATCCGCAACGATATGATAAAGGAAGAAAAGTTACTCGTAAAATTGGCAACGTTCTAACAAGGCACATGCTCATATATTAAATAATAGATAATAGTTAGGAAGGACAAGTTAGTAACACTTAGCTTCTTGTATGACCATGGCATATAGGGAGTTGGGTCGTTACAGACATCATATGGCGATGTATGATCATGCAGAGGAGTAGTAGATGATGTTTTACCTCTTGATGACGTTTTATTCAATTCAAACTATTTATATGCAATGCACCTATATGTATGTAACTATACTATCTAACTATTCTATATGTATTTAATTAGTCCAAGTAAATCAATTTCCAAGAAAGCATCTATACACAATCGGAGTTTTGAATTGAGTCATAAAAGAATTTAACCAAACTTGCATGATAAGAAATGATCATAGGTGGAAATATGGAATTGAGTGATTGAATCCTCACCGGATATGTGTATGCACTCTAGTTACTCAAGTGTTTAGGGTCAATTCACTCAATTCTCCTCTAATCATGCTTTCTAAAGTTTGTTCTTCATCTAACCAATCAAAACAAATTTAATGTACATATGCAAATATCATGATGTCTTTTTAAGGTTATAATGGGGCTAAGGTTAAAGGTAAGGATATATATATGCCTAAGTGAGGTTTCATTTGAATCTTTGATTAACCTAAGTTCTCACCTAACACATACTTACCCTATACAATTTTAATATCAAACTTAGCTACCCAAAATCTCACTTTTACATATACACGCACTCATACATCAAATTCAATTCCATCACATATGCATTGATTATTATTGAATTTCATATTGGGGGTAATTTTGCCCCCTTTTCATTTTTTTTTGAGAAAAAAAAAGCATGTGCGTGCACACACACCTGTGCGTACTGATAGAGAGAATTATACCAATTCTGAAAACTAGATAAAGTAATTCCATTGTGAATATAGTCCAAACCGGAAATGGATCCTCTCAATCAAAATTCAATCCAAGAAATTGTCACAATTCAAACCAAATTAACCGAGAGTATTTAGACTCCCGGGTCATTCTTCCTAGGAACTAGTGCCAACAAGTGCATATAATTTTGGTTGTGAGAAAGCAAAGGGGGTTTCAATGATTGAAAGCAAGCAATAAAGAGATAAAAGAACAAGACAAAATTGCTATTAATAAACTAATAAAGGAATAAAAGAAGTATGTATGTAATATGGACAAGTAAGACTCAAAATTAATGGAAAGGTAGTTCAAATCATAAATGAAACCTTGACTTGGGAAGAGTTATAGAATCCCTTCCTTGTCATAACCACAACTATGATAATTGTGATGGATTAATCTCACTAAGTCAACCCATAACATCGAAGAGTAATTCAAGTGAGCATAATTGTTATTAATCCACAAATCCTAGCTAACTTACTAATTACCTTAGTAAAAAGCTAGCGTTAGTGGAAAGAATAACAACTAACAACCCAAAAAATTATCACTAAATGTTGGACATTATGGCTTTAGTAATCCATAAACTCATTTTCCCCAAGCCAAGGGGTAGAAATTACCCCAAAACTAAGATTGGTATTTCATCAAACACCTAATGGTCATAATCATAAAATATGGCGAAATTGGGAAAATGGTAAAAGTTATGAACCATAAATAATCAAAATCAATAAAAGCAACTTAAACAAACATGTAATAATCATCAAACATCAAATTAAAAAACTAGAAATCCAAAATTGCAAAACTATGTATAAATTGACAAGAGAGATGAAGATAGAAGAAAGTGTAGAACAAGTGGTATAATAAAAGAGAGAATTAAAGAAATACTTACAATGGGAAAGCAAAATCCAAAAGTAAAACTTGAACTATAAAATTCTATATTGAAAACCTAATTAAACCCTAAGAGAGCAAAACCTAAAACTACACTAACACTACTTCTACTATGTGTTTTTACCCTACAAGTGAGCTCCCTTTGTTATGTGTTGACATGCCTTTAATATAGCCTCTTGAACCAGCCTTCAGCACTTCAGAAATGGGCCTAGAGACCCCCAAAACCGCGCAGCATGTGACTTTTTAATGGAGGCATGCGCTGGTACCTGTGCGTACGCACAGGTGTGTGCGTCCTCACACTTTGCCGAATTTCCACTTGTACGTACGCACAGAGGGTTGTGCGCACGCACAAGTGCTGATTTCCTTCTTATGTGTATGCACGCATACTTGTGCGCACGCACGCATGGCTAAGCTCTTCTCCTTTGTTTTCTTCATGCTTTCTCCTATTTGCATGCTCCTCTTTCATTTCCACCAAGCCATTCCTACCTTATTCATCTGAAATCACTCACAAATAACATCAAGGTATCGAATGGAAGGTAAATGGAATAAAAGTAGTCAAAATAAGCATGAAAGAGCATATTTTCATAATTAAGCAAACTTTAGGGAGAAAATACAAAAAGCATGCTATTTAGGTGAATAAATGTGAGTTTATATGATAAAATCCACTCAAATCAAACCAAAATATAACAGAAAATATGGACTCATCAATTCTCCCACACTTAAATAATAGCATGTCCTCATGCTAAACACATACAAAGAAGAAGGATAAAAGGGCAAGCAACTTATTCAATGCAACTACTTACATGCATACAACTATGCTATATACTATCTATCTATATCTATCTATAATGTCCTATTGAGTTTGGTGAAAACAAACAATAAAATTTCCATGTAAGAATATTTACATCTAGGGCTTAAGCAAAGAAATAGCTCAATGCAAACACAATGTAGAGAATTGATTTAACTCATTAAAATGAAGCAACTTGCAAGAATACATGATAAGAAGTATGGAAACATTTTGAGTGATCGAACCCTCACTAGGTGTATATACATTCTCAACGCTCGGTATTTTAGGGTCTAATCACTCAAGTTTCCTCCTAATCATGCTTTCAAGGATTTTCTTTTCATCTAACAATCAACAAGTATGTGATGAATGAATGCAATTATCATGAGGTCTTTAGAGGGTTGTAATGGGGTTAGAGTTAAGGTAGGATAAATACGGCTAAGTGGACTAAGGAATTGGATCTTTGATTAGCTCAAGTGCTCCACTCAACCTATAACAAAATATGCACCTTAACTTCCCATAATCACACTTTTAATACACATTCATGCATCTTTTTCATCCAGATCCACATATGCACTTCTTATTCATCATTTTTTTTCTTTGGGATGACTTTTGTTCCATATTATTATTTTTTTTTTCATTTCATTTTTCATCATTTTTTTTCTTTTTTTTTCTTTTTCTAGGACAAATGCATATGGTTAAAGCAAATTGATACATGAATGTGCATTAAAAATTTTTTCTTTTTCAATGCATACCCAATACAAACTTTTTCATTCACTACCAATGATTCCCAAAAGTTCCCCCCACACTTAAATGAAATACACTCTTCAACCTAAGCTAATCAAAGATGCAACTCAAGGTAATTCATGGTTTTTCGCTTAGGGTTGTGATGTGCTAACAATTAGAACAAAGGGGATTAAAAGGCTCAAAAGGGGTTAACAAAGGTATATGCAAGGGTAGGTCCATATGAGTGAGTGAGTTTAAAACAAAAATGGCCTCAATCATGCTAAACGCATTCAAAACATCAAACATTGGAAATAAAGAATCAAGCAAAACAAAGATTACAATCATAGAAGGAGCATAGCACACATTGAACAAAAATAGTGGTTAAAAATTGTAACCACTCTTTAAAGCTCAAAACTCACAAGGTATTTGTTCTTTACTCTTCTATGTTCCATAAAAATCATTCAAGCAAGTTTTAAAAATAATTTTCCAAATCAATTCAATAGAATGCCCTTGAAACAAAATTCTTGGAAATTCCTTGTTGTTTTTCACCAAAATTATTTCCTATATGTATGATGTGATGCATGTAAATTTTTTTTTTAAAATTCCTAGTTCTATTCCTAATTTTCAACAACCAAAAATTAACATGAACAATTAGGACAAAATTGAACTAGACACATGCTATTCACAACATCCAATCATAACCAATATCTATAATATATATACCATGAAAATGCAATACATATATATTAACTAGAGTAAAGATGCAATAATAAAAAATACTAACAAATATCTACAAGAAACATAATAAAAGAAAACAAAAATGAAAGGGCAAAGTGTTTGGGAAAAGAAAGTTTACTCCCCAAAAATGGTGAATCCTCCCCCACAGTTAAGCGTTGCACGGTCCTCCGTGCAGGAACACGATCTGGGGGGATGTTTCTAAAGAGCTTCACCTTCAGCCGGTGGATACGGGGGCTCGGGTTGCATAGAAATTTCCAAGTTCAATGTCCTCTTGGCATTTCCATCCTCAGTGTCCTCCTCCTCTACCGGCTCCTTGCCTTTATGTTTCATGCTAAAAAAGAATGAATAAAGTATAATTCGGAATCATAGGGCAAGTAGCACAAAAGGGTAAAGGGGTAAGTAAATAAACATCTAATTGAGGATGTTTTCATAGAAATGTGGTATGATAAAAAGATGAGCCGTGTGTGTATTCCAATTATGCGCGCGGTTGGAACACACACCACGGTCGGTTAAAACGGCATCCACACAATCAAAAAGTAAGCATGAGTTCCTCAATTAAATGGCCTAGGTTGCAATTAAAGAATACGCAAAACTTTAGACACAAGCAAACCTAGGTAACCACAAAAGTGAATTGAGTATTTGATATTGGCTATTGAAATTGTGCAAGTGAAAGAGCGAAATTGGTATAGAATAGCACAATAAACAATAACCAATCCAATAATGAGCAGAAAACTCCTTATTCATCATGAAACATAGTGAAATGGTCACATGGTAAAATACTTGTTACAAAAAGTGATAAGCTTGAAAAGAATCAAGTTGAGTTACTCAAACAAATGCAAAGCATTAACAAGGAACAAGTATCGGTCATGTGATGAATTTAATATGGACATCATGATGACTAAGTAATTTTCAACTCAAATCACTTGATTCAATGCACTTATATAATTTGTCCTAGTGGTACAATCAAAACATGAGTATTCAAACCGCTAGATACTAGTAAATTAAGGCAAAGTGCAAGTGCATTGATGAAATTCAATCAACAAGCAACCCAATCAAACATCAAGCAAACACTTGCAATTTATTTAAGTAGCAACAAGTAAACCAAAACTAATATAACTACTAAAATGAAAATGAAATGCAATAAAGACTAAGTAAAACAAGAAGAAAAACATGGAAAAAGCAAGAAAAGAGAGGGGTGGAGGGGGGTGGAAGTGTGCTAGGGCTTAATTCAAAGTGTAATAAAATTTTTTCTCAAAACAACACTTGTGCGTACGCACAAGTATGTGTGCGTACACATACTAGGCAAAACAGGGGAGGGGTGCATCCGCACAGAGTGTGCAAACGCACTGAACAGAGAGGGTATCAGGAAGTGTGCGTACACACAAGTGTATGCGCACGCACAGAATTTTTTTTTTGAAGTAAGGATCATGTGTGCGCTCACACACAGGTCCGTGCGCATGCACAGGAACAAAAATAGAGTGAGGTTCATGCGGACAGGCTGTGCGAGCGCTCTCACCAGAGGGAATGTAAGGACGTGTACGTACGCACAGGATGGTGCGCACGCACAGAGCGCAAAACAGAGGGAGATGCGTGCATACACAGCGTGCAAGTGCTCTCAACAGAGGGCATATAGGCTAGTGTGCATACGCACAGGTGGGTGCGTATGCACGGTGTGTAGGATTTTGTTGTTGTGTGCGTGCGCACAAGGGTGTGCGCAAGCACATGCCCTATTTTTCCAAAATTTTTTTCTTTCAAAATCTAATGCACTCAACCTTAGCTCAACTAATATTCAACCCTAAACATTCAAAGTTTCACAAAATGATGATCTATACCAAAATCAACCAACTAAATTCAAAATTAACTAATCCTAAGATAACCAAGATAAACAAAAATGCAATAAACCAAGACTATAAACAAAGAGAAGGGATAAGAAAGATGTTACCATGGTGCGGTGTCTCCCACCTAGCACTTTGGTTTATAGTCCTTAATTTGGACTTGTTGAGGAGACTCTTGCTAGGGTGGCTTGTGTTCTCACTTCTCCTTGAGCCTCCATCCTAGCTTGCACTTTATAGGTCCTTCGGGATCCCATGTCCTAGTTTCCCATCCTCCTTCTTGTTGATTTCTATGCTCTAAGATGGATGAACAAGTTCTCAATTGACCTTTGTAGTACCCCAACACTTTCCGACAATCACCCAATTGTGCTTCACAACATGCTTGAACTTTAATTCTTGAATTGGTCTTCTTGAAGAGCCTTGAATTTTCTTGGCAACCAATACCCCTTCTTCCACCATGTACCAATCCGTCTCTAAGATAGCATATTGGTGGGGCCAATGAAGCTCATAGGTGAAATTGCCACCCACTCAATATGTTCTAGGACCGGAATTTCTTCCTATCTTCCCCATCACTCACATCATAACAAGGAGGTTGTGAAAAGTCTACCTCTATGTCTCTCTCAAACTCAATGGGAAGAGGCTCATTAGGGTCATTAAGGGGATTGACCAAGGAGGACAAAAAATCATTAATGATAGAATCCTCATCTTGATCAATCTCCCTCAATTCCCCCTTTCTCTCCTCTAATTCCAATACTCCCCTTTCTCCCTCTTGTTCCAATTCATGATCTATCTCTTCTTCTTTTCCTTGTGGCTCCATGTTCTCCTTTTCACCACACCCTTCAATTGCTCCTTCACACTCTTGAAGAGGCGTGCTTTGATCGGATGAGCGTAATAGAACTAAGCGGTTCACCGCTTCGGCTATGGTAGCCATGAATTGCCGTTGCGTTCTTTAGAATCCTTCTTGCTCTTGGAAAAAGGCTTGAAGGTCTTGATGGTCTTGGGTCAAGGGTAGGAAAGCTTCAAATTGGGGTGAAAAAGAAGGTTCATAATTTGGGAGAAAGGTTGTATATGTGGGAGATGAGTCATGTTGGTAAGTGTTTTCAGGTGGTATGTAAGAAGGTGTATGGTGGTAGCGATGTGGTGTTTGAAAATATGGTAATTGAGGGTAGGGGTCATAGGTATAGGGTGGTGGAGGTGTATAGTCATAGTGAAATCCACCATATCCTTGGTTTGGGTATGTGCATTGGGAAAGGCATGGCTCATTGTAGAATAGAGGAGGTTGCTCCTTCCAAAAGTGATGCTCCAATCCCATGATGCAATCCAAAATAAAAGTTATCAATCCCTACAAAATGATCACAACTAAACTCCAAACAAGAGGGAGATAACTCATAGAGAAAATTGAAAATAAAAATCAAAGACATCAATTAACAAAATAAACAAAATCCTAATTACCAACAAAAGCAAGCAAACAACCAAAAAGTATCTATTCACACTATGGACATATTTACAACAACCAAAATATAGCACTCACGACGTTAGCTCTCTGGCAACGGCGCCAAAATTTTGATAAAGAGAATTATGCCAATTCGGAAAACTAGATAAAGTAATTCTATTGTGAGTATAGTCCAAACCGGAAATGGATCCTCTCAATCAAAATTCAATCCAAGAAATTGTCACAATTCAAACCAAATTAACCGAGGGTATTTAGACTCCCGGGTCATTCTCCCTAGGAACTAGTGCCAACAAGTCCATATAATTTTGGTTGTGAGAAAGCAAAGGGGGTTTCAATGATTGAAAGCAGGCAATAAAGAGATAAAAGAATAAGACAAAATTGTAATTAATAAACTAATAAAGGAATAAAAGAACTATGTTTGTGATATGGACAAGTAAGACTCAAAACTGATGGAAAGGTAGTTCAAAACATAAATGAAACCTTGACTTGGAATGAGTTATGGAATCCCCTCCTTGCCATAACCAGAACTGTGATAATTGTGATGGATTAATCTCACTAAGTCAACCCTTAACATCGAAGAGTAATTCAAGTGAGCATAATTGTTATTAATCCACAAATTCTAGCTAACTTACTAATTACCTTAGTAAAAAGCTAGCAATAGTGGAAACAATAACAACTAACAACCTAAAAAATTATCACTAAATATTGGACATTATGGCTCTAGTAATCCATAAACTTATTTTTCCCAAGCCAATGGGTGGAAATTACCCCAAAACTAAGATTGGCATTTCATCAAACACCTAATGGGCATAATCATAAAATATGGCAAAATTGGAAAAATGGTAAAAGCTATGAACCATAAATGATCAAAATCAATAAAAGCAACTTAAAGAAACATGTAATAATCATCAAACATCAAATTAACTAACTAGAAATCCAAAATTGCAAAACTAAGTATATATTGACAAGAGAGATGAAAATAAAAGATAGTGTAGAACAAGTCGTATAATAAAAAAGAGAATTAAAGAAATACTTACAATGGGAAAGCAAAATCCAAAAGCAAAACTTGAGGTATAAAATTCTACATTGAAAACCTAATTAAACCCTAAGAGAGCAAAACCTAAAACTACACTAACACTACTCTTACTATGTGTTTTCTACCCTACAAGTGAGCTCCCCTTGTTATGTGTTGACATGCCCTTAATATAGCCTCTTGAACCAGCCTTCGGCACTTCAGAAATGGGCCTAGATGTAACAACCCTAGTTTTTAAAAATTAAATAATTAGCTATTTGTGATTTATTATATTTTGTTGATAACTTTATTTTAAGAAAATTATTTTACTAAAGGTTATTAAATAGAGTTTCATGATAATTGAAGTTTAAATTAATTAGAATTTTATTACAATCTTTATTATAATTGAGTATTTCACATAATTTCAGTAATTGAAAAATAAGAAAGAATTGTATTAATTTGTACTCTTGGAGATTAATTTATTAGAAATGATTAGTTTGATTTTAGAAATGCTTTATGTTTAAGTCAGTTAATATTTATGCACAATTTTTATTATAATTAGTTATTTTATAAATTGAAATTAAAATTTCAGAGATACAAAAATAATGAAAAGTTATATCATTTAATTTGAATAACTAATATTGAGTTAAACTATGTTTTATAAAAATGTGATTAATATATTTATTTTATAATTTAAATTAGAAATAATTGATTGAACTTAGCAATATGTTGATAAAGAATGTTCTTACAAATTTTTAATAGAGTATAATTGATTTTAAAATTACTCTACCCTCCAATTTTATCAAAATATCTATTCAAATCTATCCATATTCCTTTATAAAATCATAATTCCTAACCCTAAATTCCCAAATTCCCAAATTGAGAAAACAGAAACCCTAATCTCCTCTAACCCTAACAGCCACCGAAACCCCCTACCCCCAAACTCAGTAGCTTAGACGCACAAACACTTGAGAAACGAGAAATAGAGAGAAAGAAATCTGAGAAAGAGAGGGAACCAGAGGCGAGGAAGAAGAGGAGAGGGAGAAGGGCATGGCACCGCCGGCTGGGTACCGCCGCCATCCATCTCGTCCTTGCGTCATGCACGTCGAGCCTGTCCCACCACTGACGTCGCGAAAAGGAGAGCGACCACCACGAGGAGCCACCGCTGACCTTGTTCGTCATCTACCTTGGAGCCATCACTGTCGAAGGCCAGCGGAGAGAGAGAACTCGCGACATTGAGGAGGGAGGATGCGAGCCAGTGACGCGAGGAGTGCGACCCACTGCGTGAAGCTATGCCGCTATGTCGCTGTCACCGTCGAGGGAAGCCACCACCATCGCTTGGAAAGAACCCGAAGAGTGAGAGGGAGCCTGCAGAGAAAAAGCGACCACCAGAGAGGAAAATAGCATTGCTGCCATCACCGTTGTCACCATAGTTGTCACCGTCGCTGCCATGTGTTGAAGGAGGAAGTTGCCCTGCCACCATCCGAGCTTGCTATTGCAGTCGTCCATACTGCTACCGCTGCTTCTTCATTCTGTTATTACCTTCTAATTATTGTAAGACATTCGTGTTCTGAATCTTCACTTGATGTTTTTGTTTATTCCACTGCCATTTTATTAGCCTTGCTCTTGTTCCAATTTGATTTTGCCCTGAACTTCCAGAATTGTTACTTTTATCCGATTTGAATTCATGGTTTTTGCTTGCTGCCGTGGCCACCTCAGATTGCTGCTGGCTCTGTTTGGAGATTGCTGCTACCACTGGAATCATGAACCGGAAAAGAAAAGAGGCCATTTTCCCCTGTCGCTGTTGCTGTTACGAAAATAAGTGCTGGAAACTGCTAATGGAGCTGCCATGTAACGACCCAATTTTCAATACGTCTAGATCATACCGAAAACTGAGCGCTACTAATTTGTCTTCCTAATTATTATCTATTATTTATCATATGAGCCTGATTCGTTGTTAAAAGCATAGTTAATTTGCGAGGTATTTTTTTTTTTGAGAATATTTGGATTAATAGACGAAATCATTCATAATCAATTCACAAATAATAACAGATAAAACAGTTACAAACAACCACACATAAACACATCACAAGTAGTTGACAACATTCGATGAGTCAGCCTTTATTAGAATATAGACTGTTAGTTAGAACACCCCTAGATATAGCTAGATAATAACTATATACATATATATACATACAACATCCCAGGTCCTGACCTATTCAAGAGGTCCCTAAGCTGGCGCCCAGGCTAGCCTAGACTCTATACTCACCTAGTCCCTCTAAACTACTAAAGCGAGGGAAAGTACGTTCTAAGTCTTCAAAAATCAAGTCAGGTGGAACATCAGCAAAAGGTAGAACATCATCTACTACTCCTTTGCACGATCAAACATTGCCATATAATGTCTCTCTGGTACCTCATCAAGTAGCCACACAACAGGAGTCTCGTACATAGGATTTACGTTAAAGTTCAAGAACAAACGGGGTCTAGAAATTTGCTAGTCTCACAGTATATACATATAAACAGGGAACGATATTCACCCTAGACTCAGAAGACTATCTAGAGCAGAATCCTCTTTGCAGAACCATCATCAACGAGCTACTGTAAGGTACTCTTACTTCCATCTGAAGGGGGAAGGGAGAGAGAAGGGGTAAGAACTGGGGAGTTCTTAGTAGGGTCGGGGTTATTAGTTAAGTTCATTAATTCCGTGTTGTTTAGCAGAAAAATAGCAGAATACCAAGAAGCAGTAGACAGAAGAAATAGATAAATAGAGAAAATAGAAAGCAAAACACAAACAAAAGAATACAAGAAAACAAAACACAGACACAGAGAATAGAATGAAAACAAAGAAAGCATACATTCAAACAACAATTATAACAGAGGAAATGCGCAACCAAGTATGATGCATGTGATGAGTATTTTGGTGAAAAATAAATTTCTCCCAAAACACACAAATCTAACCGGCAAGTGCACCGGGTCGCATCAAGTAATAAAAACTCATGGGAGTGAGGTCGATCCCACAGGGATTGAAGGATTGAGCAATTTTAGTTTAGTGGTTGATTTAGTCAAGCGAATCAAATTTTGGTTGGGTGATTTGTGATTTGCAGAAATTAAATTGCATGGAAGTAAAGAGAACAGGGAATTAAAGTGCTGAATCTTAAAGAACAAGAAATTAAATAGCAGAAACTTAGAATGCAAGAAATGTAAATTGCGGAATCTTAAAGTGCAAGAAATGTAAACGGCTGGAATTGTAAAGGGAATTGGGGAATGGATTTGCAGAATTTAAACAAGGAAAAGTTGAATTGCATTAAACAGAAGAGTAAAAGGGAATTGGGATTGAATCGGATCCGAAACAGAAAAGTAAATGAACATATAAAGCAATAAACAGAGAATTGAAATGGGAAATCAGATCTCAGGACCCAGAGACTAGAAAGCCAAGTCTAGATCTCAATGCCTTCCTAGATCCAACAAGAACAATTGCAAGGAAATTGTAAATTGCAAAGAGAGTAGATGAAGAGCAATTAACAGAAATTAAATTCAATTAACAGTAAAGAAACAGAGAGATCCAAGGATGAGATTGAAACAGAATTTCTTCAATTCTCCAATCCAAGATCCAAGACAAGTGTAATTGAAATTGAAAGCAATAAAACTAAGAGGAAGAGAAGTGAATTCTCCTTCCCCAAGACTAAGAAATTAAAGATCACTCCAAATCCAAAGCTCTCCGAAAACTATTATGAAAATTCAAAAGGAAAGCTCCCCGAAGAACTTGAATTCTATCCTATTTATACACTTTCTTCAAATGATTTTCAAGCCTTGAGTTGGGCCTTTGCTCTTCGTGGAATTGGGTTGAAAGAGGCCTTGGTTGATTGCTCTTGAAGTTTGGAGAAGAACCAAAGTGAACCAATTGAACCGGGTTTGAGTTTTGCAAAAGTTGGACCAAAAGTTTGAGCAAAAGTTAGGGGTCTAACTTTTGCTCCAACTTTTCATATCAGCTAACACCACTTTGCTGATGTGAACGTTGGTGCCAACGTTAGGGGTCTAACTTTGGCCCTAACGTTGGCCCTTCCTTGTGTACTTGTGGCGCCAACGTTAGCCACCAAGTTAGGGGGCTAACGTTGGCGCAAACTTTTGCTCCTCCTTGCGATGTTCATGAGCCAACGTTAGCCTCAAAGTTAGGGGGCTAACGTTGGCGCAAACTTTTGGTGCCCAGGGGAGAATTTCATGTGCCAACGTTAGCCTCAAAGTTAGGGGGCTAACGTTGGCGCAAACTTTTGGTACCCAGGGAGTGATTTTCAAGTTCCAACGTTAGCCTCCAAGTTAGGGGGCTAACGTTGGGGCTAACTTTTCAACCAAAAGTTTGTGCAAAAGTTTGATGCTAACTTTAGGTCCAGCTTTTTGCTTCCTGGTTCAATTTCACTTATTCCATTGTCTTCTCTTTACTCCTAGCTATTCCTTCTTGCTTCAACCTTTCTCCAAGCTTTCTTCACCTATCATTAATCAACCAAACACATCAAAGCTATGCTCATAATCATGAGATATTCATTCTATCATAATATGCAACAATTATAGCATAAAACCTCATGAAATGGCATGAATTCATACATGGTTGATTCAATCAAGGGAAACATGAAAATCTACTCAATTAGCTTGCTTATGGTTCAAGAAAGTGCATAATTCTAATGAAAACAAAAGAAAAAGACTAGTTAAAATAGGCTAGGATGAGTTGTCATCAGCATGTCTGTCCTATGCAGGCCATGAGCTCATGTGTCGGTTTACACCCTGCAGCCCGACATTACCTAGGAACTAGTCCTAGATATGGCTTATTTTCTGTAGGTGAACTTCGGCCTACAGGAGCAACACCCTGAGATACACAATTGATATTCACTGCAGGTGAACTTCGGCCTACAGGAATAACAACTTACTATAGGTGAACTTGGGCCTACAGGACCTCTAGGGCTAATAGAAAAACATCAGATGAACATATAATAGAATATCATGCCACAAGGCTTAACTCTTTATTTTTATACTCTTCTCCTCTATTCTCTTTTTTATATTACTCTTTTCTCATTATCATCATTCAATATCATTCTCATTATTCATCATCACTTTCACATTCTTATGCAGTACTTCTTTCTTTCTCTATTCAATCATACTATACAAACTTTACATCTTTCAATTTCACAATATCTTGGCTCAAACCATTTCTCTTTATCATATTACTCTTTTCACTTTGTCTTTTTACTCTGCTTTGATTACTCTTTTCTCTGTATCTCGTTACTTTCCGCTGGTTACTCTGTTCTCTGTGTTTTCTTTACTCTGCTCTGATTTCTCTGCTTAACGTATGTATTTAAAGCTTATGTAAATTTCGGTATGAATAGTTAGCCTGTCCCAAGTATAGGTTCATTAAGTCTATACTGAAACAGTTTAACTTTTCATATAATACCTAACCCTAGTCGCAACTCAAGGACTAACTATGTTGCCCTAGTTTGTTCACTAGTCTCTGTCTGTTTTTCTGTCATTAAAACTTTACAGAATTTTCTTTGGTTTTTATCTTTTCTTTAACTTTTTATCTTTTCTTTATCTTTGCCTCACTATCATGTTATTACCACTCCCTAAGTGTTTTATGAAGGTAATTATGAGATTCTGCACTTAAAGTTGTCTTTCTAAAGCTTTTACAGAAAACTACCTTTTTCGCATTATTTCATTATTTTATTAATATATTTTTGAAAATTACCTTAACTTTACCTTTAACCTTTAAAATTCACTTTTTACCACCTCTAACTTTTAATATTTCTACTTTTACCACCCTAACTTTCAGAAATTACCATATAACCCCTTAAACACCAAAAATTTTACTTCCTTGCCCTTTCTAAGATCTAAAAGGTGTTCTTCAATTTTCTTCACCACACTCAAAGTGTTCTTCATGTTCTTCGTATATTCTGCAGATTCTTTCTCTATTTTTACCCGTTTTTCAGTCTTTTCAGCAACCGATTTTTACCATAATTTATAATAAATTTGCAGCCACTAAAACCCCATCTTTTCTACATGATTTTAACACAAATTGAACCCCAATTTAAGGTTTAGGGTTCATTTTTCCAGCAGCCATGAAGAACACAAATTCAAAGTTGAATATCATCAAATTTCATCAAATTTTCACCAAAATTTCAACAAGAATCACTCATATAAACAATCAATTTCAAGCATAACCAAACCATATCATAATCACACAATTCAAACACAATCAATCAACATTAATTTTACCAAACCCTACCTGGTTTTGCTGCTCCTAATTCGGTTAAACTTTCAGGTGGTCCTTAAGCACTTTTTCCTCCTAAATCACATCAAGAACAACTTTAAATCCAAAAATTCTCAACTGACCTCAGTATGTTAGGAAGAGATATCTCACCTTAGACTTGCTGGAAATTCACGTTTCTTGGCCCTCAAGTCAAGTTAAGCATGATTCCTAAGGAAGAACATCAAGAAAACACATGTTTTGCATGGTTTTCCTTGAAACCTGAATTGAAATGGGAGGGAGACAGACATCTCACCTTATTTCCAGCCTTGATAAGTCACATGGTTATGTAGAGGAAGAAGAGAGGATCATTTTGGTGAAATCGGAGTTTTGATTTGAGTTTTAGTTCAGAAGAAATCAAGCTTTGAAGATTAAGTGTTCATGAAAGTTTCTCTCTTTTCTCTCTTGTTATTTTCGGCCAAAATGATGAAATGAGACTGCCTTGGAGGTCTTGGGGGTGTAAGGTGAGTTGTGATTGGTTGGCTTGGAGGTGGGTTAAAATAATATTAAAATATCTCAGGTGTATAACTACTAAAACTAGATGTATCGGAACACTTGTAAAAACATCTCTAAAAATTATTTTCTGAGCTACTAGCATAAATGACACTAGTAATATATTTATTATGAGAATAAAACATGTATAATGAGGCATTAGCATTGCTAAATTTATCAGAGAGTGCTGGTGCTAAGCTGCACCAGTAAACCGTAAACCCGGTTAAACCAATTTTCTGTTTTTAACAAAAACAGACCAGGTAACCTTATAATATCACTCAAGCATTTTCTAATACTAATATAATGATAATATTATACTATTATCTCTCTCCTCTCATGAATCGAGTCCGGTTCATCAAACAGAGACTATTTAGGAAAATCAGAATCAAAACTGCCAACCGATACGGTTCAAAAACTAGGTTCTTCGTGACCGCGTTATCGAGCTTGCCTCGGAAAAGGTTCTAGCTTAAGGATGACATAATGACAATGAGGATTGAGATACTTGTTCATATAGAAGAGATGTTCCCTTTACTGATCTTCTGGCGAAATCTGTGCCTTCGGAAAAGATCTCGCATACTCGAAAATCAGGGTTTTTACATGCCACGTTTGATGATTTCTACGAAATTCAACACTGAGGTAGGGGATTTATTTTTAAAGTTAAACATTTTTAATTTAGAATGCCTACAAAGTTATTTGGATAAGTACAAATGGTTAACAATGGTTAAGAATTTCTTAATTGACATGAATGACTTGAAATGCATTTGAAATTAGTTGGTGGTTGTGATTATTCTGAGCTGTGACTGAAATTAGATGCTGTTGTGAATAATGATTAATTTGGTGCAGTTTATTAAATTGAAATATGCTGAGCTGATTATTGAAAAGTTGTTGTATGGATAATTGATAAATTGAGTTTGGATTATTGCCGTGATTGTGACCAGTTTTGTTGTGAGTGATTAAGTAATGAGATTGATTTTGGTTGGAGATTGTGATTCTTATTGGTTTTAGATTATTTTGTAATTGCTGAAAATCCTGACATTATTTGAGTATGCTAAATTGGTTGAGTCGTGGCTGTATTCTAATTATTGAGAATAACTGCTTGTTGTTAACTTTAGATATTTGATGTATCGGGATGGCTATGAAACTAATTTGGGATTGGTTGGAAATGGTTTTGATTGTTGTTAATGATAATTCATGACTAATTAGAATTAAGTTTGAGAACCATTAAAAGATTGAAGTTTGTTCATTAAATTCTTTTCTTGAAATCTGATTTTTATACTAAAATAGTAACATTAATAATAAATAAACTACTTAAAAACATGGAAGGATGATTTTTGGAATACTAGTTTATTGAGTTTAATTTTGAAAGAATTCTATGATAAGTGAAAGTTAGTTACGAATTGATGAGATGAAAGGTGAATTGATGGATTATGTTGGAATTGTGGGTTATGACCGAACTGTTGATTATTGCAAATTATGAATTTTCTGACTGATTTGAGAACCTCTTATTTGGTAATTGTTGAGGAAAGGTGGAGATTTGTTGAGAAAGAGGGAACCCGTAAGGGTGGCTAAGTCCGAATTTTAGGGGAAGTGCTGTCGAAATTTTATAAAAAACTGAGGTTTTATTTGAAAAGTCATTTTAGAAGATTTGAACATGGAAAAATTATATTATTTGAGTTTTATTTAGTTAAGAAAAGAATTATAATATTCTAAATTCGATTTACCAAGAAAAGGTTTATGGTTCGAGTTTGAATTACTTAAAAAAGGAATTATGTTTTGAGTTCGATCCAATATGAAGAAAGTTATGTTTTGGGTTTGAAACAAATGATTATCTTTCTAGAAATTTGGTGAAATAATAATATTTGAATTTGAATAGTAAAGAGAGATGATTTTCTGGAGTCTTTTGATAGAGAACTAAACTGAAAAATAGTTTTAAAGTTGGCTTGACTCAAGATTGCCAAAGTAGAGATTATGAACTGAATTGATAATTGGTTAAATTCAGGAAGTACCCACGAACTGAATGATCATTGATCTCGGAAAAACCTATAAATTGTTATTTTCTTTAAATGAGGGAAAACCCACGAATTGATAATCACTGATTACGGGAATAACCCACTAACTGTTATGTGTTGTTCTCCGGTATAACCCACAAATTGAGGATCATTGTATTGTTGTGTATTGATCTCGGGTATAACCCACGAACTGAGGATCATGTTTGTTGTTGTATGTTGATCTCGGGGAAACCCACGAACTGAGGATCATTGTTTTGTTTGTGAATTGAACTCGGGGAAACCCACGAACTGAGGATCATTGTTTTGTTTGTGAATTGATCTCGGGGACGCCCACGAACTGAAGATCACTGTTTCCCCTTATGCATATATTATGGGGTCGGGCTTTGCGCTGACTGCCGGTAGTCACGAAAGAGTGGTATTCTTACCACCGACACATATGCACTAAGGACACAAAGGGAAGCCATATCTGGGACTTGTTCCTAGGTAATGTTGGGCTGCAGGGTGTAAACCGACACATGAGCTCATGGCCTGCTTAGGACAGACATGCATCATAGTGGTTGTGCATTTGCATTTGGTTGTGTTTGCTTGTATTACTTCTCTGTGATTGTGTGGTTTATTTTATTGTGATTTGTTTGCGTGTTGAATTAAGTTTCTTACTTGTGCTAGTAGTCTGTGAATGTATAGAGATGATTAATAACTATTTATTGTGATTGAGAATCAATTATGTGGCTGAAAAATATTTAATATGACAAATTTTAATATTGAGATCTGTTTTGGGTTTAGGAATTTAAAGAAAGTAATTATTTGTCTAAAGTAAGATTAAAAAGTATTTCAAAGGTTTTGACAAAGATGGTTTATTAAGCAAAGTTAATTATTTGCATGTTAATCATTACTTTTACGGCATTCCTATTCCCTACTAAGAACGTGTGGTTTGTTCTCACCCCAAAATCTTCCATCCTTTCAATGACACAGGTTCGAAGACACAGTTTGAAGCTGCAGGCGATTATAGAATTTATTTATGAGTTAAGTGTATGAGCTAATTTGCTTTCATAGAGTTCCCTCGTCCTTATTGCTTAAGATTTTTATTTTATATAGAGGGATAGGATTTGTATCTGAATGTTATTTGAAATCTATTGTATGATAGATATTATTATTAACAATTATGTGATTATTATTACTTTGAAATGTTTGATATATGATTTTGATAATCAAAAACAAAATTTTTCTGGAATTTTCCATAAAATAGAAACGCGATATCGAACTAAAGGCTCAATATTAAATAGTTAATAAAAGAAATAGGTTAGTAACTCCTTACTTTTGGTACAATTATGACGTACTGAAAGTTGGGTCGCTATACTAGAGAACCCCAAAACCGCGCAGCATGTGACTTTATAATGGAGGCAT
Source organism: Arachis hypogaea (assembly GCF_003086295.3). Classification (NCBI taxonomy): domain Eukaryota; kingdom Viridiplantae; phylum Streptophyta; class Magnoliopsida; order Fabales; family Fabaceae; genus Arachis; species Arachis hypogaea. The sequence continues at coordinate 81,027,112 of NC_092052.1, forward strand.
GCGCTGGTACCTGTGCGTACGCACAGGTGTGTGCGTCCGCACACTTCGCCAAATTTCTACTTGTGCGTACGCCCGCACGCATGGCTTAGCTCTTTTCCTTTGTTTTCTTCATGCTTTCTCCTATTTGCATGCTCTTCTTCCTTTTCCACCAAGTCATTCCTACCTTATTCATCTGAAATCACTCACAAATAACATCAAGGTATGGAATGGAAGGTAAATGGAATAAAAGTAGTTAAAATAAGCACAAAAGAGCATGTTTTCATAATTAAGCACAATTTAGGGAGAAAATACAAAAAGCATGCTATTTATGTGAATAAATATGAGTTTATATGATGAAATCCACTCAAATCAAACCAAAATATAACGAAAAATATGGACTCATCATGTACGCACACAATCCCCATTTTCGCGTTATGTGCGCGCGCACCCATCTGTGCATGCGCATACCAGCTTATGCCCCTTCTGTTGGGAGCGTTCGCATGCCTTGTGCGTCCACACCCTCTTCATTTTGCCTCTTGTGTGTGTATACGGACCTGTGTGCGTATGCACAGACGGCATGATAGCTGGCAATTATAACACTTCATGTTAAAAAAAAAAGAATGTTCTGTGCGTGCGCACATGCTTGTGCGTATGCACACCTTTTAACCCCCCTCTGTTGAGAGCGCTCGCACACACTTATGCGTCTGCTCATCCTCCATTTCTTTAGCTTATGTGTGTGTGCACACGTTTGTGCGTACTCACACTTCTTAATACCTCTTCTGCTTGGAGTGTTCACACGTTCTGTGCGGACGCACCTCCTCTATTCCGCCTAGTGTGCGTACGCACACATACCTGTGCGTACGCACGCCCTTGTTTTCCCACCACTATACTTCTTTTCTTCTCTTCTCTTTATTTCTTCTCTTCTTCTTCCTTCCAACCCTCTCTTCTCTTGCTTTTAACCTCTTCTCTACTTGTTTTACTTTGTTTTGTTTGCATTTCATTTTCCTTTTGGTAATTATATTAGTTTTATTTTAGTTGTTTGTTAATTAAATAAATTGCAAGTGTTTGTTTGATGATTATTGGGTTGCTTCTTGCTTGAATTTTGATTTAATGAATATGTGCACTATGTATCAAGTCTTTGTTTTATTGCCTAGATGAATTGCAAGTTTAATGCATGTGTTGTAGCTACCATATGTGTTAGACTATATCCTTGATTGGCATCTTAATCATGAATTATGCACTTTTACTTTAGTGAATTGAGTTGAACTACTTAGTCATCATGATTCTTAAGTGAATATAATCACATAACAGGGTATTTGTTCCTTGTTAATGCTTTGCATTTTTTTTAGTTGACTTGACTTTGTTCTTATCAAGACTTGTCACCCTTTGTAACAAGCACCTTATACATATGATTATTTCATTATTTCTAAGGATAAATAAGTAGTCACTTTTTATCATTGAATTGGTTATTGTTAATTGTGTCATTTTCTATTAATTTTGCACTTTCACTTGCACAATTTCAATATCCAATATCTCAAACACTCAATTCACTTTTAAGGTTCCCTAGGGTTGCTTGTACCTTAAGTTTGGCTTATTCTTCACTTGCAACCTAGGCCACTTAATTGAGGAACATGCTATTTCTTTTGCTTATGTGGTTACCGTTCTACCTTGTCAATGTGTATGTTCTAAAGTGTGCGCATACTTAGGATACACACAATGCCTTTTATCATACCACACTACTATGACATTTTCCTCAATTCTTGTTTTCGACAGCAACCCAGAGCCCCCGTGCCCACCAGTTGAAGGTGGAGCCTCCTAGTTCTTCACCCTCACCTCCCCAGATTGAGTCCATGCACGAAGGACCCTGCAACGTTTAAATGTGGGGGAGGATCCGCATTTTCGAGGCGTAAATCTCTCTTTCTCAACACCTTGCACTTATTATTATATAGTAGTTATGCATATTTTGCTATTTTGCTCTGAATTTTGGCTTGTAGATATGTTCTTTTTGGTTTTTAGTCTTGATTGTGATTTGGGATGATGTGATTGATTGCACCTAGTTTGATTTCCTATATACTTGCTATTTTGGTTTGGTTGAAATTAGAAATTAAACTTAGGATTTTTGACCTTTTCCATCCAATCACATTATATATACATATATAGAATAAATGTTAGTCAATTTAATGAAATTTCCAAGAAGCTCACTTTTTATATAGGGCATTGAAATTCAAATTGAATTGAGTTGAAAACTTTTGAAACTTGCATGATTTATACATTGTGAAATATGGTTTTTGAGTTAAAGAACATACAACTTGTGAGCTTTTGAGCCTTATTGTGTGGTTACATTATTTGACCACTTATTTCATTCTTGTGTGTTGCTCTTCTCTATGATTACCATCTTGGGTTTGTTTAATTTTATATATCCATTGTTTAATGTATATTTATGCATTTATGTGATTGAGGCCATCACTTCTTTATAGCTCACTTAACCCAAATAGCCTACCCTTTTATTTACCTTTATTTGCCACTTTGATCCCTTTTAATCCCCTTCGTTCTTTCTTTTGCCACATCATTAACCTTACGCAAAAAACAATGAAATTCCCTTTATTTGAATCTTTGAGTAGCTTAAGTTAATGAGAGTGTGTGATGTTTAAGTGTGGGGAAATTTGGGAACTTTGGTTGATGAATAGGTGTTTTATGCTAATTGAAAAATGTTAGAAATTTGGGTGCATACTCATGTAATATTATGAAACCATGTGCATTGATGAGTTGGTATATATATTATGTTCTTGGAAAAAAAAAAGAAATAATGAAAAGGGGACAAAATTACCCCCAATATGAAATTCAATAATAATCAATGCATATGTGATGGAATTGAATTTGATGCATGAGTGCGTGTATATGTAAAAGTGAGATTTTGGGTAGCTAAGTTTGATATTAAAATTGTATAGGGTAAGTATGTGTTAGGTGAGAACTTAGGTTAATCAAATATTCAAATGCAACCTCACCTAGCCATATATATATCCTTACCTTTAACCTTAGCCCCATTACAACCTTAAAAAGACCTCATGATATTTGCATATGTACATTAAATTTGTGTTGATTGGTTAGATGAAGAACAAAATTTAGAAAGAACGATTAGAGGAGAATTGAGTGAATTGGCCCTAAACACTTGAGTGACTAGAGTGCATACACATATCTGGTGAGGGTTCAATCACTCAATTCCATATTTCCACCTATGATCATTTCTTATCTTGCAAGTTTGGTTAAATTCTTTTATGACTCAATTCAATTGTGAATAGGATTTGGTTACAATTGCCTTAGCCCTTGATTGTGTATAGATGCTTTCTTGGAAACTGATTTGTTTGGACTAATTAAATACATATAGATAGTTAGATAGTATAGTTACATACATATAGGTACATTGCATATAGATAGTTTGCATTGAATAATTGTTGATTCCCCTTCTTATCTTTCTTTGGTATAGCATGAGGACATGCTATTGTTTAAGTGTGGGGATGTGATGAATCCACATTTCATGATATTTATTTGCTCTATTTGGGTGGATTTCATCAACTTTTCTTACATTTATCCATTGGAATAGCATGCTTTTGTGAATTATTTCCTAATTGTGCTTCATTGTGAAAAACAGGCTTTTCATGCTTAAATTGCTAATTTTAATTCAATTTTCTCCCATTGGATGCCTTCATATATTTGTTTGAGTTATTTAAGATTTTGAAGGCAAGAATGGCTTGAGAAAGTGGAAGGAAAGCATGCAAAGTGGAAGAATTCAAGAAAGGAATGATTTGGAAAGCTGTCCATCCTGACCTCTCGGTACTAAATTAGTCATAACTTGAGCTATAAAGGTCCAAATGAGGCGGTTCTAGCGGCATTGGAAAGCTAACGTTTGGGGCTTCAAAATGATATGCAATTTGCTATAGTGGACATAAGTCTAAGTGTGCGTACGCACAGGTACTTGTGCGTATGCACAAGTAGGGATTCAGCAAGTGTGCGTACGCACACATCTGTGCATACACACAGGTCCTGGCACGTGACCTCATTAATTGCAACTCGTTGGCAGCGATTTTTGGGCCCCCAAAACCCAATCCAACTCATTTCTAAAGCTATTTCAAGCCAAATGGAAGAAGGATGAAGGGGGGAGCACTTAGGTTTAGATTTTTACATGTTTTAGCTTAGTTTTCTAGAGAGAGAAGCTTCCCCTTCTCTCTAGAATTAGGGTTCTTTAGTTTAATTTCTTGTAATTTCTACTTTTAATTCTTGTTTTCATTTACTTTTCCTTGTCATTTATTGTTATTGCATCTTTGTTCTTCTTTAGTTCTCTTGTTATTTTCTTTATTTTGTCATTTTTATGTTTATGGATACTTTTGTTGATTTTAATTTCAATTAATGCAACTTATGTTTTATGTTCATTTAATGCTTCCTTTAGTTGTTGTTATCATTTTTTTGCTTTTGGTAGTTACATTTTATTTTTAATGCAATTTAATCTTATTTTATTTTCATGCACACCAAGTGTTTGATAAAATACTTGACTTAGTCTTTACTTAGGTTTTCTCCACTCTTGGCTTGAAATTGATGACTTTGGTGACCCTTGAGTCATTGATGTTCATTCTTGTTTGATACATTAGAGTAGTTAGTTGATTTGGTCTCCATTGACTCTATGTGACCCTTAGTGTTGACGTAGGACTTATGGATTGAAATCAACTATGCCTACTTGACTTATCCTCGATGTTAGGGTTAACTAAGTAGGATTAACTCTTCATAATCATCATGTGTTTGTGGTCAATGACTACGATAGGTAATCTTAGCTCTCAATTACTTGCCAAGAGGTTTCTTGCATTTAAAGTTTCCTTTTCTTGCATTTAATTACTTTGAATTTTATTGCTTTGATGTTTAATTTCTTGCATGTTTAGTTTCACACTCTTGGTTGAGAAATTAGGTGTTTGGGTAGAATTGAGTTGTGGATGTCCATTTCGCATTGTGTGAGGATTGTTAATTAGTTTGGTTTCCCTTTACTCTAAGTGACCCACTAGTGTTGACTTAGGACTTAGGGATTGGGATGAATTATGCCCTTTTGATTAATCCTCGATGTTAGGATTGACTAATTGGGATTAATTCACACACAATTACCATGTTTGTAGTCCATGACTAGGATAGGAATCCTTAATTCCCCAATTCTCACCAAGAGCTCTTTTTAGTATTTAATTTACATTTTCATTGCTTCACTTTCTTTCCATTTTATTACTTCCATGCTTCCTTACTTTCTTGCCTATTTACATTCCTTTCTTCTCATGCCATCCAACCTTCATTTCCTTCATAGCCAATAACATGACACGTCATTGCAACTCCTAGGGAACACGACCCGGAAATTTAATACTCTCGGTTTATTTTGTGTATTGATTGTGACTATTCATTTGATTTACATTTGATTATGATCAGTGGTTGGCTTTGGACTATACTTGCAATGTCAATCCTATTTTTAGTGTAAAAATCCAAATCTATGCTTTTGGTCGTTCATCAAATTTGGCGCCATTGCCAGGGAGTTGCAATGGTGTATGTTTTTGGCTATTGTGTATATGTAAATATTGGAAATAGCTTGTTTTTGGTTGATTGTACATATTTTGCTTGCTTGTTTTTGGATATTTGTAAATATGTTAATATTTTAAATAGCTTATTTTTGTTTGCTATTGTGAATATGTTGATATTGTGAATATGTTTCTCTTGTTTGTTTTTGTTTTTCTTGTTGGAAGCTCATGGCTTGTTGGACACTGCATCAAAACTTAGTGCAATTAATTGGGAATTGTGGAGATTTTAGCATTGCTGGAAGCTCCATGATGAATATAAGCACAAGATCAAAGCTCCCCATAAGTCTAACTTAAAGACAATAAATGAAAGTGCTAGGTGGGAGACACACCACCATGGTAACACCTTTCTAACCCTTTCTTTGTACATAGTTTCAATTTATTGCATTTTGTCTCTTGTATATAGCGCAGGTTTAGTTTAATTTCAAGCTTAATTTGCTTAGATTTTAGTTTAGATCATGTGTTTTTGATGAATAATATGTTTTGGGGTTGAAAAACTATTTTGGATTTCAAGTTTGGTGCCTCAGAGCATTAAATTTTTTATTTTTTTTTGAAAGGGAGGTGTGCCGGCGCACACAGGATGTGCAGACGCACAGAAGGAGAGGAGTGTTCCCTCGCACACGCTGTGCGAGTGCTGGGGATAGAGGGAGTGTTTAAGGGTGTGCGTGCGCATATTGCTGTGCGTACGCACAGGAACTGGAAAATAGGGGATCTGTGCGGACGCATAAGGCTGTGCACACACACATATCTCTGTTCCTGCAACAAAAATGATGCCTCCAAGGCATCAAACTGGATAGCTAAAACAGGTTTTCAAGTCCCAAAACATCACAAAACTCCCAAAAGCACATTATTTCACTAAAATTACTTAACAAACATCAAAATAAATCTAACCAACCAAGCAATATAGCCAATTATTCATGAAACAAAAGGTAAAAGAGAGAAAATTAGAATGATATTACCATGGTGGGTGTCTCCCACCTAGCGCGTTGGTTTATAGTCCTAAGTTGGACTTGGTGAGGAGATCCTTATTAGGGCGGCTTATATTTCCACTCCTCCTTGATCTTTTGTTCATCCTGTTCTTGATCATCACCCTTGCACTTGGATGAACAATGTCTCAAATAACCATTAGGACACTTGTACATTCCCCGGAATCCACTAATTCGACTCTTGCACCATAATTGAGCTCTAAATGTTGGACTGGCTCCTCGGATGAACTTTCCATTTCTTGGCCAATCAACCTTCTTCCCTTCACCATCCACTACTCCAAGAAAGGTTCGAAGTTGACCATCCGTTTCTAAGACGGCATATTGGTGTGGGGCTAGAAAGCTCGTTGAAGAAATCTTCACCCACTCAATTCGCTCTTGCACAAATGCTTTCATCTCTTGGGAACTAAAATCTTCCTCAACCTCTTTTGAATCTTCTTCATCACCACTCAAGTCAAAAATTGGAGGTTGTGTGTAGTCCACATCAACATCTCCTTCCAATTCTAATAATGGAGGTTCATGAAGGTCATAGAAGAAATTACCCAAGTTGGACAAAAAATATCGAATGATGGAATCCTCTTGATCAATTCCTACCAACTCTTTTTTTATCTCCTTTTGCACTTCATGTTGTGACTTGACATCTTGATTTTGATTTTGCAATTCTTCTTGCACTCCACACTTTTCACTCGGTTTCACAAATTCATCCACTAGAATTTCTTGCTTGTGGCATGAATACAATGAAGCTAAATGATCCAAAGCTTTTGCTAAAGTAGACATGACTTGTTCTTGCTTCTTCTGGAACTCTTGTTGTTCTTGAATGAGAGTGAAAAGTACTTCTTGTGTGGCTTGATCCATATATGAAGATGAAGATTGAGATGATAAAGGTTGACAATCAAACTCATGAGGGTGATGGTTTTGGTTTTGTATGTAGTGAGGTGATGGTGTGTAAGATTGGTGACTATAAAGGTAAGTGTTTGGATTCCATTGGGGTGCATTGTGGTGATAGAGTGAAAAAGTCATCAAGAAAAAGATAAACAAAAAACCTACTAGGAAAAGCAAACAAACAACCAAAAAGTGCTATTTACACTATTAACATATTTACATCAACCAAATGATATAACACCGATTGCATCCCCGGCAACAGTGCCAAAAATTTGATGTGGACAAAATCGTTGGTTAAGAATTCCTTCTCGGTGAAAGAGAGATAACCTCGTTGTAAGTATAGCTCTCAACCAACAAGTAATGCCCGACCAAAGTTTACAATTTCTAATTAAACCGAGAGTTGTTAAACCTCGGGTCATTGTCCCTAGGATGCAATTGAGAGTGTTTCTCATTCGATTGTGAGGGCAAAAAGGGGTTCCATAATCAAAGAACAAAAGATTAAAAGAACTAAGGAATGCTCAAAATTGGGAATTAATGCAAGTAAAAAGGAAACAAGATCAAAACTAGTGAAAATGCATAAAAGAAGCCTTGACTTGGGATTGAGAGTCCAAGTAATCCTATCATTGCCATAACCACAACTATGGTAATTATCATGAGTCAATCTCGCCTAGTCAACTCCAACCATCGAGGAGTAAGCCAAGCAAGAATAATTGACCTTAATCCATAAGTTCTAACTAACTTACCAAACTAGTTGATAAAAGGCTAGCGTCAATGAAAACAAGAGTTAACTAACTACCCAAGAATTACCACTAAATATTGGACGTTATGACTCTAGTATCCTAGGAACTCAAACCACAAGCCAAGGTGTGAAAATCTACTCAAAATCTAAAGTTAGTATTTTCATAAACACCTTATGTGCATAAAAGTAAAGCATGGAAAATTTCAAGGAAAATTATAAAACTATAACCAACTATCAATCAAAACCAAACATAAACAAGCAATCAAACATAAAGGAAGCATGTAACATAAAATTCATTGATCAAAACTTCAAGAAACACAAAGTTGCAATATGAAGAAAGTAACTTGAACCAAAAGGAAATGAAGCTAAAAGTGCTTTAATTAAAGAGGAAATGAGAGTAGTTACAATTAAAGAAGCAAAATCAAAGATCAAAGCTTGATATAAAATGCTACAAGAAAACTACATAAATCCTAAGAGAGCTCTCTACTCTACACTACTTCTACTCCTAATACTATGAAAAACTATGTAAAATTATATCTAAGTCCTAATGAAAGCTAATCTCCTCATATGTATTGATTTTCCCTTGATATAGCCTCTAAATTCAGCCTTCTAGCCTTCCAAAATGGGCCAAGAGGCCTCCAAATTTGCGCAGCACATGTTTCATTAATGAAATCACGTGCAGGGACCTGTGCGGACGCACAGACGTATGCGTCCGCACACTCGGCTGAAAGTTGACCTATGCATATGCACAGGTGCTTGTGCGTACGCACACATTGAAATCTTCTCTTGTGCGCATGCTTGAGGGGTTGTGCGCACGCACACTTCGCTGTGTGTGCTTTTCCTTGTTTTCTTCATGTTTTCTCCCTTGTACATGCTTTCTTCCACTTTTGGCCATCCATTCTTGCCTCCAAGGTCTGAAATCACTCACAAACCATATCACGGCATCGAATAACATAAAAGTGGAATTAAAAATCACTAATCCAAGCATTAAAACGCATATTTTCACATTTTGGATCAAATTAGGGATCAAACACAAAATTATGCTATTTGGGTGCTTAAGTGTGAGTTCATATGCTAGAATCCATTTAAATCAAGCAAAAATATATTAGAAAATATGGACTCATCAGATGGCCTTGCACTCCTCTCTTGGATTAACCTCAGTGTTACTTGGAAGAGTATTAGGAGGGGTCTCAGGGATTTTCTTGCTCAGCTGACCAACTTGTACCTCTAGATTTCTGATAGAGGACTTGTTTTGGTTATAAAACTATGAGTGGTCTTAGAGAGTTCAGAGACTATGGTTGCTAAGTCCGAAAGGCTCTGCTTATAACTTTCTATCTGTTGCTGAGAAGATGGAAATGGTAGTCTGTTGTTGATCCTATTCTGGGTTCTTCCACCTTGATTTTGTTGAAGCCTTGCTAAGGCTTCTGCTGATCCTTCCATGAGAAATTAGGATGATTTTTCCATGAAGGGTTGTAGGTGTTTCCATAGGGTTTTCCTATGTAATTCACCTCTTTCATCATGGGTTGATTAGGATCATAGGCATCTCCTTCATAGGAGGTGTCTTGAGTGTTGCCAACTGCAGCTTGGATTCCAGTCAAATGTTGAGAGATCATATTGACCTGTTGAGTCAAGATCTTATTCTAAGCCAATATGGCATTCAGAGTGTAAACCTCTAGAACTTCTTTCTTCTGAGCTAACCCATTGTTAATAGGGTTCCTCTCAAAAGTGTACATGAATTGGTTGTTAGTAACCATTTCAATGAGTTCCTGCGCCTCTGTAGGCGTTTTCTTCAAGTGGAGTGATCTACTAACAGAATGGTCCAACGACATCTTGTACATATCAGATAGACCATCATAGAAGATATCTAGGATAGTCCATTTAAAGAGCATATCAGGAGGACACCTCCTGATTAGTTGCTTGTATCTTTTCCAAGCTTCATAGAGGGATTCACCCTCTTTTTGTCTGAAGGTTTGAACTTCCACCCTGAGCTTGCTCATCTTTTGAGCTGGAAAGAACTTTGCCAAGAAATCATTGACCAACTTTTTCCAAGAGTCTAGGCTTTCCTTAGGTTGGGAATCCAACTATATCCTAGCTTTGTCTCTAATAAAAAAAAGGGAAAAGCATAAGCCTGTAAACCTCCGCATCCACTCCATTGGTCTTAGCAGTGTCATAGATTTGCAAAAATTTAGATAGGAACTGATATGGATCTTCTAGTGGAAGTCCATAGAACTTGCAATTCTGTTGTATTAGAGAGATTAACTGAGGCTTAAGCTCAAAGTTATTTGCTCTAATCGCAGGTATGGAGATACTTCTTCCATAGAAGTCAGAAGTGGGTGCAGTGAAGTCACCAAGGACCTTCTTTGTATCTTCTTCATTATTCTGTTTGACTGCCATATCTATGTTTTCAGCTTCTTATTCGAATATCTCTGTGAGGTTTCGTCCTGAGTATTGTGCTTTAGCTTGTTGTAAATGCTTCCTTAAGGTCCTCTCAGGTTCAGGGTCAAGAGTAAAGAGAGTTCTTTATCCTTGTTCCTACTCGTAAACAATAGGAAGGAATGCAAAAAAAGAAGAAGAAAATGATTCTCTATGTCAGAGTATAGAGGTCCTTTGTTAGACAGAGATAGATCAAGAAGAAAAGAAAAGAAGATGTCTTTTAACAAGGATAGTTTTCGAAAATAAATAGAGAGAGAAGGTGAGATATTTTCGAAAATAGAGAGGGAAAAGAAGAAGAAATTTTTGAAAAAGAAGAGAGAGAAAATAGTTAACAAATTTTGAAAAAAAGAAAGAAAAAGGAAAATAAAAAGAGAATAAGATAAACCATGCAACTAGACAATTAATAAGATTTGAAAATTAAGTAGGTGATTTTCGAAATAGAAGAGAGAGAAAGAGGTAAGAAGTTTTCAAAAATTGAAGAGAGAGAAATTAGTTAGAAAGTTTTGCAAAAGATAGAAAAGAAAAAGAGAAAGAAGAATAAGATCAGATAAGTAACTAATTAAGAAAGATTTGAAAATAAGATAAGATAGAAGATTTGAAAAAGATTTGATTTTAAAAATTTTGAAATTTAAAATTTTGGAAAGAAAAAGTCCAAAAGATAAGATAAGAATTGAAAAGATTTGAAAAAGATTTAATTTTGGAAATTTTTTGCATTTAAATTTTGCAAAAGATTTGATTTTGAAATTTTAAATTTTAAATTTTAAATTTTGAATTTTGGGTTTTAAAATTTGAATTTGAAACAAGATAAGATAGAATTTTTGAAATTTAAAGAAAGATAAACCAAAGATAAGATAAAGATTTGAAAAGCTTTGAATTTTAAAATTTAAAAGAAAGATATGATAGGAAAGAATCAAATTAAAGGAAGATATGATAAGATTTGAAAATTAAAATTTGAAATTAAGATAAGATAAGAAAGTGATTTGAAATTAAAATTTGAAAATTTTTTGGAAATTTTGAAAATTTTTTTGAAATAAGATAAAAAAAATATATTTTTTATTTTTTGAATTAATGAAGAAAGGGAAAAACAACTAAAAGACACCAAACTTAAAATTTTTAGATCTAAGACTCTAAATTTTTTAAAATTAAAGAGAAAAACACCAAAAGACACCAAACTTAAAACTTTTAATATCAAAACAAGAAAAGAAACAAGAACAACTTGAATACCAAGATAGAACACTAAGAACAATTCGAAAATTCAAAGAACACAAAGCACACAGAAAAGACACCAAACATAAGAATTGACACTAGACTCAAACAAAAGGCACTATTTTTGAAAATTTTTGGAAAGGAAAATAAGAAAGTTCGAAACTTTAACAAGAACAAGAACAAAAAGACTCAAACAAAAGACAAAGATTAATAAAGAAAAGAAAAGGTTTTGAAAAATTTTTTATTTTTTTGAAAAAGAAAACAAAAGACTCAAACAAAATAGTAAAAAGTATCTAATCTAAGCAACAAGATAATCCGGCAGTTTGTCAAATCCAAATAATCCCTAGCAACGGCGCCAAAAACTTGGTGCATGAAACTGACTCCGCACATTTCGCACAGATAGACCGGCAAGTATACCGGGTCGTCCAAGTAATACCTTAGGTGAGTGAGGGTTAATCCCACGGAGATTGTTGCTTTGAGCTAGCAATAGATACCTTATAGATATTAGTCAAGCGGATAGAAAATATAGTTTGTCATGAAGAACGCATAAAAATAGCTAAATAAATAGAACGTTACTAGATAGGTGTGGAATCAATGGTATGAGAATGGTTGAGGCTTTGGAGATGCTTTGTCTTTCCGGATTAACTTTTCTTACTGTCTACTTCAATAACTTTCTGATTCCTTTAGTGCAGCCGTAAGTGATTAACTCATGTCCTCTCATCAAGTTAACCTCCTCCACTACAGCAATCCACCATGTTGTAAGTGACTCATGTCCTCTCATCAAGCCACCTCTAAGTTTCTTAGTGTATCAGAAGATGAAGCTCTAAGAAATTCACTCCCCTTCATGATCCTACTCAAGGTGCCACAGATAAGGCAGATCTTCCGGATCAGAGAATGCTGCTTCTCAGACTCTAGCCTTAGCACCACAGAGACCTCACTTTCCCATGGTCAACGGGATTTCATGTCACGTATCCAAAGTTGCCCAGGTACTCTATTAGAATCCACAATAAAATCTCTAGCTTTGGTTCAACGCTATCTGGGTTAGGACTCACACGGAACCCATGAAGAAGAAGGGTGACTGTCACGGGTGACCCTCAATTCATAAGATGAAGAACGAGGTTGCATAAGACAATGGAATCAAATATATTGAAATAGAATAGTAATATTATTAATCCATGAAAGTCAGCAGAGCTCCTATCCTTAACCTTAGGAGGTTAGTGACTTATACTGTACAAAAGGTAATATATACTAATCTGCTAACTAGGAATTATAGAAATAAGATAAATTAATTTTGTAGTGCGAAAATCCACTTATGAGGCCCACTTGGTGAATGTTTGGGCTAAGCTACAGTGAAGCCACGAGTTGATGCTCCCTTTTGGGCGTCCAACGCCAGCTTTGGGCTCCTGAATGGGCGTTGGATGCCAGCTACTCCCCTTTGGGAGTTGGAAACCAAGAATGGGGCTGGTGGCTGGCGTTGAATGCCAGTTTTGGGCCTTTATCTTCAAGAAAAAGTATAAACAATTATATATTTCTAGAAATCCCTGGATGTTAGCTTTCATTATCCGTTGAGAGTGTGCCATTTGGATTTCTGTAGCTCTAGAAAAGCTCTTTTGAGTGCACGGAGGTTAGATCCTAGCAGCATCTGTAGTCCTTTCTCTGTCTCTGAATCAGACTTTTGCTCAAGCTCCTCAATTTCAGCCAGAAAATACCTGAAATCATCATAAAATACACAAACTCAAAGTAGAATCCAAAAATTTGAATTTAGCACCAAAACCTATGAAAATATAATAAAACTTAAAAAAAACATAATGAAAACTGTATGAAAATGATGCCAAAAAGTGTATAAAATATCCACTCATCAGTACTCCTTAATTGAAAAGCTTGGCATTCTTTTCTTATCTGTTCAGACAAGTTCTGTTTATCCTGGTTCAACCGTGCTTCCATATTCTTGTTGGAGGCTCGGGTCTTCTGCACTTCTTCTTGCAAGCTTAGCACTTGTTGTGTGAGGCAGTGTAGTTGATGTTTTAATGACTCACTTTGCTTAGGAAGGTCTAATTCAGTGGATACTGTCTTAACCTCTCCCTTCATTAGAGTCTCATTAGATGAGTATAGGTGCTGATTACTGGCAACTGTCTCAATGAGCTCATGAGCTTCCTCAATTGTCTTTATCATTTGGATTGAACCACCTGCAGATTGATCTAAGGACATCTTAGTCATATCTCTGAGTCCGTAATAGAAAATATCTAGCTTTACCTATTCTGAAAACATTTCAACGGGACAGCTTCTCAACATCAACCTGTATCTCACCCAAGCATCATAAAGAGACTCATTCTCTTCCTGTCTAAAGCCTTGAATGTCCAGTCTTAGCTGGGTTAGCTTCTTTGGGGGGAAGTAGTGGTACAAAAACATGTCCACCAACTTATTCCATATTTTCAAGCTTGATTTGGGCTAACTATCCAACCACCTCTTTGCTTGGCCTTTTACAGCAAATGGAAAGAGTAGCAGCCTATAGACATCCTAGTCTACTTTGCTAGTTCTTACTGTGTCAACTATCTGCAAGAATTCAGCAAGGAATTTTGTGGATTCTTCTTGTGAAAGTACCTGAAACTGGCACTTTTGCTGTACTAGAGTGATTAGCTGTGGGTTGAGCTCAAAATGAGCTACTCCAATAGTAGGTATACTGATGCTGCTTCCATAGAAGTCAGGAGTGGGGGCTATATAAGACCCCAAAGTTCTTCTGGGTTGTGCATTCCCAATTAGATCCATAGTGATTTCAGTGTTCCTGCACAAATAAGAGATAATAAAAAGTAGGAGTCTCTATGTCAAAGTCTAGAGAACTCCAGATGAGATATCCCAAAGAAACAATAAAAGAATTCTTTTTAATTAATTTCAAAAAAAATTAAAAAATTCGAAAAGAAATGATTATAAATTTCGAAAATTAAAAAGAGAAAGTCAATTAAAGATTTTAAAATTCAAATTTGAAAGAAAGAAATACCAATGAAACACCAAACTTAAATTTAAAACAAGATAAAACAAACAATTAATTAAAAAAATTGAAAATAAGATAAAAGATTTGATTTTGAAAATTTTTGAAACTTAAAAAGAAAGAGTCCATCAAAGATTTGCAAAATTAAATTTTGAAAAGAAAAAGTCAAACAAGATAAGATAAGATTTTAAAATTAAGATAGAAGATTTGATTTTTTTTAAAAAAGTTTTGAAATTAAAAAGAGAAGAGAGAGGAGGAGTTAGAAATTTTCGAAAAAAAGGATGAAAGAGAGAGTAGTTAGAAGGTTTTGAAAAAGAGGAAAGAGAAAGAAGAATTAAAGAGACACCAAACTTTTAAATTTGAAAAAGGTAAAACAAGTAACTAACTAGCTAACTAATAAGGTATGAAATTAAAATAAAAGATTTGAATTTGAAATTTGAATTTTAAAATTTGAATTCAAAAGAAGATAAGATTAACAAGATTCGAAATTTGAATTTAAAAGGAAAGAGTTAAACAAGATAAGATTTAAAATTTAAAATTTAAAAGATTTGAAATTCAAAATTGAAATTTTTTTTTTAAATTTAAAGATTTGAAATTCAAATTTGAAATTTTAAACAAGATAACTAAAATAATATTTGAAAATCAAAAGATAAGAAAGATAAGATATGATTTTAAAATTTAAAAATTACCAACAAAACACACCAAACTTTAAAATTTAAATTCAAATAAAGATAAGATAAAGATTTTAGAAATTAAAAAAAATTTTAAAATTTTAAAATATTTTTTTTAATTTAAAAAGATAAAGGAAACACTCAAGACATACCAAACTTACAAATTTTGAAATTAAATACACTAAATTTCAAAAATTTAAAGAGAAAAACACTAAAAGACACCAAACGTAAAAAGTTTGAAATCAAACACAAGAAAACAACAAAAACAGTTCAAATACCAAGAAAGAAAAACCAAGAACATGTTTTCAAAAACTCAAGAAAAGTCAGACTAAAACAAGCCCAAAAGACAGAACAATGCAAACCCAACTGACACCAAACTTAAGAACTGACACAAGACTCAAACAAAAGAAAAGATTACTAAAGAAAAGAAGTACCTAATGTAAGAAACAAGATAGTTCGGTAGTTAGTCAATCTCGAACAATTCTCGGCAACAGCGCCAAAAACATGGTGCGCAAAATTTAACTCCGCACAACTAAACCGGTAAGTGCACCGGGTCGTCCAAGTAATACCTCAGCTGAGTGAGGGTCGAATCCCATGGAGATTGTCGAATTGAGCAAGCAATGGCTATCCTGTAAATCTTAGTCAGGTGATTAGAAGAGATTGTTGTTTGTTTGAAAGCATAAACAAAATAGTAAAGAACGAAATACCAGATTTTATATAAAAACAGTGATAAATATTCAGTTAAGGCTTCGGAGATGCTATTTCTTTCCATATTAACTTTACTTACTGTCTACTTCAATAACGAATAATTCATTCAATGGCAGTCGTAAGTGACTAATTCATGTCCTCTCATCAAGTTAATCTCTTCTAAACCACAGCAGTCCATCATATCTAAGTAACTCATGTCCTCTCATCAAGTTGACTCATGGCTTCTCACTGTAGCTGAAGATGAAGCTTTAAGCAATCCACTCCCCTTCACGATCCTACTCAAAACGAGATTTCATGTCACGTATCCAAAGTTGCCCAGGCACGCTCTTGGAATCCGCAATGCATTCTCTAGCTTTAGTTCAATGCTATCCGGGTCATGACTCGCACAAAACCCATGTAGAACAAGGATGAATGTCACAGTTCACTCCCAATTCATTGAGATTGAAGGACGAGAATGCATAAGAGAATAGAATCTGACATATTGAAATAGAAACAGTAATATTATTAATCCATAAGAATCAGCAGAGCTCCTAACCCTAACTTAAGAGGTTTAGTTGCTCATAGCTTATAGAAGATAGTAAATGTAGTAGTATATTATTATTTTCTGTTTTGTTATTTATTCTCATTTGATATTATTTTCCTTTATTTTTAATTGTCTTTCATAGTTACTTTGCTTTCTAACATTTGTGATCATGTATACCTCTTAGAACAAAGACAGAAATATTTAGAATTGAAAACAGAACACCCTGGTGGAAATCGCTTGCTGGCGTTGAATGCCAAACAAGGAGCAGAAAGGGCATTCAGACACCTATAAGGGTTCTTGCTGGCGTTGAGTGCTAGAATGGGAGCATTCTGGGTGTTCAACGCCCTAAGGGGAAAGGACGCTTGGCGTTGAACGCCAGCCAGGGAGCAAGGCTGGGTGTTCAACGCCCATGAGGGGAATGTGCCTGGCGTTGAACGCCAGAATAGGGGTATTCTGGTACCTGGGACATATCAACCAAATAATAGGTCCAGTATTGGATGTAGCTTTCCCTCTAGGGAAGATGCCAAATGTAACACCCTAATTAGCCTAAGCCTTACCTCGCGTCGTAAAGCAAAGGTTAATCAAAGGTTACGACAGTGCTAAGGTTATACATAGATTATATAGAAGGAATTAATAACATCTAGAAGCCCGATGAAGAATATAGCTCAAAAATAGGATTTGAAAAGGGTAAAAAACGTACTAGCGAAGCTGTTAACTTAAGGCACAAGAAACAAATGTAATATAACAAAGTATAGTAGTATACTCTCATAAGAATCTAGCCACAGCTCGCAGAGTTTAAGCCGGCTAGCCATATACAGACCATATGTGAAAACAGACAGTAAAATAGCTTATACAATTTTTGTTCTCTCAAATACAAGCCTCTAGGCAAAACAAAACACAAAAGTGTGAGACGTATACATAGTAAATCAAAATACACCAAAAGGGTATTCAGATCCTCCGCTCCTATCACCAATCAGACAACTCACCGAGGTGGATTGTGACCTACATCTGAAAAACACAACAGCAATATGGTATGAGAACCGGAGGTTCTCAGTATAGTAACAGTGCCCAATGATGTAGGATATAAGACTCAGGGATGCCAGAGGCAATCCTAGACTCCATATCCATCACAAGATTCAAACTTAAAGCGTCTAAAACAAAAAAGCATAATATGTAGAGTCTTAACAAAACTTAAACCATTGCACCCAAAAATGGTAATCTATCCCAAGGGATTTCTAATCTAATCAAACACTGTTGTCCCAAGCCTTCACCAACCAATCCTCCATGTGATCCCATCGCCATTGCCTTACGAACCTCCTCAATCCCAGTAGAAAGCATCTGTATATACAATACAAGTAAAACACAAGTATAGGCATATATAGCAATTAATTCAAATAGCAATTAGACATGTTATACAGATAGGAAAACAATATCAAGTTCACAAAGCATACAAACAGATAGAAAATGCACATGATGAATGCCTGCCCTACTGGCTATGATATCACATTGTCGGTTCAACTACCAACCTGACACATCTCCATGGAGATGTTGCCCTTCGGATTTATGGTGTGGGAACCCCCGAGATATAGTGCTCGGATCACTATCTAGGGTTTTGCGCCTGTACACTCTGATGATCCGAAGGGATGAGAGCAGGATCTATTGCCACTGACATAACATCTAAGTGCAAGCAGGACGAACCACCGCCCTTACGCTGCTGCCGCTACCTCGACAGGCGAGATCCAACCTCGCCCCCTGCCGGGCGCATAACGTCTCATAATCTCAATGAAAAGCAGTGCAGTGGTTTTCGAAAACATTTTTAGTACAAGATGGATCCATCACTTCATTCAGAGCCCACGACTCTTTTCAACCATTGATAATTCACATTTCAGTTCCAAACTCAACAGTTCCTAAATTCTCATCTCATTTATCAACCATTCATCACACATCATCAAGCCTTCCTCACTACGTTAGAAACCTAGTACTCCGTTTACTAACTTTTTCCAAATAATAGTATCTAAAACCCTTAAATCTTTTCCTATGTTTGAGTATCCAAAAATTTGCCCAAAAGTCTTAAAAAGGTGTTATAGAAGCTTACAACCTCGTCGGGAAGGTGAAATAGTTGAAAATAAAGCAAAATTTGTGAAACAGGGCGTGTGGCCGACAAGGCCCTTTTCCCTAAATATCTTGGGAAGCGAAGCGCAGGTTTCTGATTCAGAGAGAAAGATAGAAATCGAAAGGCAAAGAGATAGGCAAGCCAAACCAAATAAGGAATGTTTCAATCTTTACCTCTTTTTGTAAGCCAGCAATCATAGGGTAAGCCCATCTCATGGAGAAAGCTTACATGTTGGGCCAGGCTAGTTTGATTCGATGGTAGGAGTCCACGAAGTGAGGCAGCCATTTCCAGAGTGAGCGCCATTGAAGGACTGAAAGCAAGCTTCACACCTTTCACAACGGCATGGTGGTTATTCATGGCCTTCAAGGTTTCATCGCTCCGTTTTCTTGCTCCCATCCGCCTATCTGATCTTTTGAACAGGCCTTCAACTTCAATCAAATAGGCCATAGATCGAGATTCACTCATAAGACAAGCGACTACCAGAAGACTCTAACAACTCCTTACTAAGCAAGACGACTCCATCTCCTGACAGATGAGATTGGACTCAAGCCAAACAAAGGAAAGAAGTCACCACATACTTACTTAATTTGAAAAATGAAGAAGTAAAACAAGATGAGATTCTTAGCAAGTGGAGTGCTCACGCATAGAACGAGAGTATCAGATCCAGTTACGTCAAGTTTCTCAGGCTCCAAAGGACAGGCTTAAAAGCAGTAGTGAGGAACTCTGTACTCTTGATAAGGTACCGAAAAGAGAACTCCTCGAATCACAAACCTATGAATTGAACGATGTTACCGAACACAAAAGTGTTCCTGCAAATGCAAAGTGTTACTACCTTAAGAGGAAAACCTTACCAAAACCAAGAACTAACGGGAATCAGTATGCAAGGTAGGCTTAGGCAAGTGAGTTCCTCGTAAGCGCTGCGATAAAAAGACAAGCAACTATGAGAAGGGGCTTTGCCAAAGAATATATCCCGAAAAAGAAGGTGTTTACTATGATTCTTAGTCGAATGAATGAGTCCTCAACATTGGTCCTATCCGCATTTTTCTACTCACGAACAGCCTCATGGGATTCACCTTTCTTACGTCTACTAAAAGGAATCAATGTCGGCTTCTGCTGGCTACCTGCCCTCTTTGAGTTCTATGATTGCTGTCGTAAGCCCGCATTCTACGTAGCTAGCTTCTTCCTTAACTCCGGACGGGGGGATTCTATCAACAAAATACGAAAGAAGAAGCTCTGCACGACGTGTAACACAATATCATGAGAAGTAACTTTCTTCCCTAAGTTGAATAGAGGCGAAGCACTCGATCTGTTGGGGGAGATAAGGCGAAAAAAAGCATGAATTCTAGCTTCCTCTTGCCGTGCAGGATAGAGAAGTGGGCTTAGTGGGAAAGGGAAAGAATCCTGTCTCTCAGCTCTCTTGAGGAGGATTTACTTTCTGTTTTCTTTAGTGTAACACTCTTCCCTCTGTCCGGATTTCCTAAGTCAATATTGCGTATTAATCCCTGAGGTCCGAGAAAAGATAGGAATTTGAACCTTAGTTGCTTCTTTCTAACTGCCTTCAGAGGCTCACTTCGCTGATCAAGGATTCGATGCCCGGCACACTAAATATAACTCCTAACTATACCTGGCACAGCTGAGGTCGAATAAGAAGAGGAATGGATTTCTAACAACCTTTCCCATCGGGGAGTTAAGACTGACTACAAGGAACTATGGGAATAGTCACAGTTCGCACAGGGGCGTGCGTGCGCACGCCCAGGAAAATTTTTAAAGGTGTGCGTATGAACAGGGGTATGCGTACGCACAGGTACCAAAACTTTCAAAAGCTGTTCATCGCACAACCTGTGCCAGCGCCCCCAATAGACTGGCCTTCTGAACGTGTGTGTGCGCACAGGTCTGTGCATACGCACAGGTTGCAATTTCCGATTGGTGAGCGCGCGCACAAGCTCTGCCAACGCTGCAAGCAGACGGCCTGCCTCTGCATGTGCGGACGCACAGGTCTGTGCATGCTCACAGGTCACAATTTTGCAGAGTGTGCGTGCGCACAACGCTATGCTTGCACAAAAACCAGAAAACTCAGAATTCTGTAACTTTGCAGAAATTTCAAATTTTCAACACCAAATTTGAATGATCATAACTCCCTCTACAAAATTACAAATTTCACAGACTTTATATTGATTTAAAGGATTTTCAAAGATCCTTAATTCTACATAAATTTCAACCAATCTTGAAAACCGAGGCAAAAGTTATGATCAGAAAAAGTTCACCAAAATCCAGTTTTTACCCAAAGTCACAATTTCCTCAATTCCTTTATAAAACACAACCAAACCAACCCAAACCATTCCAAACTCTAATTCTCATTAAAATAAACACTCTATGACATATTACACCAAACTTACCACATTTTTTCCTTCATTTTTCCTCATTCACAACATCACATCAATATATTACATATATCAAACCTTATTAACAAATTCTACTACCTTACCAATCAATCAACACCAATATCACCTTTATCAACATAATTCATTCCTCAACTTCACAAATCATTCATCCTCATCATATCTCTATTAATCATCAATATCAAACTCAAAATTTATCATTTCATCGAACATCATCATACAATAACATCCAACAACTCATCAACCATTCAAATCCAATCCTATCCTCTGGGTCACTAGCCTAAGTGTCCATGAATATTACATACTACATAGAGGAAACTGAAACCATACCTTGGCCAATTCCCAATATGAACCAAATGAGCTTTCAACCAAAATCCAACCACCAATGTAGCTCCAACAAGCACCAACAAGATCCAAACTCACAATAATCAAGTTATATACATATAAATCACCAAAAATCAACCTAGGGTTCAACATAAAACAAAAGTTCACAAGAGTTCAAAGCCTCTTACCTTTCTCAACAGATTTGGATGTCAAAACTCAAAGCTAAGCAAGGATTATAGTGAACCTAAACATCAAGAATCACAAAAACTCACTTAATCAACAACCCTAGGTACTCGAAATTTTGAGGAGAAGAACTGAGAAGATTTCGAGCTTACCACTAGAGTTTCTTGGATGGGTCTTGTAGAGCTCGTCACAAGGAACACGTAGCCGCAAATGGTGTGGCGATCGGAGCTCTCTAGCTCAGGATATGAGCTTGGGAAGATTGAGGTGAATAGTCTTCAATCTCTTCTCCTCTCCCTCTTTCAATTTCTGATGTGTGTGTGTGTTTATGAGGTTAGGGTTCATTAAATGAACCTTTATATATGTTGGACTTGGGCCCAACTTGGGCCCGGTTCAACCCGTTATCGTTTTTAGCTTGGGCAAAACCTTTAAAATTAACGCCCAGTTTTCTATTTCTAACCATTTTTTTTCTAAGGTTTTGACTGTTTTCACTTTCTCTCGCATAGCACTGGGCAGACTTGAACCGGTTCAACAGCCGGTTTGCGGTTTTTCACAGTTTTTTGTAGAAAACACATTTTCTGACTCGGAAAGACCCACTGAGTCCAAAAATGATGTTTAAAACCTCAAATCCTCAATCTAACTTTTTAGAATCAAATTTGGGCAATATAACCACTAAATTAACCCGCTGCCTCTCTCGCCAGCTGATATGTGGCAAACTCCACATATTGATTGTGTGGGACATGTTGTGCCTGTAAAGCACGCTCCATGGCTTGGAACCAGTGGTCCGCTTCAGTAGGATTAGTTGATCCTCAGAATGTTGGCGAATGAACCTTGAGGAAAGTTGCCAAAATCATCAGAATGCCTCCCGTGTTATCTCCATTTTCCTCAGCATTATCATGAGCATTCCCTTTGCCGCTCCCATTTCTGTTGCCGTTCCCGGCTGGTTGACCTAGCCTCTGCATAGCTTGCAGAGTCACAGCAGCATTCGCTTCTATAGTGTTTGCCAGATTCGCCATCGCTGCCATGAATTCGGCATGATTGTCAGCTGGTTGCTCATTCCTACTCTCTCGTGAACGTGCTCGATCTCGTCCACGAGTGGCCATGTAGGATTCCTGTCTAGACCAAACAATCAATATCAAGGTAATCAGTCTGAATATCGAAAGTCTAGTGCTTCAATTTATCCCAAACAGGCACTTACAAACAAGCATGCTATGCATATATCAAACAGATAACCTAATAGCATCAAAGAAAAGACACACAGAGTATGCAATGAATTACAATCGGTCCATCCCTCAGGCTCACGAGGACGAACCGCTCTGATACCACTAAATGTAACACCCTAATTAGCCTAAGCCTTACCTCGCATCGTAAAGCAAAGGTTAATCAAAGGTTACGACAGTTCTAAGGTTATACATATATTATATAGAAGGAATTAATAATACCTAGAAGCTCGATGAAGAATATAGCTCAAAAATATGATTTGAAAAGCGTAAAATGTACTAGCGAAGCTATTAACTTAAGGCACAAGAAACAAATGTAATATAACAAAGTATAGTAGTATAATCACATAAGAATCTAGCCACAGCTTGCGGAGTTTAAGCCGGCTAGCCATATACAAACCATATATGAAAACAGACAGTAAAACAGCTTATACAATTTTTGTTCTCTCAGATACAAGCCTCTAGGCTAAACAAAACACAAAAGTGAGAGACATATACATAGTAAGTCAAAATACTCCAAAAGGATATTCAGATCCTCTGCTCGTGTCACCAATCAGATAACTCACCGAGGTGGGTTGTGACCTGCATCTGAAAAACACAACAGAAATATGGTATGAGAACCGGAGGTTCTCAGTATGGTAACAGTGCCCAGTGATGTAGGATATAAGACCCTGGGACGCCAAAGGCAATCCTAGACTCCATATTCATCACGAGATTCAAACTTAAAGCGTCTAAAAAAAATAAGCATAATATGTAGAGTCCTAGCAAAACTTAAACCATAGCACCCAAAAAGGGTAATCTATCCTAAGGGATTTCTAATCTAATCAAACATTGCTGTCCCACAGCCTTTACGAACCGATCCTCCATGCGATCCCATCGCCACCGCCTTCCGAAGCTCCTCAATCCCAATAGAAAGCACAAGTATATACAATATAAGTAAAACAAAAGTATAGGCATATATAGCAATTAATTCAAATAGCAGTTAGACATGTTATACAGATAGGAAAACAATATCAAGTTCGCAAGCATACAAACAGATAGAAAATGCACATGATGAATGCCTGCCCTACTGGCTGTGATGTCTCATTGTCAGTTCAACTGCCAACCCGACACATCTCCATGGAGATGTTGCCCTTCGGATTTATGGTGTGGGAACCCCGAGATATAGTGCTCGGATCATTATCCAGGGTTTTGCGCATGTACGCTCTGATGATCCGAAGGGATGCGAGTGGGATCTATTGCCACCGACCTTACATCTAAGCGCAAGCGGGATGAACCACCACCCTTACGCCGCCGCTGCTACCTCGACAGGTGGGATCCAACCTCGGCCCCTGCGAGGCGCATAGCGTCTGATAATCTCAATGAAAAGTAGTGCAGTGGGTTTTAAAAACATTTTTAGTACAAGATGGATCCATCACTTCATTTAGAGCACTCGACTCTTTTCAACCACTGATAATTCACATTTCAGTTCCAAACTCAACAGTTCCTAAATTCTCATCTCATTCATCAACCATTCATTAAAAATCATCAACCTTCCTTAGTACACCAGAAACCTAGTACTCCGTTTACTAACTTATTCCAAATAATAGTGTCTAAAACCCTTAAATATTTTCCTATGTTTGAATATCCAAAAATTTGCCTAAAAGTCTTAAAAAGTTGTTATAGAAGCTTACAACCTCGTCGGGAAGGTAAAATAGTTGAAAACAAAGCAAAAATTGAGAAACAGTGTGTGTGCGCACGCCCAGGAAATTTTTTAAAGGTGTGCGTATGCACAGGGGTGTGCGTATGCACAGGTACCTGTGCCAGCGCCCCTAACAGACTGACCTTCGCAACGTGTGTTTACGCACAGGTCTGTGCATACGCACAGGTTGCAATTTCCCATTGGTGTGCGCGTGCACAAGCTGTGCCAGCGCTGCAAGCAGACTGCCTGCCTCTGCGTGTACGGACGCACAAGTCTGTGCGTGCGCATAGGTCAAAATTTTTGTAGAGTGTGCGTGCGCAGATACCAGAAAACTCAGAATACTGTAACTTTGCAGAAATTCCAATTTTCATAAACTTTATATCGATTTAAAGGATTTTCAAAGATCTTTAATTCTAAGCAATATTCAACCAATTTTGAAAACCGAGGCAAAAGTTATGATCAGACAAAGTTCACCAAAATCCAGCTTTTATCCAAAATCACAATTTCCTCAATTCCTTTATAAAACACAACCAAACTAACCCAAACCATTCCAAACTCCAATTTTCATCAAAATCAACACTCTATGACATATTACACCAAACATACCACATTTTTCCCTTCATCTTTCCTCATTCACAACATCACATCAATATATTACATATATCAAACCTTATTAATAAATTCCACTACATTATCAATCAATCAACACCAATATCACCTTTATCAACATAATTCATTCCTCAACTTCACAAATCATTAATCCTCATCATATCTCTATTAATCATCAATATCAAACTCAAAAATCATCATTTCATCAAATATCATCATATAATAACATCTAACAACTCATCAACCATTCAAATCCAATCCTATCCTATGGGTCACCAGCCTAAGTGTCCATGAATATTGCATACTACATAGAAGAAACCAAAACCATACCTTGGCCGATTCCCAATAATAACCAAATGAGCTTTCAACCAAAATTCAACTACCAATGTAGCTCCATCAAGCACCAACAAGCACCAAACTCACAATAATCAAGCTATATACATATAAATCACCACAAATCAACTTAGGATTCAACATAAATATAAAGTTCACAAGAGTTCAAAGCCTCTTACCTTTCTCAATAGATTTGGATTTCAAAACCCAAAGCTAACTAAGGATTAGAGTGAACCTAAACATCAAGAATCACAAAAACTCACTTAATCAAAAACCCTAGGTACCTAAAATTTTGAGGAGAAGAACTAAGAGGATTTCGAGCTTACCACTATAGTTTCTTGTATGGGACTTGTAGAGCTCGTCACAAGAAACGCGTAGCCGCAAACAGTGCAGCGATCGGAGCTCTTTAGCTCAAGATATGAGCTTCGGAAGATTGAGGTAAATAGTGTTCAATCTCTTCTCCTCTCCCTCTTTCAATTTCTGATGTGTGTGTGTGTTTATGAGGTTAGGTTTCATTAAATGAACCTTTATATATGTTGGACTTGGTCCCAACTTGGGCCCGGTTCAACCCGTTAGCATTTTTAGCCCGTTTGGCCCAACTTCGGGCCAAACCTTTAAAATTAACGCTCAGTTTTCTATTTTTAACATTTTTTTCTAAGGTTTTGACTGTTTTCACTTTCTCTCGTGCAGCACTAGGCAGACTTAAACCGATTCAACCGGTTCAACTGCCGGTTCGCGGTTTTTCATGGTTTTTCGCATAAAATACATTTTCTGACTCGGAAAGACCTACTGAGTCCAAAAATGATGTTTAAAACCTCAAATTCTCACTCTAACTTTTTAGAATCAAATTTGGACAATATAACCACTTAATTAACCGGTTCGATTAATTGTAGTTTTTACACCAAATATTTACAACACTCTGGTAGTAAAGGGTCGAGACATTGTTGGTCAACAAATTAACGTGACTTGTGAAGTATAGCAATTATTAGGAAATAATCGAGTTAGAGTTATAGCTATGAGCGCTACAGATGGTCTAATGAGAGGAATGAAAGTGATTGATACATGAGCTCCCCTAAGTGTTCTAGTGGGTGTAGCAACTTTAGGACGAATTTTTAACGTACTTGACAAAGCTATTGATAATTTGGGTCCTGTAGATACTCGCACAACATCTCCTATTCATTGATCCGTGCCTGCCTTTATAAAATTAGACACAAAATTATCCATTTTTGAAACCGGAATTAAAGTAGTAGATCTTTTAGCTCTTTATCACCGTGGAGGAAAGATTGGACTCTTTGGCAGAGCTAGAGTGGGTTAAACAATACTTATTATGGAATTGATCAATAACATTGCCAAAGCTCATGGCGGTGTATCCGTATTTGGCAGAGTGGGGGAGAGTACTCGTGAGGGAAATGATCTTTACATGGAAATGAAAGAATCCAGAGTAATTAATGAAAAAATATTGGAGAATCAAAAGTTTCTCTAGTGTACGGTCAAATGAATGAACCGCCTAGAGCCCGTATGAGAGTTGGTTTAACTGCCCAAACTATGGTGGAATATTTCAGAGATGTTAATAAATAAGACGTACTTCTATTTATCGACAATATCTTCCGATTCATCCAAATGGGATTGATGAGAGGACTTTTGATGGTTTAGAATTCACAAATGAAATCTTGTTGCAATATAGTTTCTAAACCAACAATAGTCCTTTCATACAAAAATTTGGTTGTCACTAGTACAAACCCCTAAATTTATAAACCGAAGTATTGGAACCTCGGGTCGTCCTCCCTAGGAATTGCAACAAAGTGTCTTCTTATTGGTTAGGGAGTATGTTTTGGGGTTTTTAGGATAAGAGACATGAAATGTAAATGGCAATGAAAATAAACTAACAACTAAAAAGGTCTTGGCAATGGTTAGTGGTCAAGTATCTCTATCCTTATCACTAACCACAACATGAGAATTGGCAAGGATCAATCCCACTAAGTCATCCTCTAACTAATAGTAAATGAAAGTCAAGTGAGCTATATCAACCCAAGTCCATAAGTCCTAGTTCTCCACCAAATTAATTAGTGAGATCTAGCGTTAATGGCTCTCAATCATCAATCACTTGGACATTAGTAACTCAAGAGTTCCTAAGTTACCTTCCCAAGCCAAGAGCATAAAATTCTACTCTAAAATCTAACCAAGCATTTTATCAAACAGTTGGAAGGCATAAAAGGAAAGCATAGTAAAATTGCAAGGAAAGTAAATCTACACTACTCAATTGCAAGGAATTTAACAACAACAATTCAGATGAATAATAAAGGAACATGAAAACATAAATTGCATTAAAAAGAAAAGGAAAGAACAAAAGTGCATCAATATGAAAGTAAAGAATTACATGAATTAAATGCTAAACAAGAGAGAAGAGATGTAGAAGAAGAAGAATTGATAAAGGAAAAGTAAATCAAAGCATGAAATTAACCTAGATCTAAGAATTCCTAATCTAGATCTAACCTACTCCTAATTCTAGAGAAAATCTCTTCTCTCTCTAGAAACTAACTCTAAACTAATCCTTAATGTGTAAAAGGATGCTAAGTTATTGATTCCCTTCAATCCTTGGTCATTTAAATGCATTTTGGTGCCAAAGTTGGTTACGAATTGTGCCCCACAGCTCTCAGAAATTGCTGGGCACGTTTTCTATTAAAAAATCATGTGCGCCCACTGGCGCGTACGTGTACTGTGCGCGTGCGCGTCCCTTGCATTTTCGCGATCCACAAGTGCGCGTACAGTGCGCGTGCGCGTGGATGAAGATATCCAAATCTTTGGCTTTTTCATGTGTTCTCCACTTTGCATGCTTTCTTCTTCACTCCTTTGATTCATTCCTAGCCTTTTCAACCTGAAATCACTTAACAATCAAATCAAGGCATCTAGTGGAATCAAGGGTGAATTGAATTTAGCTAATTAAGGACCTAGAAAGCATGTTTTCACATTTAAGCACAAATTGGGAGACAATCATGAAACCATGCTATTTTATTGAATAAATGTGGGTAAAAGGTGATAAAATCCCCTAAAATCAATACAAGTTAAACCCTAAATATGGGGTTTTATCAGGGATCTGAAGTGTCAGCCTTATTGGGTCAAATGCCTTCTGCTGTAGATTATCAACCAACCCTTGTTACCGAAATGGGTTTGTTTCAAGAAAGAATTACTTCTAGCAAAGAATGGTCTATAACTTCTATCCAAGTAGTTTATGTACCCGCAGGCAATTTGACTGACTCTGCCCCTACTACGTCATTTGCACATTTGGATGCTACGGCCGTACTATCAAGAGGATTGGTTGCCAAAGGTATCTATCCAGCTGTAGATCCTTTAGATTCAATGTCAACTATGCTCCAGCCTCGGATTGGTGGTGAAGAACATTATGAAACTGCGCAAAGTGTTAAACAAACTTTATAGTATTACAAAGAACTTCAGGATATTATAGCTATCTTTGGGTTGGAGGAATTATCCGAAGATGATCGCTTAACTGTAGCAAGGGCACAGAAAATTGAGCATTTCTTATCACAACATTTTTTGATAGCAGAAATATTTACTGGTTCTCCAGGAAAATATGTAGGTCTAGTAGAAACAATTAGAGGGTTTAAATTGATTCTTTCTGGAGAATTAGACGGTCTTCCCGAGCAAGCCTTTTATTTGGTGGGTAATATCGATGAATCAACTGCAAAAGCTACGAACTTAGAAATGGAGAGAAAATTGAAGTAATGACTTTAAATCTTTATGTACTGACCCCAATCGAATTGTTTGGGATTCAGAAGTGAAGGAAATTATTTTGTCCACTAATAGTGGACAAATTAGAGTATTACCAAATCATGCACCTATTGCTACAGCTGTAGATATAGGTATCTTAAGAATACGCCTTAATGACCAATGGGTAACAATGGCTCTGATGGGTGGTTTTGCTAGAATAGGCAATAATAAGATCACCATTTTAGTAAATGATGCCAAAAAGAGTAGTGACATTGATCCAGAATAAGCTAAATAAACTCTTGAAATAGCAAAAGCTAACTTGAGTAAAGCTGAAGGCAAGAGACAACTAATCAAGGCAAATCTATCTCTCTGACGAGCTAGGACACGAGTAGAGACTATCAATATACTTTCACAATAAGAAAATTGGTGTATAGGAATAATTCTAAAAAGTTAAATAAAAAATAAAATAGAAGAAAATATACAAAAAAGGTATAGGTCAAACTTATTAGCTACCATTCACTATGGTAGCTAATAAGTTTGACATATACCTACTTACCTACTATTGGATTTGAACCAATGAATACCGCCGTATGAAAGCAAAACTCTAACCATTGAGTTAAGTAGGTCATTTTTTACAAAAAATGGAAAGAAAAGGGAAGGGGTTACCCATCTATCAGATCAATGGATTATAAAAGGAATATTAAATATACGCAATACCAAGGCAATATCAATAAAAAAGAATTTGATCACGGAATATTCATCTTGACATGAATTTTTTTATATAATATGATCAAATATGTATCAAAAACGTAAAGGCTATAGCTCAGTAGAGCACCTCGTTTACATGCGCGCTAATATTTTTTTTTAAAGGAGTCCATCATGTAATTAAAAGAGTTGATATTTTTGAGAAATCCATGTCTTACTCCACTTTACGGAACAAAACAAGAGAACAATATTCTGACAAAGGGTTGAGACGCCCAGTAGAATCCATCATTGATTTGAGATATTGATAAGGTGAATACTCAGTCTATTCAATGCTATGCATAATGAGTAAAGGGACCTCAAAAAAATTCTCTTTTCGGCCTATCTTATGAACTTTATGGTGTATAGGGTTTCATTTCTTGATACTTTCAATTTTTTTTAGTAGTTAGATAGAGAGTCCATTAAACTTAAGTTGATATAGGCCATAAGCAGACCTACGTCAGGATAATCCCCTTTCTTTGAAACACTTTGGTAGTGCTCTTTGATTGTAATAAAAATAAAAAATCAGAGGTAAAACAAATCAAACTGTATATTTCTATTTCTTGTTAAATATACTCACAAATTGAGTATCTAATATATCGCATTTATTAGTATTCTAGATTTAGAATACTATAGATAATAATATTATACCTTGGATTTTGAAATATATAATAATCTCTCATAAAATAGAATAGGTTATGTTAATATTAGATAGAATAATGAAAAATTTCAAAATTAGATATAATTCTAAATAGATTAAATAATTGAATTCTAGAAATTCGATATTCCAATCGACTAATAACATATATTACAATCAACTAATAACAACAACTAATTTGTTTCTGTTAGATTTTCCACATTCATAGGAGTACATTTATGTTTTTGCTTTACGACTATAATATTTTTTGGGCATTTCTAATAATATCTAGTCTAATTCCTATTTTGGCATTTCTAATTTCTGGAATTTTAGCCCCGATTAGCAAAGGGCCCGAAAAACTTTCTAGTTATGAATCAGGAATAGAACCAATAGGTAATGCTTGGTTACAATTTCGAACCCATTATTATATGTTTGCTCTAGTTTTTGTTGTTTTTGATGTTGAAACGATTTTTCTTTATCCCTGGGCAATAAGTTTTGATATATTGGGGATATCTGTATTTATAGAAGCTTTAATTTTCGTGCTTATCCTAATTGTTGGTTCAGTTTATGCATGCCAAAAAGGGGCATTAGAATGGTCTTAATTCTTGAATATTTAGATAATAAAAAATCATTTAAACAGTTATGAATTCCATTGAGTTTCCCTTACTTGATCGAACAACCCAAAATTCAGTTATTTCAACTACATTAAATGACCTTTTAAATTGGTCAAGACTATCCAGTTTATGGCTGCTTCTCTATGGTACCAGTTGTTGCTTCATTGAATTTGCTTCATTAATAGGATCACGATTTGACTTTGATCGTTATGGACTGGTACCGCGATCTAGTCCTAGGCAGGCAGACCTTATTTTAATAGCGGGCACAGCAACTATGAAAATTGCTCCTTCTTTAGTTAGATTATTGATGAGCGGATAATTTATACACTTTTTGGCATTGTTTTTAGTATGTTTTTAGTAGAATCTAGTAACTTTTAGGGATGTTTTCATTAGTTTTTATGTTAAATTCACATTTCTGGACTTTACTATGAGTTTTTGTGTTTTTCTGTGATTTCAGGTATTTTCTGGCTGAAATTGCGGGACTTGAGCAAAAATCAGATTCAGAGGTTGAAGAAGGACTACTGATGCTGTTGGATTCTGACCTCCCTGCACTCAAAGTGGATTTTCTAGAGCTACAGAACTCAGAATGACACGCTTCCAATTGGGTTGGAAAGTAGACATCCAGAGCTTTCCAGTAATATATAATAGTTCATACTTTGCTCAAGTTTAGATGACAAAAACTGGCGTTCAACGCCAGCTCTCTGCCCAATTCTGGCGTCCAGCGCCAGAAACAAGTTGCAAAGTGGAGTTCAACGCCCAAACTGGCACAAAAGCTGGCGTTCAACTCCAAGAATGACCTCTCCACGTGTAGACTTCAAGCTCAGCCCAAGCACACACCAAGTGGGCCCCAGAAGTGGATTAATGCATCATTTACTTACTTCTGTAAACCCTAGTAGCTAGTTTATTATAAATAGGACTTTTTACTATTGTATTAGACATCTTTGGACTATCTTTTGATCTTTGGATCATCTTTGGATGCCTGGTTCTTAGATCAGGGGGGCTAGCCATTCGGCCATGCCTGGACCTTTCACTTATGTATTTTCAACGGTAGACTTTCTACACTCCATAGATTAAGGTGTGGAGCTCTGCTGTTCCTCAAAGATTAATGCAAAGTACTACTGTTTTTCTATTCAACTCAACTTATTCCGCTTCTAAGATATTCATTTGCACTTCAACTTGAATGTGATGAACGTGACAATCATCATTATTCCCTATGAATGCGTGCCTGACAACCACTTCCGTTCTACCTTCGATTGAATGATTATCTCCTGGATCTCTTAATCAGAATCTTCGTGGTATAAGCTAGATTGATGGCAGCATTCATGAGAGTCCGGAAAGTCTAAACCTTGTCTGTGGTATTCTGAGTAGGACTCTGGGATTGAATGACTGTGACGTACTTCAAACTCGCGAGTGCTGGGCGTAGTGACAGACGCAAAAGGATAGTAAATCCCATTCCAGTATGATCGAGAACCTCAGATGATTAGCCGTGCTGTGACAGAGCATTTGGACCATTTTCACAAGAGGATGGGATGTAGCCATTGACAACGGTGATGCCCTTACATAAAGCCAGCCATAGAAAGGAGTGTGACTGATTGGATGAAGACAGCAGGAAAGCAGAGGTTCAGAGGAACGAAAGCATCTCTATGCGCTTATCTGAATTTCTCACCAATGATTTACATAAGTATTTCTATCCTTCTTTTATTATTTAATTTCGAAAACTCCATAATTATTTTATATCCGCCTGACTGAGATTTACAAGGTGACCATAGCTTGCTTCATACCAACAATCTCCGTGGGATCGACCCTTACTCAAGTAAGGTTTATTACTTGGACGACCCAGTGCACTTGCTGGTTAGTTGTATCGAAGTTGTGACAAATTATGAATTGAGATTAGAGCACTAAGTTTTTGGAGCCATTACCAGAGATCACAATTTCGTGCACCAATTATATGAGCAAATGCCTGAACCAAATTGAAAGCATAGTTAGCGCTTTGAAGGGTAACTATAATTAAAAAAAGCGGAATATCAATGCATCCAGAAAAAAAACTATAATTAAAAAAAGGGAAATATCAATGCATTCGAAAAAAAACAATTGATTTCGATCAATAGACCCGCTAAAATTCTGAACCATAGAGTACTTACCATTGGTGCCACGGATAGATATGTTTTAACATCTCACATTTTTAATCCTCCCTTTTTCTTTATTTCAATTTCTAATACATAATTTTATATAGGACTATCAAAAAATTGTTATTTTCTTAATAACCACTTGGATTTTTGGTGCACGAAAATTACTTCACACTATGTAATTCCGCAGAACTAACCAGCAAGTGCACTGGGTCGTCCAAGTAATACCTTACGTGAGTAAGGGTCGATCCCACGGAGATTGTTGGCTTGAAGCAATCTATGGTTATCTTGTAACTCTTAGTCAGAAAAACAATAAAATAATTCACTTATCAAATTTGATTGCAAGGAATAAAAGGGCAGAACACAAATTATACTTGTATGCAAGGAATAAAAGGGCAGAACACAAATAATTCTGCTTTCCTCTGTTTTCTGATTCACGCACGCACGTCCTCCTATGCCAAGCTGTGTGTTGGTGGGTCACCGTTGTCAATGGCTACCATCCATCCTTCCAGTGAAAAGGGTCCAGATGCGCTGTCACCGCACGGCTAATCATCTGCAGGTTCTCAATCGTGCCAGAATAGGATTTACTATCCTTTTGCGTCTATCATTACGCCCAGCACTCGTGAGTTTGAAGCTCGTCACAGTCATTCAATCCCTGAATCCTACTCGGAATACCACAGACAAGGTTTAGACTTTCTGGATTCTCTTGAATGCTGCCATCAATCTAGCTTATACCACGAAGATTCTGATTAAGAGATCTAAGAGATATTCATTCATTCTACGGTGGAACGTAAGTGGTTGTCAGGCACGCGTTCGTGGAGGAATGATGATGATTGTCACGTTCATCACATTCATATTGAAGTGCGAATGGATATCTTAGATAGGAACACGCATGTTTGAATGGAAAACAGAAATACTTGCATTAATTCATCGACACACAGCAGAGCTCCTCACCCCCAACAATGGAGTTTAGAGACTCATGCCGTTAAAAGGTACAAAGTTCAGATCCAAAATGTCATGAGGTACAAAATAAATCTCTAAAAGTTGTTTAAATACTAAACTAGTAACCTAGGTTTACAGAAAATGAGTAAACTATGATAGATGATGCAGAAATCCACTTCTGGGGCCCACTTGGTGTGTGCTGGGGCTGAGACTAAAGCTTCTCACATGCATAGGGCTGTTTTGGGCGTTCAACGCCAGCTTTGGATCCATTTCTGGCGTTGAACTCCAACTTTTGACTTGTTTCTGGCGCTGGACGCCAGACTGCAGCATGGAACTGGCGTTGAACGCCGGTTTATGTCATCTATCCTTGAGAAAAGTATGGACTATTATATATTACTGGAAAGTCCTGGCCGTCTACTTTCCAACACAATTGGAAGCGTGCCATTTGGACTCCTGTAGCTCCAGAAATTCCATTTTGAGTGTAGAGAGGTCAGAATCCAACAGCATCAGCAGTCCTTTTTCAGCCTGAATTAGATTTTTGCTCAGCTCCCTCAATTTCAGCCAGAAAATACCAGAAATTACAGAAAAATACACAAACTCATAGTAAAGTCCAGAAATATGAATTTTGCCTAGAAACTAATGAGAATAAACTAAAAACTAACTAAAATATACTAAAATCTATATGAAATTAACCCCAAAAAGCATATAAAATACTCGCTCATCAATTTTCTGCTGAATTCTTAATTCAAATTTGAAATGTACAACGATTCATTCGATAGATTTTTTATTTTCTAATAAAAAGGGGTCTATTTCTACCCGAACATTCCATAAAAATGAAAAAAATTTCCATGTTAGGGAAATTTCCTATTTATTATTATTTAAGTTATTTATTAACTTAAGAAGTCTTTCTTTGATTATTGTATTAAAATTTTTCTGATTAGAATATAAGAATTTTTATATTCTTAATTATATTATATATTATTATATACTATATAATATTTATACAACGAAGAAAATGTGGAAAACAAGACAAAGATTCTTTACAATGACACAGGAAACCAATTGAAACGATGTAGCGCAGCTTGGTAGCGCTTTTGTTTTGGGTACAAAATGTCACGGGTTCAAATCCTGTCATCCCTATCTCGAACTAATACTTATCGTGGCGAAGTAACAAGGGATCAATTGAGACGGATTCAAATTGGAGATATATATATATATATATATATATATATATATATATATATAGTATATGGTATATGCAAGCAACATGTATTCGGGTCACTTAAATTAAAATTTAACAATATTTTATTAATATAATATTATTATGTTATTAAAAAAATAAATAATAAGCGCTCTTAGTTCAATTCGGTAGAACGTGGGTCTCTAAAACCCGATGTCGTAGGTTTAAATCCTACAGAGCGTGATTCCATTCTTGTTATATTGAGAATGACAATGAAATAATTAAACAGTAGTTTAAAGGTTGAATTTGACCTCCTGGGGATTGTGGTTAAAACAAAGAAAAGAAATAGGAGGTCAATAAACATCACTAAACAAAAGAGATGTTAATTAATCAAAGGTCTAATTGATCACCACGTCGGTATTGTAAATATGCAGTTAGGAATAATCCAGCCAAAGTAATAGGGATTAGTCCTAACACAATTCCAAATTGAAAAACTTCAATCATTCTTTTTTGTTTGAAAGGGAAGGAAAATGGGAGGTAATATATATCCTTTCTTTATACTTAAACTAAATATTAATTAATCTGTATTGACCACGAAACTCAATGATCAAGAATTGGAAATTAACATGATAAAGAACTCAAGAATATCTAGTAGTATTAGAAAATCTCTAATTCAATTCCAATTTGAAAATCAAATAAGTCGTATCTTATTCAGACTGATAAAAAAAGCTGAGGTTATACAAAAAGCCGCTAGTAGAAAACCGAAATAACTAGTTATAGTGGGCATAAATAAGCTAAATGAAATAAGTTCTTTTTATACGTATGTTTACAAAGCACTTCCCTAAGTTTCCAAGGAAATACAATCGAATAGGAGAAGATGAAAAAAATACCATTTGAGAAATACAGTTGAGATTTGTGGATTTAACAATCATTATAGACGAACAAAAATAGAGTGAGATTGGTAAGAAATCAATTCATCACCTATGACAACTATCCATCCTATTGTTCAAAATCAACATATTTTTTGAGCAACTCGTAAGTTGAGTAAAATAATCCAAAAAGAATTTCAAATTATTTTTTTATTTCTAGTCTCTAGAATATTTCTATTTCTTCTTTCTATTCTAAAATAGAATATTTATTCAGTTTTATTTCGAAATATTTAATAATTTAAAATAAATAATTAAAAAAGATATTAATAAAATAATTAAAATTATAATAATAAAAAAGAACTTTGTTGTTTGACTTAATTCTTGAATTTCTATGGAAAAATATCAAAAAAATCGGGCCCCCTTTTTTTTATTGTATGTAATTTGTTCGATTTTTTTTATTTAAAACAAAAAACGAGTTACCTTAGAATGCCCTTTCACTTTTTTATCATTAGATTTAGTCATGGATTCCATTCTTTTACTATACTACAACAGAAGAAAAATGATATGAGATCCCATCCCTCAAACTCGGGTTCTGCAGGTTTTTTGGCTTTTCATATCTTATTTAAAAAGAAAACTCTATCAACGACGAAAGAGTCTTTTTTTTTCTATCATCAAATAGAAAGTATAAATTACTGCTATTTTTTTTACTTGTTACTGGATTACTAACCAATTCAACTCTTTCTTCAAAAAAAAAGGGGGTAACAACAAGAAAATATCTTCTACAACCACTCTTTCCGAATTTGGCATCTAATTGAATTGGAGAAATAAATTAGGAGAATCTATGTCATGAATTATCAAAAATAAATACAGGTCAATCCATAGGAGTCACAATTTAATTGATCTTCTGTTTGTAATCCGAAGCTAATATTGAATATATATTAATTAATAACATATGGAGAACCTTCATCTTATACTATAAAGATCCATTAGACTCTTAACTTTGCGGAATTTCGTATTGAGTACATTGCATTGATACAACCAACAAGCAAGTTAGAAAGAATCTAGTATTTGATCTCAGCATGAATCTTTTAATTTCATTGCTGTGTCCGAAGAAGGATAGCTTTACTGATTCAGTATACTCGAAAGACATCTTGGGTACAATATTGACGATCTAACAAGGATGATTCTCAGTAAATTTCTACTTACTGCTCTCATCTTTTATGGAATCGATCTCCCTTTGACTGTACAATAATATGTGGAGCTCAACATGTCTGGAAGCACTGGAGAACGTTCTTTTCCTGATATTATTACCATTATTCGATGCTGGATTATTCATAGCATTACCATACCCTCCCGATTCATTGCAGGTTAGTTATTTGTCAGCACGGGTTTAGCTTACGATGTTTCTGGAAGCTCTCATCCAAATGAGTATTTTATGGAGAACCGATAAGGAATTCCATTAATAACTGGCTGTTTTGATCTTTTGGACCAACTTGATGAATTTAGTAGATCTTTTTAGGAGGCTCCAATGACCATAGATAGGACCTATCAAATTTTTACAGTTCAATGGTTGGCTATTCACGGAGTAGTAGTACCCACTGTTTCTTTTTAGGGATCAATATCAGTAATATAGTTCATCCAACAGTAGGGAGGTTTGACTTTTTCAAACCATATCTTTTCCAAATCTTATCTTCTTAATCATCTCTCCTCTTGTTTCAATTTATCTTTTCCAAAGTTAACTACTTTTGATTCAATTTTTTTAAACATCATCTTTTAAAATTCAATTTCTTTTCAAATCTTTTTCAATTCTTCTTCAAATCTTTTGTTAAACTTTTAAATCTTTTTCATATCTTTAATACGTTACATCTTATCTTTTTTATCTTTTTTATATCTTTAATGCTTTAACAACTGTAAATCTTATTTTTTTTATCTTTTTAAAATATTTTTATTATCTCTTCTCTATTTTAATTTTCGAAACCCATCCCAACCCTCCCTATTTATAACCATTTATACTACACAACCTCCCACATCCCTCCTCCATTCGAATTCTTCTCCTCTTATCCCTCTCCTTCTCTTTGCTCAAGACAAGCAAAGCTTTTAAATTTGGTGTTGGAAAAGCGTTGCTTTTCACTTGTTCACCTTCCATGGCTCCAAAGGGTAGAAGATCCACTTCAAAAAACAAGAAAGAAGCTGCCCTACCAACAATTATTTTCAAACCTTTTAGATTTTATTGCAAAAAACATGAGGAACATTACTACAAGGTGATGTGCAAAAGCACAGTGATTCCGGAACAAATGTTGGTATAAGAATGATCCAAGAATTTAATGCAAATCTGTGGATGACAGAAAAGCAAAGGCTAGATGGACAGGGATTCCATACTTGGTGCACCATAGTCCGAGGAAAATTACTGCACTTTGATTTGGATAAGGTGAGGGAGATTCTCAAATTGCCCCCGTAAAAAGACGATCCTAACTCCTTTAATAGGTGAGTGGTAGCCAATCCAAAGTTGGATCAAGTCCTTGAAGACATATATCTGCCCGAATCTAAATGGATCCTCGATAAGAAGAAGAAACCAAACCAGCTGAGAAGAATGGATCTCAAACCAGTTGTTAGGGGTTGGCTGGACTATGTGGGATGCTCCATACTTTCCACTAGCAACCATTCTGAAGTTACTGTTAGGAGAGAAGTAATGATCCATTGCATTATGATGGGTAATGAGGTGGAGATCCATCAAATAATCCCTTGTGAATTCTACAAATTCACAAACAAGACCTCTAGTCAGGCCAAGATGGTGTTCCCAAAACTCATCTCTTGCCTGTGTAGTGAGGCAAGAGTCCTTATTGACATAGACACATGCATCCCCACGGAAAACCTAATTACCAAGGAGAGTATGGAGAATGCCAATGGACCAGCTCCGGACAAGATCCAGCAGCCGGATGATCAGCCTAAGAGAAAGACACCTGAGCCACCCCAAGATCAGAGTATCCCTCTAATTGAAGACTGGACTCAGCTGGTGACATCTATTGCACAATTGCAATCTACTTTGGATTAATTAATAGAGAAACAAAAAGACCAGTCCTATATGCTGTGTAAACTGGTTAAGGAACAAGAAAGGCAAGGGCGAGAACTAGAAGATCTGAAGCGTTAGAAGACATCTTCTGAAGAGAGCAGTGACCACCATGAACAAGGTGGTTGAGTTTCACCCCCTATCAAGTTCTTGATTTCAGTACTTTATTTTATGTTTTTATAATTCTAGGTTGCATGATTACTGTTAGATTTCCCATTTTTCAGTTTGAGTAGGTAATATTTATTTTTGATAAATAAGTATAAACTATCCCGCTTGTCATTTCATTAGACTTAAATAAAGTCCTATTCTCTTTTAGAAGCAGTGAGTGCATAATTTTTGAGTATATCAAGACTTATCTCTAATTATTTTGATGTGGTGGCCATGCATTGAATTTTCGAATATATAAATTAACTGCACATGTTTGATGTTGAAATTAAGTGTATTAACTCTTGAAGAACAGTGAATTTAGAGAAGTATTATTGAGTCTCCGAAAAATAAAAAAGATTGATTCCTGAAGCAAAAGAAAAAGCAGATAAAGCAAGAAAGTAGAAAGAATATTAAAAAAAAAGAGATAGTAAGCTTAAGAACTCTGGGTACCACTGTCTGGGGATTCTAGCAAAGCTGAATCATAAGCCAATCGAGTTCATCTAGTTAAGTGCCTGTGGCATTTATGTATCCAGTGGTAATACTAAAAAATAAAATGGTTTGTGTCACGGCTATGCTCAACAAGGTGCAAAGCACCAAAGGAAGCTGTGGGTCAAGAATCAAGAAAAAGATAAACTAGGAGAATCAATAATATCATCCGAATTCTAGTCCTAAGAGATGCCAATACTTCTGAGCTTCAAAGAAAAGTAAGGTGCCAAACCTATTCAGAAATCAAGAAGCTAATTGCCCCGTTCAAATATTTGGATGTTAACTTTCATTGAGAGCTATGAGACTTATTGTATTATTCTCTTCTTTATCTTATCTTGTTTTTGGTTGCTTGGGGACAAGCAACAGTTTAAGTTTGGTGTTCTGGTGAGCGGATATTTTATACACTCTTTAGTACTGTTTTCTTAGTCTTTTTGGTTATGTTTTGTTAATTTTTATCAATTTTTAGTAGGTTTTAGTGAAAAAATCACCTTTTAGATGCAACTTTGAGTTTTTGTATTTTTCCTATGTTTTTAGGTAATTTTTAGGTGATTTTGGCCAGTTTTGGAAAGGCCTGATTCAAAGACAGAGACAGGACTGCAGATGCTGTCAGATTCTGACCTCCGTGTATTCAAAAAAGCATTTCTTGAGCTACAGAGGTCCAAATGACACGCTCTGTAGTCTAACTTCCGAGACTTTCCAGAAATGTATAATAGTCTATACTTATCTTTGGAAATGATGGCCCAAAACGAGCATTGAACGCCCTACTGACCCCTGCCTAGAGTTTGGACGCCCCAGAAGGACCAAGATGGCATTTGGACACCCAAAAGGGAGCAAGCCTGGCATCCAACGCCCCAAGA
The DNA here is from genome assembly GCF_003086295.3 of Arachis hypogaea. Taxonomy (NCBI): domain Eukaryota; kingdom Viridiplantae; phylum Streptophyta; class Magnoliopsida; order Fabales; family Fabaceae; genus Arachis; species Arachis hypogaea. The sequence continues at coordinate 81,068,070 of NC_092052.1, forward strand.
GGAGTCTAAGCACGTGGATTCACCCAAAGCTCAGCCCAAACACTCACCAAGTGGGCCCAAGAAGTGGATTTTCGCACTAAGAGTCCAGTTTATCTTATTTCTGTAATCTCTAGTTATTAGATTAGTATTTAAAGGAGAAGATCATGCATGTTAGGATCTATATACTATTTTCAAATTACATTACTATTTTTTGTAAGTTATGAGCAACTAAACCTCCTAAGTTAGGGTTAGGATCTTGATAAAACCCAATTTTGTGGTTATCTTGTGCTTATTTTGGGGGATTTTATCACCTTTTCTCACATTTATTCAATGAAATAGCATGGTTTTGTAATTCTCCCTTAATTAGTGCTTAAGTGTGAAAACATGCTTTTTAGTCCCTTATATTGGTAATTTTAATTCACCTTTGATTCCATTAGATGTGTTGATATGTTTGTTAGTAAATTCAGGTTGAAAAGGCTAGGAATAGATAAAAGGAGTGAAGAGAAAAGCCTGCAAAGTGGAGAACTCATGGAAAAACAAGGATTTGGAGTGCACACATCGACGCGCATGCGTGGATACGAGGTCGCATGGTAATGCGTATGCGTGACCCACGCGTACACGTGGATGAAAAAATGCAAAGCGACGCGTATGCGTGACCCACGCGTACGCGTCGATACTCGCACGTGACCTCATTAAAGTGAAAACGGTGGGGGCAATTTCTGAGTTGCCAAGGTCCAAATCCAACCCATTCCTGAGGCTATTTCATACAGAATTCATGCTTGGACAAAGGGGGAGCACTTAGTTAGTCATGATGAGCCTTTAGTTAGTTTTCTAGAGAGAGAAGCTCCCTCTTCTCTCTCGAATTAGGGTTTTTAGGGTTATTTTCATCTTAGATCTAGGCATAAATTCTTGATTTTATCTTGTTTCCTTCATAATTTCTTGTTTCTAGTCCTTTATTCTTCTTAGTTCTCTTGTTAATTGTACTTTTATGCCTCTTTTATGTTCATGAATATTCATGTTGGATTTGGATCCCCTTTTAATGCAATTTGATGTTTGATGTTCTTTTATTGTTGATTTGGGTTGCTATTGTTAATTTCTCGCAATTGGTAGTTGTTAGATTTTACTATTTCTTGTCATTTATTATGCCTTCCAAGTGTTTGACAAAATGCTTGGTTGGATGTTAGAGTAGACTTTTGAGCATTCTTGGCTTGAAAAGAGTAATTAGGCAATCTTGAGTCATGAAAACCCAACCTATATTGGTGATCTAGGGTTGTTAGCTAATATTGTTTCCATTGATGCTAATCTTTTTCTAATTCAATTAGTAAGTTGATTAGGACTTTTGGATTGAGATTAGCTAGTCTTATTAGACTTTCTTCGAGTGTGAGGATAATATGATACCTTCTTCCATCGTCGGGGATGACGTAATAAGATAAATTTTTGTTTATTATTGTGATATGAGTAACTAGTCTTGTTTGACGTTCTCCCTATGTGAAGATAACATGACACCTTCTTCCATTTGTTGGAGTTGACTAAACAAGATGAATTAATCATTGAATGACTAGGATAGAAAGCCTATATTCTAAATTCTCGCCAAGGAAGTCTCTTTTTATTAATTGCTTTCTTTAATTGCCTACTTAATTTACTTTTCTTGCCCATTTAATTTTTTGCCCTCTTATCAATTAAACCCCTTATTCCTTCATAGCCAATAATCATCCACTTCATTGCAATTCCTTGTGAGACGACCCGAGGTTTAAATACTTCGGTTAATTTTCATTGGGGTTTGTACCTGTGACAACCAAATTTTTGATTGGGAGGATTGTTTGTTGGTGTAGAACTATACTTGCAACGAGATTTCATTAAAAAATTCAATACCGACATGACAAATTTCTTTTCATCAGAGCTCTGATGATTCTCATAGATTAGTAATATTGATGTTTCTATTTCAATATGTCTTATTCTATTCTCTTATGCGTTCTCGTTCTTCAATATCAATGAATATGGGGTGAACCGTGACATTCATCCTTGTTCTACATGGGTTACGTGCGAGTCCTGACCCGGATAGCGTTGAACTAAAGCTAGAGAATGCATTGCAGATTCCAAGAGAGTACCTGGGCAACTTTTGATACGTGACATGAAATCCCATTGACCGTGGGTTACTGAGGTCTCTGTGGCGCTAAAGCTAGAGTCAGAAAAGTAGCACTCTCTGATCCGGAAGATCCGACCTTGTTTGTGGCAGTTTGAGTAGGATCGCGAAGGGGAGTGGATTGCTTAGAACTTCATCTTCGGCTACAGTGAGAAGCCATGAGTCAACTTGATGAGAGGACATGAGTTAGTCACTTATAGTTGCCATTGAATGAATCATTCGTTATTGAAGTAGACAGTAAGAAAAGTTAATCCGGAACGAAATAGCATCTCCGAAGCCTTAAATGAATCTTTATCATTGTTTTCACATCAATCTGGTATGTTGTTCTTTACTATTTCGTTTATGCTTTCAAACAAACAACTATCTTTTCTAATCGCCTGACTAAGATTTACAAGATAGCCATTGCTTGCTCAATTCGACAATCTCCGTGGGATTCCACCCTCACTCACCTGAGGTATTACTTGGATGACCCGGTGCACTTGACGGTTCAGTTGTGCGGAGTTAAATTTCACGCACCAGCCACCTTGCTCCCATAATGGGCGTTGTTTGAAGTAACGCCTGTATAAGTGGGCATTGCTAATACCCAAGTTGGCCTACTACAGGGCTCTGCTTCAGGGTTCTGCTTCCCCTGTCTCTGCTTCACCTATCATCAACCAATTAAAATGCATCAAAGTTTGATATTTCATGAATCAATGCAAGATATATTATGCTATTTCAGTGCAATATAATCCTTTTAATCAAGACATTCACTTAACATCAGTTATTACATCAAATGACTCTTGTATCTTCATGAAATATTCACAATTTCAATTCATGCTTGGTGATCCATTATATTCAGGGATATTTAATGCAATCACTTGTTTACTAAATAAAATTGCATGAAAATAAAATAAAAACTAACTAAAATAGCTAACTAAACTAGTTAAGATACACATGCATCAATGTACACATAGAGGACACAACTATACATGACAAGCAAATGTTGCATTGAGTTATCTTGTATGGCAACATTTTCAGCAACATAAACAAATGTTATCAGCATAGACCATTATCAATAGATAACACAAGTGACAATCCCAAGGTTAGAATTCAATCAAACACATTAATTCTCCATGTCAAACTAATTTATCATTCAGTAACGAAACTTCATAGTATCAGAGCATGTTAAATCATCAGTGCATGCAATTAAACATTAGACCAATTAAACAACAGACCATTAAAAGAGAAATTTCACATTTTGAAAACATGTAGTTTTCAATAGTAATGGTTCACCATCAAAACACATCAAAACACCAAACTATTAACTACTTACTACACTACTCCCCCTTTGTCATCAAGGGAGGCTTGCAAAAAAGACGTTAGTCTTGAAAATTCATTTAAACTGAACTAAAACAAGTGCTGACAAAATAGTCTTTGAGTCATACAGTCATCCAGAAATTAAAATCATTGTCTAAAATGAAAATTTTCCATGTAACAAAGAGCCATCAAACAGAAATCTTCATCAAGAGACATTCCTAGGCATCTGAGCCATCCTCTTCAAAGTCCAGTGGTTTCTCTTGGTCTGTGGCCATGATGTCATCCTCATGTATGTTGTCCATATATTTTAAGAGAACAGCCACTCTATCTCTTGATTTCCTCAAGCCATTTTTGTTCCTGACCATAAGCTTTCTTTCTTGTTGACTTGTTGAAATGAGTTGGTTGGACAAATTTACAAACTCTTGCAAGAAATCTTTAGAAACTCCATAAAGGAGTGATTTGTGACTAGTGGAGGTAGAAGTTCCAGAACCAACATTTCAATTTTTGTAGGTCTTTTCTTTTGTTGTTTCACTGCACCACCTCCTTTTAAATAAGAGTTTCTACTTTCATAGGTCTCATTGGTTTGGTCAACACCAAATGATTCAAAAATACAAGTTAAAAATAAGCCGTAAGGAAGAGAAACATTCTTGTCACTCCTTATGCAATCATGTATATGCCTCATAATCAAATAAGCAAATGAAATTTTCGTTATAGTAATGGTAGCATGTAGAACCAATGTGTCACAAAAAGAAACTCTTTGATAAGAATCGCTTTGGGGTAGGATGATGTGATTCACAATGCGGTGAAGTTGAGCAGAAAGCCAAAGCATCAATTAGAGAAATATCTTCACAGACATAGGTGATGATGAGATTTTATGCCGGTATAGAAATTATCAAAAAAAAAAAAAAACAATCGTCAGTATAGTCTAGACCAACACGCAATTTCACATCAAACAAATCTAATATCAATAACCGAGAGTATTCATCCCGGGTCATTCTCCCTTGGAATTACATTAGAGTGCACATCATTGGTTAGGAAGCCTTTTGTGGTTTTAGAATATAGTGCAAGAATTCAAACTAACAAAATGGATAACAATTGATCAAGATAAAAGCCTTGGTTAAGGGTGGGTATTGGAAGTTCCATCATTATAGCATCCATCAATTTTGATAATAATTGATCATTGCTTCACTTAGTTAACCTCTAATTGTGGAGGAAAGTCAAGTGAAAATAACTAACTAACTTGAATCATAAGTCCTAGTCTAACCTTAGAGAAGTCTAGCTTTAGTGGCTTACAAGTCAATTAGCAACCTCCAATTGGTAACCAACAATTGATATTAACTTTTCAAGTATCTCCAATAACTCAACCCCTAAGCCAAGAAAGAGGAATCTACTCCATAGCTAAGGTTGTGGTGCACGAAATTATAATTACACTTTTGCAATTCCGCACAACTAACTAGCAAGTGCACTGGGTCGATCCCACGGAGATTGTTGGCTTGAAGCAAGCTAGGGTTATCTTGTAACTCTTAGTCAGGATATTAATAATAATTTTCAGTTTTAATTGGAATGAGTAAAAGAACATGGATTAAATAATACTTGTTATGCAGTACTAGAGAATAGGTTGAGGTTTTGGAGATGCTCTGTCTTCTGAATCTCTGCTTTCCTACTCTCTTCTTCTTCCAAGGCAAGCTGTATGTTGGTGGATCACCATTGTCAATGGCTACCATCCGTCCTCTCAGTGAAAATGGTCCAGCTACGGGTTTCGTAGGGCTAATCATCTGTCGGTTCTCACTAGTGTTCGAATAAGATCCATTGATCCTTTTGCACACTGTCACTGCGCCCAACAATTGTGAGTTTGAAGCTCGTCACAGTCATCCCTTCCCGGATCCTACTCGGAATACCACAGACAAGGTTTAGACCTTTCGGATCTCAAGAATGCTGCCAATTGATTGTAGCTTATACCACGAAGACTCTGATCTCACTGATTTGAATGCTCTGTTGTCAGGAGAGGCAATCAAACTTGTGAACCAAGAACCAAAGAGATACACACTCAATCTAAGGTAGAATGGAAGTGGTTGTCAGGCACGCGTTCATAGGTTGAGAATGGTGATGAGTGTCACGGATCATCAAATTCATCATGTTGAAGTTCGACTGAATATCTTAGAATAGAAACAAGCGTGATTGAATGGAAAACAGTAGTAATTGCATTAATCCATCGAGACACAGCAGAGCTCCTCACCCCCAACCATGGAGTTTAGAGACTCATGCCGTAGAAGATACAAAATTCAGATGTAAAAATGTCATGAGGTTCAAAAATAAATCTCTAAAAGTAGTTTTTACATTCAACCAGTAACCTAGGTTTACAGAAAATGATTAAGCTAAGATAGATAGTGTAGAAATCCACTTCTGGGGCCCACTTGGTGTGTGTTTGGGCTGAGCACTGAAGCTTTCACGTGCATAGGCCATTCCTGGTGTTGAACTCCAGCTTTTGTGCCAGTTTGGGCATTTAACTCCAACTTTTATGTCAGTTCTGGCGTTTAATGCCAGAAAAGGGTAAGGATCTGGCATTTAAACGCCAGTTTGCGCTACCAAATCGCGAGCCAAGTATGGACTATTATATATTGATGGAAAGCCCAAGATGTCTACTTTCCAATGCAATTGAGAGCGCGTCAATTGGACTTCTGTAGCTCCAGAAAATCCATTTCGAGTGCAGGGAGGTTAGAATCCAACAGCATCTGCAGTCCTTTCTTAGCCTCTGAATCAGATTTTTACTCAGGTCCCTCAATTTCAGCAAGAAAATAACTGAAATTACAGAAAAAACACAAACTCATAGTAAAGTCCATAAATGTGATTTTTGCATAAAAACTAATAAAAATATAATAAAAAGTAACTAAAACATACTAAAAACTACATGAAAATATCACCAAAAAGCGTATAAAATATCCGCTCATCACAACACCAAACTTAAAGTGTTGCTTGTCCTCAAGCAACTAGACAAATAAAATAGGATAAAAAGAGGATCAAGTTGTAATAGAATCCCAGTGTTTTAGGTGAAGCTCAAATTCTAATCAGATGAGCGGGGCTAGTAGCTTTTTGCTTCTGAACAGTTTTGGCATCTCACTTTATCCTTTGAAGTTCAGAATGATTGGCATCTATAGGAACTCAGAATTCAGATAATGTTATTGATTCTCCTAGTTTAATATGTTGATTCTTGAACACAGCTACTTTATGAGTTTTGGCTGTGACCCTAAGCATCTTATTTTCCAGTAATACTACAGGATACATAAATGCCACAGACACATAATTGGGTGAACCTTTTCAGATTGTGACTCAGCTTTGCTAAATTTCCCAGTTAGAGGTGTCCAGAGTTCTTAAGCATACTCTTTTGCTTTGGATCACGACTTTAACCACTTAGTCTCAAGCTTTTCACTTGGACCTGCATGCCACAAGCACATGGTTAGGGACAACTTGATTCAGCCGCTTAGGCCGGGATTTTATGCCTTTAGGCCCTCCTGTCCATTTATGCTCAAAGCCTTGGATCCTTTTTACCCTTTGCCTTTTGGTTTAAAGGGCTATTGGCTTTTTCTGCTTGCTTTTCTCTTTCTCTTTCTCTCTTTTTTTTTACTACTTTTTATTGCTTCAAGAATCAATTTTATGATATTTCAGATTATCAATAACATTTCTCCTTTTTCATTATTCTTTCAAGAGCCAACAATTTTTAACATTCATAAACATCTAGTTCAAAAATATGCAATGTTCAAGCATTCATTCAGAAAACAAAAGGTATTATTACCACATCAAAATAATTAAACTAATTTCAAGATAAAATTCGAAATCATGTACTTATTGTTCTTTTGTAATTAAAACCATTTTTTTTATTTAAGAAAGGTGAAGGATTCATAGGACATTCATAGCTTTAAGGCATAGACTCTAGGTTTTATTAATCATGAAATATAAATAAGACTTAAAATATACATAAAAGCAAACCAATAATAATAGAAGACAGGAAATCAAAAACATAAAAATAAATGACTCTTAAAATAGATCTCTAATAACAAAAGTTATCACAGAGTTAGGACTCAACAACCTGCATTGGGGGAGGCAAGTACTCCTTCAATTTGTGGGGCGCCTGGCTCTTCAAGGGAGAGCTTCTGACGCTTCAGCTCCTATAGCTCATGCCCTTGCTTCTCCTGTTCCTTAAGCAGTTTGCAAAGCATGCTATTTTGATTTTGCTTCTTGCAGCTTGGTGACAGATGCTTCTAGACGGGTCCAGTAGTTAATTTGAGGGATTTCTGGGAAGAACTCCTGCGCCCTCCTCTTGATGGAGTTGTCATGTACTTGTTGTCCCTCCATTGACTTTTTAGTGATTGGATGCTCGACTGAGATGACCTCATCCACTCCCATATTTACCCCAGCATCTTTATATAGCAAAGAGATTAAGCTTGGGTAAGCCAATTTGGCTTCAGTGGAGTTCTTATTCGCAATTGTGTAAATCTCACAAGAAATCAAATGATGAATCTCCAGTTCGTTTCCCAGCATAATACAATGGATCATCACTGCTCTTTTAACAGTGACCTCAGAGTGGTTGCTAGTGGGCAGTATAGAATGCCCAATGAAGTCCAACCAGCCCCTAGTGACTGGTTTGAGATCTCCTCTCTTGAGTTGGTTTGGGACACCTTTTGAGTTGGTTATCCACTTAGTTCCAGGGAGGCATATGTCTAGAACTTGGTCTAAACGCTTATCTACTCTCACCATTCTCCTATTAAAGGATTCTGGATCATCTTATAGTTGAGGCAGTTTGAAGACCTCTCTTATTTTGTCAAGGTGGAAGTAAATAATCTTCCCTCTGACCATGGTTCGAAAGGTGTGGAAGGCAGTTCCCGTCATTCTCTGTTTATCTGTTAACCACAGATTTGAGTAGAATTCCTGGGCCATGTTTCTTCCAACCTTTGTCTCAGGATTGGCTAGGATTTCCCAACCTCTATTTCGAATCTGTTCTTGTATCTCCTGATATTCGTCTTCTTTTAGATCGAACTTAACTTTCAGGATCACTGACCTCAAACCCATTATTTTGTGATAATGGTCTGCATGTTCTTTGGTTAAGAACCTCTCTTGATTCCAAAGTGGTTTTAGATTGTTCTCTTTCTTGCCTCTTGGAGTGGTTTGTTTTTTCTTTAGGAGCCATGATCTTGGTGAAGTTTTGCTCAGTGATCACGGAAAGACACACCAAACTTAGAGGTTTGCTTGTCCTCAAGCAAAAGAAAAGAGGGGAGAAGAATAGAGGGGAGACAGATTCGAATGGTAGAGGGATAGGGATGGCCGAACGTGTATTTAAAAGTGAAGGGGTGGGGTTTCGAAAATTTTGAAAAAGATATGATAGAAAGATATGATTGGTAAAAAAATGAATCATGATATGAAAAATATGAGATTTTAAAATTCAAAAGATATGAAAAAGTTATAAAGAAGTTAAATCTGAAAATTTATTAATGCATCTAAGAATTAAAAGAAGATATGATGAGTTGGAAAAGATTTGGAAAGGAATTCAAAAGATAAATGAGTTTTTGAAAAAGATTCGGAAAGGATTTGAAAGAAAATTGAAAAGGGATTTAGAAGATTATTAAATTTTTGAAAATTAAGTGTGAGTGATGAAAATTTGTAACATGTTTATGCAGAAGATTATGAATTAAAACATGAAAGTTTGAAAAAATTTGAAGTGGAAACAAAATCTCCTCCTCCTGCCTTTTCTGGCATCTGGCGTTTAACGCCCCTATGTTGGCAATTGTGGGCGTTTAACGCCCAGCTAGATACCCTGGCTGGCGTTAAACGCCAGAAATCTTTTATCACTGGGCGTTTTTCTAAACGCCCAGGATGCTGCTACTCTGGCGTTTAAACGCCCAGAATGGTGTCCATTCTGGCATTTAACGCCCAGGAAGGTATCTTTACTGGCATTTTCGAACTAGTGAGCTCTTTTTCTCTGCTTTGTGCTTCGAATCCTTTCGTAACTCTGTAAACTTCTACATTTGGACAAATAACCTTAAAGATAATTGATATCAAACTTCTATAATTTTTATTTAGATAATAAGAACCTTTGCTAATGACTGAGTTGCTTCCCAGCAAGCACTTCTTTATCGTCTTTAGCTGGACCTTTTACTGAGCTTTAGTCTAGTCTCAGTTTTGAGCATTCTTGCTCAACATTGCTTTCAAGATAATGTTTGACTCTCTGTCCATTAACAATGAACTTTTTGTTAGAGTTAGCATCCTAAAGCTCTACATATCCATATGGTGACACACTTGTGATCACATATGGTCCCCTCCACTGGGATTTTAATTTCCCAGGGAACAATCTGAGCTTAGAGTTAAATAGCAGAACCTTCTGTCCTGGCTCAAAGACTCTAGATGACAGTTTCTTGTCATGCCACCTTTTTGCTTTCTCTTTGTAAATTTTTGCATTTTCGAAAGCATTAAGTTTGAATTCCTCTAGCTCATTCAACTGGAGCAATCTTTTCTCTCCAGCTAACTTGGCATCAAGGTTTTGGAAATTTGGTTACCCAGTAGGCCTTGTGTTCCAGTTCTACTGGCAGGTGACATGCTTTTTGGTGCACGAAATTACAATCACACTTTTGTAACTCCGCACAACTAACCAGCAAGTGCACTGGGTCGTCCAAGTAATACCTTACGTGAGTAAGGGTCGATCCCACGGAGATTGTCGGCTTGAAGCAAGCTATGGTTATCTTGTAACTCTTAGTCAGGATATCAGTAATTCTCAGATTTAATTGTAAAAAGTAAAAGAACATGAAATAAATACTTGTTATGCAGTAATGAAGAACTGTTTGAGGCTTTGGAGATGCTTTGTCTTCTGAACCTCTGCTTTCCTACTGTCTTCTTCTTCATACACGCAAGACTCCTTCCATGGCAAGCTTTATGTTGGGCATCACCGTTGTCAATGGCTACATCCTGTCCTCTCAGTGAAAATGTTCCAAATGCGCTGTCACCGCACGGCTAATCATCTGTCGGTTCTCGATCATGCTGGAATAGGATCCATTGATCCTTTTGCGTCTGTCACACTTCCAACAATCGCGAGTTTGAAGCTCGTCGCAGGCATCCCTTCCCAGATCCTACTCAGAATACCATAGACAAGGTTCAGACGTTCCAGATCTCAGGAATGGCCGCCAGTAATTTTAGCTTATACCACGAAGACTCTGATTTGAATCATGAGGCTAAGAGATATGCATTCAATCTAAGATAGAACGGAGGTGGTTGTCAGGCACGCGTTCATAGGTGAGAATGATGATGAGTGTCACGGATCATCACATTCATCAAGTTGAAGTGCGAATGAATATCTTAGAATGGAGGCAAGTGTAATAGAATGGAAAACAGTAGTAATTGCATTAATTCATCAAAGAACAGCAGAGCTCCTCACCCCCAACAATGGGGTTCAGAGACTCATGCCATAGATAACACAACAAGAAATGTGTAAAGTGTCATGAGGTGAAAATACAATAGCAAAAGGTCCTATTTATAATGAACTAGTGACCTAGGGTTTACAGAAATGAGTAAATGACGTAAAAATCCACTTCCGGGGCCCACTTGGTGTGTGCTTGGGCTGAGCATTGAAGCATTTTCGAGTGGAGGCTTTTCCTGGAGTTAAACGCCAGCTTTTGTGCCACTTTGGGCATTTAACTCCAGCTTTGGTGCCAGTTCCGGCGTTTAACGCTGGAAATTCTGATGCTTACTTTGAACGCCGGTTTGGGCCATCAAATCTTGGGCAAAGTATGGACAATTATATCTTGATGGAAAGCCCTGGATGTCTACTTTCCAACACAATTGAGAGCACGCCAATAGGGCTTCTGTAGCTCCAGAAAATCCACTTCGAGTGCAGGGAGGTCAGAATCCAACAGCATCTGCAGTCCTTTCCAGCCTCTGAATCAGATTTTTGCTCAAGTCCCTCAATTTCAGCCAGAAAATACCTGAAATCATAGAAAAACACACAAACTCATAGTAAAGTCCAGAAAAGTGAATTTTAAATAAAAACTAATAAAAATATAATAAAAACTAACTAAAACATGCTAAAAACATACTAAAAACAATGCCAAAAAGCGTATAAATTATCCGATCATCACAACACCAAACTTAAATCGTTGCTTGTCCCCAAGCAACTGAAAATAAAATAGGATAAAAAGAAGAGAATATATAATGAATTCCAAAAACATCTATGAAGATCAATATTAATTAGATGAGCGGGGCTTTTAGCTTTTTGCTTCTGAACAGTTTTGGCATCTCACTTTATCCTTTGAAGTTCAGAATGATTGGCATCTATAGGAACTCAGAATCCAGATAGTGTTACTGACTCTCCTAGTTAAGTATGTTGATTCTTGAACACAGCTACTTTATGAGTCTTGGCCGTGGCCCTAAGCACTTTGTTTTCCAGTATTACCCCCGAATACATAAATGCCACAGACACATAACTGGGTGAACCTTTTTAGATTGTGACTCAGCTTTGCTAGAGTCCCCAATTGGAGGTGTCCAGGGTTCTTAAGCACACTCTTCTTTTTGCTTTGGACCTCGACTTTAACCGCTCAGTCTCAAGTTTTCACTTGACACCTTCACGCCACAAGCACATGGTTAGGGACAGCTTGTTTTAGCCGCTTAGGCAAGGATTTTATTCCTGTGGGCCCTCCTATCCACTGATGCTCAAAGCCTTGGATCCTTTTTATCACCCTTGCCTTTTGGTTTAAAGGGGTATTGGCTTTTTCTGCTTGCTTTTTCTCTTTTTTTTTTCGCATATATCTTTTTTTTCTGCAAGCTTTTCACTGCTTTTTCTTGCTTCAAGAATCAATTTTATGATTTTTCAGATCATCAGATAACATTTCTCTTTTTCCTTTCATTCTTTCAAGAGCCAACAATTTTAACATTCATAAACAGTCAAATTCAAAAATATGCACTATTCAAGCATTCATTCAGAAAAATAATAGCATTGCCACCACATCAAGATAATTAAACTGTTTTAAAAATTGAAATTCATGCACTTCTTTTTCTTTTTCAATTAAAAACATTTTTCATTTAAGAAAGGTGATAGATTCATAGGACACTCATAGCTTTAAGACATAGACACTAAGACACTAATGATCATGTAATAAGACACAAACATAGATAACATAATCATAAAAATTCATAAAACAGGAAAATAAAGAACAAGGAAATTAAAGAATGGGTCCACCTTAGTGATGGCGGTTTGTTCTTCCTCTTGAAGATGTTATGGAGTTCTTGAGCTCCTCAATGTCTCTTCCTTGCCTTTGTTGCTCCTCTCTCATGATTCTTTGGTCTTCTCTAATTTCATGGAAGAGGATGGAATGTTCTTGGTGCTCCACCCTTAGTTGTCCCATGTTGGAACTCAATTCTCCTAGGGAGGTGTTGATTTGCTCCCAATAGTTTTGTGGAGGAAAGTGCATCCCTTGAGGCATCTCAAGGATTTCATGATGAGAAATTTCCTCATGCTCTTGGTGAGGTTCTCTTATTTGCTCCATCCTTTTCTTGGTGATGGGCTTGAGGTCATGCCTTCTTGGTTGAACCGGCTTTCCTCTTGAATCACTCTTCCATTGAGCGCCCTCTTCACAGATGTCTATGAGGACTTGGTCCAACCTTTGATCAAAGTTGACCCTTTTTGAGCTTGAAGGGGACCTCGGGGATCACCTTCTTCTTGGCCACAACTTCATAGAAGTGGTCTTGATGCACCTTTGAGAGGAATCTCTCCATCTCCCATGACTCGAAGGTGGAAGCTTTTGCCTTCCCTTTTCTCTTTCTAGAGGTTTCTCCGGCCTTTGGTGCCATAAATGGTTATGGAAAAATAAAAAGCAATGCTTTTACCACACCAAACTTCGAAGGTTTGCTCGTCCTCGAGCAAAAGAAAAAGAAAAGAGTAGAAGAAGAAGAAAATGGAGGAGATGGAGGAGGATTTATGGTTCGGCCAAGGGGCGAAGTAGTGTTTAGGTTGTGTGAAAATGAAGGAGTGAAGAAGGGTTTATATAGGGGTGGAGAGAATGGTGGGATTTGATAGGTGAGGGGTTTTTTTTTGGAAGAGGTATTAAGGTGATTGGTGAATGGGTGAAGAAGAGAGAGAGTGGCGGGGTAGGTGGGGATCCTGTGGGGTCCACAGATCCTGAGGTGTCAGGGATAGCTCATCCCTGCACCAAGTGGCGTTCCAAAACGCCCTTTCTGCCATTCCTGGCATTAAACGCCGGGCTGGTGCCCTTTTCTGGCGTTTAACGCCAGCTCCTTGTCCATTCCTGGCATTAAACGCCAGTCTGGTGCCCATTTCTGGCGTTAAACGCCCAGAATGGTGCCAGACTGGGCGTTAAACGACCAATTGCTGCCTTTACTGGCGGTTAAATGCTAGCAAGCTTTTCCTCCAGGGTGTGCTGTTTTTCTTTCTATTTTTCATTCTATTTTTGCTTTTTCAATTTTTTTTGTGACTTCACATGATCATCAAACTACAGAAAACATAAAATAACAATAGAAAATAGAAATTTAACATAGATAAATAAAGATTGGGTTGCCTCCCAATAAGCGCTTCTTTAATGTCTTTAGCTGGAGCTTGACTGAGTTTTATTCAAGCCTCAGTTTTGAGCATTCTTGCTCAAAATTGCTTTCAAGATAGTATTTGATTCTTTGTCCATTAACAATGAACTTTTTGTCAGAGTCAATATCCTGAAGCTCAACATATCCATATGGCGATACACCTGTAATCACATATGGTCCCCTCCACCGGGATTTTAATTTCCCAGGGAATAATCTAAGCCTAGAGTTGAACAGCAAGACTTTTTGTCCTGGCTCAAAGACTCTGGATGACAAATTCTTGTCATGCCACTTTTTTGCTTTTTCCTTATAAATTTTTGCATTTTCAAAAGCATTGAGTCTGAATTCCTCTAGCTCATTTAGCTGGAGCAATCTTTTGTCACCAGCTAGCTTAGCATCCATGTTTAGGAATCTGGTTGCCCAGTAGGCTTTATCTTCCAGTTCCACGGGCAAATGACAGGCCTTGCCATACACAAGCTGGTATGGAGAGGTTCCTATAGGAGTCTTGAATGCTGTTCTGTATGCCCACAGAGCATCATCCAAGTTTTTTGCCCAATCCTTTCTACGGGCAATTACAGTCCGTTCCAGGATTCTCTTTAGTTCTCTGTTAGAGACTTCAGCCTGCCCATTTGTCTGTGAATGATATGAAGTTGCTACTTTGTGGCTAATTCCATATCGAACCATAGCAGAGTAAAGCTGTTTATTGCAGAAATGGGTGCCCCCATCACTGATTATTACTCTTGGAACACCAAATCTACTAAAAATATATTTCTGGAGGAACTTCAGCATGGTCTTGGTATCATTAGTGGGTGTGGCAATTGCTTCTACCCATTTAGATACGTAGTCTACCGCCACCAGAATGTAAGTGTTTGAGTATGATGGTGGGAAAGGACCCATGAAGTCAATGCCCCATACATCAAACAACTCAATCTCTAAGATCCCTTGTTGAGGCATGGCGTAACCATGAGGCAAGTTACCAGCTCTTTGACAACTGTCACAGTTACGCACAAACTCTCGGGCATCTCTATAGAGAGTAGGCCAGTAGAAGCCACATTGGAGAACTTTAGTGGCTGTGCGCTCACTTCCAAAATGTCCTTTATACTGGGATCCATGGCAATGCCACAGGATCTTCTGTGCCTCCTCTCTAGGGACGTATCTGCGGATCATCCCATCTGCACATCTCTTAAAGAGATATGGTTCATCCCACAAGTAGTACTTTGCATCAGAAATTAGTTTTTTCTTTTGCACCCTGCTGTACTCCTGGGGTATAAACCTCACAGCTTTATAGTTTGCAATGTCTGCAAACCATGGTGCTTCCTGAATGGCAAAGAGTTGCTCATCCGGAAAGGTCTCAGAGATCTCAGTAGAAGGGAGGGACGCCCCAGCTACTGGTTCTATCCGGGACAGGTGATCAGCTACCTGGTTCTCTGTCCCTTTTCTGTCTCTTATTTCTATATCAAACTCTTGCAGAAGCAACACCCATCTTATGAGCCTGGGTTTTGAATCCTATTTTGTGAGTAGATATTTAAGAGCAGCATGGTCAGTATACACAATCACTTTTGAACCTACTAAATAGGATCTAAACTTGTCAATGGCATAAACCACTGTAAGTAACTCTTTTTCTGTGGTTGTGTAATTCTTCTGTGCATTATTTAAAACACGACTGGCATAGTAAATGATGTGCAGAAGCTTGTTATGCCTTTGTCCCAACACTGCACCAATGGCATGGTCACTGGCATCACACATTAATTCGAATGGTAATGTCCAGTCTGGTGCAGAGATGACTGGTGCTGTGACCAGCTTGGCTTTCAGGGTCTCAAATGCCTGCAGGTTGCTTAGAGGTTTTGCAATTTTTGAAAAATCTTTTATGAACCTCCTGTAGAATCCTGCATGTCCCAAAAAGCTTCTTATTGCTTTTATATTGGCTGGTGGTGGTAATTTTTCAATCACCTCCACCTTGGCTTGATCCACCTCTATTCCCTTGCTTGAAATTTTGTGTCCAAGGACAATTCCTTTATCACCATAAAGTGACATTTCTCCCAGTTTAAAACCAGGTTAGTCTCTTGGCACCTTTTCAGCACAAGTGCTAGATGACCAAGATAGGAGCTGAATGAGTCTCCAAATACTGAGAAGTCATCCATGAAGACTTCTAGGAACTTCTCTACCATATCAGAGAAGATGGAGAGCATGCACCTCTGAAAAGTTGCAGGTGCATTGCATAGACCAAAAGGCATTCTTCTGCAAGCAAATACGCCAGAAGGACAGGTGAATGCTGTTTTCTCTTGATCTTGAGGGTCTATTGCAATTTGATTATAGCCTGAATAGCCATCCAAAAAGCAGTAATAATCATGACCCACTAGTCTTTCTAGCATTTGGTCTATGAATGGTAAAGGAAAATGATCATTTCTGGTGGCTGTATTGAGCCTTCTGTAGTCAATACACATACGCCACCCTATAACTGTTCTTGTAGGAACTAGTTCATTCTTTTCATTATGAACCACTGTCATGCCTCCCTTCTTGGGGACAACTTGGACAGGGCTCACCCAGGGGCTATCAGAAATAGGATAAATAATCCCAGCCTCTAGTAACTTAGTGACCTCTTTCTGCACCACCTCCTTCATGGCTGGATTTAGCCGCCTTTGTGGTTGAACCACTGGCTTGGCATTATCTTCCAATAGGATTTTGTGCATGCATCTTGCTGGGCTAATGCCCTTAAGATCACTTATGGACCACCCAAGAGCTGTCTTGTGTGTCCTTAGCACTTGAATCAGTGCTTCCTCTTCCTGTGAATTTAAAGCAGAGCTTATGATCACTGGAAAAGTGTCACCTTCTCCTAGAAATGCATACTTCAGGGAGTGTGGTAGTGGCTTGAGCTCGGGTTTAGGAGGCTTATCCTCTTCCTGAGGAATTTTCAGAGGTTCTTTTATTTCCTCTGGTTCCTCCAGATCAGGCTGAACATCTTTAAAGATATCCTCTAGCGCTGATTCGAGACTCTCAGTCATATTGATCTCTTCCACCAAAGAGTCAATAATATCAGTGCTCATGCAGAAATTTGATGTGTCTGGATGCTGCATAGCTTTGACAGCATTCAACTTGAACTCATCCTCATTGACTCTCAGGGTCACTTCCCCTTTTTGTACATCAATAAGAGTTCGTCCAGTTGCTAGGAAGGGTCTTCCTAGAATGAGAGTTGCACTCTTGTGCTCCTCCATTTCCAGCACTACAAAGTCAGTGGGAAAGGCAAATGGCCCAACCTTGACAATCATGTCCTCAATTATGCCTGATGGATATTTAATGGAGCCATCAGCAAGTTGTAGACATATCCGGGTTGCTTTGACTTCTTCAGTCAACCCAAGCTTTCTGATAGTGGATGCAGGTATTAGGTTAATACTTGCTCCAAGGTCACATAGAGCTGTCTTGGTGCAAGCACCCTCTAATGTGCATGGTATCATAAAGCTTCCCGGATCTTGAAGCTTTTCTGGTAAGCTTTTTAGGATGACTGCACTGCATTCTTCAGTAAGAAACACTCTTTCAGTTTCTCTCCAATCCTTCTTATGACTTAAGATCTTTTTCATGAACTTAGCATAAGAGGGTATTTGCTCAAGTGCCTCTGCAAACGGAATCTTTATTTCAAGAGTCCTGAGATAGTCTGCAAAGCAGGCAAATTATTTATCCTGTTCCGCTTGGCGGAGTTTCTGAGGATAAGGCATCTTGGATTTATATTCTTCAACCTTAGTTGCTGCAAGTTTATTTCCTACAGAGGTGGTTAGAGAAGCCTTCTTAGAGGAGTTACTATCAGCACTCTCAGGTGTCTGATTCCTCATTGGCGTTTGAACGCCAGGATTGGGTGCAGGATGGGCGTTTAACGCCAGCTTCCCACCCTTTTCCGGCGTTTGAACGCCAGAACTGGGCAAGGAATGGGCGTTTAACGCCAACTTTTCCCCCTTTTCTGGTGTTTGAACGCCAGAAGTATTCCTCTCTGGGCTCTTATTGTCCTCAGAAGGATGTTGGGCAGTGGTTTGGTTATCATCTGTTAGTTGTTCCTTTCTTGGCTTTTTGCCACTTTGAACTGATACATTCAGTGTCCTCCCACTCCTTAATTTAACAGCTTGGCATTCTTCTGTTATCTGTTTAGATAGCTGCTGTCTTGTTTGATTCAATTGTGCTTCCATATTCTTGTTAGCATTTTTAGTGTCTTGGAGCATCTCTTTAAATTCTGCTAATTGTTTTGTCATAAGGAGTAATTGCTGATTAAGCTCAACAATCTGTTCTTGAGGATTAAGATCAGTAGTTACTGCCATAGCTTCTTCTTTTGTAGAGGACTCACTGTTTGAGTACAGATGTTGATTTTTAGCAACTGTATCTATGAGTTCTTGAGCCTCTTCAATTGTTTTTCTGATGTGAATAGATCCACCAGCTGAGTGATCTAGGGACATCTGAGCTTTTTTTGTAAGCCCATAGTAAAAGATGTCTAACTGTACCCACTCTGAAAACATTTTAGAAGGGCATTTTCTCAGCATCCCTCTGTACCTCTCCCAGGCATTATAAAGGGATTCATGATCCTGTTATTTAAAGCCTTAGATGTCCAGCCTTAGCTGTGTCATCCTTCTTTGATAGTAAAATTGATTCAAGAATTTGTCTGTTAATTGCCTCCATGTTTTTATGCTTGATGTGGGTTGGTTATTTAACTACCTCTTAGCTTGATCTTTTACAGCAAATGGAAACAATAATAATCTGTAGACATCCTGATCCACTTCTTTATCACGTACTATGTCAGCAATTTGTAAGAACTGTGCCAGAAACTCAGTAGGTTCTTCCTGCGGAAGACCGGAATACTGGCAATTTTGCTGCACCATGATAATGAGCTGAGGGTTTAGCTCAAAGTTGCTTGCTTTGATGGGAGGTATACAGATGCTACTCCCATATGCAGCTGTAATGGGGTTAGCATATGACCCCAGAGTCCTTCTGGACTGCTTACTTCCACTTAGGTCCATGATGGAGAAAAGAGAATTGATATGAATTTTTTTTATTTTAATTAAAAGTAACCGAAATTAATAAAATAAAATAAATGGAAAATAAAATAAAATTTCGAAAACTAAAAGAAAATAAAATCAAAGCAAATTGAAAACTAAACTAATTAATTGATTAAAAAGATTTTGAAAAGAGCAATCAAAAAGATATGATTGAAAATTATTTTGAAAGAGATTTGATTGAAAAGATATGATTCAAGAAATTAAAAAGATTTGATTTTTTTTTTGAAAAAGATTTGAGAAAAAAAGAAATCAATTTTTTTTTTGAAATTAGAATTTTGACTTGACTAAAAAATATGATTTTGAAAATCTTTGACTAAGTTAATGCAAAATTTCGAAAATTATGAGTAAAATAAGGAAAGGATATTTTTTTTTATTTTTTAATTTTTAATGAGGAAAGAGAAAAACAACAAAATGACACTAAACTTAGAAATTTTAGATCAAAACATAGAGAACAAACAAGAAAACTTTGAATGTCAAGATGAACACCAAGAACACTTCGAAGATCAAGATGAACACCAAGAACAAATTTTTGAAAAATTTTTAAGTAAATAAAAGCACAAAAACACCAAACTTAAAATTTTTAGAAAATCAAACACAAATTTTCGAAAATTTAAGGGAAAACACAAAGAAGACACCAAACTTAGAATTTTTAAAGATCAAGAAAGAACTAGGAACATGCAAATTCGAAAAATTAAAAGAAAATAAAAGCATGCAATTGACACCAAACTTAAAATATGAAACTAAACTCAAATAAAAGACTCTAAACCAACAAAAATAAAATATTCCTAATCTAAGCAACAAGATAAACCGTCAGTTGTCCAAACTCAAACAATCCCCGACAACGGCGCCAAAAACTTGGTGCACGAAATTACAATCACACTTTTGTAACTCCGCACAACTAACCAGCAAGTGCACTGGGTCGTCCAAGTAATACCTTACGTGAGTAAGGGTCGATCCCACGGAGATTGTCGGCTTGAAGCAAGCTATGTGATGAGCGGATAATTTATACGCTTTTTGGCATTGTTTTTTGTGTATGTTTTTAGTAGGATCTAGTTACTTTTAGGGATGTTTTTATTAGTTTTTATGTTAAATTCACATTTCTGGACTTTACTACGAGTTTGTGTGTTTTTCTGTGATTTCAGGTATTTTTTGGCTGAAATTGAGGGACTTGAGCAAAAATCAGATTCAGAGGTTGAAGAAGGACTGCTGATGCTGTTGGATTCTGACCTCCCTGCACTCAAAGTGGATTTTCTGGAGCTACAGAACTCAAAATGGAGCGCTTTTAATTTCGTTAGAAGGTAGACATCCAAGGCTTTCCAGAAATATATAATAGTCCATACTTTGGCCGAGTTTAAACGACGTAAAATGGCATTGAACGCCAGTTCTACGCTGCAGTCTGGAGTTAAACGCCAGAAACACGTTACGAACCAGAGTTGAACGCCAGAAACACGTTGCAACCTGGCGTTCAATTCCAGAAAGAGCCTTTGCATGTGTAACATTCAAGCTCAGCCCAAGCACACACCAAGTGGGTCCCGGAAGTGGATTTATGCATCAATTACTTACTTCTGTAAACCCTAGTAACTAGTTTAGTATAAATAGGACTTTTTACTATTGTATTAGACATCCTGGATTGTATTTTTGATCCTGTGATCACGTTTTTGGGGCTGCCCATTCGGTCATGCCTGAACCTTTCAATTATGTATTTTCAAACGGTAGAGTTTCTACACTCCATAGATTAAGGTGTGGAGCTCTGCTGTTCCTCATGAATTAATGTAAAGTACTACTGTTTTTCTATTCAATTCAACTTATTCCGCTTCTAAGATATTCATTCGCACTTCAACATGAATGTGATGAACGTGACAATCATCATCATTCCCTATGAACGCGTGCCTGACAACCACTTCCGTTCTACCTTAGATTGAATGAGTATCTCTTGGATCTCTTAATCAGAATCTTCGTGGTATAAGCTAGATTGATGGCGGCATTCATGAGAGTCCGGAAAGTCTAAACCTTCTCTGTGGTATTCCGAGTAGGACTCTGGGATTGAATGACTGTGACGAACTTCAAACTCGCGAGTGCTGGGCGTAGTGACAGACGCAAAAGGAGGGTGAATCCTATTCCCTTATGATCGAGAACCTCAGATGATTAGCCATGCTGTGACAGAGCATTTGGACCATTTTCACAAGAGGATAGGATGCAGCCATTGACCACGGTGATGCCTCCAGATGATTAGCCATGCAGTGACAGCGCATCGGACCATTTTCCAGAGAGGATGAAAAGTAGCCATTGACAATGGTGATGTCCTTACATAAAGCCAGCCATAGAAAGGAGTAAGACTGATTGCATGAAGACAGCAGGAAAGCAGAAGTTTAGAGGGACGAAAGCATCTCTATACGTTTATCTGAAATTCTCACCAATGATATACATAAGTATTTTTATCTTTATTTTCTATCTACTTATTATTTATTTTCGAAAACTCCATAATCAATTATTATCCGCCTGACTGAGATTTACAAGATGACCATAGCTTGCTTCATACTAACAATCTCCGTGGGATCGACCCTTACTCACGTAAGGTTTATTACTTGGACGACCCAGTGCACTTGCTGGTTAGTTGTATCGAAGTTGTGACTGAAAAATGATTTATTAAGACGTGCGTACAGATTTTTTGGCGCCGTTGCCTGAGATCACAATTTCGTGCACCAAGTTTTTGGCCCCGTTGCCGGGGATTGTTCGAGTTTGGACAACTGATGGTTTATCTTGTTGCTCAGATTAGGTAATTTTCTTTTTGTTTTATTTTCAAAAATATTTTAAAAAAAAATTTCAAAAATTTCTCCTTTGTTTTTGAAAAAAAAAATTTTAAAATAAATGTTTTCAAAAATATATTTTTCTTCAGAATTTTTATGAATGAATTCTAGTGTTTCATGATGATTTGTTGAATCCTGGCTGGCTGTAAGCCATGTCTAATATTTTGGACTGGGGTTTCAACTTATCATCACAAGAGCTTGTTGATCTTCACACACTTAGTTGCTCTATACATGGAAAGTATCAATATCTTCTAAAGCTTGGCTGGCTATTAAGCCATGCCTAACCCTCAGATTGGAGCTTTGGACTAATATTGAAAGATTCCTGGAATTCGTATTAAAAATTTTGAAATCCTTATTTTTCTTTTTCAAATGATTTTCGAAAAATATAAAATAAAAATCCAAAAAAAATCAAGAAAATCATAAAAAAAAATATTTTGTGTTTCTTGTTTGAGTCTTGAGTCAATTTCGAGTTTGGTGTCAATTGCATTTTTTTCTAAAAATTATTGCATAAAATTTTCGAAAACATCATGCATTCATAGTGTTCTTCATGATCTTCAAGTTGTTCTTGGTAAGTCTTCTTGTTTGATCTTGATGTTTTCTTGTTTTGCATCTTTTCTTGTTTTTCATGTGCATTTTTGCATTCATAGTGTCTGAACATGAAAGATTTCTAAGTTTGGTGTCTTGCATGTTTTCTTTGCATCAAAAAAATTTTTCAAAAATATGTTCTTAATGTTCATCATGATCTTGAAAGTGTTCTTGGTGTTCATCTTGACATTCATAGCATTCTTGCATGCATTCATTGTTTTGATCTAAAAATTTTCATGCATTGCATCATTTTCATGTTTTTCTCTCTCATCATAAAAAAATTCAAAAAAATCAAAAAAATATCTTTCTCTTTTTCCTCTCATAAAATTCAAAAATTTGAGTTGACTTTTTCAAAATTTTTTTAAATCTAGTTGTTTTCTATGAGTCAAATCAAATTTTCAAATTTTATCTTTTTCAAAATCTTTTTCAAAAATCATATCTTTTTCACTTTTCTTATTTATTTTCAAAAATTTTTAAAATATTTTTCAAAAATCTTTTTCTTATCTTTACCACATAATTTTCGAAAATTACTAACCTTTTTTCAAAAACTAATTTCGAAAATCACTAACCATTTTTCAAAAATAATTTTCGAAAATTCTCTTTCTCTCTCATCTTCTTCTATTTATTTATTCATCTACTAACACTTCTCTTCATCTCACATCTCTGCTCTCCTCACCCTTGTGTTTCTTTCTTTACATTACATTCTTTTCTTCTTCCACTCACCTAAGGGAACCTCTATACCTGGGCAAAAAGGATCCCTATTATTATTTTTTTGTTCCCTCCTTTTTCATATGAGCAGGAGCAAGGACAAGAATATTCTTGTTGAAGCAGATCCAGAACCTGAAAGGACCCTGAAGAGGAAACTAAGAGAAGCTAAATTACAACAATCCAGCAAGAACCTTTCAGAAATTTTCGAACAGGAAGAGGAGATGGCAGCCGAAAATAATAATAATGCAAGGAGAATGCTTGGTGACTTCACTGCACCTAATTCCAATTTACATGGAAGAAGCATCTCAATTCCTGCCATTGGAGCAAACAATTTTGAGCTGAAACCTCAATTAGTTTCTCTGATGTAGCAAAACTGCAAGTTTCATGGACTTCCATCTGAAGATCCTTTTCAGTTCTTAACTGAATTCTTGCAGATTTGTGATACTGTTAAGACTAATGGAGTAAATACTGAAGTCTACAGGCTCATGCTTTTCCCTTTTGCTGTGAGAGACAGAGCTAGAATATGGTTGGACTCTCAACCTAAG
Source organism: Arachis hypogaea (assembly GCF_003086295.3). Taxonomy (NCBI): domain Eukaryota; kingdom Viridiplantae; phylum Streptophyta; class Magnoliopsida; order Fabales; family Fabaceae; genus Arachis; species Arachis hypogaea. The sequence continues at coordinate 81,091,735 of NC_092052.1, forward strand.
GATAGCCTGAACTCTTGGGATAAGCTGGTCAAGGCTTTCTTAGCCAAGTTCTTTCCTCCTCAAAAGCTGAGTAAGCTTAGAGTGGATGTTCAAACCTTCAGACAGAAAGAAGGTGAATCCCTCTATGAAGCTTGGGAGAGATATAAGGAACTGACCAAAAAGTGTCCTTCTGACATGCTTTCAGAATGGACCATCCTGGATATATTCTATGATGGTCTGTCTGAACTAGCTAAGATGTCATTGGATACTTCTACAGGTGGATCCATTCCCTAAAGAAAATGCCTGCAGAAGCTCAAGAACTCATTGACATGGTTGCTAATAACCAGTTTATGTACACTTCTGAGAGGAATCCTGTGAGTAATGGGACGCCTCAGAAGAAGAGAGTTCTTGAAATTGATACTCTGAATGCCATATTGGCTCAGAATAAAATATTAACTCAGCAAGTCAATATGATTTCTCAGAGTCTGAATGGAATGCAAGCTGCATCCAACAGTACTCAAGAGGCAGTTTCTGAAGAAGAAGCTTATAATCCTGAGAACCCTGCAATAGCAGAGGTGAATTACATGGGTGAACCATATGGAAACACCTATAACCCCTCATAGAGAAATCATCCAAATCTCTCATGGAAGGATCAAAAGCCTCAACAAGGCTTTAATAATGGTGGAAGAAATAGGTTTAACAATAGTAAACCTTTTCCATCATCCATTCAGCAACAGACAGAGAACTCTGAACAAAATACCTCTAATTTAGCAAACTTAGTCTCTGATCTATCTAAGGCCACTATGAGTTTCATGAATGAAACAAGGTCCTCCATTAGAAATTTGGAAGCACAAGTGGGCAGCTGAGTAAAAGGATCACTAAAATCCCTCCTAGTACTCTCCTAAGCAATACAGAAGAAAATCCAAAAGGAGAGTGCAAGGCCATTGAATTGATCACCATGGCCGAACCTGTAAGGGAGGGAGAGGACGTGAATCCCAGTGAGGAAGACCTCCTGGGACGTCCAATGATCAATAAGGAGTTTCCCTCTGAGGAACCAAAGGAATCTGAGACTCAACTAGAGACCATAGAGATTCCATTAAACCTCCTTATGCCATTCATGAGCTCTGATGAGTATTCCTCTTCTGAAGAGAATGAGGATGTAAATAAGGAGCAAGTTACCAAGTACCTTGGTGCAATCATGAAGCTGAATGCCAAATTATTTGGTATTAAAACTTGGGAAGATGAACCTCCCTTGTTCACCAATGAACTAAGTGATCTGGATCAACTGACATTGCCTCAGAAGAAACAAGATCTTGGAAAGTTCTTAATACCTTGTACCATAGGCACCATGATCTTTGAAAAGGCTCTGTGTGACCTTGGTTCAGGGATAAACCTCATGCCCCTCTCTGTAATAGAGAAATTGGGAATCTTGGGGTGCAAGCTGCTAAAATCTCATTAGAGATGGCAGACAGTTCAAGAAAACAAGCTTATGGACAAGTAGAGGACGTGTTAGTAAAGGTTGAAGGCCTTTACATCCCTGCTGATTTCCTAGTCCTAGATACTGGAAAGGATGAGGATGAATCCATTATCCTTGGAAGACCCTTCCTAGCCACAGCAAGAGCTGTGATTGATGTTGACAGAGGCGAATTAGTCCTTTAATTGAATGAGGACTCCCTTGTGTTTAAAACTCAAGGTCATCCTTCTGTAAACATGGAAAAGAGGCACAGTAAGCTTCTCTCAAAACAGAGTCAACCAGAGCCCCCACAGTCAAACTCTAAGTTTGGTGTTGGGAGGCCACAACCAAACTCTAAGTTTGGTGTTGAACTCCCATATCCAAACTCTAAGTTTGGTGTTGGGGAGTCTCAACAATGCTCTGAACATCTGTGAGGCTCCATGAGAGCCCACTGTCAAGCTATTGACATTAAAGAAGCGCTTGTTGGAAGGCAACCCAATTTTTATTTATCTAATTTTAATTTATTTTTATTGTTATTTCATGTTTTATTAGGTTCATGATCATGTGGAGTCACAAAATAAATATAAAAATTGAAAACGGAATCAAAAACAGCAGAAGAAAAATCACACCCTGGAGGAGGATCTCACTGGCGTTTAAACGCCAGTAAGGAGCATCTGTCTGGCGTTCAACGCCAGAACAAAGCATGTTTCTGGTGTTGAATGCCAGAAACAACCAGCATCCTGGCGTTCAGATGCCAGAAATGCACAGTGAAGAAGAGCTGGCGCTGAACGCCCAGAATAAGCATCAGTTCGGCGTTTAAACGCCAGAATTGCATGCAAAGGCATTTTACATGCCTAATTGGTGCAGGGATGCAATTCCTTGACACCTCAGGATCTGTGGACCCCACAGGATCATCTCAGCATCTGTGGACCCCACATGATCCCCACCTACCACCACTCAATCTCTTCCCTCTTCTCAATGTTCATCCTCTCTTCCAAATAAACACTCTTCCCCAAAACTCTTCACCAATCACCTCAATCTCTCTTCCCTATCACTACTTCACCACTCACATCCATCCACTCTTCCCCATAAACCTACCTCATAAACCCCACCTACCTTCAAAATTCAAAATCAATTTCCCACCCAAACCCACCCATATGGCCGAACCTTAACCCCCCTCCCTTCCCTATATAAATCCCTCCATTCTTCTTCATTTTCACACAACACAACCCTCTCTTCCCCTTCTTGACCGCATACACCTCTCCCTCCTCTCCTCCATATTTTCTTCTTCTTCATCTATTCTTTCTTCTCTTGCTCGAGGGCGAGCAATACTCTAAGTTTGGTGTGGTAAAAGCATAAGCTTTTTGTTTTTCCATTACCATTGATGGCACCCAAGACCGGAAAATCCTCTAGAAAAGGGAAAAGGAAGACAAAAGCTTCCACCTCCGAGTCATGGAAGATGGAAAGATTCATCTCCAAAGCTCATCAAGACCACTTCTATGATGTTGTGGCCAAGAAGAAGGTGATCCCCGAGGTCCCTTTCAAGCTCAAGAGAAATGAGTATCCGAAGATCTGACATGAAATCCAAAGAAGAGGTTGGGAAGTTCTAACAAACCCCATCCAACAAGTCGGCATCCTAATGGTTCAAGAGTTCTATGCCAATGCATGGATCACTAGGAACCATGATCAAAGTAAGAACCCGAACCCAAAGAATTATCTCACCATGGTTCGGGGGAAATACTTAGATTTTAGTCCGAAAAACGTGAGGTTGGCATTTAACTTGCCCATGATGCAAGGAGATGCACGCCCCTACACTAGAAGGGTCAACTTTAATCAAAGGTTGGACCAAGTCCTCATGGACATATGTGTGGAAGGAGCTCAATAGAAGATTGACTCCAAAGGCAAGCCGGTTCAACTAAGAAGATTGGACCTCAAGCCTGTGGCTAGAGGATGGTTAGAGTTCATCCAACGCTCCATCATCCCCACTAGCAACCGATCTGAAGTTACTGTGGATCGGGCCATCGTGATTCATAGCATCATGATTGGAGAGGAAGTAGAAGTTCATGAAGTCATCTCCCTTGAACTCTACAAAATAGTCGAAAAGTTCTCCCCCATAGCAAGGCTAGCTTTTCCTCATCTTATTTGCCATCTATGTTACTCAACTGGAGCTCTCATAGAAGGAGACATTCCCATTGAGGAAGAGAAGCCCATCACAAAGAAAAAGATGGAGCAAGAAAGAGAGCCCATTCATGAATCTCAAGAGACACGTGAAGCTCATCACCATGAGATCCTGGAGATGCCTCAAATGCATCTTCCTCCACAAAACTATTGGGAGCAAATCAACGACTCCCTAGGAGAATTAAGTTCCAACATGGGACAACTAAGGGTGGAACATCAAGAGCACTCCATCATCCTTCATGAAATTAGAGAATATCAAAAAGCAATGAGGGAGGAGCAACAAAGACAAGGAAGAGACATAGAAGAGCTCAAGGACATCATTGGTTCCTCAAGAAGGAAACGCCACCATCACTAGGGTGGACTCATTCCTTGTTCTTACATTCTCTGTTTTTCGTTTTCCCTATGTTAAGTGCTTATCCATGTTTGTGTCTTATTACATAATCATTAGTCTTTAGTAACTTTGTCTTAAAGTTATGAATGTCCTATGAATCCATCACCTCTCTTAAATGAAAACTATTTTAATTCAAAAGAAGAAGAAGTACATGAGTTTCGAATTTATCCTTGAACTTAGTTTAATTATATTGATGTGGTGACAATGCTTCTTGTTTTCTGAGTGAATGCCTGAACAGTGCATATGTCTTTTGAAGTTGTTGTTTAAGAATGTTAAATATGTTGGCTCTTGAAAGAATGATGACAAGGAGACATGTTATTTGATAATCTGAAAAATCATAAAAATGATTCTTGAAGCAACAAAAAGCAGCAAAGAACAAAGCTTGCAGAAAAAAAATGGCGAAAAAAATAGAAAAAAAAAAAGAGAAAAAGCAAGCAGAAAAAGCCAAAGCTCTTAAAAACAAAAGGCAAGAGCAAAAAGCCAATAGCCCTTAAAACCAAAAGGCAAGGGTAATAAAAAGGATCCCAAGGCTTTGAGCATCAGTGGATAGGAGGGCCTAAAGGAATAAAATCCTGGCCTAAGCGGCTAAACCAAGCTGTCCCTAACCATGTGCTTGTGGCGTGAAGGTGTCAAGTGAAAACTTGAGACTGAGCGGTTAAAGTCAAGGTCCAAAGCAAAAGAAGAGTGTGCTTAAGAACCCTGGACACCTCTAATTGGGGACTTTAGCAAAGCTGAGTCACAATCTGAAAAGGTTCACCCAGTTATGTGTCAGTGGCATTTATGTATCCGGTGGTAATACTGGAAAACAAAGTTCTTAGGGCCACGGCCAAGACTTATAAAGTAGCTGTGTTCAAGAATCAACATACTAAACTAGGAGAATCAATAACACTATCTGAACTCTGAGTTCCTATAGATGCCAATCATTCTGAACCTCAATGGATAAAGTGAGATGCCAAAACTATTCAAGAGGCAAAAAGCTACAAGTCCCGCTCATCTGATTGGAGCTATGTTTCATTGATAGTTTGAAATTGAGGGACTTGAGCAAAAATCAGATTCAGAGGTTGAAGAAGGACTGCTGATGCTGTTGGATTCTGACCTCCCTGCACTCAAAGTGGATTTTCTGGAGCTACAGAAATCACAATGGCGTGCTTCCAATTGCGTTGGAAAGTAGACATCCAGGGCTTTCCGGCAATATATAATAGTCTATACTTTGGCCGCGTTTAGACGACGTAAAAGGGCGTTGAATGCTAGTTCTATGCTGCAGTCTAGAGTTAAACGCCAGAGACACGTTACGAACCAGAGTTGAACGCCAGAAACACGTTGCAACCTGGCGTTCAACTCTAAAAAGAGCCTCTGCACGTGTAACATTCAAGCTCAGCCCAAGCACACACCATGTGGGCCCTGGAAGTGGATTTATGCATCAATTACTTACTTCTGTAAACCCTAGTAACTAGTTTAGTATAAATAGGACTTTTTACTATTGTATTAGACATCCTGGATTGTATTTTTGATCCTGTGATCACGTTTTGGGGGCTGGCAATTCGGTCATGCCTGAACCTTTCACTTATGTATTTTCAAACGATAGAGTTTCTACACTCCATAGATTAAGGTGTGGAGCTCTGCTGTTCCTCATGAATTAATGCAAAGTACTACTGTTTTTCTATTCAATTCAACTTATTCCGCTTCTAAGATATTCATTCGCACTTCAACATGAATGTGATGAACGTGACAATCATCATCATTCCCTATGAACGCGTGCCTGACAACCACTTCCGTTCTACCTTAGATTGAATGAGTATCTCTTGGATCTCTTAATCAGAATCTTCGTGGTATAAGCTAGATTGATGGCGGCATTCATGAGAGTCCGGAAAGTCTAAACCTTGTCTGTGGTATTCCGAGTAGGACGCTGGGATTGAATGACTGTGACGAACTTCAAACTCACGAGTGCTAGGCGTAGTGACAGACGCAAAAGGAGGGTGAATCCTATTCCAGTATGATCGAGAACCTCAGATGATTAGCCGTGCTGTGACAGAGCATTTGGACCATTTTCACAAGAGGATAGGATGCAGCCATTGACCACGGTGATGCCTCCAGATGATTAGCCATGCAGTGACAGCACATCGGACCATTTTCCAGAGAGGATGAAAAGTAGCCATTGACAATGGTGATGTCCTTACATAAAGCCAGCCATAGAAAGGAGTAAAACTGATTGGATGAAGACAGCAGGAAAGCAGAAGTTCAGAGGGACGAAAGCATCTCTATACGTTTATCTGAAATTCTCACCAATGATATACATAAGTATTTTTATCTTTATTTTCTATCTACTTATTATTTATTTTCGAAAACTCCATAATCAATTATTATCTGCCTGACTGAGATTTACAAGATGACTATAGCTTGCTTCATACCAACAATCTCCGTGGGATCGACCCTTACTCATGTAAGGTTTATTACTTGGACGACCCAGTGCACTTGCTGGTTAGTTGTATCGAAGTTGTGACTGAAAAACGATTTATTAAGACGTGCGTACAGAGTTTTTGGCGCCGTTGCCTGAGATCACAATTTCGTGCACCACTATGGTTATCTTGTAACTCTTAGTCAGGATATCAGTAATTCTAAGATTTAATTGTAAAAAGTAAAAGAACATGAAATAAATACTTGTTATGCAGTAATGAAGAACAGGTTGAGGCTTTGGAGATGCTTTGTCTTCTGAACCTCTGCTTTCCTACTGTCTTCTTCTTCATACACGCAAGACTCCTTCCATGGCAAGCTTTATGTTGGGCATCACCGTTGTTAATGGCTACATCCCGTCCTCTCAGTGAAAATGTTCCAAATGCGCTGTCACCGCACGGCTAATCATCTGTCGGTTCTCGATCATGCTGGAATAGGATCCATTGATCTTTTTGCGTCTGTCACACGCCCAACAATCGCGAGTTTGAAGCTCATCACAGCCATCCCTTCCCAGATCCTACTCAGAATACCACAGACAAGGTTTAGACATTCCAGATCTCAGGAATGGCCGCCAATAATTCTAGCTTATACCACGAAGACTTTGATTTGAATCATGAGGCTAAGAGATATGCATTCAATCTAAGATAGAATGGAGGTGGTTGTCAGGCACGCATTCATAGGTGAGAATGATGATGAGTGTCACGGATCATCACATTCATCAAGTTGAAGTGCGAATGAATATCTTAGAATGGACGCAAGCGTAATAGAATGGAAAACAGTAGTAATTGCATTAATTCATGAAGAGCAGCAGAGCTCCTCTCCCCCAACAATGGGGTTTAGAGACTCATGCCGTAGAGAACACAACAAGAAACATGTAAAGTGTCATGAGGTGAAAATACAATAGCAAAAGGTCCTATTTATAATGAACTAGTGACCTAGGGTTTACAGAAATGAGTAAATGACGTAAAAATCCACTTCCGGGGCCCACTTGGTGTGTGCTTGGGCTGAGCATTGAAGCATTTTCGAGTGGAGGCTTTTCCTGGAGTTAAACGCCAGCTTTTGTGCCAGTTTGGGCGTTTAACTCCAGCTTTGGTGCCAGTTCCGGCGTTTAACGCTGGGAATTCTGATGCTGACTTTGAACGCCGGTTTGGGCCATCAAATCTTAGACAAAGTATGGACTATTATATATTGCTGGAAAGCCCTGGATGTCTACGTTCCAACGCAATTAAGATCGCGTCAATTGGGTTTTTGTAGCTCAAGAAAATCCACTTCGAGTGCAGGGAGGTCAGAATCCAACAGCATCTGCAGTCCTTTTCAGCCTCTGAATCAGATTTTTGCTCAGGTCCCTCAATTTCAGCCAGAAAATACCTAAAATCATAGAAAAACACATAAACTCATAGTAAATTCCAAAAAAGTGAATTTTAAATTAAAACTAATAAAAATATAATAAAAACTAACTAAAACATGCTAAAAACATACTAAAAATAATGCCAAAAAGCGTATAAATTATCCGCTCATCACTTTTCCATACACAAGCTGGTATGGAGAGGTCCCTATAGGAGTTTTGAATGCAGTTTTGTATGCCCATAGAGCATCATCCAGACTCCTTGCCCAATCATTTCTACGGGTACTTACAGTCCGTTCCAGGATTCATTTTAGTTTTCTATTTGAGACTTCAGCCTGCCCATTTGTCTGTGGATGATATGGAGTTGCCACTTTGTGGTTAATTCCATATCGGATCAGAGCAGAGTCAAGCTGTTTATTGCAGAAATGAGTTCCTCCCTCACTGATTAGTATTCTGGGGACACCAAATCTGCTAAAGATATGCTTCTGGAGGAACTTCAGTACTGTCCTAGTATCATTAGTGGGTATTGCAATTGCCTCTACCCACTTGGATACATAGTCTACTGCCACCAGAATGTAAGTGTTTGAGTATGACGGTGGGAAAGGCCCCATGAAGTCAATAGTCCATACATCAAACAACTCAATTTCTAAGATCCCTTGTTGAGGCATGGCATAACCGTAAGGCAGGTTACCAGCTCTCTGGCAACTGTCACAGTTACGCATAAACTCTCAGAAATCTCTATAGAGAGTAGGCCTGTAGAAGCCACATTGGAGGACCTTAGTGGCTGTTCGCTCACGTCCGAAATGTCCTCCATATTGTGATCCATGGCAGTGCCATAGGATCTTCTATGCCTTTTCTCTTGGTACACATCTACGGATTACATCGTCTGCACATCTCTTAAATAGATATGGCTCATCCCACAAGTAGTACTTTGCATCAGAAATTAATTTTTTTGTTTGCTGCCTGCAGTACTCCTTGGGTATAAATGTCACAGCTTTATAGTTTGCAATGTCTGCAAACCATGGTACTTCTTGAATGGCAAAGAGTTGCTCATCTGGAAAGGTCTTAGAGATCTCAGTAGGAGGGAGGGACGCCCTTGCTACTGGTTCTATCCGGGACAGGTGATCAGCTACCTGGTTCTCTGTCCCTTTTCGTTCTCTTATTTCTATATCAAACTATTGCAGAAGCAACACCCATCTTATGAGCCTGGGTTTTGAATCCTGCTTCGTGAGTAGATATTTAAGAGCAGCATGGTTAGTGTAGACAATCACTTTTGATCCTGCTAAATAGGATCTAAACTTGTCAATGGCATAAACCACTGCAAGCAGCTCTTTTTCTGTGGTTGTGTAATTCTTCTGTGCGTCATTTAGAACACGGCTGGCATAGTATATGACGTGCAGAAGCTTGTTATGCCTTTGTCATAATACTGCACCAATAACATGGTCACTGGCATCAGACATTAACTCGAATGGTGATGTCCAGTCTGGTGCAGAAATGATAGGTGCTGTGACTAGCCTAGCCTTCAGAGTTTTGAAGGCTTGCAAACACTATGTGTCAAAGACAAATGGTGTATCATGTAACAACCCTGATTTTCAAGTACGCGAGATCTTTTCTAAAAGTACAGATTTCTCCGGAGGATCAGTAAGGGGAGAACCTCTGATATATGATCAAGTATCTCAATCCTCATTGTCATTATGTCATCTTTAAGTTAGAACCTTTTATGAGGCAAGCTCGATAACACAGTCACGAAGAACCTAATTTTTGAACCGTATCGATTAGGAGTTTTGATTCGGTTTTTTGTATAATCTCAATTTGACGAACCGGACTCGATTCATGAGAGAAGAGAGATAATAGGATATTATCATCATTATATGAGTATTAGAAGCTTCTTGAACGATATTATAAGGTTACCTGATCAGTTTTAGTTAAAAATAGAAAATCAATTTAACCGGGTTCACACTTTACTGGTGCAACTTAGCACCAGCACTCTCTGATGACTTTAGAAATGCTAAGGCCTCATTATACATGTTTTATTCTTATAATAAATATGTTACTAGTGTCATTTAATCTAGTAGCTCAAAAAATAATTTTTAGAGATGTTTTTACAAGTGTTCCGATACACCTAGTTTTAGTAGTTATACACCTGAGATAATTTAATATTATTTTAATCCACCTCCAAGCCAACCAATCACAACTCACCCTACACCCCCAAGACACTCCAAGGCTGTCTCATTTCTTCATTTTGGACGAAAATAACAAGAGAGAAAAGAGAAAAACCTTCATGAACACTTAATCTTCAAAGCTTGATTTCTTCTGAACTAAAACTCAAATCAAAACTTCGATTTCACCAAAATGATCCTCTCTTCTTTCTCTACATAACCATGTAACTTATCGAGGCTGGAAATAAGGTTAGATGGCTGTCCCTTTCCCATTTGAATTCGGTTTTCAAGGAAACATGCTTAAACAAGTGTTTTCTTGATGTTCTTCCTTAGATCTCTTGCTTAGCTTGGTTTGTGGGCCAAAGATCTTTGATTTCCTGCATGTTTAAGGTGAGGATAACCTTCCTAAGATTCTACTGAAGTTTGTTTAGTTGATGGTTTAGAGTTTTAAAGTTGTTCTTGATGTGTTTTAGGAGGAAAAAGTGCTTTAAGAACACTTCAAAGAGTAACCGGATTTGGAGCAGCAAATCAAGGTAGGGTGTGACAAAATTAATCTTCATTATTTATGTTTGAGTTGCGTAAATGTTGTATGATTTTGCTGTGCTAAAAATTGGTTGCATATATGATTGATTCTTAGTGAAAATTTGGTGAAATTTTGATGAAATTTGATGAAATTTAAGCTTTGAATTCATGTTCTTGGAGCAGCTGGAAAAACAAAACCCAAGGCCTAAATTGAGGTTCAATTTATGTTAAAATCATGTGGAAAATATGGGATTTTAGTGGCTGATTTATTATGAATTATGGTAAAAATCGGTTGCTGAAAAGACTGAAAAACGGGTAAAAACAAAGAAAGAATTTGAAGAATTTACGAAGAACACGTAGAACACTTTGAGTGTGGTGAAGAACACTGAAGAACACCTTTTAGATCTTCGAAAGGGCAAGGAAGTAAATATTTTGGTGTTTGGGGGGTTATTTTGTAATTTCTGAAAGTTAGGGTGGTTAAAGTAGAAATATTAAAAGTTACGGGTGGTAAAAAGTGAATTTATAAAGTGAAAGGTTAAAGGAAGGTAATTTTCGAAAATATATTAATAAAATAATAAATAATATTAAAATATTAAATAATAATATTTATTTAAAAATAATATTTTAATAAAAATAATAAAATAATACGGAAAAGACAGTTTTCTGTAAAAGCTTTAGAAAGACAACTTTAAGTGCAGAATCTCATAATTACCTTCATAAAATACTTAGGGAGTTGTAAGAACATATTAGTGAGGCAAAGATAAAAGAAAGATAAAAAGTTGAAGAAAAGATAAAAGTCGAAGAAAAGTCTGTAAAGTTTTATTGATAGAAAAACAGACAGAGATTAGTGAACGAACTAGGGCAACATAGTTAGTTCTTGAGTTGTGACTAGGGTTAGGTATTATATGAAAAGTTAAACTGTTTCAGTATAGACTTAATGAACCTATACTTGGGACAAGCTAACTATTCATACCGAAATTTACATAAGCTTTAAATATATACGTTAAGCAGAGAAATCAATAGAGAAATACAGAGAACAGAGTAATCAGAGTAGAGTAAAGAGATAAAGAGAAGAAGAGTAGCATAGATATAAAGGAATGAGTAATCAGAAAAAAGTAAAGCGATACAGAGAACAGAGTAACTAGAGCAAAGTAAAGAGATACAGAGAAAAGAGAAACCATAACAGAGTAAAGAGATATAAAGAGAAGAGTAATATAATAAAAAGATATTTATATATATATTAGTTGCTTGATGCAACCCAGAGCTATATTTATATATATATATATATATTAGTTGCTTGACGCAACCCAGAGCTATATTTAATACATATTAGTTGCTTGATGCAACCCAGAGTTTCTGTAGGGATACTAAGTTACCTAAAGCCATTTTCCGATTCCCCATAGCAGAGCAGAGTTTCTTGCGTTAAGCAGAGGCCATCTCAAATGAGTGGCTATTACTATCCTTTAGGAACGGAAAATTGTATCTGGGAAATCGGGATTACTCGTGACCGGATAAATGTCGGGATTGCGGGCAGCCAACCGACACATAAGCTCATGGCCTGCGCTGGGGCTAGACATGCATCATTCTTGTCTGCGCATCATTCTTTGTTGCATTCCTTTCTGTGTGTGATCTATTTCCTTATGTTTGTTTTCTTGTATGCTATTTCTGTGTTACATTTCCTTGTATTCTTTTGTTTGTGTTCTGCTTTCTATTGTCTCTACTTTCTCTTTCTATCTTTATCTTCTATTTACTGCTTCGCTATATTTTGTTATTCGTCTACTAATCGACACCGTGTAAATGAACGTAACTAATAACCCCGGCCCTACTAAGAACTCCCCAGTTCTTACCCCCTTCTCTCTCTTCCTCCCCTTCAGATGGGATCGGGCGTGATATTCTATGAAGTCGAAGACCTATACATTTACGAGGATCCAATGTACTATGGTTACTACATTCTGAGTGTGGAGCTTCGTATGAGACGTTATACGTTACAAAACCATCCCTTCCAACATCCTTTGCGTAGTCCACTATTTGATCCTGATGATCCCTACGACTTTCTCTTATCCTGGTTACACCCTAATGCACCTGGACATCCTTTTTCCGATGATCACAGACACTCTATACCAGCTCAACCCTTGAATGGGGTGGCACCTGAGCCTATCATTCCTGATGAGCCCAAGATAGCTGGAGAGTACGTACATGTAATTCTACCAGAGTGGGACCTTCCCCCTGAGCCAATCTTTGACTTTCCACAGACTACTGAGTCAGCACTACTGGATGATGGGGTAGCTCCGATATACGTGAATAGACCTGTGCTCGTGAATGGTTTTGTACATAGTGATAGCAGTGTTTCTGGTGGATCTAAGCGTATAGTTGTAGCCGCAGGCGACGAGGAGGAGGAGGATCCCTGAGATAGAGATAGAGCAGAATGAGGAGATGGGCGAGCCTCACGACGATCTTCTGAACGGCCATGTGTAGATATAGTTTGACAGCCGTAGGGGTATTTTTTTGATGACACTCTAGTTTGACATTATCTATTAGTTAGTCTCTCACTTCTGTTAGTACACCCGAGAGCTGGGAGCTTTATAGTGGTTAGGCTAGCCTGGGCACCAGTTTAGCGGCTTTTTGTATAGGCCAGGCCCTGGGAGTGTTGTGTATATATTAGCTACGTAGGTTGACGAGGATGTAAACTGACTTGATCATGTGTTAAAGCTACCTGTTTTATTATAGTGTACATGATGTATATTATCTACTATATTTCTATATTTCTCTATGCTTGCTTTTATTGCTCTCAATGTATGCTTGTTTATTTTTACATTATCATCCGCAGCAAATAAAAAAAAAAAAAGTTACTCGTAAAATTGGCAATGTTCTAACAAGGCACATGCTCATATATTAAATAATAGATAATAGTTAGGAAGGACAAGTTAGTAACACTTAGCTTCTTGTATGACCATGGCATACTGGGAGTTGGGTCATTACAATTTGGTATCAGAGCAGTTTATTCCCAATAGAGCTTGGGGAGTGGACTGACTATGCTTCATTACATACTCTGCTTGTGTGTCTCATGTTGTTAGGGTATCTTTAAGATACATTTGGCATGAATGTCTATGAGTACTCATTTTTTAAATGTTTGTGCCTTACTTGAAATATTAAGACTGATCACCTTAATGTTGATTGTTTGGTGCGAATAGGACCATAATGACTGAGGCAAAGTTTAATAGAGTTTTGAACGACGAATCGATGCAAGGCATAGCTATCCTCACAGCTGTTATGATCTCCATGGTTAGGGTTATGTCAGATTTGGATGCTGTAAGAAACATACGCTTGTTTTACTTGTGAGAAATCTGGACACACAGCTAGGATCTACCCAAGAAAGTTTGTTCGGAATCCAGTACGAACCCAGCAACAAGGCCGAGTGTTTGCTATGACTGCTAATGATGCTATGCAATCAGACGCCCTGATCCAAGGTCAGTGCTATGTCAAGAATCGATTTCTAACTGTATTGTATGACTCAGATGCATCGCATTCCTTTATTTCTTTAACTGTTGCTCGTGAGTTGGGACTAGATTTCTCTGAGTTAAATTTTGATTTAATTCTCCATACACCTGCATCCCAAAATTCTTTGACCAGCTTAGTGTGCCTGCAAGTACCATTTACTATTAGGAACAGGACTTTCATACATGATGTAATCTGTTTGCCTCCATGTGCTCTAGAAGTTATTCTAGGGCTGGATTGGTTATCTAAATATCATGTTTTCCATGATTGCTTTGAAAGAACTGCTATTATTCCATCTGATAGTCCACATACTAAACCATTTTTATCTCATACCTTATATCTAAATTCTGTAAGACTTACCTTAGACGGGAGTGATTGTGAGAGGTACATTCTGTTAGTGGCTAGCTCGAATGACAGTGAACTAAGCTTAGAACGAATCCGAGTGGTGAAGGAATTTCTTGATGTTTTTTTAGATGACATTCCTGAGTTTCCCCTCAACGAGAGATAGAGTTCAGCATTGATCTAGTACCTGGAACCGGACCAATATCTATAGCACCGTACCGGATGTCACTACTGGAACTTACAAAATTAAAGAAGCAGTTGGATGAGCTACTTGAAAAGAAATTTATTTGTCCCAGTGCATCACCTTGGGAAGCTCCAGTATTGCTAGTAAAGTGGAAGGACGGTGGAATGAGACTTTGCGTAGATTAGTGACAGCTAAATAAGGTCACTATTAAGAACAAGTATCCAATTCCACGGATTGATGATTTGATGGATCAGTTGAAAGGTGCAACTGTGTTCTCTAAGATTGACTTGTGATCGGGTCATCACCAAATTCGAGTAAGCAAGCCAGATATACCAAAGATTGTGTTTAGGATTCAGAAATGATGACAATGTTGAGACGTATGGGAGCAAAAGAACTAGAAGCTGTGAGACATAATCGTAATGGTCTATGGAGGTAAAAAAATGGAATTTGTATGCCTAACTCTGGAGAATTGCGAAAAAGGATTCTTGCATAAGCTCACTAAAGTAGATTTCTTATGCATGCTGGGGTGACAAAGATGTATCAAGATTTGAAACAAACGTTCTGGTGGCCGGGCTTGAAAAAAAAAAGGTAGCTGATTGTGTCTCAAAATGTTTAACCTGTCAGAAGGTGAAGGTGGAACATCAGAATTCGTCAGGAACCCTGCAACCCTTAGAAATACCACAATGGAAATGAGAGCAGATCACCATGGATTTTATCACGAGATTGCCAAGAACCTCAATAGGACGTGATGCCATTTGGGTGATTGTGGACAGGTTGACAAAATCGGCGTGCTTCTTTTCGATTCGAGTTGACTATACTTTAGAAAGGTTAGAACGAATATATATATTCAAGAAATTGTACGACTGCACGAGATACCTTCGTAAATTGTCTCATATTGAGTTTTGAGGTTTGCTACTAGATTCTGGGGAGCTTTTCAGAAAGCGTTCGAAACAGAATTGCACACGAGTATAGCGTACCATCCTCAGATAGACGGACAATCAGAGCAGACAATCCAGATGTTAGAAGACATGTTACAATCATGTATGATAAATAACCAAAGCAGCTGGGATAAGTATTTGTTGTTGGTCGAATTTGTCTACAACAATAGTTGCCAACAAAGTATCGGGATGGCACCTTATGAAGCTCTCTACAGAAGAAGATGTCAGACACCATTGTGTTGGAATGATGATGGAGAAGCTAGTATCTTGGGTCCAGACTTAGTGCAAGAAACTACTAAGAAGATAAAGGGGATTCGTCAGAAGATCCAGACAGCACAAAGCCGTCAAAAGAGCTATGCCGATAATAGACATAAACCCTTAGAGTTTAGTTAGGGAGACCATGTTTTTCTAAAAGTAACCTCGACTACTGGAATAGGTAGAGCCCTTAAGACTAAAAAGCTTAACGCTCGATATATAGGACCTTTCCAAATACTTAAAAGAGTCGGTCTAGTAGCTTATCAAATAGCCCTTCCTCCTTACTTATTAAACCTTCATGATGTTTTTCATGTATCGCAACTTAAGATATATATATCCCCGAAGAGAGTCACATTTTACAGCCAGAGACAGTACAGTTACGAAACAGTTTGACATACCAAGCATCACCAGTTCAGATCGTAGAAAGAAGTGATAAGCAGCTGAAAGGCAAGACTGTTCGCTTAGTCAAAGTAGCATGGGGACCAAGAGGAGAAGAAGAGCACACTTGGGAACTAGAATATAGAATTAAGGCTGATTACCCACGTTTGTTCTCAGGTAACTGAAATCTTGAGGGCAAAATTTTCTTTTAGGAGGGTAGAATGTAACAACCCTGATTTTTAAGTACGCCAGATCTTTTCTGAAAGTACAGATTTCTCCGGAGGATCAGTAAGGGGAGAACCTCTGATATATCATCAAGTATCTCAATCCTCATTGTCATTATGTCATCTTTAAGTTATAACCTTTTATGAGGCAAGCTCGATAACACAGTCACGAAGAACCTAATTTTTGAACCGTATCAGTTAGGAGTTTTGATTCGGTTTTTCGTAAATAGTCTCAATTTGACGAACCGGACTCGATTCAAGAGAGAATAGAGATAATAGGATAATATCATCATTATATGAGTATTAGAAGATTCTTGAATGATATTATAAGGTTACCTGATTAGTTTTAGTTAAAAATAGAAAATCGGTTTAACTGGGTTCACAGTTTACTGGTGCAGCTTAGCACCAGCACTCTCTGATGACTTTAGAAATGCTAAGGCCTTATTATACATGTTTTATTCTCATAATAAATATGTTACTAGTGTCATTTACTCTAGTAGCTCAGAAAATAATTTTTAGAGATGTTTTTACAAGTGTTCCGATACACCTAGTTTTAGTA
Source organism: Arachis hypogaea (assembly GCF_003086295.3). Lineage (NCBI taxonomy): Eukaryota > Viridiplantae > Streptophyta > Magnoliopsida > Fabales > Fabaceae > Arachis > Arachis hypogaea. The sequence goes on from NC_092052.1 coordinate 81,108,588, forward strand.
GTTATACACCTGAGATATTTTAATATTATTTTAATCCACCTCCAAGCCAACCAATCACAACTCACCCTACACCCTCAAGACACTCCAAGGCTGTCTCATTTCTTCATTTTGGACGAAAATAACAAGAGAGAAAAGAGAGAAACCTTCATGAACACTTAATCTTCAAAGCTTGATTTCTTCTTAACTAAAACTCAAATCAAAACTCCGATTTCACCAAAATGATCCTCTCTTCTTTCTCTACATAACCATGTAACTTATCAAGGCTGGAAATAAGGTTAGATGTCTGTCCCTTTCCCATTTGAATTCGGTTTTCAAGGAAACATGCTTAAACAAGTGTTTTCTTGATGTTCTTCCTTAGATCTCTTGCTTAGCTTGACTTGTGGGCCAAAGATCTTTGATTTCCTGCATGTTTAAGGTGAGGATAACCTTCCTAAGATTCTGCTGAAGTTCGTTTAGTTGATGGTTTAGAGTTTTAAAGTTGTTCTTGATGTGTTTTAGGAGGAAAAAGTGCTTTAAGAACACTTCAAAGAGTAACCGGATTTGGAGCTGCAAATCAAGGTAGGGTATGACAAAATTAATCTTGATTATTTGTGTTTGAGTTGTGTAAATGTTGTATGATATTGCTGTGCTAAAAATTGGTTGCATGTATGATTGATTCTTGGTGAAAATTTGGTGAAATTTTGATGAAATTTGATGAAATTTATGCTTTGAGTTCATGTTCTTGGAGCAACTGGAAAAACGAAACCCTAGGCCTAAATTGAGGTTCAATTTATGTTAAAATCATGTGGAAAATATGGGGTTTTAGTGGCTGCTAATTTATTATGAATTATGGTAAAAATCGATTGCTGAAAAGACTGAAAAACGGGTAAAAACAAAGAAAGAATTTGAAGAATTTACGAAGAACATGAAGAACACTTTGAGTGTGGTGAAGAACATTGAAGAACACCTTTTAGATCTTAGAACAGGCAAGGAAGTAAATATTTTGGTGTTTGAGGGGTTATTTTGTAATTTCTGAAAGTTAGGGTGGTTGAAGTAGAAACATTAAAAGTTACAAGTGGTAAAAAGTGAATTTATAAAGTAAAAGGTTAAAGGAAGGTAATTTTCGAAAATATATTAATAAAATAATAAATAATATTAAAATATTAAATAATAATATTTATTTAAAAATAATTTTTTAATAAAAATAATAAAATAATACGGAAAAGGCAGTTTTCTGTAAAAGCTTTAGAAAGACAACTTTAAGTGCAGAATCTCATAATTACCTTCATAAAACACCTAGGGAGTGGTAAGAACATATTAGTGAGGCAAAGATAAAAGAAAGATAAAAAGTTGAAGAAAAGATAAAAGTCGAAGAAAAGTCTGTAAAGTTTTAATGATAGAAAAACAGACAGAGATTAGTGAACGAACTAGGGCAACATAGTTAGTTCTTGAGTTGTGACTAAGGTTAGGTATTATATGAAAAGTTAAATTGTTTCAGTATAGACTTAATGAACCTATACTTGGGACAAGCTAACTATTCATACCAAAATTTACATAAGCTTTAAATATATACGTTAAGCAGAGAAATCAGAGCAGAATAGAGAAATACAGAGAACAGAGTAATCAGAGTAGAGTAAAGAGATAAAGAGAAGAAGAGTAACATAGATATAAAGGAATGAGTAATCAGAGAAAAGTACAGAGATACAGAGAACAGAGTAACCAGATCAGAGTAAAGAGATACAAAGAAAAGAAAAACCAGAACAGAGTAAAGAGATATAAAGAGAAGAGTAATATAATAAAGAGATATTTATATATATATTAGTTGCTTGATGCAACCCAGAGCTATATTTATATATATTAGTTGCTTGATGCAACCCAAAGCTATATTTATATATATATTAGTTGCTTGACGCAACCCAAAGCTATATTTAATACATATTAGTTGCTTGATGCAACCCAGAGTTTCTGTGGGGATACTAAGTTACCTACAGCCATTTTCTAATTACCCAGAGCAGAGCAGAGTTTCCTGCGTTAAGCAGAGGTCGTCTCGAATGAGTGGCTATTACTATCCTTTAGGAACGGAAAATCGTATCTGGGAAATCAGGATTACTCCTGACCGGATAAATGTCGGGATTGCATGCAGCCAACCGACACATGAGCTCATGGCCTGCGCTAGGGCTAGACATGCATCATTCTTGTCTGCGCATCATTCTCTGTTGCATTCCTTTCTGTGTGTGATCTATTTCCTTATGTTTGTTTGCTTGTATGCTATTTCTGTGTTACATTTTCTTGTATTCTTTTATTTATGTTTTGCTTTCTGTTATCTCTACTTACTCTTTCTATCTTTATCTTCTGTTTACTGCTTCCCTATATTCTATTATTCGTCTACTAATCGACATCGTGTAAATGAATGTAACTAATAACCCTGACCCTACTAAGAACTCCCCAGTTCTTACCCCCTTCTCTCCCTTCCTCCCCTTCAGATGGAATCGGGCATGATATTCTATGAAGTCGAAGACCTATACATTTACGAGGATCCAGTGTACTATGGTTACTACATTCTGAGTGCGGAGCTTCGTATGAGATGTTATACATTACAAAACCATCTCTTCCAACATCCTTTGTGTAGTCCGCTTTTTAATCCTGATGATCCCTACGACTTTCCCTTATCCTGGTTACACCCTAATGCACCTGGACCTCCTTTTCCCGATGATCACGGACACTCTATACCAGCTCAACCCTTGAATGAGGTGGCACCAGAGCCTATCGTTTTTGATGAGCCCAAGATAGCTGGAGAGTACGTACATGTGATTCTACCAGAGTGGGACCTTCCCCCTGAGCCAATCTTAGACTTTCCATAGCTTACTAAGTCGGCTCTACCGGATGACAGGGTAGCTCCGATATACGCAAACAGACCTGTGCTCGCGAATGGTTTTGTACATAGTGACAGCAGTGTTTCTGGTGGATCTGAGTGTATAGTTGTAGCCGCAAACGATGAGGAGGAAGAGGATCCCTGAGATAGAGATAGAGCAGAATGAGGAGATGGGCGAGCCTCACGATGATATTTTGAACGGCCACGTGTAGATATAGTTTGACAGCCGTAGGGGTATTCTTTTGATGACACTCTAGTTTGATATTATCTATTAGTTGGTCTCTCACTTGTGTTATTACACCCGAGAGCTAGGAGCTATATAGTGGTTAGGCTAGCCTGGGTGCCAGTTTAGCGGCTTTTTTTGTATAGGCCAGGCCCTGGGAGTGTCGTGTATATATTAGCTACGTAGGTTGACGAGGATGTAAACTGACTTGATCTTGTGTAAAAGCTACATGTTTTGATATAGTGTACATGATGTATATTATCTGCTATATTCCTATATTTCTCTATGCTTGCTTTTATTGCTTTCAATGTATGCTTGTTTATTCTTACATTATCATCCGCAGCGAATAAAAAAAAAGTTACTCGTTAAATTGGCAATGTTCTAACAAGGCACAGGCTCATATATTAAATAATAGATAATAGTTAGGAAGGACAAGTTAGTAACACTTAGCTTCTTGTATGACCATGGCATACTGGGAGTTGGGTCGTTACATATCAGCAGCTAGCAGATTACTCAGGGTTTTGTGATTTTTGAAAAATCTTTTATAAATCTCCTATAGAATCCTGCATGCCCCAGAAAGCTTCTGATTGCCTTAACACTAGCAGGTGGTGGTAATTTTTCAATTACCTCTACCTTATCTTGATCCACCTCTATTTCTTTGTTCGAAATTTTATGCCCAAGGACAATTCCTTCAGTCACCATAAAGTGACATTTTTCCTAGTTTAAAACCAGGTTAGTCTCTTGGCACCTTTTTCAAAACAAGTGCTATGATCAAGACAGGAGCTGAATGAATCTCCAAATACTGAGAAGTCATCCATGAAGACTTCTAGAAATTTCTCCACCATATCAGAGAAGATAGAAAGCATGCATCTCTGAAAGGTTGCAGGTGCATTGCACAGATCAAAAGGCATCCTTCTGTAGGCAAATACTCCAGATGGACATGTGAATGCTGTTTTCTCTTGATCCTTAGGATCTACTGCAATTTGGTTATAACCTGAATAGCCATCCAAAAAGCAGTAATAGTCATGACCTGCTAGTCTTTCTAGCATCTGGTCTATGAATGGTAAAGGAAAATAATCCTTTCTGGTGGCTGTATTGAGCCTTCTGTAGTCAATACACATACCCCACCCTATAACTGTTCTTGTAGGAACCAGTTCATTTTTTTCATTATGAATCACTGTCATACCTCGCTTCTTTGGGACGACTTGGACAGGGCTCACCCAGGGGCTATCAGAAATAGGATAAATAATCCTAGCCTCTAGTAATTTGGTAACCTCTTTCTGCTCCACATCCTTCATGGCCGGATTTAACTGCTGACGATCTGATTTCTATCGGTGAAGAATTTTCACAAATATTATTGCGTTGTAAGTATAGTTTCTAAACCAACAGAGAATCCTTTCGTACAAAAGTTTTGGTTGTCACTTAAGCAAATCCAATAAAATTTATAACCGAAGTATTTAAACCTCGGGTCGTATCTCAAGGAATTGCAGGGAAGTATGATTTATTATTGGTTATGGAAAATAGTGTTTTTGGGTTTTTGAAAAAGGTTTGAATGAGAAAAATAGATTGCAGGAATTAATAAATCAATAGCTAATAAAACTCTTGGCACGGTATAAAAATTAGAAGTCCTATCCTAGTTATCCTTATCAATGGTGATGAGAATTATATTTTGCTCCCCACTAAGTTAACCTCTAACTATGAAGGTAAGTCAAGTGGATAAATCAATTTAACACCTAAAGTCCTAGTCAACTCCTAAGGAAAGACTAGAGTTATAGGAATTTAAATCAATCAGCAAAGATAACAATTATCAATCACGATGAGTTTGACAACTCGAGAGTTACCAATTAATCAACCAAAGCCAAAAGGGAAAAATCTAAATTATTTAGATAAATAAAGGAAAGCAATCATAATTCTGAAATACCTCAAATTCCATTAATAAAAGAAAATCAATCCAAACATAAAGAGTTCATAAACTAAATTGAGAAAATAAATAAAAGGAATATTAAACTGGAAATTGAGAAGAAGAAATCCTAATTCCTTTAAGAGGAATCCTAATCCTAAATCCTAAGAGAGAGGAGAGAACCTCTCTCTCTAAAAACTACATCTAAATCTAAAATTCTGAATTGTGAATGTAGGATAAGTTGTCCCCCTTTGATTCCTCCATTCTCTGGCTTATATTCTGTGTTTCTCGATTCAGAATTGGGCCGAAAAAGGGTCCAGAAATCGCTGGGGGCATTTTCTGCAGATTCTGGTATGTGGCGCCTGTCACGCATTCGCGTGGGTAACGCGTTTGCGTCATCTGGGAGTTTTCCTTGTCATGCATACGTGTCGGTCATGCGTACGCGTCATTTACGTTCTGCTCAAGGCACGCGTCCGCGTCAGTCACGCGTGCGCGTCGATGCCTTTTCACGCTAGGCACGCGGCCGCGTCATCCATGCGTTCGCGTCGCTACCTTTTCTTCAAAACTCCATTTTTGTGCTTTCCTTCCATTTTTGTATGTTTCCTCTCCGTAAGCCATTCATGCCCTATGAAACCTGAAAATACTTAACACACAAATCACGGCATCGAATGGTAATAAAGGATAATTAAAAATTAATATTTTTAAAGCATAAGAAAACATGTTTTCACATATATCATAAAGTAAGGAAGGAAAAGTAAAACCATGCAATTTACATGAATAAGTGGGTGAAGGGTTGAGTAAATCACTTAAATTGAGCACAAAATACTTCATAAAATATGGGTTTATCAACTGCCTCTGTGGTTGAACCACTGGCTTAGCATCATCCTCTAACAGAATCTTGTGCATGCATCTGGCGGGGCTAATGCCCTTAAGGTCACTTATGGACCACCCAAGAGCTGTCTTGTGTGTCCTTAGCACCTAAAGTAGTGCTTTCTCTTCCTGTGGCTCTAAGGCAGAGCTTATGATCACAGGAAAAGTGTCATCTTCTCCTAGAAACGCATATTTCAGGGATGGTGGTAGTGGTTTGAGCTCAGGTTTAGGAGGCCTCTCCTCTTCCTGAGGAGCTTTCAGAGGTTCTTCCGTTTTCTCTGGTTCCTCCAGATCAGGCTTAACATCTTTAAAGATGTCCTCTAGCTCTGATTCAAGACTCTCAATCATATTGATCTCTTCCACCAAGTTGTCAATAATATCAACGCTCATGCAGTCATTTGATGTGCCTAGATGCTGCATGGCTTTGACAGCATTTAACTTGAGCTCATCCTCTTTGACTCTCAGGGTCACTTCCCCTTTTTGTACATCAATGAGAGTTTGTCCAGTTGCTAGGAAGGGTCTTCCTAGAATGAGAGTTGCAATCTTGAGCTCCTTCATTTCCAGCACTACAAAGTCAGTTGGAAAGGCAAATGGCCCAACCTTGACAATCATGTCCTCAATTATGCCTGATGGATATTTAATGGAGCCATCAGCGAGTTGGAGGCATATTAGGGTTGGTTTGACTTCTTCAGTCAAGCCAAGCTTTCTGATAGTGGATACAGGTATTAGGTTGATACTTGCCCCAAGGTCACATAGAGCTGTCTTGGTACAAGCACCCTCTAATGTGCATGGTATCATAAAGCTTCTGGGATCTTTAAGATTCTCTGTTAAGCTTTTCAGAATGACTGCACTGCATTCTCTAGTGAGGAAAACTTTTTCAGTTTCTCTCCAATCCTTCTTATGACTTAAGATCTCTTTCATGAACTTAGAATAAGAGGGTATTTGCTAAAGTGCCTCTACAAACGAGATCTTTATTTCAAGAGTCCTGAGATAGTCTACAAAGTGGGCAAATTGCTTATCCTGTTCCGCTTGGCAGAGTTTCTGAGGATAAGGCATCTTGGCTTTGTATTCCTGATGAGCGGATAATTTATACGCTTTTTGGCATTATTTTTACTCAGTTTTCAGTATAATTTAATTAGTTTTTAGTATATTTTTATTAGTTTTTAATTAAAATTCACATTTCTGAACTTTACTATGAGTTTGTGTGTTTTTCTGTGATTTCAGGTATTTTCTGGTTGAAATTGAGGGACTTGAGCAAAAATCAGATTCAGAGGTTGAAGAAGGACTGCAGATGTTGTTGGATTCTGACCTCCCTACACTCAAAGTGGATTTTCTGGAGCTACGGAACTTCCAATGATGCGCTCTCAATTGCGTTGGAAAGTAGACATCCAGGGCTTTCCAGCAGTATATAATCGTCCATACTTTGCCCAAGTTTAGACGACACAAACTGGCATTCAACGCCAGTTCCATGCTGCATTCTGGAGTTAAATGCCAGAAACAGGTTGCAAAATGGAGTTAAATGCCAGAAACAGGTTACAAACTGGCGTTCAACTCCAAGAGAAGCCTCTACATGTGTAAACTCAATGCTCAGCCCAAGCACACACCAAGTGGGCCCCGGAAGTGGATTTCTGCAACATTTACTCATTTCTGTAAACCCTAGTAACTAGTTTAGCATAAATAGGACTTTTTACTATTGTATTTACATCTTTGATTAGTTTTAATGCTATCTTAGACTTCCATGGGGACTGGCCATTCGGCCATGCCTGGACCATTATCACTTATGTATTTTCAAATGGTAGAGTTTCTACACACCATAGATTAAGGTGTGGAGCTCTACTGTTCCTCATGAATTAATACAAAGTACTATTATTTTTCTATTCAATTCAAGCTTATTCCTATTCTAAGATATCCATTCGCACCCAAGAATATGATGAATGTGATGATTTTGTGACGCTCATCATCATTCTCACTTATGAACGCGTGCCTGACAAACACTTCCGTTCTACATGCAAACAAGCTAGAATGAATATCTCTTAGATATCTAATACAGAGGACCGAGTCTGAGATATTAGAATCTTCGTGGTATAAGTTAGAACCCATGGATGGCCATTCTTGAGATTCGAAAAGTATAAACCTTGTCTGTGGTATTCCGAGTAGGATCTGGAAGTAGTGACAGACGCAAAAGGATAGTAAATCCTATTCCAGTATGATCGAGAACCGACAGATGATTAGCCATGCAGTGACAGCGCATTGGACCATTTTCACAGAGAGGATGGGATATAGCCATTGACAACGGTGATGCCCTACATAAAGCTTGCCATGGAAAGGAGTAGAAATGGTTGGATGAAGACAGTAGGAAAGCAGAGGTTCAGTGGAACGAAAGCATCTCTATACGCTTATCTGAAATTCTCACTAATGAATTACATAAGTATCTCTATCCTAGTTTATGTTTTATTTATCTTTTAATTATTAAAACTCTATATCCATTTGAATCCGCCTGACTGAGATTTACAAGGTGACCATAGCTTGCTTCAAGCCGACAATCTCCGTGGGATCGACCCTTACTCACGTAAGGTTTATTACTTGGATGACCCAGTGCACTTGCTGGTTAGTTGTGCGATGTTGTGACAAAGAATTAAGATTATGAACGTGCATATTGATTTTTTAGCGCCGTTACCAAGGAATGGAACCGTCACGATTTCTGCGCACCATGTTTTTGGCGCCGTTGCCGGGGATTGTTCGAGTTTGGACAACTGACGGTTCATCTTGTTGCTCAGATTAGGTAATTTTATTTTAATTTTAAGTCTTTGTTTTTATTCTTTTTATTTTTGAAAACTTTTTAAAAAAAAAATACTTCTTCTTTTTCGTTTTTCCCAAAATAATTTTCGAAAAAACCGAAAAAAATAACAAAATCATAAAATCAAAAATATTTTTGTGTTTCTTGTTTGAGTCTAGAGTCAAGTTTTAAGTTTGGTGTCAATTGCATCTTTTTGATTTTCTAAAAAAAAAATTTATTTTCGAAAATTTCATGCGTTGCATTCTTCATGATCTTCAAGTTGTTCTTGGCCAGTCTTCTTGTTTGATCTTCATATTTTCTTGTTTTGTGTCTTTTCTTGTTTTTCATATGCATTCTTGAAACATTAATGTCTAAAGAATAAAAATTTTTAAGTTTGGTGTCCTGCATGTTTTCTTTTTGTTGAAAATTTTCCAAAAATAAGTTCTTGGTGTTCATCTTGACATTCATAGTGTTCTTGCATGCATCACATGTTTTGATCCAAAATTCTCATGCATTGAGTCTTTTTGATGTTTTTCTCTTTCTTTATTAAAATTCAAAAATCAAAAAAATATCTTTCCCTTTTTCACTCATAAATTTTCGAAAATTTGAGTTGACTTTTCAAAACTTTTTATAATTTAGTTGTTTCTTATGAGTCAAATCAAATTTTCAATTTAAAAATTATATATTTTTCAATTCTTTTTCAAAAATTAAATCTTTTCAATTTTTCTTTCATATTTTCGAAAATTTCAAATTAATTTTCAAAATCTTTTTCTTATTTTTATTCTATATTTTCGAATTCAATGCTAACAATTAATGTGATTGATTCAAAAATATTAAGTTGTTACTTGCCTAATAAGAAAGGTTCAATCTTTAAATTTTAAAATCAAATCTTTTTGTTTCTTGTTAGTCAAGTAATCAACTTTAATTTTCAAAATCAAATATTTTTAAATTTCTTTTTCAAATCTTTTTCAAAATAAATTTCAATCACATCTTTTTCAAAATCAATTTCAAAGTCTTTTCTAACTTCTTATCTTTTCAAATTTAATTTTCAAATCTTTTTCAATTAATCGTATCTCTTTGTTTCAATCATATCTTTTTCAAAACTACCTAACTAATTCTCTCTCTAATTTTCGAAAATCCCTTCCCTCTTTTTCAAAAAAAAAATTCCTTTTTAATTAATTAATTGTTTTAAAAATCTAATTTAATTTAATTTCAATTTTAATTTTCGAATTTTAAATTTAATTTTAAATATTTTTATTCTAATTTAATTAATTTTCGAAAATTCTTCTCTCTCACCTCCTTCTAATTATTTATTTATCTACTAACACTTCACTTCTTCTTAAAAATTCAAACCCTCTCCCTCTCTCTGTGTTCGAATTTTTTCTCTTCTCCTTCTTACATTCTTCTCTTCTTATACTTGCATAAGGAATCTCTATACTGTGATATAGAGGATTCCATATTTTCTTTTGTGTTCTCTTCTTTTTCATATGAGCAGGAACAAGGATAAGAACATTCTTGTTGAAGCCGATCCTGAACCTGAAAGGACTCTGAAGAGGAAGCTAAGGGAAGCTAAGGCACAACTCTCTGGAGAAAATCTAACAGAAATTTTCGAAAAAGAAGGAGACATGGCCGAAAATAATAACAATGCAAGGAAGATGCTTGGTGACTTTACTGCACCAAATTCCAATTTACATGGAAGAAGCATCTCAATCCCTGCCATTGGAGCAAACAACTTTGAGCTGAAACCTCAATTAGTTTCTTTGATGCAACAGAATTGCAAGTTTTATGGACTTCCATCAGAAAATCCTTTTCAGTTCTTAACTGAATTCTTGTAGATTTATGATACTGTTAAGACCAATGGGGTTGATCCCGAGGTCTACAGGCTTATGCTTTTCCCGTTTGCTGTAAGAGACAGAGCTAGAGTATGGTTGGACTCTCAACCTAAAGACAGCCTGAACTCTTGGGATAAGCTGGTCACGGCTTTCTTAGCCAAGTTCTTTCCTCCTCAAAAGCTTAGCAAGCTTAGAGTGGATGTTCAAACCTTCAGACAGAAAGAAGGAGAATCCCTCTATGAAGCTTGGGAAAGATACAAGGAACTGACCAAAAAGTGTCCTTCTGACATGCTTTCAGAATGGACCATCCTTGATATATTCTATGATGGTCTGTCTGAGTTATCAAAGATGTCACTGGACCATTCTGCATGTGGATCTATCCACCTAAAGAAAATGCCTGCAGAAGCTCAAGAACTCATTGACATGGTTGGAAATAACCAGTTTGTACACTTCTGAAAGGAATCCTGTGAGTAATGCGACGCCTATGAGGAAGGGAGTTCTTAAAATTGATACTCTGAATGCCATATTAGCTCAGAATAAAATATTGACTCAGCAAGTCAATATGATTTCTCAGAGTCTGAATGGATTGAAGGAATCATCCAACAGTACTAAAGAGGCCTCTTCTGAAGAAGCTTATGATCCTAAGAACCCTGCAATAGCAGAAGTGAATTACATGGGTGAACCCTATGGAAACACCTATAATTCCTCATGGAGAAATCATCCAAATTTCTCATGGAAGGATCAACAAAAGCCTCAACAAGGCTTTAACAATGATGGAAGAAACAGGTTTACCAATAGCAAGCCTTTTCCATCATCCACTCAGCAAAAGACAGAGAGTCCTGAGCAGGATCCATCTAGCTTAGCAAATATAGTCTCTGATCTATCTAAGGCCACTTTAAGTTTCATGAATGAAACAAGGTCCTCCATTAGAAATCTGGAGGCATAAGTGGACCAGCTGAGTAAAAGGGTCACTGAAACCCCTCCTAGTACTCTCCCAAGCAATACAGAAGAGAATCCAAAAAGAGAGTGCAAGGTCATTGATCAACCAACATGGCCGAACCTACAAGGGAGGGAGAGGACGTGAATCCCAGTGAGGAAGACCTCCTGGGACGTCTAGTGATCAACAAGGAGTTTCCCTCTGAGGAACCAAAGGAATCTGAGACTCATCTAGAGACCATAGAGATTCCATTGAACCTCTTTATGCCATTCATGAGCTCTGATGAGTATTCTTCTTCTGAAGAGAATGAAGATGTTACTGAAGAGCAAGTTTCCAAGTACCTTGGTGCAATCATGAAGCTAAATGCCAAATTATTTGGTAATGAGACTTGGGAAGATGAACCTCCCTTGCTCATCAATGAAATAAGTGATCTAGATCAACTGAGATTACCTCAGAAGAAACAGGATCCTGGAAAGTTCTTAATACCTTGTACCATAGGCACCATGACCTTTGAGAAGGCTCTATGTGACCTTGGATCAGGGATAAACCTCATGCTACTCTCTGTAATGGAGAAACTGGGAATCTTTGAGGTGTAAGTTGCCAGAATCTCATTAGAGATGGCAGACAACTCCAGAAAACAGGCTTATGGACAAGTAGAAGACGTGCTAGTAAAGGTTGAAGGCCTTTACATCCCTGCTGATTTCATAATCCTGGATACTGGAAAGGATGAGGATGAATCCATCATCCTTGGAAGACCTTTCCTAGCCACAGCAAGAGCTGTGATTGATGTGGACAGAGGAGAGTTAGTCCTTCAACTGAATGAGGACAACCTTGTGTTTAAAACTCAAGGATCTCCTTCTGTAACCATGGAGAGGAAGCATGAAAAGCTTCTCTCACTGCAGAGTCAACCAAAGCCCTCAAAGTCAAACTCTAAGTTTGGTGTTGGGAGGCCACAATCAAACTCTAAGTTTGGTGTTAAACCCCACATTCAAACTCTAAGTTTGGTGTTGGGAGGTTCCATCCTTGCTCTGAACATCTGTGAGGCTCCATGAGAGCTCACTGTCAAGCTATTGACATTAAAGAAGTGCTTGTTGGGAGGCAACCCAATGTTATCTAATTATATTTATTTATTTTTTATTGTTATTTTATGTTTTCTTTAGGTTGATGATCATGTGAAGTCACAAAAATTACTGAAAAATCAAGAACAGAATGAAAAATAGAATAAAAAATAGCACACGCTGGAGGAAGAGCAGTGTGGCGTTAAACGCCAGAAACAAGCATCTGTCTGGCGTTTAACGCCAGAAACAAGCATCTGCCTGGCGTTAAACGCCAGAAACAGGCTACATTTGGGCGTTTAACACCAGAAACAAGCAGTAGTCTCGCGTTAAACGCCAGGATTGCACAGCAAGGGCGTTTTACATGCCTAATTGGAGCAGGGATGTTAAGTCCTTGACCCACTTGATCTGTGGACCCCACAGAATTCCCTCAAGATCTGTGGACCACACAGGATCCCCTCAGGATCTGTGGACCCCACAAGATCCCTACCTTTTCTTATCTCCTCTTCACACCTTTTCATAACCCTCTTCCCCAAATACCCTTTACCAATCACCTCAATCACTCTTTCCCATCACCCCCTCACCACTCACATCCATCTTCTCTTCCCCATAAACCCCACCTACCTCTAAAATTCAAATTCTTTTCCCTCCCAAACCCAACCCTAATGGCCGAACCCTAAACCCCTCCCCACTTCTATATAAACCCCTCATTCCTTCTTCTATTTCACACAACACAACCCTCTCTTCTTCCACTTGGCCGAAACCTACTCTCTATCCCTCTCCTCTATTTCTCTTCTTCTTCTACTTCTTTCTTTCTTCTTTTGCTTAGGGACGAGCAAACATTTTAAGTTTGGTGTGGTAAAAGCATAGCTTTTTGTTTTTCCATAACCATTTATGGCACCTAAGACCAGAGAAACCTCTAAAAAGAGGAAAGGGAATGTAATTGCTTCCACCTCTGAGTCATGGAAGATGGAGAGATTCATCTTAAAGGTCCATCAAGACCACTTCTATGAAGTTGTGGCCAAGAAGAAAGTGATCCCTAAGGTTCCTTTCAAGCTTAAGAAGAATGAGTATCCAGAGATCCGACTTGAAATCCAAAGAAGAGGTTGGGAAGTTCTCACCAACCCCATTCAACAAGTCGGGATCCTAATGGTTCAAGAGTTCTATGCAAATGCATGGATCACTAGGAACTCATAGACATATGTGAGGAAGGAGCTCAATGGAAAATTGACTCAAGAGGCAAGCCGGTTCAATTAAGAAGGCATGACCTCAAACCAGTGGCTAGGGGATGGCTAGAGTTCATTCAATGCTCAATCATTCCTACTAGTAACCGGTCTGAAGTTACTATAGACCGGGCCATCATGATCCATAGTGTCATGATTGGAGAAGAGGTGGAAGTTCATGAGATTATACCTCAAGAACTCTACAAGGTGGCTGACAAGTCCTCCACTTGGGCAAGGTTAGCCTTTCCTCACCTCATTTGCCACCTCTGCAATTCGGCTAGAATTGACATAGAGGGAGACATCCTCATTGAAGAGGGCAAGCCCATCACTAAGAAAAGGATGGAGCAAATAAGAGATCATGGACCTCAACATGAGCATGAGGAAATTCCTTACCATGAAATCCCTGAGATGCCTCAGGGGATGCACTTTCCTCCACAGAATTATTGTGAACAAATCAACACTTCCCTAGGAGAATTAAGTTCCAACATGGAACAACTAAGGGTGGAGCATCAAGAGCACTCCATCATCCTCCATGAAATTAGAGAAGATCAAAGAGCTATGAGGGAGGAGCAAGAAAGACAACGAAGAGACATAGAGGAGCTCAAGAGCACCATTGGTTCTTCAAGAAAAGGAAGACGCCACCCTTACTAAGGTGGACTAATTCCTTAATCTCCTTGTTTATTTATTTTCCTGTTTTTCGATTTTTGAGCTTTATGTTTATTTATATTTGTGTCTTATTACATGATCATTAGTGTCTAAGTGTCTATGCCTTAAAGTTATGAAGCTAGTTTAATTATTTTGATGTGGTGACAATACTTTTTGTTTTTTGAATGAATGCTTGAATAGTGCATATGTCTTTTGAAGTTGATGTTTATGAATGTTAAATATGTTGGCTCTTGAAGAATAAGGAAAAAGGAGACATGTTATTTATAATCTGAAAAATCATAAAAATGATTCTTGAAGCAAGAAAAAGCAGTGAATACAAAAGCTTGCAGAAAAAAAAAAGAAAAAAAATAGCAAAAAAAAAGAAAGAAAAAGAAAAAGCAAGCAAACAAAAGCCAAAAGCTCTTAAAACCAAAAGGCAAGAGCAAAAAGCCAATAGCCCTTAAAACCAAAAGGCAAGGGTAATAAAAATGATCCAAGGCTTTGAGCATCAGTGGATAGGAGGGCCTAAAGGAATAAAATCCTGGCCTAAGCGGATAAACCAAGCTGTCCCTAACCATGTGCTTGTGGCGTGAAGGTGTCAAGTGAAAACTTGAGACTGAGCGGTTAAAGTCAAGGTCCAAAGCAAAAAAAGAGTGTGCTTAAGAACCCTGGACACCTCTAATTGGGGACTTTAGCAAAGCTGAGTCACAATCTGAAAAGGTTCACCCAATTATGTGTCTATGGCATTT
Source organism: Arachis hypogaea (assembly GCF_003086295.3). Taxonomy (NCBI): domain Eukaryota; kingdom Viridiplantae; phylum Streptophyta; class Magnoliopsida; order Fabales; family Fabaceae; genus Arachis; species Arachis hypogaea. Next base: position 81,123,649 of record NC_092052.1, read on the forward strand.
ATGTATCCGGTGGTAATACTGGAAAACAAAGTGCTTAGGGCCACGGCCAAGACTCATGAAGTAGCTGTGTTCAAGAATCAACATACTGAACTAGGAGAATCAATAACACTATCTGAATTCTAAGTTCCTATAGATGCCAATCATTCTGAACTTCAATGGATAAAGTGAGATGCCAAAACTATTCAAGAGGCAAAAAGCTACAAGTCCCACTCATCTGATTGGAGCTAAGTTTCATTGATATTTTGGAATTTATAGTATATTCTCTTCTTTTTATCCTATTTGATTTTCAGTTGCTTGGGGACAAGCAACAATTTAAGTTTGGTGTTGTGATGAGCGGATAATTTATACGCTTTTTGGCATTGTTTTTACTCAGTTTTCAGTATAATTTAATTAGTTTTTAGTATATTTTTATTAGTTTTTAATTAAAATTCACATTTCTAGACTTTACTATGAGTTTGTGTGTTTTTCTGTGATTTCAGGTATTTTCTGGCTGAAATTGAGGGACTTGAGCAAAAGTTTGATTCAGAGGTTGAAGAAGGACTGCAGATACTATTGGATTCTGACCTCCCTGCACTCAAAGTGGATTTTCTGTAGCTACAGAACTTCAAATGATGCACTCTCAATTGTGTTGGAAAGTAGACATCCAGGGCTTTCCAACAATATATAATAGTCTATACGTTGCCAGTTCCATGTTGCATTCTGGAGTTAAACGCCAGAAACAGGTTGCAAAGTGGAGTTAAACGCCAGAAACAGGTTACAAACTGGCGTTCAACTCCAAGAGAAGCCTCTACACGTGTAAAGCTCAATGCTCAGCCCAAGCACACACCAAGTGGGCCCCGAAAGTGGATTTCTGTAACATTTACTCATTTCTGTAAACCCTAGTAACTAGTTTAGCATAAATAAGACTTTTTACTATTGTATTTACATCTTTGATTAGTTTTTATGATATCTTAGACTTCCATGGGGGCTGGCCATTCGGCCATGCCTGGACCATTATCACTTATGTATTTTCAAACGGTAGAGTTTCTACACACCATAGATTAAGGTGTGGAGCTCTGCTGTTCCTCATGAATTAATACAAAGTACTACTATTTTTCTATTCAATTCAAGCTTATTCCTATTCTAAGATATCCATTCACACCCAAGAACATGATGAATGTGATGATTATGTGACGCTCATCATCATTCTCACTTATGAACGCGTGCCTGACAAACACTTCCATTCTACATGCAAACTGTAATACCCGGTCTAACTGAAATTAATTAAATAATAAGTTAAATAAGAGCGAATATGGTTGGAAGATTTGGCAATTGGAATTTGATAATTCAAATATGATATTTGGATTCAGTGAATTTTTTCGAGTCGGAAAACATAGTTTTCTGCGTAAAAGCGCGCAGTGGAATTTTGACCGGCAGTACTGGCTGAGATCTGTCTGGTACTACAGCTGAGGAAATTGATTATGGGTAAATAAGATTAATAAATGAGGAACTATAATTAGGGAAGGTAGAAATATTTAAAGTGCAATTTAGAGCGCTAATCTTAAAGGTTTTGGCCCAAAATTGGGTCAATGGGCAAAAATAAGTGAACCGGGCCTAAGTGGGCCCAAGACCCAACATATATAAACATTAGTTATGAGTATTTCAGCTCATTTTGCCCTAAAGAAGGGGTGTTGGGCGCTGAAATTGGGAAGAGAGAAGAGAAGAGAGAAAACCTAACTCTCTTTGATCTTCAAACCACCATAACTTGAGCTACGGAGCTCCGATTGACGAGCCGTTTGCGGCAACACGTTGCTCTTCTCATCCTCTACAATTCTATCTAAGTTTTGTGGTGAGTATTCCATTCATCTCTGCCCAGTTTTCGAAATTCCCCACTGTTACACGTTTTTGGGTAGTTAGTGTTGAAATCTTGTGATTTTGGGTGTTTAGGGATACTCCACCTTGGATTCTAAGTGGGTTCTATCCCTACTTCATATGGGCTGAGGTAAGAAGTGCTCAAACCCTTGTGATTTGTCATTTTTATGAGCCCTAGGTTGATGTATGTATGTGACATTGGTTGTGTTAGTGTATTTGGTGATGTTGGTGCACAATTGGGAGATTGGTATTGCTTGAGGAGCTTTGGTAAGGCTTGGAGCTAAGGTTGGTGAAGAATTCCAAAGAAGAGGCTCAATTGGTTTGGCTACAAGAGGTACGGTTTAAGTTTCATTTAAGTACCGTGTGTTGTGATGAGAATTCCTAGGCTAGATGCCCCTAGGATTAAGTTTGGATTGTGTAAATGGTTTGTGCTAATATGCATAGTTGATATGTAATGTGAATTAATGATTGGGTTGAGAATTGTGTGACCTTGTATGCTTGGTGTATTGAGAATTTGATGTACTGGGTAATGAGTATTGATTTGTGGTTTATGCATTTAAATTGTGAAAATTGGGCCGGAGGCCGTGAATTTTGGGCCGGAGGCCGGAAAGAGGTAAGAAAGGTAAGTCGATGTGTGCATTGTATGATGGCACAAGTGATTGGATGAATTTCAGATAATGAATATATGAATGATTAGGTTGGTTATTGAAGAATAAGGTTTGAGAAGATGAAGTGTGGAATTTGGTAATTTTGGGTGAAATTATGTAGACGAGGTATGTTTGGTTCGGTTGAGATATATTATGTGATCATATATGTGATTATGATTATTGATGCTTTGATGGTATGATGATGCATTAGAGATATGTATGTTGTGATATATGCTTGGGGAATGATTAAGGTTTATTTGTGGGTGAAATCACGTGATAGTGAGTATGATATTGATTACATATAATGATGGTTGATTGGAAATGGTATTATTGGAAATTGGGATGAGGAAGGATGTATGACATGATATTGTGTTTGTCCTTTAGCCATTTGATTGAGAAGTGTTAAAATGGTTAGATGTGGTTTTGGGAATTTTTGGTAAAGTGTCAATGTGTGAGTTGAGGATGGCTTGATGTGGATTTTGGTACATTTTGATTGATTTCAAAAAGGGTTGAAATTGGCATGTTTTGGTTGATTTTGAAAAGAGTTGAAAATGGCTTGTTTTGAAAATGGCACCTAGTGGTTTTGTATGAAAATATGGTTTTTGGGCATACTTTGACGGGATATAACTTGGACTACGGATCTCTGTTTTGTGCCAAATCTATTTAGAAATGAAATTGGATCTGAGATGTCCATGCCGTTTGAAGAACGGGTGAAAAATGATTTAAAATGAGAAAGTTATGTCCGTCGGAAGATTGGGGGTTGAATCTGTAAATTCTGCAGCTTTTAACTTAGAAAATTTTTAGCAGAATGACCCTCCACGCGTAGGCGCACTTGGCGCGTACGCGTCGTTCTTCAAGAAGGCACTATCCATGCGTGCGCGTGGTGTGCGCGGGCGCGTTGATGTGCTGCACCAAATGCCCAGCTATTTTCCCGAGAGTTATGCCAGAGTTGTGCCAGTTTTGTGCCTGGGGCGCAAGAGCACCCACGCGTACGCGTGGCTGACGCTTGCGCGTGGTTTGGCTATTTTTCAACCCGCGCGTCCGCGCGTATGACGCTTACGCATCGATGAGTTTTGTGGCCATCCACGCGTGCGCGTGGAGTGCGCGTACGCGTGGCCCTGTTTTCATGCCAAAGTTGATTTTTGAGTTTTAAAAGCCAAATCTCATACTTCTAAGCCTCCGATCTCACCTCTTATGTATTAAGTCATTCTGATATGCCTAGCAATGAGCTAGGAAATGTGGTAACTTGTGAGTGAAGCAAGGGGAAAAGTTATGATCAATGATGATCAAAGATGATTATATGAGATATGGAGGATGACGGTGGAAGTACCGTGTATGCCATGAGCCGGAGGGCTATATTTATTGATAAATGGCCCATTCTTGATTGGACCATGAGCCGGATGGCTGAGTTATTGCCGGGTTATGGCAAAGCCATTATTGTTTATGGCTGAGTATAAATGCATATATGATTAATGAATGAATATGTTAAATGGATAATAATGAAAAAATATTGAAATGTGATGTGCGACCCCGGGTAGTAGGCAGTGGCGTTATCCACTTGCTCCGGGTATGAGACGGGAAAGGAGGATTATGATAAACGAGTTTAATCGTGGGGTTTTTAAATGTGTATTTGTGATACCTGGGTAGTAGCAAGGGTCGTGGTTCGTCCCGCTTGCTCCGGGTCATTGTCTGAGGATTGATAATAATGAAGGGGGATTATGAATAAATGTTTATTTGTGATACTTGGGTAGTAGCAAGGGTTGTGGTTCGTCCCACTTGCTCCAAGTTAATGTTTGAGATTTGGTAACAATGAATGTTGATAATATGAATTGAGATTGAATGAATATATGTTTGAGATGTCTGGGCAGTAGCAAGGGTTGTGGTTCGTCCCACTTGCTCCGGGCCAATGCTTGAGATACCTGGGTAGTAGCAAGGGTTGTGGTTCGTCCCACTTGCTCCAGGTCAGAGATTGCGACGCCTGGGTAGTAGCGGCAGTAGTGGTGAATCCACTCGCTCCAGGTTGAGCTTTTAGACACCCGCCTGGGTAGTAGCCGCAGTAGTGATTATTTCACTAGCTCTGGGTTGAGCAGGCAGTAGCAAGGGGGTTGTAGCTCAAACCTACTTGCTCCGCAAGGGGTGTTTCTGTCCAATGGTTAGCTACCAGGACATGTCGGGTTGGCTATATAACCGACAGATGATATCATCAGCCATAGGGCAGACATTCATCATTTGCATATGTTTGAATTGTTTGGGTTTGCCATTTGTCTTGGATTTCTACATTATATATGCCATGTTACCTGACTATATGCTACTTGTTCTACTTGTATCATGTTTGTGTATTACTTGCCTGTATTGCTTGTGTGTGTACAACTGAGAGGCCCCTCATGCTGGTGTCGGTGGGTGTGAGGGCTGTTCTTGATGGGATGAATTGATGATGCAATTGCATGATGATGTATTGATATAGAACTGCTGAGGCAGAATAACTGGTGATGGTTTTGCTTATGATTCTGAGTCTGATTCGTGGAAGAGTCAGCGAGTTGGGAAACATGTGAAACATGAATTGAATTTAGCACTCCCTTATGACAGTTGCCTATTCATGGATTAGTGAGAACCTAGGATGAATAATTGGTGAAGAAGTTTAGGATGCTTAGTGAGTTTTTGTTGCAGTACATTGAATTTATTTGGCACTTTTACTGTACTGGGAACCCATGGGCCCGGGGTTCTCATTCCGTATATATTTCTTGTTTTTCAGATACAGGTCCAGGTGCTCAGAAGTGAGTTGTGGGTCGTCTGAGAGACGGCGAAGATCTTTATTTCCTCTACTTTGTGTTTTGATTAGAATCTCTCCACCTTTGTTTTGGAAAGTTTATATTATGTATTGAACTCTTTGAATTTGCCTATAGAGGCTCTCATGTTTCCTTCGGGAGAGATTAGGATATACTGTTGTCAACTAATTTCATAATGTACTCTAGCCGACCTAAACTTCGCGGGTCGCGACTAGTAGCTACTTACTTATGTTATATATATCTATCTGTTATCTATCTCTTAATCTCCTCTACGCCTTATCCGTATATTGTTTTTGGCTTCACGGTTTATCTTTTGTTGTCGAAACATGAGAGATACGTCTTCGCGATTTTATTTCTACTCTTTTCAGGCTTCTCGATTAATACTCCTTTCGAAATTACCTATATTTATTTATTAAAAATCCACCTGAGAGTCGTACCACCGTAATATCATTGACTTATGACTCGAGCATAAGGATTTGAATATTAGGGTGTTACATTATGGTATCAGAGCAGTTCGTCCTCGTGAGCCTGAGGGATGGAACTGCTTATGCTTCAATGCATACTCTGAGTCTGTGCCTGTGCTAGTTAGGGTATCTAATCGATACGTCTAGCATGAAGTCCATGAGTGTACCTTTGGTACTTTGAAGCACTATACTTCCGATATTGAGACTGATCAACTTGATATCGATTGTTTGGTGTGTATAGGAACCAGATGGCACCTCGTGGACCCGGTCGGGAACATGAAAGAGATCGTACTATTACGCAGGAACCGGAAATCAACCCGAATAACCCGGTAAACCTTATGGCGGCGTTGGAGAATATGGCTGCGGCTATGCAGGCCACTACAGAGGCTCTTGGGCAACAGATGAACAATAATGGCAATGGCGGAAGGGAAGCTCAGGGCCCGATGACACTGGCAACCTTCTTAAAGGTTAATCCACCTAAGTTCAAGGGAACCACCAATCCGACTGAAGCTGATACTTGGTTTCAGGCCATGGAGCGAGCACTGCAAGCGCAGTTGGTGCCTGAAGAGCAGCGTGTTGAATTCGCTACCTATCTACTCACGGGGGAAGCATCGCATTGGTGGCAAGGGGCTCGACGTCTCCTGCAACAGGGGAATGATCATATCACTTAGGATGCCTTCCAGGTGGAATTCTATAAGAAGTACTTTCCGAATTCTGCCAGGACAGCCAAGGAATTGGAGTTACTGCAGCTAAAGCAAGGTGCTATGTCCATATCTGAGTATACAGAAAAATTTGAGGATCTATTCAGGTTTTCTCGCATGTGTCAAGGAGCTCCGGGAGACTTCGAGGAATGGAAATGCATTAAGTATGAAGGAGGGCTCCGGAGCAACATCTTAAGTTCAGTGGGACCAATGGAGATCCGAACTTTTTCAGAGTTAGTGAATAAGAGCAGAATTGCTGAAGAGTGTATGAAGAGGAGGGTTGCAGAGAAGGAAAGTCATAGAGAGCACAACCAAGGATTCGCACCAAGGGGTCGAGAGTTTAAGGAGAGAGGATACGTACAACACTTTCCCCAAGGACAGAATAACTTTGCGACGAGTAAGGAGTCCCAAAGGAATGGTAAGGGAAAACGGACAGCGGCTACTTTTGATGTTTCAAGCTGTCAGAGATGTGGAAGTCATCACCCAAATAGGTCATGCCGATTGGGGTTAGGTGTATGTTACAAGTGCGGGTTACCAGGACATGTATCAAGAAATTGCCAACAAGGAGAGAGTCAGGATGCGGGCCGATTGCGACAGTAAGATTGAGGTAATTGCCTTAATACAAATGGATAAATGCCTGTGACATAAATGACTTTCTGTTGAGAATGATGTGTTGTGTTTGTTATGTAGTTGGTTGATTTCTGGATTTTTGGTGAAATGGATTGAACTCGTGACTTTTAGTTCATTTGATTTAAATAGATAAGGGATGGTCCTAAATGATGGATTTGGAAACGTTAATTCGAATTGTCGGTCAAGTTAAGTGGTGGTTTAGTACTCGAGGAAATAAGTGATGGAACTAATACTTGACGAGAAATCAAGGTGGCATAGCGGAAGCTTGCTAAAGCGTTAGCATAGTATGGTAATAATAAGGAAAAGTAGAGCATGATTGGAAATGCTTTATGCTTTGAGTACTTAAAAGTTTAGTGAGCTTATGCAGATAATGATTCTAGGTAATTGGAATTAATTGCGGCTGCGAGCCTTGATGGTTCTGAAACGGATGAGGAAATTATCATTGATGCATAATTAGATTTAGATGATGAGAGAGTGCGAGTTGTCGTGTTTGAGAGATGAGTACCATGATGTTTGGTCATAGTGACCTTGGAATTAGATTGAGATTTATAATGATTGGTTTTGAAAGACGAATGTGAAAGCCACTAAATTGAAATACAGATGCAGTACTGAGATTGGTTTGAGGGAGCCCGTGACAGGTGGTAAACTCCAATTTTTGGGGAGGTACTGTTGAAAATTTTTCTCCAAAAAATTTGAAAGAGTGTTGGTTATGGTTTTGAGGATAATTTTTTATATGAGTAACTTTAACGAAAGAGATGTGTCTCGAATGCTTTTATAGATTATTAAAGGAAGGCGGATTCTCATGATTTTTGTTAAATTGTTATTTCAAACTCATTTGCTTTCTAGAAATGAAAGGGGTTTTTGATTGATGAGTCAGAGACTTTATAACAGCAAGTCATGTAGAAATTCGAAGGTTTGAGAATAAGAAAGTAAGTTTGGAGGTTAAGCTTGGAGTTGAGCTGTGATTAGTGGTAATTGGCTTGGCAGAGGGAGAGGATAGTGATGGATGGAATTTTCGAGGGCGAAAATTTCTGTTAGGGGGGTAGAATGTAATACCCGGTCTAACCGAAATTAATTAAATAATAAGTTAAATAAGAGAGAATATGGTTGGAAGATTTGGCAATTGGAATTTGATAATTCAAATATGATATTTGGATTCAGTGAATTTTTTCGAGTCAGAAAACATAGTTTTCTGCGTAAAAGCGCGCAGTGGAATTTTGACCGGCAGTACTGGCTGAGATCTGTCTGGTACTACAGCTGAGGAAATTGATTATGGGTAAATAAGATTAATAAATGAGGAACTATAATTAGGGAAGGTAGAAATATTTAAAGTGCAATTTAGAGCGCTAATCTTAAAGGTTTTGGCCCAAAATTGGGTCAATGGGCAAAAATAAGTGAACCGGGCCTAAGTGGGCCCAAGATCCAACATATATAAACATTAGTTATGAGTATTTCAGCTCATTTTGCCCTAAAGAAGGGGTGTTGGGCGCTGAAATTGGGAAGAGAGAAGAAAAGAGAGAAAACCTAACTCTCTTTGATCTTCAAACCACCATAACTTGAGCTACGGAGCTCCGATTGACGAGCCGTTTGCGGCCACGCGTTGCTCTTCTCATCCTCTACAATTCTATCTAAGTTTTGTGGTGAGTATTCCATTCATCTCTGCCCAGTTTTCGAAATTCCCCACTGTTACACGTTTTTGGGTAGTTAGTGTTGAAATCTTGTGATTTTGGGTGTTTAGGGATACTCCACCATGGATTCTAAGTGGGTTCTATCCCTACTTCATATGGGCTGAGGTAAGAAGTGCTCAAACCCTTGTGATTTGTCATTTTTATGAGCCCTAGGTTGATGTATGTATGTGACATTGGTTATGTTAGTGTATTTGGTGATGTTGGTGCACAATTGGGAGATCGGTATTGCTTGAGGAGCTTTGGTAAGGCTTGGAGCTAAGGTTGGTGAAGAATTCCAAAGAAGAGGCTCAATTGGTTTGGCTACAAGAGGTACGGTTTAAGTTTCATTTAAGTACCGTGTGTTGTGATGAGAATTCCTAGGCTAGATGCCCCTAGGATTAAGTTTGGATTGTGTAAATGGTTGGTGCTAATATGCATAGTTGATATGTAATGTGAATTAATGATTGGGTTGAGAATTGTGTGACCTTGTATGCTTGGTGTATTGAGAATTTGATGTACTGGGTAATGAGTATTGATTTGTGGTTTATGCATTTAAATTGTGAAAATTGGGCCGGAGGCCGTGAATTTTGGGCCGGAGGCTGGAAAGAGGTAAGAAAGGTAAGTCGATGTGTGCATTGTATGATGGCACAAGTGATTGGATGAATTTCAGATAATGAATATATGAATGATTAGGTTGGTTATTGAAGAATAAGGTTTGAGAAGTTGAAGTGTGGAATTTGGTAATTTTGGGTGAAATTATGTAGACGAGGTATGTTTGGTTCGGTTGAGATATATTATGTGATCATATATGTGATTATGATTATTGATGCCTTGATGGTATGATGATGCATTAGAGATATGTATGTTGTGATAAATGCTTGGGGAATGATTAAGGTTTATTTGTGGGTGAAATCACGTGATAGTGAGTATGATATTGATTACGTATAATGATGGTTGATTGGAAATGGTATTATTGGAAATTGGGATGAGGAAGGATGTATGACATGATATTGTGTTTGTCCTTTAGCCATTTGATTGAGAAGTGTTAAAATGGTTAGATGTGGTTTTGGGAATTTTTGGTAAAGTGTCAATGTGTGAGTTGAGGATGGCTTGATGTGGATTTTGGTACATTTTGATTGATTTCAAAAAGGGTTGAAATTGGCATGTTTTGGTTGATTTTGAAAAGAGTTGAAAATGGCTTGTTTTGAAAATGGCACCTAGTGGTTTTGTATGAAAATATGGTTTTTGGGCATACTTTGACGGGACATAACTTGGACTACGGATCTCTGTTTTGTGCCAAATCTGTTTAGAAATGAAATTGGATCTGAGATGTCCATGCCGTTTGAAGAACGGGTGAAAAATGATTTAAAATGAGAAAGTTATGTCCGTCGGAAGATTGGGGGTTGAATCTGTAAATTCTGCATCTTTTAACTTAGAAAATTTTTAGTAGAATGACCCTCCACGCGTAGGCGCACTTGGCGCGTACGCGTCGTTCTTCAAGAAGGCACTATCCACGCGTGCGCGTGGTGTGCGCGGGCGTTGATGTGCTGCACCAAATGCCCAGCTATTTTCCCGAGAGTTATGCCAGTTTTGTGCCTGGGGCGCAAGAGCACCCACGCGTACGCGTGGTTGACGCTTGTGCGTGGTTTGGCTATTTTTCAACCCGCGCGTCCGCGCGTATGACGCTTGCGCGTCGATGAGTTTTGTGGCCATCCACGCGTGCGCGTGGAGTGCGCGTAGGCGTGGCCCTGTTTTCATGCCAAAGTTGATTTTTGAGTTTTAAAAGCCAAATCTCATACTTCTAAGCCTTCGATCTCACCTCTTATGTATTAAGTCATTCTGATATGCCTAGCAATGAGCTAGGGGATGTGGTAACTTGTGAGTGAAGCAAGGGGAAAAGTTATGATCAATGATGATCAAAGATGATTATATGAGATATGGAGGATGACGGTGGAAGTACCGTGTATGCCATGAGCCGGAGGGCTATATTTATTGATAAATGGCCCGTTCTTGATTGGACCATGAGCCGGATGGCTGAGTTATTGCCGGGTTACGGCAAAGCCATTATTGTTTATGGCTGAGTATAAATGCATATATGATTAATGAATGAATATGTTAAATGGATAATAATGAAAAAATATTGAAATGTGATGTGCGACCCCGGGTAGTAGGCAGTGGCGTTATCCACTTGCTCCGGGTATGAGACGGGAAAGGAGGATTATGATAAACGAGTTTAATCGTGGGGTTTTTAAATGTGTATTTGTGATACCTGGGTAGTAGCAAGGGTCGTGGTTCGTCCCGCTTGCTCCGGGTCATTGTCTGAGGATTGATAATAATGAAGGGGGATTATGAATAAATGTTTATTTGTGATACTTGGGTAGTAGCAAGGGTTGTGGTTCGTCCGACTTGCTCCAAGTTAATGTTTGAGATTTGGTAACAATGAATGTTGATAATATGAATTGAGATTGAATGAATATATGTTTGAGATGTCTGGGCAGTAGCAAGGGTTGTGGTTCGTCCCACTTGCTCCGGGCCAATGCTTGAGATACCTGGGTAGTAGCAAGGGTTGTGGTTCGTCCCACTTGCTCCAGGTCAGAGATTGCGACGCCTGGGTAGTAGCGGCAGTAGTGGTGAATCCACTCGCTCCAGGTTGAGCTTTTAGACACCCGCCTGGGTAGTAGCCGCAGTAGTGATTATTTCACTAGCTCTGGGTTGAGCAGGCAGTAGCAAGGGGGTTGTAGCTCAAACCTACTTGCTCCGCAAGGGGTGTTTCTGTCCAATGGTTAGCTACCAGGACATGTCGGGTTGGCTATATAACCGACAGATGATATCATCAGCCATAGGGCAGACATTCATCATTTGCATATGTTTGAATTGTTTGGGTTTGCCATTTGTCTTGGATTTCTACATTATATATGCCATGTTACCTGACTATATGCTACTTGTTCTACTTTTATCATGTTTGTGTATTACTTGCCTGTATTGCTTGTGTGTGTACAACTGAGAGGCCCCTCATGCTGGTGTCGGTGGGTGTGAGGGCTGTTCTTGATGGGATGAATTGATGATGCGATTGCATGATGATGTATTGATATAGAACTGCTGAGGCAGAATAACTGGTGATGGTTTTGCTTATGATTCTGAGTCTGATTCGTGGAAGAGTCAGCGAGTTGGGAAACATGTGAAACATGAATTGAATTTAGCACTCCCTTATGACAGTTGCCTATTCATGGATTAGTGAGAACCTAGGATGAATAATTGGTGAAGAAGTTTAGGATGCTTAGTGAGTTTTTGTTGCAGTACATTGAATTTATTTGGCACTTTTACTGTACTGGGAACCCATGGGCCCGGGGTTCTCATTCCGTATATATTTCTTGTTTTTCAGATACAGGTCCAGGTGCTCAGAAGTGAGTTGTGGGTCGTCTGAGAGACGGCGAAGATCTTTATTTCCTCTACTTTGTGTTTTGATTAGAATCTCTCCACCTTTGTTTTGGAAAGTTTATATTATGTATTGAACTCTTTGAATTTGCCTATAGAGGCTCTCATGTTTCCTTCGGGAGAGATTAGGATATACTGTTGTCAACTAATTTCATAATGTACTCTAGCCGACCTAAACTTCGCGGGTCGCGACTAGTAGCTACTTACTTATGTTATATATATCTATCTGTTATCTATCTCTTAATCTCCTCTACGCCTTATCCGTATATTGTTTTTGGCTTCACGGTTTATCTTTTGTTGTCGAAACATGAGAGATACGTCTTCGCGATTTTATTTCTACTCTTTTCAGGCTTCTCGATTAATACTCCTTTCGAAATTACCTATATTTATTTATTAAAAATCCACCTGAGAGTCGTACCACCGTAATATCATTGACTTATGACTCGAGCATAAGGATTTGAATATTAGGGTGTTACATTATGGTATCAGAGCAGTTCGTCCTCGTGAGCCTGAGGGATGGAACTGCTTATGCTTCAATGCATACTCTGAGTCTGTGCCTGTGCTAGTTAGGGTATCTAATCGATACGTCTAGCATGAAGTCCATGAGTGTACCTTTGGTACTTTGAAGCACTATACTTCCGATATTGAGACTGATCAACTTGATATCGATTGTTTGGTGTGTATAGGAACCAGATGGCACCTCGTGGACCCGGTCGGGAACGTGAAAGAGATCGTACTATTACGCAGGAACCGGAAATCAACCCGAATAACCCGGTAAACCTTATGGCGGCGTTGGAGAATATGGCTGCGGCTATGCAGGCCACTACAGAGGCTCTTGGGCAACAGATGAACAATAATGGCAATGGCGGAAGGGAAGCTCAGGGCCCGATGACACTGGCAACCTTCTTAAAGGTTAATCCACCTAAGTTCAAGGGAACCACCAATCCGACTGAAGCTGATACTTGGTTTCAGGCCATGGAGCGAGCACTGCAAGCGCAGTTGGTGCCTGAAGAGCAGCGTGTTGAATTCGCTACCTATCTACTCACGGGGGAAGCATCGCATTGGTGGCAAGGGGCTCGACGTCTCCTGCAACAGGGGAATGATCATATCACTTGGGATGCCTTCCAGGTGGAATTCTATAAGAAGTACTTTCCGAATTCTGCCAGGACAGCCAAGGAATTGGAGTTACTGCAGCTAAAGCAAGGTGCTATGTCCATATCTGAGTATACAGAAAAATTTGAGGATCTATTCAGGTTTTCTCGCATGTGTCAAGGAGCTCCGGGAGACTTCGAGGAATGGAAATGCATTAAGTATGAAGGAGGGCTCCGGAGCAACATCTTAAGTTCAGTGGGACCAATGGAGATCCGAACTTTTTCAGAGTTAGTGAATAAGAGCAGAATTGCTGAAGAGTGTATGAAGAGGAGGGTTGCAGAGAAGGAAAGTCATAGAGAGCACAACCAAGGATTCGCACCAAGGGGTCGAGAGTTTAAGGAGAGAGGATACGTACAACACTTTCCCCAAGGACAGAATAACTTTGCGACGAGTAAGGAGTCCCAAAGGAATGGTAAGGGAAAACGGACAGCGGCTGCTTTTGATGTTTCAAGCTGTCAGAGATGTGGAAGTCATCACCCAAATAGGTCATGCCGATTGGGGTTAGGTGTATGTTACAAGTGCGGGTTACCAGGACATGTATCAAGAAATTGCCAACAAGGAGAGAGTCAGGATGCGGGCCGATTGCGACAGTAAGATTGAGGTAATTGCCTTAATACAAATGGATAAATGCCTGTGATATAAATGACTTTCTGTTGAGAATGATGTGTTGTGTTTGTTATGTAGTTGGTTGATTTCTGGATTTTTGGTGAAATGGATTGAACTCGTGACTTTTAGTTCATTTGATTTAAATAGATAAGGGATGGTCCTAAATGATGGATTTGGAAACGTTAATTCGAATTGTCGGTCAAGTTAAGTGGTGGTTTAGTACTCGAGGAAATAAGTGATGGAACTAATACTTGACGAGAAATCAAGGTGGCATAGCGGAAGCTTGCTAAAGCGTTAGCATAGTATGGTAATAATAAGGAAAAGTAGAGCATGATTGGAAATGCTTTATGCTTTGAGTACTTAAAAGTTTAGTGAGCTTATGCAGATAATGATTCTAGGTAATTGGAATTAATTGCGGCTGCGAGCCTTGATGGTTCTGAAACGGATGAGGAAATTATCATTGATGCATAATTAGATTTAGATGATGAGAGAGTGCGAGTTGTCGTGTTTGAGAGATGAGTACCATGATGTTTGGTCATAGTGACCTTGGAATTAGATTGAGATTTATAATGATTGGTTTTGAAAGACGAATGTGAAAGCCACTAAATTGAAATACAGATGCAGTACTGAGATTGGTTTGAGGGAGCCCGTGACAGGTGGTAAACTCCAATTTTTGGGGAGGTACTGTTGAAAATTTTTCTCCAAAAAATTTGAAAGAGTGTTGGTTATGGTTTTGAGGATAATTTTTTATATGAGTAACTTTAACGAAAGAGATGTGTCTCGAATGCTTTTATAGATTATTAAAGGAAGGCGGATTCTCATGATTTTTGTTAAATTGTTATTTCAAACTCATTTGCTTTCTAGAAATGAAAGGGGTTTTTGATTGATGAGTCAGAGACTTTATAACAGCAAGTCATGTAGAAATTCGAAGGTTTGAGAATAAGAAAGTAAGTTTGGAGGTTAAGCTTGGAGTTGAGCTGTGATTAGTGGTAATTGGCTTGGCAGAGGGAGAGGATAGTGATGGATGGAATTTTCGAGGGCGAAAATTTCTGTTAGGGGGGTAGAATGTAATACCCGGTCTAACCGAAATTAATTAAATAATAAGTTAAATAAGAGAGAATATGGTTGGAAGATTTGGCAATTGGAATTTGATAATTCAAATATGATATTTGGATTCAGTGAATTTTTTCGAGTCAGAAAACATAGTTTTCTGCGTAAAAGCGCGCAGTGGAATTTTGACCGGCAGTACTGGCTGAGATCTGTCTGGTACTACAGCTGAGGAAATTGATTATGGGTAAATAAGATTAATAAATGAGGAACTATAATTAGGGAAGGTAGAAATATTTAAAGTGCAATTTAGAGCGCTAATCTTAAAGGTTTTGGCCCAAAATTGGGTCAATGGGCAAAAATAAGTGAACCGGGCCTAAGTGGGCCCAAGATCCAACATATATAAACATTAGTTATGAGTATTTCAGCTCATTTTGCCCTAAAGAAGGGGTGTTGGGCGCTGAAATTGGGAAGAGAGAAGAAAAGAGAGAAAACCTAACTCTCTTTGATCTTCAAACCACCATAACTTGAGCTACGGAGCTCCGATTGACGAGCCGTTTGCGGCCACGCGTTGCTCTTCTCATCCTCTACAATTCTATCTAAGTTTTGTGGTGAGTATTCCATTCATCTCTGCCCAGTTTTCGAAATTCCCCACTGTTACACGTTTTTGGGTAGTTAGTGTTGAAATCTTGTGATTTTGGGTGTTTAGGGATACTCCACCATGGATTCTAAGTGGGTTCTATCCCTACTTCATATGGGCTGAGGTAAGAAGTGCTCAAACCCTTGTGATTTGTCATTTTTATGAGCCCTAGGTTGATGTATGTATGTGACATTGGTTATGTTAGTGTATTTGGTGATGTTGGTGCACAATTGGGAGATTGGTATTGCTTGAGGAGCTTTGGTAAGGCTTGGAGCTAAGGTTGGTGAAGAATTCCAAAGAAGAGGCTCAATTGGTTTGGCTACAAGAGGTACGGTTTAAGTTTCATTTAAGTACCGTGTGTTGTGATGAGAATTCCTAGGCTAGATGCCCCTAGGATTAAGTTTGGATTGTGTAAATGGTTGGTGCTAATATGCATAGTTGATATGTAATGTGAATTAATGATTGGGTTGAGAATTGTGTGACCTTGTATGCTTGGTGTATTGAGAATTTGATGTACTGGGTAATGAGTATTGATTTGTGGTTTATGCATTTAAATTGTGAAAATTGGGCCGGAGGCCGTGAATTTTGGGCCGGAGGCTGGAAAGAGGTAAGAAAGGTAAGTCGATGTGTGCATTGTATGATGGCACAAGTGATTGGATGAATTTCAGATAATGAATATATGAATGATTAGGTTGGTTATTGAAGAATAAGGTTTGAGAAGTTGAAGTGTGGAATTTGGTAATTTTGGGTGAAATTATGTAGACGAGGTATGTTTGGTTCGGTTGAGATATATTATGTGATCATATATGTGATTATGATTATTGATGCCTTGATGGTATGATGATGCATTAGAGATATGTATGTTGTGATAAATGCTTGGGGAATGATTAAGGTTTATTTGTGGGTGAAATCACGTGATAGTGAGTATGATATTGATTACGTATAATGATGGTTGATTGGAAATGGTATTATTGGAAATTGGGATGAGGAAGGATGTATGACATGATATTGTGTTTGTCCTTTAGCCATTTGATTGAGAAGTGTTAAAATGGTTAGATGTGGTTTTGGGAATTTTTGGTAAAGTGTCAATGTGTGAGTTGAGGATGGCTTGATGTGGATTTTGGTACATTTTGATTGATTTCAAAAAGGGTTGAAATTGGCATGTTTTGGTTGATTTTGAAAAGAGTTGAAAATGGCTTGTTTTGAAAATGGCACCTAGTGGTTTTGTATGAAAATATGGTTTTTGGGCATACTTTGACGGGACATAACTTGGACTACGGATCTCTGTTTTGTGCCAAATCTGTTTAGAAATGAAATTGGATCTGAGATGTCCATGCCGTTTGAAGAACGGGTGAAAAATGATTTAAAATGAGAAAGTTATGTCCGTCGGAAGATTGGGGGTTGAATCTGTAAATTCTGCATCTTTTAACTTAGAAAATTTTTAGTAGAATGACCCTCCACGCGTAGGCGCACTTGGCGCGTACGCGTCGTTCTTCAAGAAGGCACTATCCACGCGTGCGCGTGGTGTGCGCGGGCGCGTTGATGTGCTGCACCAAATGCCCAGCTATTTTCCCGAGAGTTATGCCAGTTTTGTGCCTGGGGCGCAAGAGCACCCACGCGTACGCGTGGTTGACGCTTGTGCGTGGTTTGGCTATTTTTCAACCCGCGCGTCCGCGCGTATGACGCTTGCGCGTCGATGAGTTTTGTGGCCATCCACGCGTGCGCGTGGAGTGCGCGTAGGCGTGGCCCTGTTTTCATGCCAAAGTTGATTTTTGAGTTTTAAAAGCCAAATCTCATACTTCTAAGCCTTCGATCTCACCTCTTATGTATTAAGTCATTCTGATATGCCTAGCAATGAGCTAGGGGATGTGGTAACTTGTGAGTGAAGCAAGGGGAAAAGTTATGATCAATGATGATCAAAGATGATTATATGAGATATGGAGGATGACGGTGGAAGTACCGTGTATGCCATGAGCCGGAGGGCTATATTTATTGATAAATGGCCCGTTCTTGATTGGACCATGAGCCGGATGGCTGAGTTATTGCCGGGTTACGGCAAAGCCATTATTGTTTATGGCTGAGTATAAATGCATATATGATTAATGAATGAATATGTTAAATGGATAATAATGAAAAAATATTGAAATGTGATGTGCGACCCCGGGTAGTAGGCAGTGGCGTTATCCACTTGCTCTGGGTATGAGACGGGAAAGGAGGATTATGATAAACGAGTTTGTGATACCTGGGTAGTAGCAAGGGTCGTGGTTCGTCCCGCTTGCTCCGGGTCATTGTCTGAGGATTGATAATAATGAAGGGTGATTATGAATAAATGTTTATTTGTGATACTTGGGTAGTAGCAAGGGTTGTGGTTCGTCCCACTTGCTCCAAGTTAATGTTTGAGATTTGGTAACAATGAATGTTGATAATATGAATTGAGATTGAATGAATATATGTTTGAGATGCCTGGGCAGTAGCAAGGGTTGTGGTTCGTCCCACTTGCTCCGAGCCAATGCTTGAGATACCTGGGTAGTAGCAAGGGTTGTGGTTCGTCCCACTTGCTCCAGGTCAGAGATTGCGACGCCTGGGTAGTAGCGGCAGTAGTGGTGAATCCACTCGCTCCAGGTTGAGCTTTTAGACACTCGCCTGGGTAGTAGCCGCAGTAGTGATTATTTCACTGGCTCTGGGTTGAGCGGGCAGTAGCAAGGGGGTTGTAGCTCAAACCTACTTGCTCCGCAAGGGGTGTTTCTGTCCAATGGTTAGCTACCAGGACATGTCGGGTTGGCTATATAACCGACAGATGATATCATCAGCCATAGGGCAGACATTCATCATTTGCATATGTTTGAATTGTTTGGGTTTGCCATTTGTCTTGGATTTCTACATTATATATGCCATGTTACCTGACTATATGCTACTTGTTCTACTTGTATCATGTTTGTGTATTACTTGCCTGTATTGCTTGTGTGTGTACAACTGAGAGGCCCCTCATGCTGGTGTCGGTGGGTGTGAGGGCTGTTCTTGATGGGATGAATTGATGATGCGATTGCATGATGATGTATTGATATAGAACTGCTGAGGCAGAATAACTGGTGATGGTTTTGCTTATGATTCTGAGTCTGATTCGTGGAAGAGTCAGCGAGTTGGGAAACATGTGAAACATGAATTGAATTTAGCACTCCCTTATGACAGTTGCCTATTCATGGATTAGTGAGAACCTAGGATGAATAATTGGTGAAGAAGTTTAGGATGCTTAGTGAGTTTTTGTTGCAGTACATTGAATTTATTTGGCACTTTTACCGTATTGGGAACCCATGGGCCCGGGGTTCTCATTCCGTATATATCTCTTGTTTTTCAGATACAGGTCCAGGTGCTCAGAAGTGAGTTGTGGGTCGTCTGAGAGACGGCGAAGATCTTTATTTCCTCTACTTTGTGTTTTGATGAGAATCTCTCCACCTTTGTTTTGGAAAGTTTATATTATGTATTGAACTCTTTGAATTTGCCTATAGAGGCTCTCATGTTTCCTTCGGGAGAGATTATGATATACTGTTGTCAACTAATTTCATAATGTACTCTAGCCGACCTAAACTTCGCGGGTCGCGACTAGTAGCTACTTACTTATGTTATATATATCTATCTGTTATCTATCTCTTAATCTCCTCTACGCCTTGTCCGTATATTGTTTTTGGCTTCACGGTTTATCTTTTGTTGTCGAAACGTGAGAGATACGTCTTCGCGATTTTATTTCTACTCTTTTCAGGCTTCTCGATTAATACTCCTTTCGAAATTACCTATATTTATTTATTAAAAATCCACCTGAGAGTCGTACCACCGTAATATCATTGACTTATGACTCGAGCATAAGGATTTGAATATTAGGGTGTTACACAAACAAGCTAGAATGAATATCTCTTTGATATCTAATACAGAGGACCGAGTCCGAGATATTAGAATCTTCGTGGTATAAGTTAGAACCCATGGATGGCCATTCTTGAGATCCGAAAAGTCTAAACCTTGTCTATGGTATTCCGAGTAGGATCTGGGAAGGGATGGCTGTGACGAGCTTCAAACTCGTGAGTGCTGGGCATAGTGACAGACGCAAAAGGATAGTAAATCCTATTCCAGTATGATCGAGAACTGACAGATGATTAGCCATGCAGTGACAGCACATTGGACCATTTTCACAGAGAGGATGGGATGTAGCCATTGACAACGGTGATGCCCTACATAAAGCTTGCCATGGAAAGGAGTAGGAATGGTTGGATGAAGACAGCAGGAAAGCAGAGGTTCAGAGGAACAAAAGCATCTCTATATCCATTTGAATTCGCCTGACTGAGATTTACAAGGTGACCATAGCTTGCTTCAAGTCGATAATCTCTGTGGGATCGACCCTTACTCACGTAAGGTTTATTACTTGGATGACCCAGTGCACTTGCTGGTTAGTTGTGCGAAGTTGTGACAAAGAATTAAGATTATGAGCGTGCGTATTGAGTTTTTAGCGCCGTTACCAAGGAATGGAACTGTCATGATTTCTGCGCACCAATTACTCAACCTTAGTTGCTGTAGGTTTATTTCCTACAGCGGTGGTTATAGAAGCCTTCTTAGGAGGGTTACAATCAGCATTTATGGGTGTCTGATCCCTCGTTGGCGTTTGAACGCCAGGATTAGGGGTTGGATGGGCGTTTAACGCCAATTTTCCACCATTTTCTGGCATTTAAACGCCAGAATTGGGCATGGAATGGGCGTTTAACGCCAGTTTTTCACCCTTTTCTGGTGTTTGAACACCAGAAGTGGGCATCCACTGGGCGTTTAACGCTAGTTTCTCACCCTTTTCTGGCGTTTGAATGCTAGAATTATTCCTCTCTGGGCTCTTACTGTCCTCAAAGGAATTTTGGACAGTGGTCTGGTCATCCTCTATTAGTTGTTCCTTTCTTGGCTTTCTGCTATCTTGAGCTGAATTATTCAATGTCTTCCCACTCCTTAGTTGAACATCTTGGCATTCTTCTGTTATCTGTTTAGATAGCTGTTGTTTTGTCTGATTCAATTGTGCTTCCATATTCTTGTTAGTATTTTTAGTGTCTTGGAGCATCTCTTTAAATTCTGCTAACTGTTTTGTCATAAGAAGCAATTGCTGATTAAGTTCAAAAACTTGTTCTTAAGGACTAGGATCAGTAGATATTGCCCTAGCTTCTTCTTTCATAGAGGACTCACTGCTTGAGTACAGATGCTGATTTCTAGCAACTGTATCAATGAGCTCTTGAGCCTCTTCAATTATCTTTCTCATGTGTATAGATCCACCAGCTAATTGATCTAGAGATATTTGAGCTTTTTCTTTAAGCCCATAATAAAAGATGTCTAACTGCACCCACTCTGAAAACATTTTAGAGGGGCATTTCCTTAGCATCCCCCTGTACCTCTCCCAGGCATTGTAAAGAGATTCATTATCCTCTTGTTTAAAGCCTTTGATGTCCAGCCTTAGCTGTGTCATCCTTTTTGGAGGGAAATATTGATTCAGGAATTTATCTGAAAACTGTTTCCATGTTCTTATACTTGCTGTGGGTTGGTTATTTAACCACCTCTTAGCTTGATCTTTTACAGCAAATGGAAATAGTAATAATCGGTAGACATCCTAATCCACTTCTTTATCACGTATTGTGTCAGCAATTTGTAAGAACTGTGCCAGAAACTTAGTAGGTTCTTCCTGTGGAAGACCGGAATACTGGTAATTTTAATGCACCATGATAATGAGCTGAGAATTTAGCTCAAAACTGCTTGCTTTGATGGGAGGTATACAGATGCTACTCCCATATGCAGCCGTAATGGGGTTAGCATTGATGAGTATTTTGGTGAAAAATAAATTTCTCCCAAAACACACAAATCTAACCGGCAAGTGTACCGGGTCGTATCAAGTAATAAAAACTCACGGGAGTGAGGTCGATCCCACAGGGATTGATGGATCAAGCAATTTTAGTGGGTGATTAGTTTAGTCAAGCTGACATTTAGTGAATTGTGTGAAATTGTAGCCAACAGAAAGTAAATGACAATGAATTTAAAGTTGCAGAATGTAAATTGGCAAGTAACTTAAAGAGCAAGAAATTAAAATTGCAAGAATCTTAAATGACAAGAAATATAAATTGCATTAAATGTAAAGGGAATTGGGAATTGGATTTGCAGAAATTCAACAAGGAAAAGTTAAATTGCAACAAGCAGAGAAGTAAAAGATGGATTTGATTGATTCGGAACCAAAACAGAAATGTAAATAAACATGAAAAGCAATAAACAGAGAATGTAAAATTGGAATTAAGATCTCAGAACCCAAGAGACTAGATAACCAAGTCTAGATCTCAATGCCTTCCTAGATCCAACAAGAACAATTGCAAAGGAAATGTAAATTGCAGAGAAAGTAGATGAAGAGCAATTAACAGAAATTTCGATTCAATTAAGCAGTAAAGAAAGCAGCGAGAAATCTCAGAGAGAGAATGAAACAGTACACCTTCAATTCTCCACCCAAGACTCAAAAACAAAGAAAATAAAATTTAAAGAGAGCTCTTGAATCCTCGTGCTCCCTTATGGAGCCAGCCTCCTCACAAATATGAAAATGATGCCTTATATAGGCTTTACAAAATGAAAATGAAATTCAAAACAAATTACAATTAAAATGAAATTTCTATTCTAACTATCTCTTGAGTGGTGTCAATTGGGCCCTTGCTCTTGATGGAATTGGGTTGATAAAGGCCTTGGTTGATTGCTCTTGGAGTTGGAGAAAGATCCATTGTGAACCGGGTTGAAAAACATAAAAGCTTGAGTAAAAGTTTGAGCAAAAGTTAGGGGTCTAACTTTTGCTCTAACTTTTCATATCAGCCCCAATGTTTTGCTGATACCCACGTTGGTGCAAAAGTTAGGGGTCTAACTTTTGCTCCAACGTTGGCCTCCCTTATGCATGTTCATGGCGCCAACTTTGTCCTCTTGTCATGTTGCTAATTTTATGCCCAATATAGACTATCATATATGGTTGGAAAGCTCTGAATGTCAGCTTTCTAACCCACTTGGAATCACTTCAATTGGACATCTACAACTCAAGTTATTATCATTTGAAGAGGGCATGGTCGCTGGCTTTGGTGTGCAGCGTTTGAGGTAACGTTTGCCTCAAACGTTGGCGAAAACGCCAGTTCTGGAGGCTCAAACGTATTGTCCACCCCATACTATTATACATTGTTGGAAAGCCCCGGATGTCTACTTTCCAATGCCGTTGAGAGCACATTATTTGGAGCTCTACAGCTCGAGTTATACTCCGTTGAAGGTGCAGAGGTCAGTTGGCCTCACTGCAGGTTGCCACCATGTTCGTTTATGCACATTGCGGGGCAGTTTTATCCCTCAATTTTAGTGTCCACCATGCAGTGCCATATATGCTTGGAAATCTCTTGATTCCTACTTTCTAATGCTTCTTGAATCACCTCATTTGGAGCTCTGTAGCTCAAGTTATTCCTGTTGGAAGTATACCCCTTGTATGCCTTGTGGTGTGTGGCGCCAACGTTAGCCCAAAAGGTAGGGGTCTAACGTTGGCGCAAACTTTTGCTCCTCCCTTTGTATTTTTCTCATGCCAACGTTAGCCCAAAAGTTAGGGGTCTAACGTTGGCGCAAACTTTTGGTGCCCAGGGAGTAATTTTCAAGTTCTAACGTTAGCTTCAAAGTTAGGGGTCTAACTTTGAGGCTAACTTTTCACCCAAAAGTTTGTGCAAAAGTTTGAGGTTAACTTTAGGTCCAACTTTTTGCTTCCTGGTTCAATTTCACTTATTCCATTGTCCTCTCTTTACTCCTAGCCATTCCTTCTTGCTTCACCCTTTCTCCAAGCCTTCTTCACCTATCATTAATCAACTAAACACATCAAAGCTATGCTCAAAATCATGAGATATTCATTCTTTCATAATATGTGACAATTTTAGCATAAAACCTCATGAAATAGCATGAATTCATACATGGTTGATTAAATCAAAGGAAGCATGAAAATCTACCCACTTGGCTTGCTTATGGCTCAAGAAAGTGCATAAAACCTATTGAAAACAAAGGAAAAAGCATAGAAAAACATGACATGGTAACATGTCATCACAACACCAAACTTAAACCTTGCTTGTCCCCAAGCAAGAAAAGAATCATGCAGTAAAGATTGACAATCCAAGGAAAGAAGAATAACAACTCAATGTTCATGGTAAGCTAGTTTTCTAAGCATGCTACAATCACAAAAGAAATGTAAATGATTGATGCTTCCATCTAGTTCAATTTATGAAATCTTTCTTTTATATTTCTTCCTTGAAACAAGCTTTTGATTTTTTTTTATTTAGCTTCTCCTTTTGGGTGCTTTGCCCCCTGAGTTGATAACAAATCTATGACTTCTAAATGCTTTGTTTTCAAGTATTACCACTTGATACATAAGCACCACAAGCATTTGATTAGAGGACTTCATTAAGCTCATTTTTCTTTTCTTTCCTTAACTCTCTAATCATTGATGCTCAGAGCCTTGAGCTTTGAGGGAGTGCTTTTGCACTTTGAGCCTAGCCTTGACTTCTAAGTGTTTTGTTTTCAAGCATTTGGCTTGATACATAAACACCACAAGTACTTAGCAAATAAATTGCCATTGGTACTCAGAGCCTTCAGCTTTCTCACTCTTTCCCTTTTTCTTTTCTCGCTTTATTTTTGCATTTGCTTCTTCAAGGTTTTCATGATTTTCAAAAGATTTCACAAAATGTCCTAGATGAAAACTTCAATTAAATAAAATCTAATGCAATTAAGCAACAATCAAACATACTAGCTTCCCAATACTTTTATGCACATGCTAAAATCTTCTTTAATGCCTTGTTTGCTTATGATCATGATACCTTGTTGCTTTTGAATTCACAAAACTCAAGTTGGTAATCATAATGACATAGCACCATGTTGCAATTTAAAAATTAAACTATGCCTTTTCATACACACATGCATACAGAGAAGGTAAAGACAATCATGCAGTTTATAGTGCTTGAAACAAATGAGAGGAAAAAGAACTTTACAACCTTGTAGTTCATCTTCTCTATTGTTGTCATTTTCCTCCCATTCTCCTCCTTCCCATACCAAACTCAAAATGCTTGCTCATCCTCAAGCAACAATTAGAACAATGGCTATGGGGCTAAGATGGGTCATGAATGTCTTTACACAATGAAATGTTAGTAGCACATGTGTTTTAAGCAAGCAAAATTAAAGATAATAATCAAGGCACAAGAGACAGAGACATTGTGATTGCAAGCTTAAGAAGGTGAGCATAATACTTTGCATAAAGAATAAGTGGCACACCAAACTTAATGTGACACTTTCGCTTGGAATCAATGCAAGTATCCAGTAAAGATTTGAAGCAAATTGTGTTGCATAGCAACACCAAACTTAGAATGCAATCCTATGTCCATTTATTTGAATTAAAACCAAGCAAATGAAACTGTTCTTTATTAAATACAATCACTGAGCCAAGAATCTGTCATTAATAAAGCTCTCTTGGTGATGTATTAATAAACACAGCAAATAAGCAAACTAAAATGGAAGCATTAAAAACAAAGAATTAACTAAAGTAAACAGAATAACAAAATATCAAACCAAAAGAAAATTAACACTGCAAAGACATTATGGTTATGCAGACAAGTGGTGTTGCTGAACGATTTGCATAGAAAAATAGGTGGCACACCAAACTTAGAATCTTGGTGTGTCGCTTTTCATTTTTGATTTGATGCAATCATCCAAAAAGATTGAAAACAATTTGTTACAAGGCAACACCAAACTTAGAATGTAACCATATGCCAATTTATTGAATTTTAAACAAAGCAAGGAGAAAAAAATATACCTACTGTCTACCTGTTCCTTACTTTCTTCCTCTTCTTCCAATTTGTTAAGAGGAATGACTTCAAGAGAGGAGAAGATTCAGCTATTGCCCCCTGTCTTGGTTTCCTCTCAGCAAGCTTTTTGTTGTACATGGCTTGATTGAGCTTGCCTACTATTGGTCCAGGGGTTGGATTGCTTATGGTTGACCTCCTCTTGAATGTTGTCCTTGGTAGTTTGGTCGCAATCCTCTTTTCGGTGCTTTTGTCAATTGCCTTTACTTCTTTGAATCCAAGTCTTGGTGGTTGTGTGATTTTTGGAGTTTTGTATTCATCCAGAGCCTTTTGTATTGGTGGTTCCATGAACTCCTCCTTTATGTACTTCTCTGCCTCACTTGAGTTTGGAATGACTTCTTCACTTTCTTGCTCCTCCACTTCCTCTTTTACACCCAACATTTGTTTCAATCGCTCTATCATGGGGGAGGTTTGTCGATCTTCCCAACATTTCTTCATCTCCTCGTCATACCTTTCAATCATGGATTCAAATGTTGAGGCGTTTTGGTCCAGGGAGGTTTGTGAGAGTTGTGAGTCTTCATGTTCTCTTGTCATCTCAAGTGCAGTTTCAGGTTCAACCACCTCATTCTTCATTGAAAGTTCACTTGATGCAGTGGCCTCCTTATCTTGCTTTTCCACTTCCTCACCCACACATTTGTCTTCATCCTCACTGGTTGATGGTTCTAAGTTTCCCCTTGTTTGCTCTAAGGACCCATTTATCTGCTCGAGGATGGTTTCTTCCCAAGATGGGGATTTTGTGTAAAATTCCACTAGTTTTCTCTGTATTTCAATGCCTTCACGGTATTCCTCATCTGTTAATTCAATGCCTTCAAGGTATTCCTCATCTTTTAATTCAAGAGATGAAGGTCGAGAGTAATTTTGGTGAAGTGAATGTGTTGTGGTGAAGTTGTGTTGAGGGGTGTGGAATGAGTTGTGTGATCGATGGGATGACTGGTATGGATTTTGGAGGAAACTTTGTGATGAGGCATAATCAAGTGATGAAGAACTTTCAAATGAGAAACTGGGACGTGAGGGTGGATGCTTTTCCATTCTTTGGCGATGCTTCCATCTTCCATGAGGATAATGATATGAATCATTTTGTGGTGGTGGTTGGTATCCCATATGATTCTCTTGCTCATCTTGTGTCTCTGAAGCCAATCTCCATGAATTGGAGTGCTCAGGATTTGTAATTTGTTGGTGATATTCCCAACCACCATTAGAGATTGGTGATGGTGGGTGATATCCCATAAAATTTGTTTGACCATAAGATGAGTTGAACTCCATTTGAATTTTGTAAAACACAACACCAAGGAGAATTGAAATTCATATCTCAGAGATGAATTTCTTAGTGAGGCAATAACTCAAACACCTTGGTTTCAACTTAGAGCAGAGAACAAAAACAAAGAAAATGCTTGATCTAGACTTCTCACCCACTTAATCATTGTTGATCTAATCAATACCCGGCAACGGCGCCAAAAACTTGATGAGTATTTTGGTGAAAAATAAATTTATCCCAAAACACACAAATCTAACCGGCAAGTGTACCGGGTCGTATCAAGTAATAAAAACTCACGGGAGTGAGGTCGATCCCACAGGGATTGATGGATCAAGCAATTTTAGTGGGTGATTAGTTTAGTCAAGCTGACATTTAGTGAATTGTGTGAAATTGTAGCCAACAGAAAGTAAATGACAATGAATTTAAAGTTGCAGAATGTAAATTGGCAAGTAACTTAAAGAGCAAGAAATTAAAATTGCAAGAATCTTAAATGATGGATTTGCAGAAATTCAACAAGGAAAAGTTAAATTGCAACAAGCAGAGAAGTAAAAGATGGATTTGATTGATTCGGAACCAAAACAGAAATGTAAATAAACATGAAAAGCAATAAACAGAGAATGTAAAATTGGAATTAAGATCTCAGAACCCAAGAGACTAGATAACCAAGTCTAGATCTCAATGCCTTCCTAGATCCAACAAGAACAATTGCAAAGGAAATGTAAATTGCAGAGAAAGTAGATGAAGAGCAATTAACAGAAATTTCGATTCAATTAAGCAGTAAAGAAAGCAGCGAGAAATCTCAGAGGGAGAATGAAACAGTACACCTTCAATTCTCCACCCAAGACTCAAAAACAAAGAAAAGAAAATTTAAAGAGAGCTCTTGAATCCTCGTGCTCCCTTATGGAGCCAGCCTCCTCACAAATATGAAAATGATGCCTTATATAGGCTTTACAAAATGAAAATGAAATTCAAAACAAATTACAATTAAAATGAAATTTCTATTCTAACTATCTCTTGTGCCTTTGAGTGGTGTCAATTGGGCCCTTGCTCTTGATGGAATTGGGTTGATAAAGGCCTTGGTTGATTGCTCTTGGAGTTGGAGAAAGATCCATTGTGAACCGGGTTGAAAAACATAAAAGCTTGAGTAAAAGTTTGAGCAAAAGTTAGGGGTCTAACTTTTGCTCTAACTTTTCATATCAGCCCCATTGTTTTGCTGATACCCACGTTGGTGCAAAAGTTAGGGGTCTAACTTTTGCTCCAACGTTGGCCTCCCTTATGCATGTTCATGGCGCCAACTTTGTCCTCTTGTCATGTTGCTAATTTTATGCCCAATATAGACTATCATATATGGTTGGAAAGCTCTGAATGTCATCTTTCTAACCCACTTGGAATCACTTCAATTGAACATCTACAACTCAAGTTATGATCATTTGAAGAGGGCATGGTCGCTGGCTTTGGTGTGCAGCGTTTGAGGTAACGTTTGCCTCAAACGTTGGCGAAAACGCCTGTTCTGGAGGCTCAAACGTATTGTTCACCCCATACTATTATACATTGTTGGAAAGCCCTGGATGTCTACTTTCCAATGCCGTTGAGAGCATATTATTTGGAGCTCGACAGCTCGAGTTATACTCCGTTGAAGGTGCAGAGGTCAGTTGGCCTCACTGCAGGTTGCCACCATGTTCGTTTATGCACATTGCGGGGCAGTTTTCTCCCTCAATTTTAGTGTCCACCATGCAGTGCCATATATGCTTGGAAAGCTCTTGATTCCTACTTTCTAATGCTTCTTGAATCACCTCATTTGGAGCTCTGTAGCTCAAGTTATTCTTGTTGGAAATATACCCCTTGTATGCCTTGTGGTGTGTGGCGCCAACGTTAGCCCAAAAGTTAGGGGTCTAACGTTGGCGCAAACTTTTGCTCCTCCCTTTGTATTTTTCTCATGCCAACGTTAGCCCAAAAGTTAGGGGTCTAACGTTGGCGCAAACTTTTGGTGCCCAGGGAGTAATTTTCAAGTTCTAACGTTAGCTTCAAAGTTAGGGGTCTAACTTTGAGGCTAACTTTTCACCCAAAAGTTTGTGCAAAAGTTTGAGGTTAACTTTAGGTCCAACTTTTTGCTTCCTGGTTCAATTTCACTTATTCCATTGTCCTCTCTTTACTCCTAGCCATTCCTTCTTGCTTCACCCTTTCTCCAAGCCTTCTTCACCTATCATTAATCAACCAAACACATCAAAGCTATGCTCAAAATCATGAGATATTCATTCTTTCATAATATGTGACAATTTTAGCATAAAACCTCATGAAATAGCATGAATTCATACATGGTTGATTAAATCAAAGGAAGCATGAAAATCTACCCACTTGGCTTGCTTAAGGCTCAAGAAAGTGCATAAAACCTATTGAAAACAAAGGAAAAAGCATAGAAAAACATGACATGGTAACATGTCATCAAGCATACGACCCCAGAGTCCTTCTAGACTGTTCAATTCCACTTAGGTCCATGATGGAGAAAAGGGAATTGATGTGAATTACAAATAAAATATATTTTTATTTTTATTTTATTTAATTAAAAACAAATCGAATAAATAAAAAAAAGATAAAATAAAATAATTAGAAATTAAAATATAAATTCCGAAAACTAAAAGAAAAAGGAAAAATAAATTCAAAACTAAAATAATTACTTAATTAAGAAGATTTGAAAAACTTTGGATATGATTTTTTAAAGGGATTTTGAATTTTGAAATTTCAAAACTAAGATAAGATAGAATAAAAATATTCTAAAATAAAAATCTGAATTTTTAATTGAAATTTTCAAAAATTCAATTAAATAAATATGAAAGATATTTTTGAATTTAATGAGGAAAGAGAAAAACAATAAAATGACACCAAACTTAGAATTTTTAGATCAAAACAAAGAAAACAAACAGGAAAACTTTGAATATCAAGATGAACACTGAGAGCAACATTTGAAAAAATTTGTTTTCTTAAGAAATCAGAAACACAAAAGAGACCAAACTTAAAATATAAAACTAAACTCAAACAGAAGACTAAATTATGAAGTTATTGGTTTTGAAAATTTTCGAAAATAATTTAGAAAAATAAAATAAGGATTTTAAAATTTTAACCAAAAACAATAATAGAAGACTCTAAAACAAAAAGAAAAATTTTTCCTAATCTGAGCAACAAAATAAACCGTCAGTTATCCAAACTCGAACAATCCCCGGCAACGGCACCAAAAACTTGGTGCACGAAATTACAATTACACTTTTACAATTCCGCACAACTAACCAGCAAGTGCACTGGGTCGTCCAAGTAATACCTTACGTGAGTAAGGGTCAATCCCACGGAGATTGTTGGCTTGAAGTAAGCTAGGGTTATCTTGTAACTCTTAGTCAGGATATCAATAATAATTCTCAGTTTTAATTGGAATGAGTAAAAGAACATGGATTAAATAATACTTGTTATGAAGTACTGGAAAATAGGTTGAGGTTTTGGAGATGCTCTGTCTTCTAAATCTCTGCTTTCCTACTGTCTTCTTTTTCACGCACGCTAGGCTCCTTCTATGGCAAGCTGTATATTGGTAGATCACCGTTGTCAATGGCTACCATCCGTCCTTTCAGTGAAAATGGTCCAGCTACGGGTTTCGTAGTGCTAATCATCTGTTAGTTCTCACTATTGTTGGAATAAGATCCATTGATCCTTTTGCACACAGTCACTGCGCCCAACAATTGTGAGTTTGAAGCTCGTCAAAATCATCCCTTCCCAAATCCTACTCAGAATACCACAAACAAGGTTTAGACCTTCGGGATCTCAAGAATGCTACCAATTGACTCTAGTTTATACCACGAAGACTCTGATCTCATAGATTTGAATGCTCTGTTGTCAGGAGAGGCAGTCAAACTCGTGAACTAGGAACCAAAGAGATACACACTCAATCTAAGGTAGAACGGAAGTGTTTGTCAGCCACGCGTTCATAGGTTGAGAATGGTGATGAGTGTCACGGATCATCAAATTCATCATGTTGAAGTTCGAGTGAATATCTTAGAATAGAAACAAGCGTGATTGAATGGAAAACAATAGTAATTGCATTAATCCATCGAGACACAGCAGAGCTCCTCACCCCCAACCATGGAGTTTAGAGACTTATGCCGTAGAAGATACAAAATTTAGATGTAAAAATGTCATGAGGTTCAAAAATAAATCTCTAAACGTAGTTTTTATATTCAACTAGTAACCTAGGTTTACAGAAAATGAGTAAGTTAAGATAGATAGTGCAGAAATCCACTTCCGGGGCCCACTTGGTGTGTGTTTGGGCTGAGCACTGAAGCTTTCACGTGCATAGGCCATTCCTGGCAATGAACTCCAGCTTTTGTGCCAGTTTGGGCGTTTAACTCCAACTTTTATGCCAGTTCTGGACTTTAACGCTAGAAAAAGGTAAGGAGTTGGCGTTTAAACGCCAGTTTGCGCTACCAAATCTCGGGCCAAGTATGGACTATTATATATTTCTGGAAAGCCCAAGATGTCTACTTTTCAATGCGATTCAGAACGCGTCAATTGGACTTCTGTAGCTCCATAAAATCTATTTCGAGTGCAGGGAGGTCAGAATCCAACAGCATCTGCAGTCCTTTCTCAGCCTCTGAATCAGATTTTTGCTCAGGTCCCTCAATTTCAGCCAGAAAATACCTGAAATTACAGAAAAACACACAAACTCATAGTAAAGTCCTGAAATATGATTTTTGCATAAAAACTAATAAAAATATAATAAAAACTAACTAAAACATACTAAAAACTACATGAAAATATCACCAAAAAGCGTATAACATATCCGCTCATCAGGTTGTCATTTTCTTGAACAATTGGTGAGCAATAATGAGAGATATTATCAAATTGAGAAAAGGAATTGAATTCGAGCTATCTAATCCAAGCAATCATCAACAATCAAACAATTGAAATTAATGAACATGAAAATACCTCAATTCATTAATCCAAATCAAAGTAACAAAGTTCAAATCCAAGATCTAAAGTGAATTGAACAACTAGAATACTAATTGACATTAGGAGAAGAAGATCCACAACTTGAATCAAAGTACAAGTGAATTAGTAATTGATCTCACCAAAGTAATCTAAGAGAAATTGAGATGGAGAGAGAAAAATTCTAGAGAGAAGTTGGAGTTTCTCTCTCTACAAAAACAAACTAACTAGGAAAATTATCTAAAAAATGTGTCTAATGTGTGAATTGTTGTGGATCCCTCAATCCTTTGTCTTCTTATGCCTTTTCCCGCCAAAATTCTGCTCTTAACAGGGTCTGTAACTACCCTGAATTTGCTGGTCACGTTTTCACTTTAAAAGTCACGTGTGGCATCAACACCTACGCGCAAAGAACGCGTACTCATTCCTGGGGGTTCTGCGATCCACGCCCATGCGTCAAGCGTACGTGTGCATCCATGAGGTTCTGGCTCAGCCATGTGAATGCGCCGGCTCCTAGCTTTGGCTCCTTCGTGCTGATCTCAGTGGCCCGCATCGACGCGTACGTGCCAAGTGTGCGTGCGCGTCGCTGCTCAAAACTCCAAAGCTCCAATTTCCATGCTCCTTCCCTTTATGCATGCTTCCTCCCTCTCCTCTAGGTCATCCTTGCCTTATAAGCTCTGAAATCACTTAACACACGGATCACGGCATCGAATGGTAATAGAGGAGGATTAAAATACATATAATTCAATGTAAAAACATCATGTTTTCATCCATGAAGCAAAATTGGGGAAGGAACACAAAATCATGCATTTTTATATGAATAAGTGTGAAAGATCATTGATAAAACCCTCAAAATCTATACAAGATAAACCCTAAAAACGTGGTTTATCAATAGGCCAAAGGATCTTTATATGAGAGACCCAAACCTTCATCCCATTTACCCGAGGTATAAGCACATACACCCACATTAATATAACCTAGGGCATCACTTATAGATTCACTGTTCAGGTTCAACTCACGCCCTTTTACATAAGAATGAATGTTTTCCTGATGACAAGTCATATATGCATAAAACTCACGAACAAGATCAGGATACACTGACTTCTGATTTTGAAAAGATGATTCCAGTCAAGAAACAACAGATTTTCAACGAAAACAAATTTTTTGTTTTTTTATAGTGGGTAAATTAGCCAAAAAAGTAGGGCACCAAGGATGATGAGCAACAATACCTCTATAAAACATATAGTTTATAGCAGAAGAGAAACAAAGAGGGTTGTAACGAGAGTGATAGTTCATGAAGTGAGATTTATGAGAAAAGGATCCACATTTTTGGGTTCCTTCACTAAACAAAGAGGGATTCGTGGATTACCTCTCTGATAGTGTTGAGGAACATACCTGGCTTCGGCCTTTGAGGGCTCAGAAGGAGGTTCTTCAGTGGCTGGACACTTTTTTTTCGAGGCACTAGGGCGAGATAGTGCACTTTACGAAGTTATTGCCTGAGATGAAGATGGATACCTTGGAGTCTTCTTCGTGCATGCCATGGTCTCAATACAAGGAGGAGAAAGTGAAGGTGTGGGAGAAGGAGTGAAGGTGGGATCTTGAGAGCGAGAAGGGGCTCGAGACTTCTTAGCAATCATGGGAAGTTGGTAAGTGAGGGTGCCCCTTTGTATAGCGGTTTTCTTCCTCATTATTATGACACAATGGTTTTACAGTTTTCAAAGCAAATGGTGGTAGTGAAAAACCAAAGAAGCATGCAAAGAATTATGAAAAAGTTGGGTTTGGTAACTGCTACAAGTTAATGGTTCCTTGAAAACATGCATGTGTAGACCTTATGGCACTTTGAAAAGACATGACATAATTTTCAAAGGTTTTTCATTTAAAAATAAAATAGTTTTCATAAAATACAAAGAAAAGTAATTTAAGAAAATAAACTTTAAACCATGACACAACCCATGAGGCCCACATTCATAAAAGTTAACTCTTATTGGGCCTTAAGGAGGTTGTGTTTAAGGAAACACAAGGGACCACATAAAATCTAAAAAGAATGGTTAGCTGACATGAATCTAAACTCAGAACTAAACACCAGATACCACGTTCCAAGTTTATGGCTCTTCACTTATCAAGAATTGTCTCATCCTTACCTAAGAGACAAAAACTTTAAACAAGGCATCAACAACGTTTAAAACAAAGAATCATAACTAAGAATGCCTAAACTAGTTTTTAACTTACAAAACCTATCCTCAGCCAGTGTTTTAGTGAATATATCAGCTAATTGTTCATCTAATTTAACAAATTGAATGTTAATATTACTTTTTCAAACATGTTCCCTTATTGAGTGAAATCTTACTTCAATGTGTTTTGTTCTTGAGTGCAAAATTGGATTTTTGAAAATATTTATGGCACTAGTGTTATTACATAACAGGGGAATATTATCAGCATTCAATTTATAATCAGCCAGCTAAGTTTTTAACCACAACAACTGTGAGCAGCAAGAGGAAGCAGCAATGTATTCGGCTTCAACAATGAAAAGGGACACTGTGGACTGCTTCATGCTTGACCAAACATTCAAGGATCTGCCTAAAAAATAGCATATACCCGACGTGCTCCTTCTATCAACTCTATCATCGGTAAAATCTAGATCACAATAACCAGCTATAGAAAATTCATCTGACCTAGGATTCCATAAACCAAAGTTGGATGTTCCATTTACACATCTTATAATTCTATTTAATGCAGAAAGATGTGATTCTTTTGGTTGTGTTTGGAAACTTGAACAAATTCTAATACTTTATACAATATCAGCTCTAGAGGATGTTAAGTACATAAGAGAGCCGATCATACCTCTATGCCTAGTCTCATCAACATCTTTCTCAGTTTCACCCTCTTCTGACTTTGAGTTAGGATGCATGGGAGTATCGATGGGTTTGGCATTCTCCATACTAAACTTCTTAACTAATTTCTTGGCATACTTCTCTTGGTAAATGAATGTTCTATTTTCAGTTTGTTTAATTTCAAGTCCAAGGAAAAAATTAAGCTCACCCATCATACTCATGTCAAATTCACTTGTCATGACTTTTCCAAATACAGTACAAAGTGATTCATTTGTTGATCCAAAGATTATGTCATCAGCATAAATTTGGACTAGAATGAAAGAATCATTAGAGTTTTTGATGAATAGAGTAGTGTCTATGGTGCCTCTTTGAAAATCTTTTTTCTAAAGGAAAAAATTAAGTCTTTCGTACCAAGATCTTGGAGCTTGTCTTAACCCATAAAAAGCTTTTGAAATTTTGAAAACATGATTCGAAAACACTTTATTTTCAAAGCCAGGGGGCTGTGCCACATACACTTCTCTATCAATAACACCATTTAAGAAAGTACATTTCACATCCATTTGAAATAATTTAAAGTCACAATGGGCAACATAAGCTAGGAGAAGCCTTATAGCTTCCATTTGGACTACAGGAGCAACGGATTGATCAAAATCAATCCCTTCTTCTTGATCAAATTCTTGCGCCATTAATCTTGCTTTATTCGTAGCAATGCTTCCATCTTCACCCAATTTGTTCCTAAAAATCCATTTAGTGTCAGTCACTTTCTTTCAAATAGTAGTGGAAACAAGTGGAGTAACCTACCAATATACATTCATATGCTTTTGGATCAAAATTTCCTAAATTTTCTTTTGTGTTTAAAACAAAGCATTTACATCCAAAGATATGAATGTAGTTCAAATTTGATGGGTTTTCTCTCCAAAGCTCATAAGGAGTTTTCTTCAAAAATTTTCTTATGATTGTTTTATTTAAAATATAGCAAGCCGTATTCATAACTTTAACCCAAGGGAACTTAGGAACTTCACTTTCACATAACATGGCTCTGGCCATTTCTTGAATGCTTCTATTTCTTCTTTCCGTGATACCAATTTGTTGTGGTGTTCTTGGACAAGAGAAGTTATGTGAAATTCCAAGTTCATCACAAAAGGATTCAAAAAATTGATTTTCAAATTATTTTCCATGGTCACTTCTAATAGAAGCAATCTTTAAATCCTTTTCATTTTGAATTCTTTTGTTAAATACGTCAAAGGCCAAAAATGCATCATTTTTGTGTGCAATAAATAAAATCTAACCAAATCTTGTATAATCATCCACTATCACCAAACTATAATGTTTACCATCTAAACTTAGAGTTCTTGCTGGACCAAAGAGATCAATATGTAGCAACTCAAGTGGTCTTTTAGTAGAAATGTCTTCCTTTTGTTTAAAAGAAATCTTAGTTTGTTTTCCCATTGACAAGCATCACATGTGATGTCTTTATCAAACTTGATCTTAGGAAGACCTTTCACTAAATCCCTTTTAACAAGCTTGTTTAATTGAAACATGCTTGCATGGCATAATCATTTGTGCCATAGCTATCTTTTCAGATTTGTTAGAATGAAAACAAGCTATATTTTAATTCTTTAGTTCATCAAGAGTGAGGCCATACACATTATCATAACAGTTTGCAACAAATAACACTTCATCATTCTTTTCATTCACAACAAGGCACTCTAATCTTTTGAAAATTTCCAGGTAACCCATATCACACAATTGGCTAGTATTAAAAAGATTTTGCTTCAAACCATCTACCAAGAAAACATCATCAGAGAAAGTAGAGAGATCTTTACCTACTTTTTCAATTGCAATGATTTTACCTTTACCGTCATCTCCAAAAGTCACAAATCCTCCGTTATACTTGTTTAGTTTGACGAAGAATGTTGACCTTCCCATCATGTGCCTAGAGCATCCACTATCCAAGTACCACATGTCTTTCTTCTTCTTAGATGATAGGAAAATCTACACATAATCTTAGGTAACCTTAGGTATCCAAATTAATTTGGATCCTTTAAAGTTAATCCATCTTGGTTGCCCAAGTGCATTGAAATCACAAACAACCTTGGATGTTTTGTTTCCTACTCTTCTTTTGTCAATAAAGCATTAGAAAGAAGAGTAAGCAGGTTTATTACAATTAAAGCAGTGATTTCTGTGTGTATGTTGCTAAAACTGATAGAAGTTTTGATGCCGAAAGTGATTAAAAGATTGAAATTTTATGGTTTTTGAAAAGGATGCATTTTGTTTGACAAATCCATTTCTAGAATTATAACCTCTTTTAGCAACATATCTTGAACCAGAATTTTTTGAAGCTGGTGAGCGAAATTAGAACTCGGACAACTTCAAAACGGCAAGTGCATCGGGTCGTCCAAGTAATACCTCAGGTGAGTGAAGGTCGATCCCATGAGGATTGTTGGATTGAGCAAGCAATAGCTATCTTGTTAGACTTAGTCAGGCAAATAATAAATGAAGGGTTGTTGTTGTAGGCACATAAAAGAAACTGATAAAGAAAATAAAGAAAGAAATTAAAGAATTGATAAAGAGTTAATATATGAAAGTAGTTAAGGTTTTGGAGATGCTTATCTTTCTGGATTGATACTTCTTACTAACTATTTTAATAGTGAATGATTCATTCCATGACAAATTGTAAATGATTAAACCCTAATTCCTTTGCAATTTAATCTCCTCTTATTCTCATCAGAAGCCAAGGTCAGTGGTCATTCGATTCGAACGAGGGTGAAGCTCAGCATTTTAATTTAGTGCCACAAAAACCTTAATTACCTAAAACTAACAGGATTTCATGTCACGTATCCTAATTAGCTGCAGGTAACCCTC
The DNA here is from genome assembly GCF_003086295.3 of Arachis hypogaea. Lineage (NCBI taxonomy): Eukaryota > Viridiplantae > Streptophyta > Magnoliopsida > Fabales > Fabaceae > Arachis > Arachis hypogaea. The sequence continues at coordinate 81,161,096 of NC_092052.1, forward strand.
AGTTTAGGAGGAGTTTTTTCAAGCTGTAGCTCAAGTGACCTTGGTCAGAGTATCACAAAGAGCTCATGTAGAATTAGGGGTCATACTTCCATTCCACCCCAGATTCATAGGATTAAGAACGAAAACAACACCTTAGAATTGAATCAAACATTAATTAAAAGAGAAGAGTAATAATATTAATCCATAGGAATAAGCAGAGCTCCTAACGTTAACCAGGAGGTTTAGTTACTAAAACTTTACAAAGAAAACTAAAAGAAGATCTGAAGTAATGTCTCCCCTCCCGGGAGGCGTGATCCTCAGGAGGAAGGAAGTCCCTTATTTATAGTAAAATCCTTTAAGACTCAACCTAAATGATGTTAATTTAAATTTAAAAGTTACAAGGTTAAGATAAGATAAGCTAAGGAGTGCTAAAATATACTTTGGGGCCCATTTGGTGAGTATTTGGGTTGATGCCTGGCATTCAACTTGGATTCTGGGCGTTGAACATTGGTCCCTGCCCCCTGGCTGGCTTTGAACGCCTGTTTTGGGCATTCAACTTGGGAGGTCAGTCATTCTTGGGCGTTAAACGCCCAAGCTTGGCAATTAACGCCAGTTTTAGCAATCATTTGGGAAGAGAAGTATAAACTATTATATATTGCAGGAAAGCTCTAGAAGTTAGCTTTCTAATACTGTTAAGACTGCATCAATTAGACCTTTATAACTCAAGATATGCTTATTAAAATGCACTGAGGTCAGATTTGACAGCATCTGCTATCCTTTCTTCATTCTTGAACAAGATTCTGCCAATTTTGCCCAAAAATTACTTAAAATTATAGAAATAACACATAAAATCAAAGTAGCATCCAAAGATGAATTTTGCACTAAAACATAGTAAAAATTAATAAAATCTGACTAAAAACAACTTGAAAATGATTTGAAAAAGGGTATAAAATGATCATGCATCACAACACCAAACATAAACTGTTACTTGTCTTCAAGCAACCAAAAACAAGATATGACTAATTAGAAGAGATAAATACATCAGGTTTAGAGTTATCAATGAGATCAGTTCTAATTACTGAATGGGGCTATTAACACTTTATTTCTAAACAGTTTTGGCATCTCACTTTCTTTTAAAGATAAAAAATATTGGCACATTTTGGAACTAGAATCTGGATGATATTATTGATTCTCTTTTAGTTTTTTCTTGATTCTTGAACACAACTTTTTCTTTTGGTGCTTTGCACCTTTGAGCCTAGCCGTGACTCTAAACGTTTTGTTTTCAAGTATTACCACCTAATACATAAACGCCACAAGCACTTAACATGGGGAACCCTTTGGATTCGAATTTAGCTTTTCTTAAATTCCCAGATAGTGGTGCTCAGAGTTCCTAAGCGTACCCTTTATAGCATTAGATTACTACTTTAAATGCTCAGTCTCAAGATTTTCTTGACACCTTCACACCACAAGCATATTGTTAGGGATAACAACTCTTTTGAGCTTTTTAGGCCAATTTTGACCCTCCTAACCATTGATCCTCAAAGCCATACACCCTTGTTCTTTTTCTTTTTCTTTTTCTTTTTCTTTTTCTTTTTCTTTTTGCTGTTTCTTTTGCTTCAAAAATCAATCTTTTTGATATTTCACATAATCAATAATACTTCTCTAAACTCCTGTTCTTCAATAGCCAATATGCCCAAACCCAACATCAAGTACACACAGTTAATTTATACATTCAAAAAATAGAGATTAGGCCATCACATCAAAGTAATCAAAATAACTTATAATATAACTCAAGATCATATGTATTTTGCTACTTTTTTTTTTCCAAAAATTTTCTTTTTAAGCTTTAGTGAGTAATGAATGAGACATCTTCTAACCATAAAATTTTCAAAATTGAAATACTAGACCAGAAAGGAAAAGAAATCCTAATAGTGATCATGCAAAAGCTAGAATAGGAATAAGAAATACGATAAAGGAAGGGATAATAAAACTTAACCACCTCAGTTATGATGGCTGCTGATCTTCTATGAAGATGATTCACCTTCCTTTGGTGCCAATGATACTAATATAAATCCAGAGCTCGCTCTTGCAATACCAAACTTAAAAAGTTTGCTTGTCCCCAAGCAAAGAAAACTTGGTCCCTTGTTGGTGTTAAACGCAAGGACGGCTTGCCTCCTACAGGCGCTAAACGCCCAAATGCCCAGCTTGGCGTTTAGCGCCAGAGCCTTCCTGCTCAAGGGTGCTCTGTTCTTCCATTCTGAGTTCTTCTGTCCCTATTCTAAACACTGTACATGATCACAAACATTATAAAACCTACGAAAACTTTAAAAATAAAAAAAAAAGAATAAAATAAAAAAATGAGATAAAATTGAAATAAACTAAAAGATACTTATGGTTGGGTTGCCTCCCAACAAGCGCTTCTTTAATGTCATTAGCTTGACAATTGATTGGTGAATTTTCTTCCTCTTCTTCGAGTTGGTTAAAAGTAATGACTCCAAGGAAAAAGAGGAGGAGATTAGTGCCTGTAGATTTGAATTCCTCCTAACAAGTTTTCTTTTTTTGTTTTCAGCTTGATTCTCCTTGCTTGTTAGGATAGGGGTTGGATTCCTTTTTGCTGACCTTCTCTTTTTCATGGATATCATATTTGGTTCCTTGGTCACAATACCCTTTTTAGTACATTCCTTGATTATCTCTGTAAAACCCCGATTTAATGAAAATTAAATAAATAATTAATTAAATATGGGAGGTAATGAGTGAAAATTTTAGCATCATAATTTGATAATTTAAATATGATATTTGGATTCAGTGGATTTTTCTGAGTCGAAAAACATAACTTTTTGCGTAAAAACGTGTACTGGAAATTTGACCGGTAGTACTGGCTGAGATCTGTCCGGTACTGTAGCTGAGGAAATTAATTATATGTGAATAAGGTTAAGAAATTATAATTTATAATTTGGGAAGATAGAAATATCTAAAATACGATTTAAAACTCTAATCTTAAAGGTTTTGGCCCAAACTTGGGCCAACGGACTAAACTGAGTGAACCGGACCCAAGTGGCCCGAGCCCACACTATACAAAGATCTATTTCAGCACAAAAATACCTCATTCTTCCCTCATTTCAAAGAGAACATGGTGAGAGAGAAGAAGGGAGTAACCAAAATCTAAAGTACTATTTACCTTCATCTTGTTTCGCTTGTTACTTTTGATCCGGAGCTCCGATTGACGAGCCGTTTGTGGCCATGCATAGCTCTTCTCATTCTCTTAAATTCTATCTAAGCTTTATGCTAAGGAACTCTCAAATTTTCACCCAATTTTCTATTCCTTACAGATTTGTATTTTTGGTTTTGGGGATGTTGAATTATTGTGATTTTGGTTGTTTAAGAATGTTCTAACAAGGATTCCTAGTGGGTTCCATCCACATTTTGTGTGGGTTAAGGTAAGGAAGCTTAAATACCTTCGTTATCTCAAATTTCATGTATGAACCCGAGAATAAATGTTGAGATATATTGTTGAGACTAGATTATATGGAATAGAGAATCGTTGGGGCTGAATTTGGTGTGAAGTGGAGCTTGATTGGAAAAAATTGGGTGACAGACCTTGGAGATTTAGCTAGATAAGGCTTCAAGGGTTGGAACCGCCGACATTCAAGGTACGGGTTTGAGTTTCGAGTAGGCATTATGTAAAGTTATGTGAATGCCTAGGTTAGTTGATCCTAGAATAGGTGTGGATTGAATTTGGTTGTTGTTGTGGATAATGAATGGTTGTATGTATGTGTGTGCTTGATTGAGAATTATTGTGATATTATAAAGTGAATGGTAATCTTTGGTTATATTGATGATTGGTGAAACTTGGGCCGGTGGCCGTGAATGGGGCAAAAAGTCCCCCAAGGGGTAAGTGCGTAATATATGACTAATGTACGTGAATTATTATGTTTGATGAAGAGTTTGTTGATTGTGATGTGATAATGATGATGTGGTGATGCTGTATGTTGATGAATAATGATGGGAATGGAGTAAATGTATATGATTGAGGTTGAATGAAGAGTTGTTGAGATTGATGAGATTATAAGACTATATGTTGAGGAAATTGAAAATTTTGGTTAGGGGTTAAATGGTTTGTATATATGATAAGGTAATTGAAATTAGGTTTGTGAAATGAATTGAGGAATAAAATTAATTTTTGTGTGATGTCGGTGATATGTGTTTGATTAATAAGGTACATAAATGGTTTTTAATGAACTTTGACAGATGATAACTTGAGCCTCGATTTTCGAAATTGATCAGAATTTGTTTTAAATTAAAGATAATTTAAAAGGATTTAAAATGATATAAAGTTTGAGGAAAATGGATTTTTCTAGAGGAAGTTATGAATGTTTAAATTTTGGGTTTAAAAGTGATTTTTATTTTAAATTTTTCAAGGGCTTTAAAATGATATAAAGTCTGGGAGTGCATGCGTACGCATACCCCCATACGCATACATGCCATTCTGTTTGGCACTATACGTACGCATACGTGTGTATGCGTACACAAAATGGGCCAAATTGTATGTATGTATACGCATACATAATGCATGCGTACGCATACACCCTGTTTTGCTGAAAAATGGCTTTTCTTCATTTTTCAAGGGTTCTCTAGCTTTCTAAACTTTTCTAGTTACCATTTAAGGGTAATATCTATTAATTAGGTTCTAAGGACTAATAGAGATGTTTAGTAAATTAAATTGGTAAAGTTCTATATGAGTTTAAAAGATGGAGACATAGGCCTAGTATGTAAATTGGACGGAATGGTTATGTTATTTGATGGAGAGTCAGATTGGTGAATGAACTTGAGGAATTCAGAACTGAGGATAGTTGTAACGAGTTTGGGACTCGGAGATAAATGGGTTTAGATTATAGGAGTAGTGATCACGGAGAATATGATGAAGGTTCTGGCATGGCAAAGATGGTAGTTTAATCCCGCTTGCTCAGTGCGTAAACCGTTGTGCAGGGATGGTGGTTTTATCTCGCCTGCAATAAGAGCGGAGGTTTTATCCCACTCACGTATTGATGACTTGTTTATCAAGGATGGTGGTGTGATCCCCCTTGCATATTGTTTTGTGTTGTTCAAGGACGGTGGTTTAATCCTGCTTGCAAAATGTTTTGTGAAATGCAACCCGAGAAAGGATGGTGGTGTAATCCCGCTTGTTCTTGGTGCCCAGTAAGGATGGTGGTTTAATCCCGCTTACTATGGAGGCAAGGACGGTGGTCTAATCCCGCTTGCGAGTTCCGAGCAAGGATCGTGGTTTAATCCCGCTTGTTTGTGGAACCTACGGATAAGGATGTGGGTATAATCCCACTTATTCGAGTCGGGTCTGGCAACATAACCGACGCGCGAGCTCATGGCCAGTAGGACAGGCTTGCATAATTTTTGTCTATGTGATATTGTTTGCATATGTTTATTATATATGAAGTTTTCCTATGTGATTATTATTGTTTAACTGCTATATGTTATACTTGCTGTAATTGAATCTATTATGCTTGAATTTCATTACTTGTGTTTGTTGTTACTGTTTTATTATGAGACTTGGTATATATGGAGGCTGAGATGATATGAGAAGGACTTGAGGTTTATTGGAGAGAGAAAGGTCAAATGAAAACAAAGGTGCATGAGTGTAGTTAGTTGGTCTAGCCTACCTTACTATTTTTCTGGTTTAGTATATTTTTAGGCTTGGATTTCTGTTTGTTGGAGTGTTAGGATTGCCTAGAGGATTTGTGTAGTCCTTACATCGTATCTGCTTTGGAATTGTTACCCCTACTGAGAACCCTAAAACGGATGATGTTCTCACCTGTTTCGGGAATTTTCATCTTACAGGTATTGGGCATGATGCGCCTTGTCAAGCATGCAAAATTTGCTTTCAGGAAACGAAGATTGTCTTTAGGGAATTTTTTTGCTTAAATATTTTATATATTCTCCACTGCTGTATTTTATAACTTGTATATCCCTCTTAGAGGTTGATTTTGGAGAAACAGGATTTATGTTTATATCTTACCATTGGGTTGTATTATATTAACTAGTCATCGTTATCTTCGCAGGTCAAGGCTAGTGTTGTTATGTATAATTTTTGGAATCATATATATACTTCGGTCACTTCTGCTTATGTATATCGTCCGCTTCTGAGTATGATGAAATTTTTGCTTATGTCTTTTCTTTACAGGCTCCTAGTATATCATATTCCTTCTTTGATATATGTATGGATTTTGTGTTTAGAAGTCATGATACCTCACCACCACTGATTTATGACCTAGGTGTAAAGTTCTGTGTGGTAGGGTGTTATATTATGGTATCAGAGCAGTTCGTTCCTATAGAGCCTGAGGGATAGAATAACTATGCTTCTAAGCATACTCTGAGTTATGTTTACATTCTATTTGGGATATCTGATTGATAAACATAGCATAAGGTTCATGAGTTTACATTTGGAACTTTAGAGCACTAGACTTGAAATATTGAGATTGATCACCTTGATATCACTTGTTTGGTGTGAACAGGAACCAGATATCGACTCGCAGACACGGTCGCGGTCTAGGGAGAGGTAGGAATCGAACTGAAGAAACCAAGACGAATGCTAACAACCCCGCAAACTTCATAGCTGCACTGGAGAACATGGTTGCGGCTCTACAGGCTACGGCTGCGGTCCTAGGGAATCAAGGTAACAATGGGAATGGCAGAAATGGGGACGACGGATTGATGACACTTGCTACTTTTCTAAAGGTGCATCTTCCGACCTTCGATGGAATTACGAGTCCCACTGAGGCCGACAATCGGTTTCAAGCAATGGAACGAGCATTGCAAGCACAGCATGTACCTAAAAATCAGTATGTAGAGTTTGCCACATACAAGTTTGAGGTAGAAGCTCAGTTTTGGTGTCAAGGAGCTCGTCGTTTATTGCAACAAGGTGATGTTGCAGTTAGTTAGGATGCCTTTTTCCATGAGAAGTATTTTCCAAACTCGGTTAGGGCGGCGAAGGAGTTGGAGCTGCTACAGCTGAAGCAAAGTTCTATGACGGTGGCGGAATACACTAGTAAGTTTGAGGATTTATGTCGGTTCTCGATGGCTTGTCAAGGTGCTCCAGAGAGATATGAGGAGTGGAAGTGTATTAAGTACGAGGGTGGACTTCGGAGTAAAATTTTGACTGCTATGGGGCCTGTGGAGGTCCGAATCTTCTCCAAGTTGGTGAATAAGAGTAGAGTTGTGGAGGAATGCTTAAGGAAGGCTGCCGTCAAAAAGAATGACTGTGGGGAGTTCTATAAGAATGGTCAAGATAGAGATTTCGCACCAAGGGCCCAAAGCTTTAAGAGGAGTGGTCATGCACCACAATACTCACAAGACCACAACGACTATCGAAAGGGTGACCATCACAAAGGACATGGTAAGGGAAAGCAGGCAGGGACTTAGCAAGAGGACTTGAGATGCCTAAGATGCGAAAGATACCATCCGAAAATGTCGTGCATGGCTGGGCTAGAATTATGCTATGACTGCGGATTGCCAGGGCATGTCTCTTGACATTGTCCCAACCGGAAGGACCAGGATGAGAGTTGGTCTTAGTAACAAGGTTGAGAATCTCTAATATGAGGTAATTGTGAAATGGGTAACCAAATTCTGATTTGCATTGTATGAGTTTGTAATGGAGATAGGAATTTAAAACTGAAAGTGTCAGACTTAGTGTCATATCTATGATTAAATTTAATAGTGCCGCACAGAGTATAGTTGTTAGATTTGGCAGAATTTAGGATGATTTTTTTTGGTTGGCATGGGCGTATAATCAAATTCTTAAAGGCAAGCGAATCAAAGTAATGTTGTGGAAACACAGTGATCTTGATGGCGATGTGAGATTTTATATGAATGAGAGTACCAATAAAATCCTTGTGACCTAATCTGTCTATTATTTTGTTAGTTGCATTGAAGTTCTTTATTCCAAATTCTTTCTTGGAAATAATTTGAATATTCTCAATTCTATTCCTCATTTGCATATATCCTTGCATGAAACTTGCACTCATTGATGTAAGTCTGAACTCGTTTTAAACGAATCATATGAACCTTCGACCCTTGAGGGATCACTGTTGAGTTGAGTTGCCTCCATTCATGAACTCAAAATTCTTCTAAAGCTAGCAGAGATATGTTACAAGTCAATGAGCTTTTTGTTTCCGCTAAGGGTTCTTAATTTGAAAATTTATTTCTTGGGATTCACTTTAGTTCTCTTTTTGGTGCATTTCATTATTTTCCATGACCTCATTTGATCGTAACACAGAGCATCTTTCTGACTTCTGGCAGATACCATTCGAGTTGTTTTCTTTTGGGTTTGGTATCCCTTCGAATAAACACGAACCTATTTTGGCATTGTGTGCGATTTCTTGATGCAGCCATTGAAACGTTAGTTCCTTAAAGCATGGTTTGTGGACACGGAAGGTGAAATCCATAAGTATATGCCGTTGCTAGAAGTTGTAAAGTGGTGATTTTTGCAAAAAAAGTTTCGGATTGATCTGAGTCTAAAGTGGATGGTAATAAAGTTGCGAGGGGTTGATGATCCGTTGTGTTGATATGGGGTTGTAGAGCTAAGTGTGGTTGGGTTCCAACTTGTGTCGAGAGATATCGCAGGAAAAGAAATTTTGCTGGTTATGATCTCTTTGAGTCGAGCTAGAGTGAAGGAACACATGTAGGATCTTCATTCTAATATGAGAAAGGGCTATCCTCAGTATTGAGACAAGGTAACTTTTGATTAACATAGAGGAATAGCTAGGTTTTTGGTGACTAATAATCAAAGTAACACAGCGAAAGCAGGCTAAAACGTTCAATTTGAATTGGGTTTTTGGAACTGGAAAGGGTGTTGGTAGCGTGCAGTTATCAGTTGCATTCTATAAAGAATGAGAATAGGTTATTTAAGTCGCAAAATCTTACTATGGGTATTGAGGAAGTTTCATTAATGGAGATTAACTAAAGTCGGACAGACCTTGAGAAGCATACATGGAAAGTGGAGATACACGAGAGGAAGAATCATTCAGAGTTAGTTACAAGTGGTCAAATTTTGAGGAGAAAATTTTTATTAAGGTAGGTAGGATGTAAAACCCCGATTTAACGAAAATTAAATAAATAATTAATTAAATATGGGTGATAATGAGCGAAAATTTTAGCATCATAATTCGATAATTTAAATATGATATTTGGACTTAGTGGATTTTTCTGAGTCAGAAAACATAATTTTTTGCGTAAAATTGTGTACTGGAAATTTGACCGGCAGTACTGGCTGAGATCTGTCTGGTACTGCAGCTGAGGAAATTAATTATAAGTGAATAAGGTTATGAAATTAGAATTTATAATTTGGGAAGATAGAAATATTTAAAATACGATTTAAAACTCTAATCTTAAAGGTTTTGGTCCAAAATCGGGCCAACGGACTAAACCGAGTGAACCGAACCCAAGTGGCCTAAGCCCAAACTATATAAAGATCTATTTTAGCACAAAAATACCTCATTCTTCCCTCCTTTCAAAGAGAGCCCGGTGAGAGAGAAGAAGGGAGTAACCAAAACCTAGAGCACTATTCACCTTCATCTTGTTTCGCTCTTAACTTTTGATCCGGAGATTCGATTGACGAGTCGTTTGTGGCCACGCATAGCTCTTCTCATTCTCTTCAATTCTATTTAAGCTTTGTGGTAAGGAACTAAACATTAGCATGTCCTCATGCTTAGTTCAAGGAGATCAAAAGACTAAATAAGAGAAAGTAAGACTCATGAAATGCAACCTAGGAATGCAACTATATGCTAAGATGTTTCTGTCTAGTTAGTTAAAAGTAAATAAGTTCTCCAAGACAAACATAAATCAAATCCCACTAATTCAAATCACAAAGTAAGGACAAGTAAACATGTAAGAAGACAGCTCATGAGAGCAGGGAACATAGAATCAAGCGTTGAACCCTCACTGATGGAGTATATGCACTCTAGTCACTCAAGTGTATAGGGTAATCACTCTACTCTTCTCTAGTCATGGTTTCTAAACTTTGTTCTTCACCTAACTAATCAACAAATATTTAATGCACCAATGCAAACATCATGAGGTCTTTTCAAGGTTGTAATGTGGCTAAGGCAAAGGTGGGGATATATGTAAGGCTAAGTGAGCTATAAATTGAATCCTTGACTATCCTAAGTTCTCACATAAACACACATACACTCCATATAACTTCTAAAACTATGCTTAGCTACCCAAAGTTCCCACTTTTTCATCTCATACTCATGCATCAACTTTTCTTTTAATTTGTATCACAAATGCATTGAATTTTTTATTAACTTAACATTGGGGTAATTTTGTCCCCTTATTTATTTATTTATTTATTTAATTAAATATTTTTGTTTTTTTTGTTTTTTTTTTTGTTTTTTTAGAGATAAAAATAAACATAACATATCAATGCACATAGATTTTTAATTTTTCTGGTCTCACATGAGTAGGTACCCAAATTCCCAATATTTGAATGAAGTAGAAACATAAGACATTCCCTATTAACCCATGTTCCCACAGTTTCCCCACAGTTAGTTGGTACACAATCTCTATCTTAGGCTAACCAAAGATTCAATTGGGGTATTTAATTGTTTTTCCGCTTAAGGCTAGTGATGTGGTAAAATATAGAACAAATGGGGATTAAAAGGCTCAAAGTGGCTAACAAAGGTGATTGAAAGGGTAGGCTATTTGGGATAAGTAAGCTAGTAACAAATGACGGCCTCAATCACATGCATACATTTAAATACACTAAACATTGGACATATAGAGTGGAACAGAATATAGATTACAGTCATAGAGAAGAAAACACACAAAAATAAAATATTATGGTTAAATAATGTAACCATGTAATTAAGCTCAAATCTCATAGGTTGTGTGTTCTAGCTCTAAACCATGCATGTTCCAAATTACAATCTTCAAACAAGTTTTAACACAAATGTTTTAATTTGAATTAGTGAAATTTTTCAAAAATAGGGTCTTAAAAAGAAACTTATTATTTTTCAACCAAACAAAACCTGCATGCAAACACTAATTATTGTGCAATCTATCCTATCCTAACAAAAGAAAAATAACCTATTGGTGTTAAGAAAAAGAAATTATCTCCGGAAGTCAGGTACTGACCGACCTCCTCACACTTAAAGCTTGGCACTGTCCTCGGTGCCATCAGTCAAGAACAAAGGGGGGCTGGTAGCAGCATCTCCACAGTCGGGATTGTCATGGCTCCCTGTGCTAGTAGATAAAGTGGAATCCGGGGTGTCTGGGTCTTCTTCAGGTGGATGATTGCCAACAATCAGCTCCTTGATGTATGTAAATCGGCGCTTGTTACGGCGCTCTCTTCGCTTTGCCTGCCAGTCAAGCCGGTCCAACCTCTCAAGTATCTGTAGGAGCAGTTGATTTGTTGAAGGTGCTTGTGATGTGGAAGGAGAAGGAATATCTTCGACCGGTTCTACAAGTCGGGTGGTAGTGGCTGCTGGGGGTCTGATGTAATTCCCGTTAGGAACATGCTGATCATCCTGTGGAATCATGGCCTTGGTATCCCCAGCCCTGTAGGAGACTCCGGCTACTGAGACTAGATCTGAAACCAAGGCGGGGTAGGGTAGGTTGCCCGCGATTTGTACGTGTCCCATGGCATGCCGGAGGTGTCTTGGTAGATTGAGAGGCTGGTCTGTAATAATACACCAGAGGAGAACAGCCATGTCTACAGTGAAGGAGGACTCGTGAGTGCTCAGAAAGACATAATGGGACATAATCTGTGCCCATACTCGAGCCTCCAAAGTAAGTGATGAAGCCAATATGCCCTTAGGTCGGGATCGATGGTATCCATAAATCCATCTACTGCCAGGTTGTGCTATAACTCTGAGGATGGTGTCCCAGTCAAATTGGTATGTCTGGCGCTTGAAGGAGGCTTTTTGGAATGCATCCAATCCTTTTGGAGCAGGGGGGAGATCTAAAGCTCGCTGAATGGCCTCTTCAGTTATAAGGACTTGCTTCTGACGTACATAGACAGACTGCAGGGTTGGCATGTGAAAATTGGAATAGAATTCAACTACCCATAAGAGATTGACCTGCCGTGGCTGTCTCCATAAGAATCTCCATCGTCTACGCTCAATCTGGGTCTCTACGAAATCAACAATATGGGTCAGGAGGATGAGTAGGTGCTCATTGTTATAGTTCCACTCAGCCAGGATGGGAAACATCTGCTCACAGTAGCGGTTAGTGAACCGTGCAATGTCCCTTACTGGAAAGGCTTTCTCTATTTCATTGACCTTAATGATCCTCTTGACCCTCTTTGTTGTTGGTTTGACTATTTTTGAGGATGTTTCCGTAGTCAGCACTCTTTTTGTTCCTCTCCTTGCCGGTGGTTTGGGAGCAGCTTTCTCTTTACCCTTCTTGGTGGCCATCCTGAAAAGGGAAAAGGAATGTAACATGTAAAGCTAAGGGTTAAAGCAAGAAAGAGGACAGTACAAGTGATAATCAATGCCAAGGTAAAGAAGGATGGCGTTAACACATGGTCGCGACTACATGTGATCAGTTCATCATTGGAAATATAGCAAGTGCATATTATGGCAAGTAGATGCAAGATGTTTATTAGCATGCTGGCAAAGGCATGAGTAGCATAGATCAAGCATTAATTGCCAAATTTGATTATCAAATGAAAAAAATTAACAATTATGTTTGTGTTGACAATTATATTGAATTAATAAAATATTTAAGGGATTTTGTGAAAAACAGGCATTAGAGTAGAAGGATAGAATAATTTAAAAATGCATAATACCATACGGGCTTTTTCACAAACACTTAGCATGCATGGTAAATATGTTATTGAAAGTATTAAATTTGAACATGCAAGCAACCCTAAGAATTAATATTAATTGTCAAACAATTCCTTTAATAATCTACAAGCAATTATAGAAGAAAACCATTACCCAATTAGATTTCTAACACCAAGTAAAATAATGCAAAAATAAAAAGAAAGAAAAAGAAAACATAGATAATGAAATTAAGAAGAAAAAGAAGAAGAAACCATAAATTAAAGTAATAATGGAAAAGTAAAAAGGGAAAGAAGAAAAGAACCTTGATGAAGAAGATGAAGAAGGAGCGAGAAAGTAGTAGAAAGTAGGAAAGAATAAAGAAGACAGAAGGGAGATGAAAGAATTAGGATTGGGGGAGAAAAGATAAGAATTCGGGCGCAGAACTAGTTAAATTGTGCGTCACATGCGACGCGTGCGGGTGGAGAACGCGGACGACTAGATCGTGCTAATTTCGAGCGACGCGTACGCGTCAGGGACGCGGACGCGTGACATGGGTTGTGCGATAGGTGCGGAGGCAGCCTCGCGCACGCATAACTCTCTATCTCATACGCACAGTTGCCAAAAATTTAAACGACGCATGCGCGAGAAGGACGCGCACGCATGGATGGGCTGGATGGAAAAATGACGCGTACGAGTCAGGGACGCGTACACGTGACATGGCTTGTGCTCTTAGCCCACTTCCAGCACTAGGCCATCACAACTTTCTATCTATACACATTTTTATGCCGAATAGCAAGATCACGCGTACGCGTGAGCGATGCGTACGTGTGGGCTGAGGGTTTCGCAAGCGACGTGTACACGTCAGGGACGCGTACGCGTGGGTATGATTGTGCCTAAGGCACACTTCCAGCCCTGCTCCCGCGCAACTCTCTGTTCAATTCCCCTTTGTTACGCACGCACATATGACGCGTACGCGTCAGCGACGCTTGCGCGTCGTGTGCTTTTTTTTATATGCAGTATGCAGCATGGAAAATGGGGATGCTGATGCAGATGTTATGAATGACACCGGGGAAAATAGAATAAAACACAACTAAGAATGAAACAAAACAAAATAAAACTAAGATTGAGAAAGAACGATCATACCATAGTGGGTTGTCTCCCACCTAGCACTTTGTTGGACGGTCTTTAGGCTCATTCTGCTTCTGTTGGTGGGTCCTCCAAGAGGAAGACCTCTAGCTCTTTGTGTTCCTTCATCTTCTCTCCATGATAAAGCTTTAGGCGATGTCCATTGACCTTGATGAAATTGGGACTTGAAGGATGACTCAGGTAGAAGACTCCATATGGCTCTGCCTTCTCTACTCTATAGGGACCTTCCCATCTGGATCTAAGCTTTCCTGGCATGAGTCTCAGTCTGGAGTTGTAAAGGAGAACCAGATTTCCAGGTCTGAACTCTATTCTCTCAATGTGCTTGTCATACACAGCCTTCATCTTCTCTTTGTATAATCTGGCGTTGTCATAAGCTTCGAGTCGAAGGGTCTCTAGTTCTGCTAGTTGCAGCTTCCTTTCAGCGCCAGCTTTCTCAAATCCCATATTGCACTTCCCCCACAGCCCAGAAAGCCTTGTGTTCCACCTCTACTGGAAGGTGGCAAGCCTTTCCGTACACTAAGCGAAAGGGGCTCATCTCAATGGGTGTCTTGTACGCTGTCCAATATGCCCAGAGCGCATCAACAAGTCTGGTGCTCCAGTTCTTCCTATGAAGCTTGACTATCTTTTCTAGAATGCGTTTGATTTCTTTGTTAGACACTTCCACTTATCCATTAGTCTGGGGATGATAAGCTGTTGCTATTTTGTGAACTATCCCATGCTTCTTCAGTAGTCGTGCTAATCTCCTGTTACAAAAATGAGTGCCTTGATCACTCACAATTGCTCGTGGTGATCCAAAGAGAGAGATAATATGGTTTCTAACAAAGAAAACAGCAGTGTTAGCATCATCAGTACGGGTAGGAATTGCTTCCGCCCATTTAGAAACATAATCTATAGCTAACAGCATATAAAGATAACCACTGGAGTTTGGAAATGGACCCATGAAGTCAATGCCCCAAACATAAAAAATTTCACAAAATAGCATAATCTACGGGGGCATCTCATCCCTCTTGGATATATTACCAAACCTTTGGCATGGGGGGCAAGATTTACAAAAGATAGTAGCATCTTTAAAAAGAGTAGGCCACCAGAATCCACAGTCTAGAAATTTTCTAGCTGTTCTTTAAGGACCAAAATGTCCACCACTCTCAGAGGAGTGGCAGGCCTCTAAAATGGACTGGAATTCTGATTGAGGCAGACATCTTCTAATTACCTGGTCAGCACCACACCTCCATAAATATGGGTCATCCCATATATAGTATTTGGACTCATTTTTTAGCTTGTCTCTTTGATGCTTAGTAAAATTAGGAGGGAAAGTATGGCTAACTAAATAATTAGCTACAGGTGCATACCAAGGAACTACTTCAGATACTGCGTGCAAGATATCAAATGGAAAAGCATCATTGATATGAATGGAGTCATCCTTAATGTGCTCAAGGTGATTCAAGTGGTCTGCCACTAAATTCTGGGTACCACTCCTATCCTTAATTTTTAAATCAAATTCTTGCAGCAGCAATATCCAACATATTAGCCTTGGTTTGGAATCCTTTTTAGCTAATAAATATTTTAGAGCTGCATGGTCCGAGTACAGTACCACCTTAGTACCAAGTAAATAGGCTCGGAATTTATCCAGAGCGAAAACAATAGCCAGAAGCTCTTTTTCAGTGGTGGTGTAATTAGACTGAGCAGCGTCTAAGGTCTTCGAAGCATAAGCAATTACGAAAGGATCTTTACCTTCGCGCTGAGCCAGCGCTGCTCCTACTGCATGGTTGGTGGCATTAATGGTGGGGGAAATTAACCAGTTAAGAAATTAATAAACAAAATGTGTTGCAAGTACAGATCTCAACCGGCTAAGATCTGCTTTCTCAATTTAAAAAAAAATGGTTGTTACAAAATTTAGAATTAAAATTACTGGGAGTATGAGTCCCAGGTCGTCTCCCAATGAGTTACAGGAAAGAATGCTAGTTCATTAATTAGAAATTTTCCAAAAGGTTTGAGTTGGATAATGAGTAATTAAAATAATTGTAAATTAAAGTAATAAAACTGAGAATTATTATTAACATAAAAAGCCTTGACTGGGGAGTTGATTAATTGGAAGTTCTATCCTTGTCGAAATCTTCTCAAGTGTAATGTAAAGCAGTTGTTGTTTTCACTTAGTTAACCCTTACTGAGTAAAGGAAAGTCAAGTGATTGGACTGATCCTTATCCGCAGATCCTAGTCCTTTCCCTTGGGAAGGTCTAGCATTAGTAGATATAGAATTAGCCAATAATGTCCCTTTTAACTAAGCACTTGAGCATTCCAACTCAAGTGTCTCCTCTTAATCAACCCCCATGTCAAGTAGGATTTCTACTCCATTGACATGGAATTAATACTCATAAAAATATAAGAAGACATAATTAAATGAAATAAAATAGAGACTTAAAATTAATTAAAAATAAAAGTAACTCTATATATTGATAAATTTAAAATGCAACATACTTATTTGAATAGGGTCAATGATCAACTGAAAAGAGTAAAGGAATAAGGAAACAAACTAAAGTGATGTCTTCACGGAGGTAATGACTCTTCAGCATCAAAAATCCAAAGTAAAAAAATCATAAAACTATGAATGTAAAGCTAATCTAGATTCAGATCTAAAACTAAGAGTAATCCTAATCTTAGTGAATCTGAATGTGTGTGGATGCATTTTTGAGTCTCTACATGTTCCCTAGGTTTAGTCTATGTTTTTGGGCTGAGAACGGGGTTAAAACGCGGCCCAAAATCATTTCCAGCGTATTCTGTAATTTCTGCAGATCGCGCAGGTCACGTGTACGCGTCGTCCACGCGTTCGCGTCATTCAGCAATTTTTCTCTTCACGTGTTCGCGTTGTCCACGCGTTCGATCATACCATAGTGGGTTGTCTCCCACCTAGCACTTTGCTTTTACGTCCTTAAGTTGGATGCTCTTCAGGCTCATTTTGCTTCTGTTGGTGGGTCTTCCAAGAGAAAAACCTCTAGTTCTTTGTTATTCTTCATCTTCTCACCATGATAAAGCTTCTGGAAATGTCCATTGACCTTTAAGAATTTGGAGCTAGAAGGATGACGTAGGTGGAAAACTCCGTAAGGCTCTGCCTTTTCTACTCTGTATGGACCTTCCCATCTTGATCTCAGTTTGCCTGGCATAAGCCTCAATCTGGAGTTATAAAGAAGAACTAACTCCCCTGGTCTAAATTCTCTCCTTTTTATGTGCTTGTCATGAAAGTTTCTCTCTTTTCTCTCTTGTTATTTTTGGCCAAAATGATGAAATGAGACAGCCTTGGAGGTCTTGGAGGTGTAGGGTTAGTTGTGATTGGTTGGCTTGGAGGTGGGTTAAAATAATATTAAAGTATCTCATGTGTATAACCACTAAAACTAGATGTATCGGAACACTTGTAAAGACATCTCTAAAAATTATTTTCTGAGCTACTAGCATAAATGACACTAGTAACATATTTAATATGAGAATAAAACATGTATGATGAGGCCTTAGCATTGCTAAAGTCATTAGAGAGTGTTGGTGCTAAGTTGCACTAGTAAACCGTAAACCCGGTTAAACTGATTTTCTATTTTTAACTAAAACAGACCAGGTAACCTTATAATATCATTCAAGAATTTTCTAATACTAATATAATGATAATATTATACTATTATCTCTCTCCTCTCATGAATTGAGTCCGGTTCGTCAAATAGAGACTATTTACGAAAATCAGAATCAAAACTGCCAACCGATACGGTTCAAAAACTAGGTTCATCGTGACTGCGTTATCGAGCTTACCTCGGAAAAGGTTCTAGCTTAAGGATGACATAATGACAATGAGGATTGAGATACTTGTTGATATAGAAGAGGTGTTCCCTTTACTGATCTTCTGGCAAAATCCGTGCCTTCAGAAAAGATCTTGCATACTCGAAAATCAGGGTTGTTACATAGAACATGCATGCAATTAACCTATTTCTATGCAATCTATTCTATCATAAACAAAAGAAAAATTAACTAAATATCCTATTTTATTGGTGTTAGGGAAGAGAAATTACCTCCGAAAGTCAGGTACTGACCGACCTCCCCACACTTAAAGCTTTGCACCGTCCTCAGTGCCATCTGTTAGGAATAAAGGGGGGCCAGTAGCAGTATCTCCACCATCGGGACTGTCATGGCTCCCTGTGCTGGTAAATGAAGTGGAGTCCGGGGTGTCTGGGTCTTCTCTAGATGGTTGGCTTCCAACAATCAGCTCCTTGAGGTATGTAAATCTACGCTTGTTACGGTGATCTCTGAGCTTTCCTTTCCGGTCAAGCCGGTCTAGCCTCTCAAGTTTCTGGTTTAGCAGTTGATTTGTTGAAGGTGCTTGTGGTGCAGAAGAAGAAGGGATATCTTCTGCTGGTTCTGTGCTCCGGTTGATAGTGGCTGTTGGGTTTCTGATATACTTCCCGTTAAGGATGTATTGATCATCTCGTGGAATCATGGCCTTTGTATCCCCAGCTCTATAGGAGACTCTTGCTACTGAGACTAGATCTGAAACCAAGGCGGGAAATGGTAAGTTGCCGGTAATTTATACGTGTCCCATAGCATGCCAAATGTGTCTTGGTAAATTGAGGTGCTGGTCTATAAGGATACACCAGAGTAAAACAGCCATGTCTACAGTGAAGGAGGACTTATGAGTGCTCGAAAAGACATAATGGGACATGATCTGTGCCCATACTCGAGCCACCAAGGTAAGTGCTGAAGCCAATATGTCCTTAGGTCGGGAACGATGGTATCCGTAGATCCATATGCTGCCAGGTTGTGCAATAACTCTGAGAACGGCGTCCCAATCAAATTGGTATGTTTGGCGTTTGAGTGAGGCTTCTAGGAATGCGTCCAATCATTCTGGAGTAGGGGGAAGATCTAAAGCTCGCTGAATGGCCTCTTCAGTTTTGGGGACTTGCTTATGACGGACATAGACAGACTACATGGTTTGCATGTGAAAATTGGAGTAGAATTCAACTACTCATGAAAGATTAACCTGCCATGGCTGTCTCTGTAGGAATTTCCATTGTCTTCGCTCAATGCGGGGCTCAACAATTTCACAAATACGGGTTGGAAGGATGAGAAGGTGCTCATTGTTATAGTTCCTTGCTGCCAGGATGGGGAATATCTGCTCACAGTAGCGGTTAGTGAACCGCGCAGTGTCCTTTGCTGGGAAGGCTTTCTCTTTTTCATCGACCTTGATGATCCTCTTGATTCTTTTTGTTGAGGGTTTAACTGCGGTTGAAGATGGATCTGCCACTAATGCTCATTTTGTTCCTCTCCTTGCTGGTGGTTTGGGAGTAGCTTTCTCTTTGCCTTTCTTGGTGGCCATCCTGAAAAAGGAAAGAGGTAAGTACATGTAAAGCTAAGGGTTCGAGCAAGGGAGTGAACATTATGGTTAATAATCAATGCACGATAAAGAATGATGTCGTTAACACATGGTCTAGACTACATGTGAAAAGTTTATCAAATGTAATATAACAAGTGCATGTGATGGCAATTAAATGCAAGATGTTTATTGGCATGCCAGCAAAGGCATGAGTAGCATAGATCAAGCATTCAATGTCCAAGTTAGATTACAAAGCCTTTCAAACTAATAATCTGTTTGTATTAACAATTATATTTAATTAATAAAATATAAAAGGGGTTTTGTGAAAAACAGGCATTAAAGTAGTAGAGTAGAATAATTAAAAATAATGTGTAATGTCATACGGGCTTTTTCACAAACACATAGCATGCATGGTTAATATGATGTTGAAAGTATGAACTTGAACATGCAAGTAACCCTATGAAAAGGAATATATAATTGTCAAACAATTCCACAATAACTCACAAGCAAAATATAGACAATAATGACCCAAAGTAATTTTCTAACACCAATTAAAGGGATAAAAGAAAAAGAAAGAAAAAGAAAATATAAATAATAAGAATAATAATAGAAAAGAAAAAAGGAAAAGAGAAAAGAACCTTGATAATGGATGTGAAAAATAAGGGCGAAGAAGGTAAAAACTGAGAAAGAATAGAGAAGGAAGAAGGAAGAAGAAAGAAATAAGAAGGGAAAAAGAAAAATAAAGATTTGGGGAAGAAAGGATAAGATATTTGGCTGATCTGGATAAGTTGTGCGCCGCATGTGACGTGGATGCATGAGTCACGCGGTCGCGTGGTGTGTGATGTTTCTCAGGTGACGCGGACGCGTGGGTCACGCGGTCGCGTGATTTGATTTGTGATAGTCGCTGATGACAAGTCATCTTAGCCTAGTCTCACTAGTCTTTTTCTTTTGTTTTCATTAGAATTATGCACTTTCTTGAGCTACAAGCAAGCCAATTAGGTAGAGTTTCATGTTTCCCTTGATTGAATCAACCATGTATGAATTCATGCTATTTCATGAGGTTTTATACTATAATTGTCACATATTATGAAAGAATGTATATCTCATGATTTTAAGCATAGCTTTGATGTGTTTGGTTGATTAATTATAGGTGAAGAAAGCTTGGAGAAAGGTTGAAGCAAGAAGGAATAGCTAGGAGAAAAGAGAAGACAATGGAATGAGTGAAATTAAACCAGGAAGCAAAAAGCTGGACCTAAAGTTAGCATCAAACTTTTGCACAAACTTTTGGTTGAAAAGTTAGCCCCAACGTTAGCCCCCTAACTTGGAGGCTAACATTGGAACTTGAAAATCACTCCCTGGGTACCAAAAGTTTGCGCCAACGTTAGCCCCCTAACTTTGAGGCTAACGTTGGCACATGAAATTCTCCCCTGGGCACCAAAAGTTTGCGCCAACGTTAGCCCCCTAACGTTGAGGCTAACGTTGGCACATGAAATTCTCCCCTGGGCACCAAAAGTTTGCGCCAACGTTAGCCCCCTAACTTTGAGGCTAACGTTGGCTCATGAACATCACAAGGAGGAGCAAAAGTTTGCGCCAACGTTAGCCCCCTAACTTGGTGGCTATCGTTGGCGCCACAAGTACACAAGGAAGGGCCAACGTTAGGGCCAAAGTTAGACCCCTAACGTTGGCACCAACGTTCACATCAGCAAAGTGGTGTTAGCTGATATGAAAAGTTGGAGCAAAAGTTAGACCCCTAACTTTTGCGCAAACTTTTGGTCCAACTTTTGCAAAACTCAAACCCGGTTCAATTGGTTCACTTTGGTTCTTCTCCAAACTTCAAGAGCAATCAACCAAGGCCTCTTTCAACCCAATTCCACCAAGAGCAAAGGCCCAACTCAAGGCTTGAAGATCATTTGAAGAAAGTGTATAAATAGGATAGAATTCAAGTTCTTCGGGGAGCTTTCCTTTTGGAATTTTCATAATAGTTTTCGGAGAGCTTTTGATATTGAGTGAACTTTAATTTCTTTGTCTTGGGGAAGGAGAATTCACTTCTCTTCCTCTCAGTTTTATTGCTTTCAATTTCAATTACAATTGTCTTGGATCTTGGGTTGAAGAATTGAAGAAATTCTGTTTCAATCTCATCCTTAGATCTCTCTGTTTATTTACTGCAATTGAATTTTCGTTTCTGTTACTTACTTCTCATCTACTTTCCTTGCAATTTACAATTCCCTTGCAATTGTTCTTGTTGGATCTAGGAAGGCATTGAGATCTAGACTTGGTTTTCTAGTCTCTGGGTCCTGAGATCTGAATTCCCAATTTACATTTTGTTTCTTGCTTTTAATGTTCATTTACTTTACTGCTTCAAGATCCGATTCAACCCAAACCTTCTTTTACTCTTCTGTTTGATGCTATTTACTTTCCTTTGTTTAAATTCTGCAAATCCAACTCCCAATCCCCTTCACATTCCGAGCCATTTACATTTCTTGCACTTTAAGATTCCGCAATTTACATTTCTTGCACTCTAAGTTTCTGCCATTTAATTTCTTGTTCTTTAAGATTCAGCAATGTAATTTCCTGCTCTCTTTAATTTCATGCAAATTACATTCAGCAAATCACAAATCACCCAACTAAAGCTTGATTCGCTTGACTAAATCAACCACTAAACTAAAATTGCTCAATCCTTCAATCCCTGTGGGATCGACCTCACTCCCGTGAGTTTTTATTACTTGATACAACCCGGTACACTTGCCGGTTAGATTTGTGTATTTTGGGAGAAATTTATTTTTCACCAAAATACTCATCAAGTTTTTGGCGCCGTTGCCGGGGATTGATTAGATTGACAATGATTAAGTGAAGTGGTAATCTAGATCAAGCACTTTTTCTTTAATTTTTTATTAACCCACTAACTGTTTGATTTTTTGCTTAAACTAACTAACACTTCAATCTAGCAGTAGATTGAAGTGTCACTGGCCTTGTGCATTTCTCATGCTCTGCTTGTATGTCAGGTACAAGAAGAACCATACCCAATTTTCATGAACAAGATGAAAGAACTCTCAGGAGATTAAGAAGAGCTGAAAGAGGGAAAAATATTGTTGGAGAAGAGGAATCAGACGAAGAATTCCAAGAGATGGAGGAACATTTAACCAATCCACCAGGTGGAGAAGACAACAACAATGGCAACCCACCCCAGAGGAGATTTTTGGCTTCCTATACCTTTGCAAATCCAAGACATTGTGGGAGCAGCATCTTGGCTCAAAATGTCAATACTAACAATTTTGAACTCAAACAACAACTCATCACTCTGGTTCAGAACAATTGCTCTTTTGGTGGAGGACCACTTGAGGACCCACACCAACATTTATCCACTTTCTTGAGGATATGCAATACTGTCAAAACTAATGGAGTGCCCCCTGACAGTTACAAACTGATGCTATTCCCATTTTCTCTCAGGGACAAGGCCACTCAATGGTTGGAATCTTTTCCAAGGGACAGTATCAACAACTGGGATGATTTGGTAACCAAGTTTTTTGCCAAGTTTTATCCACCTCAGAGGATTATAAGGTTAAAGGCTGAGGTACAAACATTTACACAAATGGAGGCCGAACCCATCTATGAGGCATGGGAGAGGTACAAGGCTCTGATCAGGAAATGTCCACCGGCCATGTTTAATGAGTGGAAGAAGCTTCAAAACTTCTATGAAGGCTTAACACTGAAATCCCAGGAAGCTTTGGATCATTCAGCTGGAGGTTCCTTGCAACTCATGAAAACTGCAGAGGAGGCTCAAGAACTCATTGATATGGTGTCCAACAAACAATATTTCTTTGCTCATCAAAGAGGCTGCCAACCATCACAAAGGAGAGGAGTAATGGAGCAAATTCAACAACAATTTGAGCAAATGGCCAAGAGGATTGATAGTCTCCAAGTTGCAGCAGTTAACACTAGCCAACCATCAACCACATGGGGACAAAGTGAAGAAACTCAAGAAGAACAACAACAAGAGCAAGTACAGTATATGCACAACCAAGGACCAAATGAAGGTTATGGTGATACATACAATCCATCCTGGAAGAACCACCCAAACCTCAGATGGGGAGACAATCATACCCAAAACCAACAATCATGGCAGAAGAACTCAAACCAACACAACCCAAGAAGCAACCAAAACCACAACCAGCAGCAGACTAGCCAAAACCCCTACAGAAAACCTCAAAACAACTACCCCAACCTCAACCAATACCAATCTAATAACCAACCCACCAACCAAAATGCCTACCATCCACCACCCACATCTCATAACCCACCTCAAGTATCACCTGAAGCCCAAAGAATCATTCACTTGGAGGCCATGATAGACAAAATGTTGAAACACCAGGAAATGGTAACCAAGAATCAGGAAGCCTCCCTGAAGAGCCTAGAGAGACAGATGGGGCAACTCTCCAAGCAAGTATCTGTTGAGAGACCTTCAAACTCACTGCCCAGTGACACAATTCCAAATCCGAAGGAGGAATGCAAGGCAATACAATTAAGGAGTGGGAGAGCATTGATATGCAACAATGACACTACAAGGAAGCAAGCAGAGAACATCAAAGAACCAACGGAAGATGAGAAGCAAACAAAGGCAGATGAGGCTAAGGAGCAAGTTGTGATGCCAAACAAAGGCACCGAGAAACTTAAAGAGAAGGACAACCAGCCACATAGCTCAAAGGAAGTAGCTCAGGGACAGCAGCAAATAGGAAAGAGCATCACACCTCCACTGCCATATCCCCAGAGGTTCAACAAAGAGGTTAAAGACCAGCATTTTCACAAATTCCTTGAGATTTTCAAGAAGCTGGAAATCAATATTCCCTTGGCTGAAGCACTTGAGCAAATGCCTCTATATTCCAAATTTCTGAAGGATCTTATCAACAAGAAAAGAAGCTGGGATGAGAAAGAAACCATAATGATTACTGAAGAATGCAGAGCCTTGATTCAAAAGGGGCTTCCTCCCAAGCTTGAGGACCCAGGGAGCTTCCTGTTGCCTTGCACCATTGGGGAATTAACAATCACTAAAGCAATGTGCGATCTCGGAGCAAGTATTAACTTAATACCATCCTCCTTGGTGAAAAAGCTGCATATAGAGGAGGTCAAACCAGTACAAATGTCTTTGGAGCTGGTAGACAAGTCAATGGTATACCCCAGGGGTGTAATTGAAAATCTTTTGGTCAAGGTGGACAGTTTTATATACCCTACTGATTTTGTGGTTCTAGAATCAAACGATGATGATGGTGACTCTGTTATACTGGGAAGGCCATTCTTGGCCACTGCTAGAGCTATCATAGACGTAGAGGAAGAGGAATTAACTCTCAGGATGTATGACCAGAGTGTCACTCTGAAGGTATTACCAGAGGCACAATTTAGCAAGGAGAAGAAAGACTATATGAAAAATGACCAGGAAAGTCACAGCAACATCCCAATGCTAAGGATTGTGCAGACTGATGAAAAAGCCCAAGAGGATATTAGAGTATTGGCCACTGAAAAGAGAGGTCCCCAAGGAAAACCTACGGCCAGAAAAGAAAGAACAACAAAAGGAAAGATGAAACGCAGAAACAAAGCAAAAAGGGGTTGGAAGAACAGAAAGATTCCAACAGAGGGGCTTTCCAAAGGTGACAAAGTGCAACTGATATATAACAGCTGGGGGCAAATCAACAAACCGAGGATTACTACACTGTCAGCAACATGCTATCATTAGAGCATGCTAAAATTGAACACCAGAGAACAAAGAAGAGGATCACGGTCAGAGGAGACAAATTGAGGCCCTACAAGCACCAACCACCATAAAAGAAAGCCTCAATGTCAAGCTAATGACAATAAAAGAGCGCTCCATGGGAGGCAACCCATGCTTTAAGATTCATGTCATTTTAAATTCAATAAGTTATGATCAATTGAGCATGAATTCTTTTCTCTTTTCATGAATATGTCCATTGACTGCATGCACTATTTTGAAACATATGCTAAGTTTGATGTGCCTTCAAGCACACTAAACCAATGTTACAAATAATTCCATTTTGCATGTTAGAGTATCTTGACAAAGCATATGGCCGAACACTAAGTTTGGTGTCCACATAGCTTCATGAAAAGTAGAAACTCATGCATCAATAATCATACAATTGTTGTTTTTCAAAATCTTATAAATAAAAAAATTCTTTTCCGGTAATGAAGGCATTAATTGTGAGGTACCCTTTGACAAGAAACAAGTTTGGTGTTCATCAGACCTTGATGCACCGATTTAGGGATACAATTGATCCTTCATGAAAATAAAAAAAAGAGAAAGTATGATGAAAACAATTCTTATGAACATTTAACATTTGAATCTCACTAATTGGAGGAAGATACTTATTTTCTTTATATATGACCAAACATTAAGTTTGGTGTCTTCAAGAGAGAGTGTCACGGTTCAAATGATATAAGAATTTATGGTTCACATAGTATTAATAAAAAGAACACTCTTGCTACGGTTGGATAAGACTAATGTATGTTGTCTTGTTGTGGTGACTAGGAGGTCAAAGAATCTTCAAAGAAAAAGACAAGACAAAGGAAAGCTTAGCATGAAGACAAAATCCCATCACATGCCTCGAAAAAGAAATCTGCCACTCCTTGAGAATGATCACGGCAAAGGCAAGGGAAGGAGCAAACTTTGTCTTCATTCATCCTTACATGCATACCTTTGATCTCCATAAGTCTAATTGCATCCCAACCCTTCATTGCTCATTTAAAAGCATACCACCTTCAAGCCATGCACATGACCGAATCACTCCTCAACATAACAAGCTTTGTGCAACCTTTCTCTTACTTTAAACTCCAACCACTTAAACTTCTCTTCATCATTTCTTGTCATAGCAAGTTCGGTCTCAATTTCTTTTTGCTCCAAACACACATCAAACTCTCCAACATTCTTCACACTCCTTCTCAACCAACCAAGTGACCATGGCATCCTCCTCAAGAACCAAACGAAGAAAAGGAAAAGATCCCATAGTGGAGGAAGACACACATGAATATGACCAACGGAGGTTCAAGTCTTGGTTTCATCAAATGCAAATTCAATGGATGAACGAGAAAAGAATCTATCCTAAAATTCCATTCTTGTTGCCGGATGATGGATGTCAAGAAATGAAGAACAAAATCCGGAAGAGGAGGTGAGAGGAACTTGCATCACCAGCCACCCGAATCAATGCCAATATCATAAGAGAGTTCTATGCAAATGTCCCAAGGCTTGACATGCGTGAGCCCCCAACGTACAAGAGCTATGTGCGGGGGGTGGAAGTAGACTTTAGCCCGGATGCAATCAAGAAAGTCTTGAAACTAAAGTCAGTCCGCTTTGATGAACCGGGATACCAACAAAGATTGAATGAGGATCAGGATTATGAGGAGATTGCGAGAGACATTTGTTTTGAGAACTCAGAGTGGGAAGGAGATAACAAGAACAGATACAAGTTCCTGAAGAGATGTAACCTCACTCCGGAAGCAAAAGGATGGTATGAGTTGATGAAAAGATCAATTCTGGGCACAGTAAACACCTCAGAAGTTAACAGGGAGAGAGCCGTGATGCTGCATTGCATCATTGTGGGAGGAGAGATAAGAGTTCATGAAATCCTTGCAAAAGACATTCAAAAACTGGCTGAAAAGAATTCGGCCGGATCTTGGTTGTACTATCCGAGTACCATTTGGAGGTTGTGTGCAAAGGCTAAGGTTCCAATGGAAGAGGAGAATCCAATGTGGATAAGCCAAGGCATGCCCATAACCATTGAACGAATGATGATGCCCCTTGAAGCACATCAAGGCCGAAGACCACATGGAGGAAGGGAAAGAGAAGAACCAATGGAAGAAGATGAGCCACACATAGAAGAAGAGCCACAAGAGGAGGAGGAACAGCCACACTTTTTCCCGCATGGCAATATGGATATGACTCAAATGCAAGAAGCAATAGGAAGATTGTCACAACAGTACACGAGAATCCAAGAAAGGCAAGAGGAATACCATTCTCTGTACATGAAAAACCAACAAGCACAAGAAGAAAGGGAGCTAAGAATAATGAACAAACAAAGTGAATTCGAGTCAAGATTCCTTGTGATGCAAGAAGAACATGCTTTTCAATCTCATGAATCTTTTGGGAAGTTGGAACAAATGCAAGCTGAAAATTTGAAGGCTCTCAAAGAGTTCACAACACTCCAAGATGCAAGGTATGAAGTACAAGCCGATTACAACATCAATAGCCAAATCAAACTGAACTATATTGGAGAACATTTGCACAACATGGATCCGGCGTTCCCAACTTTTGATGAATTCTTCAAAAAGAGAAGTGAGGTAGAAGTAAGCAGGGCTATGAGACTTGAAGATAGAGTGGAGGAGGCTATGAATAAGGCTGGCTTTTGGCAAGATCAACAGGCACCAAACACGGATGGTGGGAACAATAGCAGCCAAGTGTATGAAAGGAGAAAGAAAAAGCATGACAAATGAAAGGTGGACTTGCTCCTTATTCATCACTACAAAATCTATCTGTTCTAAGTTGTCTTTGCATCTTTAAGTAGTTCTTTAAAAGTCTTTGCATCATGTTTGTTTCTTTTAAAATAAGTAAGCTAGTCTATGTGTGTGCTTGTGTGTTTACTTTCACTGAACAAAAAGTATGTTTTGTCCCCTGCATCTTTAATTTCAATAAAAGAAATGTTTAAATATGAAGTAAGATGGTCTCTGTTAGATAGAAGTAGAATAAAAGTAAGTGGTGGTATGTGTGTGATTGTATAACAGCTCACTTTTAGTGAATAAAGAGCCAGGATATCTCCTTCTAAGTAAATAGTGGCCTACTGTCTATGAATCTCAATTAAATAAAAAAATTCCTTGGTTGGAAAGAAAAACAAAAAGAAGGAAAGAAAAAAGATAGCCAAAAAGTGGCAGAACAAAAGGAAACAAAAAGAAACAGAGCTGGACACCAATAGCTTGAACTTTAAAATATATGCCTGTGATGTCTTTGTACTAGGCTCTGCTTGGATTAGTAAGCTCTTAGGAGTGCATCAACACTCGGTGACTTGGGTTAACTAATCCGGGATCATCAGCTGAAAGTCCACTATCAAGAGCAACCTAACTACAAGGCATTTAGTAACCCAAAGAGGTGCTGGGCATCAATGTTTTAAGAAGGAATGTGAACCAAGTGTCTATGGTGAATAATGTGTCAAGTATAAAGAAAAGAAAATGAACTTGCTACACATGACACTCAAATAAAGCTTATAAACAAAGTAATAGCCAAGGATAAAGGAATAATGAGAGGTCATAGCAGTATGTTACTTGAAGCTTGAAGGAGACTTTCTAGGCCTAGGAGTCAGTAAGAAGTGAGTATTTACATATCCACACAAAACCCCATGAACTATCAATAATACTCTGCTAGCATGAACATCCTCTTCCATTTCATCTTTTCTTCTCAATAAATCAGTCCTTGCTTGGGGACAAGCAAGTTTTAAGTTTGGTGTTGTGATGACAAGTCATCTTAGCCTAGTCTCACTAGTCTTTTTCTTTTGTTTTCATTAGAATTATGCACTTTCTTGAGCTACAAGCAAGCCAATTAGGTAGAGTTTCATGTTTCCCTTGATTGAATCAACCATGTATGAATTCATGCTATTTCATGAGGTTTTATACTATAATTGTCACATATTATGAAAGAATGTATATCTCATGATTTTAAGCATAGCTTTGATGTGTTTGGTTGATTAATTATAGGTGAAGAAAGCTGGGAGAAAGGTTGAAGCAAGAAGGAATAGCTAGGAGTAAAGAGAAGACAATGGAATAAGTGAAATTGAACCAGGAAGCAAAAAGCTGGACCTAAAGTTAGCATCAAACTTTTGCACAAACTTTTGGTTGAAAAGTTAGCCCCAACGTTAGCCCCCTAACTTGGAGGCTAACGTTGGAACTTGAAAATCACTCCCTGGGTACCAAAAGTTTGCGCCAACGTTAGCCCCCTAACTTTGAGGCTAACGTTGGCACATGAAATTCTCCCCTGGGCACCAAAAGTTTGCGCCAACGTTAGCCCCCTAACTTTGAGGCTAACGTTGGCACATGAAATTCTCCCCTGGGCACCAAAAGTTTGCGCTAACATTAGCTCCCTAACTTTGAGGCTAACGTTGGCTCATGAACATCACAAGGAGGAGCAAAAGTTTGCGCCAACGTTAGCCCCCTAACTTGGTGGCTAACGTTGGCGCCACAAGTACACAAGGAAGGGCCAACGTTAGGGCCAAAGTTAGACCCCTAACGTTGGCACCAACGTTCACATCAGCAAAGTGGTGTTAGCTGATATGAAAAGTTGGAGCAAAAGTTAGACCCCTAACTTTTGCTCAAACTTTTGGTCCAACTTTTGCAAAACTCAAACCCGGTTCAATTGGTTCACTTTGGTTCTTCTCCAAACTTCAAGAGCAATCAACCAAGGCCTCTTTCAACCCAATTCCACCAAGAGCAAAGGCCCAACTCAAGGCTTGAAGATCATTTGAAGAAAGTGTATAAATAGGATAGAATTCAAGTTCTTCGGGGAGCTTTCCTTTTGGAATTTTCATAATAGTTTTCGGAGAGCTTTTGATATTGAGTGAACTTTAATTTCTTTATCTTGGGGAAGGAGAATTCACTTCTCTTCCTCTCAGTTTTATTGCTTTCAATTTCAATTACAATTGTCTTGGATCTTGGGTTGAAGAAATGAAGAAATTCTGTTTCAATCTCATCCTTAGATCTCTCTGTTTATTTACTGCAATTGAATTTCCGTTTCTGTTACTTACTTCTCATCTACTTTCCTTGCAATTTACAATTCCCTTGCAATTGTTCTTGTTGGATCTAGGAAGGCATTGAGATCTAGACTTGGTTTTCTAGTCTCTGGGTCCTGAGATCTGAATTCCCAATTTACATTTTGTTTCTTGCTTTTAATGTTCATTTACTTTACTGCTTCAAGATCCGATTCAACCCAAACCTTCTTTTACTCTTCTATTTGATGCTATTTACTTTCCTTTGTTTAAATTCTGCAAATCCAACTCCCAATCCCCTTCACATTCCGAGCCATTTACATTTCTTGCACTTTAAGATTCCGCAATTTACATTTCTTGCACTCTAAGTTTCTGCCATTTAATTTCTTGTTCTTTAAGATTCAGCAATTTAATTTCCTGCTCTCTCTAATTTCATGCAAATTACATTCAGCAAATCACAAATCACCCAACTAAAGCTTGATTCGCTTGACTAAATCAACCACTAAACTAAAATTGCTCAATCCTTCAATCCCTGTGGGATCGACCTCACTCCCGTGAGTTTTTATTACTTGATACGACCCGGTACACTTGCCGGTTAGATTTGTGTGTTTTGGGAGAAATTTATTTTTCACCAAAATACTCATCAGTCGCGCGAGAGCAGCCTTGCGTTCGCGCGACTCTCTATTTCAAACTCATTTTGCCAAAATTTAGGGTGACGCGATCGCGTGGGTGATGCGATCGCGTGAATGGTCATATCTTTGAAAACGACGCGGTCGCGTGATAGGGCTGGTGCTTCCAGCATCAATCCAGCACAGCTCCATCATAACATGCTGCCATACACCACTTTTACGTAGAATTTTTGGGCACGCGTTCGCGTGGGTGACGCGGACGCGTGGGAGGCTCTTTTGCAGAATGACGCGGATGCGTCATTGACGCAGACGCGTCATTGACATGGTCACGTGGGCATGGTTGTGCCTAAGGCGCGACTCCAGCCACGCTTTTGCGTGACTTTCTGTTTACTTTTCTTTTCTTCCTAATGCATTTGTGACGCGGACGCGCCAGCGATGCTGCCGCATCGCGTGCATTTTTTTTTTTAAGAAATTCAGAATGCTAATGCAAACGTGAATGCAGACTATATGTAGAAATTATAAGAAGTGTCATTAACACCATGAAAAGAGAAATAAAGTGAAAAAATCTAAGACTGAAACGGAACGATCATACCATGGTGGGTTGTCTCCCACCAAGAGGAAAACGTATAGTTCTTTGTTATTCTTTATCTTCTCGCCGTGATAAATCTTCAGGCGATGTCTATTGAGCTTTAAGAATTTGGAGCTAGAAGGATAACGCAGGTGGAAAACTCCGTATGGCTCTGCCTTTTCTACTCTGTATGGACCTTCCCTTCTTGATCTCAGTTTGCCTGGCATAAGCCTCAATCTGGAGTTATAAAGAAGAACTAACTCCGCTGGTCTAGGTTCTCTCCTTTTTATGTGCTTGTCATGGACAGCCTTCATCTTTTCTTTGTATCTCCTAGAGTTGTCATATGCTTCTAGGCAAAGATTCTCCAGTTCTGCTAGTTGCAGCTTCCTTTCAGCACCAGCTTTCTCAAGATTCATGTTGCACTCTCTCACAGCCCAGAAATCCTTGTGATCCACCTCCACTGGAAGGTGGCAAGCCTTTCTGTATACTAAGCGAAAGGGGTTCATCCCAATGGGTGTCTTGTATGCTGTTCTATATGCCCAGAGTACATCTTGTAGCCGGGCACTCCAGTCCTTCCGATGAGGTTTTACTATCTTTTCCAGAATACGTTTTATTTCTCTGTTAGAGACTTCTACTTGCCCATTGGTTTGGGAATGGTAAGCTGTTGCTAATTTGTGAATTATCCCATGCCTCTTCAGTAATCCTGTTAGTCTCCTGTTACAAAAGTGAGTGCCTTGATCACTCACGATTGCTCATGGTGGTCCAAAATGGCAAATAATATGGTTTTTAAGAAAGGAAACAACAGTGTTAGCATCATCAGTACGGGTAGGAATTTCTTCCATCCATTTAGAAACATAATCTACAGCTAACAGTATATAAAAGTAACCATTAGAATTTGGAAATGGACCCATGAAGTCAATGCCCCAAACATAAAAAATTTCACAGAAAAGCATAATCTGTTGAGGCATCTCATCCCTCTTGGATATATTACCAAACCTTTGGCAAGGGGAACAAGATTTACAAAATTCAGCAGCGTCTTTAAAAAGAGTAGGCCACCAGAATTCACAGTCTAGAATTTTTCTAGCTGTTCTTTGAGGGCCAAAATGTCCTCCACTCTCAGATGAGTGGCAGGCCTCTAAAATGGACTGAAATTCTGATTGAGGCACACACCGTCTAATTACCTGGTCAGCACCATACCTTCATAAATATGGATCATCCCATATATAATATTTAGACTCGCTTTTCAGCTTGTCTCTTTGATTCTTAGTAAAATTTGGAGGAAAAGTGTGGCTAACGAGATAATTAGCTACAGGTGCATACCAATGAACTACTTCAGATACAGGATGTAAGCTATCAAATGGGAAATTATCATTTATAGGAGTGGAATCATCCTTAATATGCTCAAGGCTACTCAAGTGGTCTGCCACTAAATTCTGGTTACCACTTCTATCCTTGATTTCTAAATTAAATTCTTGCAGCAGCATTATCCAACGTATTAGTCTTGGTTTGGATTTCTTTTTAGCTAATAAATATTTTAGAGCTTCATGGTCCAAGTACACTACTACCTTACTACCAAGTAAATAGGCTCGGAATTTATCCTGAGCAAAAATAATAGCTAGAAGCTCTTTTCAGTAGTAGTGTAATTAGATTGAGCAGCATCTAATGTTTTAGATGCATAAGCGATTACAAAAGGATCCTTACCTTCGCACTGAGCAAGCGCCGCTCCTACTGCATGGTTGGAAACATCACACATAATTTTGAATGGCTGGCTCCAGTCTGGTCCTCTCACAATTAGAGCTTGAGTTAGGGCGATCTTTAGCTTATCAAACGCCTGCATACAGTTTTTACTGAACTCGAACTCAATATCTTTCTACAACAATATGGATAAAGGCAATGCTATCTTACTGAAGTCCTTAATGAATCTCCTGTAAAAACCTGCGTGGCCAAGGAACGAACGGACTTCCCTCACGGAGGAGGGGTAAGGTAAACTAGAAATAATATCTACCTTTGCTGGATCTACAGAAATGCCAGTATTAGACACAACATGTCCTAGTACAATTCCTCATCAAATAACGAGATGCTCCATTCTCTTGCACAAGGGCAACAAGACATGCAAGCACAGCTGAACTCTACTTTAAATGGTCTGATTGCCACTTTACAAGCTCTCATTTCCCGGTTAGATTCATCACCTAATTCCACCAATCAACCTTCAAACTCCGGTGGAATTCCTTCTCAACCCCTACCTAATCCTAAAGGTAGCATCAATGCCATCACTTTGAGATACGGAACCACACTGCAAGAGAGGAACCATGAGGAGTCAAGCTCACCAGAACACATCCAAGCTGAAGATGTAGTGGAAGTGGAAGATGCTGAAGAGGAAGAAGATGTACAAAACATAGTTGAAGAAGAAGCAGCTCAACCACAGAATGAAACATCAAAGGATGCAGAAGCTGCAAGTAATGCCATCCCTATCCCATTCCCACAACTTGCAAGGAAGCCCATAAAGTAGATGGAACTTGATCCCAAAATGGTAGAAATATTCAAACTAGAAATGAGGCATCACACATAATATCAAAAGGCTGGCTCCAGTCTAGTCCTCTCACAATCGGAGCTTGAGTAAGGGCGATCTTCAGCTTATCAAATGCTTGCATGCAATCCTCATTGAACTCGAACTCAACATCTTTCTGCAGTAGCCTGGATAAAGGAAATGCTACCTTATTGAAGTCCTTAATAAATCTCCAGTAAAAACCTGAATGACCAAGGAATGAACGGACTTCCCTCATGGAGGAGGGTAAGGTAAACTAGAAATGACATCTACCTTTACTGGATCTACAGAAATGCCAGTATTAGAAACAACATATCCTAGAACAATCCCTTGTTTTACCATAAAATGACATTTTTCAAAATTCAATACAAGGTTTGAACTAACATACCTGTCTAATACTCTATCTAAATTATCCAAGCAAAGGTAAAAGGAATCACCATATACGCTAAAATCATCCATAAAAACTTCGATACAGCTTTCAATAAGATCTGAAAAGATACTCATCATGCATCTTTGGAAAGTAGCCGGTGCATTACATAAGCCAAAAGGCATCCTCTTATATGCATACATTCCAAAGGGACATGTAAAAGTAGTCTTTTCCTGATCTTCAGGAGCTATATGAATTTGAAAATAGCCTGTATAACCATCTAAAAAGTAGTAATGGGATTTACCTGACAAGCGATCAAGCATCTGATCAATAAATGGCAAGGGGTAGTGATCCTTGCGAGTAGCTTGCTTGGGACGCTTGTAATTAATGCAAACTCTCCATGAATTTTGCACTCTAGTTGTCATGAGCTCTCCAAGCTCATTCTTTACTGTTGTGACTCCAGACTTCTTGGGCACCACTTGTACTGGACTGACCCATTCACTGTTTGAGATTGGGTAGATGATATCAGCTTCAAGTAGCCTGGTCACTTCTTTCTTGACAACTTCTAAGATGGTGGGATTCAATCTTCTTTGGGGTTGACAGATAGACCTTGCTCCCTCTTCCAAGAATATTCTGTGCTCATAAACTTGAGGGCTAATGCCTATTATATCCGCCAAGCTCCACCCAATTACTTTCTTGTGTCTTCTCAGCACATTAAGCAGCTGCTCCTCCTGTTGGGAAGTGAGTTCCCTTGCAATGATAACTGGGAGCTTCTGATTATCCTCAAGGTAAGCATACTTGAGGTAGGGTGGGAAGGGTTTTAATTCCAATTTTTGCTCATGGCTAGGCACTAGATCATCTGGAGCTAGTGATAATGGCAAAGTGTCCTCACTGTGTTCAGAGAGTGTCTCCACACATAGACCTTGCACCATGTGCCTCTCTTCTATTTCTTCTTGGTGAACTGCAGCTATAGTTTCATCAATGATGTCGCACTGTAAGATAGAATGATCCTCTGGAGGGTGCTTGATAGCTTCATTTAAACTGAAACTTACTGCTTTGCCATCTATCTCGAAGGAGTAAGTTCCTGAGAATGCCTCCAGCTTGAACTTTAAAGTCTTAAGGAATGGCCTTCCAAGCAGGATTGATGATGGTCTTCCTGAATCATTAGGGGGCATCTCTAGGATATAGAAATCAATGGGAAATGTGAGCCCCTTAATGCTTACTAGCACATCTTCAGCAATTTCAACCACTGTAATAATGCTTTTATCTGCTAACACAAAACGAGCTGCCAACCTTTTTAAGGGAGGGAGCCTCAAAGCATCATATATAGACAATGGCATAATACTTACGCATGCTCCTAAGTCACACATGTAGTCAGAAAATATTACACCCCAATGGTACAGTTAACCATGCATGGACCTGGATCACAATATTTTTCAAGTATACATCCCATTAAAGTAGATATAGAACTACCTAAAGGAATAGTTTCTAATTCATTAATTTTATCTTTATGTATGCATAAATTCTTCAGAAACTTTGCATATTTAGGTACTTGTTGAATAACATCAAAAAGGGGAACAGTTACCTCAACCTTTTTGAAAATTTCTACCATTTTGGGATCAAGTTCCATTTTGGCGCCACTTGCAGCTTCTGCGTCCTTTGGTGCTCCATTCATTGGCTGAGCTACTTCTTCTTCAACCATGTCTTGTACTTCCTCTTCCTCTTCAACATCCTCCACTTCAACTATGTCTTTAACTGGGTCGTGTTCTTGTGGGCTTGGCTCCTCCTGATTCCATTCTTGTAGTGTGGTTCCGGACCTCAAAGTGATGGCATTGATGCCACCCTTAGGGTTGGGTAAGGGTTGAGAAGGAATTCCATTGGAGCTTGAAGGCTGGTTGGTGGGAGTAGGTAACGAATCTATTCGGGAGGCGAGAGCTTGTAAAGTGGCATTCAGACCATTTAAAGTAGAGTTTAGTGTAGTCTGCATGTCTTGTTGTCCTTGTGCAAGAGATCGTAGCATCTCGTCATTCGATGAGGAAGTAGGATAAGTGATTTGAGGGACCTGTTGTTGGTTGAGCTGAGGTCCTTGGGATTGCCTTAGGTGAGGTGCTCTGTAAGGCTGGTTCTGATTCTACTGTGTGTTGTTGTTATTTCACCTCTGATTTCCATTGTTGTCTTTGCCTCCTCTGTTATAGTTGTCCCTCCAGCCATGGATGGAATTATCTCTCCAGCCCTGGTTGGAGTTGTCCTACCACCCTTGGTTATAGTTCCCACATTGGTTGTAGTTGCGGCCTTGTTGATTGTATCCTTGATTCGGGCAGTCATAGAAGTTATAAGTAACTTCCAAGGTGTTGTCTTTTTGTTGGAGTTGCGGGCACTCATCAGTGTAATGACTATAATCATCACAGATTCCACATACTATTTGGGGAACCAACTGTTGGCTTTGTTGTGATGGGGGAGGCTGGGGTTGTTGTTGATTCAACTGCATCTGCTTTAGTAGGTTGGTCATTTTACATATAGCATGTGTGAAGGCAGTAGTCTCACTGCTAGAGGAAACCTCTGAAACAACCTTTGGGTGGCTGTTCTTATGCCTATGATTCCGAGTAGACTCAGCTAGGTCGTTGATCAGTTGCCATGCTTCATCTACGGTTTTTTACTTTTTTCAGAGAACCATTACTAGCACCATCCAATGTAGTCTTATCCTGAGGCTTCATGCCTTGAGTGAAGTAGCTGATCAATACCAACTTGTCAATCATGTGGTGGGGGCATGCGTCTAGAAGATTCTTGAAGCGCTCCCAGTACTCATAAAGAGTCTCCGATTCACCTTGAATGATGCAGGAAATCTCTTTCCTCGATCTATCTGTAACTTTCGCTGGAAAGTATTTTTCGAAGAATTCTCTCCTGAGCGTATCCCAGTTGGTAACAGTTGCTTCAGGTTGGGAGTAGTACCACTCCCTCATCTTTCACTCAAGAGAAAATGGGAAGGCGGTTAGCAGAATAAAAGTTTTATTTGTACCATGACACCTAACAGTAGAACAGGCTGTCTGAAAATCCCTGAGGTGCTTGATAGGCTCCTAAGCAGGTAAGCCATGAAACTTAGGCGTCAAGTTGATTAGCGCAGTCTTCAGTTCAAAATTTGCAGCCAAATTTGGATGATGCACTTGATGCGTTTGTAGTGTAAAATTTGGAGCTTCTGCCTCCTGGAGAGTGATCCTTTTGGGTCCTGCCATATTATCTGCACTTAAATTAACCGAATTAGTAGTAGAGGAGCTTGTTTCGCCCTCAGAGGCTAACCGACGCTGAGCTCGCCTAATACGTGAAAGAATTCTTTCAATTTCAGTATCAAGTGCAGCTAAGCTTAGATCAGGCAGTGAACACGTCTTTCAATGAGAGAAACATATAGCTCATGGTAATAAAATAAAATAAAATATGCAAATAAATTAAATTAAAAATATTTACACCAAAAATTGATGCGAGACAAAAATCAGCGAATTAAGAAATCAATATAGAAATACGTTGCGAGTATAGTTCTTAACCAGCAAAAATTTGCTCATCAATTTAGAAAGGTTGTCACAAAATTAGAATAAAAATACTGGGAGTATGAGTCCCAGGTCGTCTCCCAACGAGTTGACAAAAAGGGTGCTATCTTATTAATCAGGTGGTTTCCGATAAATTTTGAGGATTGAATGACAGAAAATAAATAATTGTAACTTAGTGCAATAAAAATTAAAAGAGGTTTATATTATTCAAAATAAAAAGCCTTGACTGGGGGAATGATGAATTGGAAGTTTTATCCTTGTTGGATTCTCTCAAGTGTAGTATAAAGAGGTTGTTGTTTTAACTTAGTTAACCCTTACTAAATAAAAGAAAGTCAAGTGATTGAGCTAACTCTTATTTGCAAATGTCCTCTCCCTTGGGAAGGACTGGTGTTAGTAAATAGAGAATTAGCCAACAATTTCCAATTTAACTAATCACTTGAGCATTCCAACTCAAGTATCTCCTTTTAATCAACCCCCATGTCAAGTTAGGAATCTACTCCATTGACATGAATATAATGCTCACAGAAATATAAGCAGAAGACATGATAAATTAAATAAAATAGGGATTGAAAATTAATTAAAGGGAAAAGTAATTTTCTGTATTAATAAATCCAAAATACAACATACCTATCTGAACAAGATTAATAAGTAATCAAAAGAGTAAAGGAATAAGGAAACAAACTAGAATAGTAACTTCAACGGAGGTGATGACTCTATCAATA
The DNA here is from genome assembly GCF_003086295.3 of Arachis hypogaea. NCBI lineage: Eukaryota > Viridiplantae > Streptophyta > Magnoliopsida > Fabales > Fabaceae > Arachis > Arachis hypogaea. The sequence continues at coordinate 81,199,454 of NC_092052.1, forward strand.
GCCAAAGCAAAAAGCATAAAACTATGAATCTATGAATGTAAAGAAAACCTAGAGGAGGAGTAGTTCTCTCTAGATTCTGATCTAAAAACTAAAAACTATGCTAATGAGAATCTGTGTTGAGTCTCTACTTGTTCCCTGGCTCTAGTCTGTGTTTCTGGGATGGAAACTGGGTCCAAACTCGACCAAAAATCACCCCCAGCATTTTCTGAATTTTTTGCAGATCGCGCGTGTCACACGTACGCATCAGACACGCGTACGCGTCGCTGGTTGTCTTGGTGTGTCACGCGTACGCGTCAGGCACGCGCACGCGTCTTCGTGTAAATTCCAATCCACGCGTACGCGTTAGGTACGCGCACGAGTCGCTGCAAATTTCTCCATATCGCGTGCACGCGTGGCTCACGCGTGTGCGTGGATACTTGCTGGTTATCTCCTTAGTTTCTTGTGTTCCTTCTGTTTTTGCAAGCTTCCTCTCCATTCTCTAAGCCATTCCTGCCCTATAAAGCCTGAAACACTTAACACACAAATCACGACATCGAATGGTATAAAGAAGAATTAAAATACACAAATTAAAAACTTTAGGAAAGAATTGTAAAATAATGCAAATCATATGAATAAGTGGGTAAGGACTTGATAAAAACCACTTAAATGAGCACAAGATAAACCATGAAATAGTGCTGTATCAAACTCTCCAGGAAATCAGCCAATTAAGAAATCAATATAGAGATACGTTGCGAGTATAGTTCTTAACCAGCAAAAATCCGCTCATCAATTTAGAAAGGTTGTCACAAAAATAGAATAAAAATACTGGGAGTATGAATCCCAGGTCGTCTCCCAATGAGTTGACAAAAAGGGTGCTATCTTATTAATCAGGTGGTTTCCGAGAAATTTTGAGGGTTCAATGGCAGAAAATAAATAATTGTAACTTAGTGCAATGAAAATTAAAAGAGGTTTATATTATTCGAAATAAAAAGCCATGACTGGGGGAATGATTAATTGGAAGTTATATCCTTGTTGGAATTCTCTCAAGTGTAGTATAAAGAGGTTGTTGTTTTCACTTAGTTAACCCTTACTAAATAAAGGAAAGTCAAGTGATTGAGCTAACTCTTATTGGCAAATCCTAGTCCTCTCCCTTGGGAAGGACTAGCGTTAGTAAATAGAGAATTAGCCAACAAGTTCCAATTTAACTAATCACTTGAGCATTCCAACTCAAGTATCTCCTTTTAATCAACTCCCATGTCAAGTTGGGAATCCACTGCATTGACATGAATATATCGCTCACAGAAATATAAGAAGAAGACATGATAAAGTAAACAAAATAGGGATTGAAAATTAATTAAAGGGAAAAGTAATTCTCTTTATTAATAAATCCAAAATGCAACATACCTATCTGAACAGGATTAATAAGTAATCAAAAGAGTAAAGGAATAAGGAAACAAACTAGAATAGCAACTTCAACGGAGGTGATGACTCTCTCAATATCCAAAGCAAAAAGCATAAAACTATGAATCTATGAATGTAAAGAAAACCTAGAGGAGGAGTAGTTCTCTCTAGATTCCGATCTAAAAACTAAAAACTATGCTAGTGAGAATCTGTGTTGAGTCTCTGCCTGTTCCCTGGCTCTAGTCTATGTTTCTGGGCCAGAAACTGGGTCCAAACTCGGCCCAAAATTGCCCCCAGCGTTTTCTGAATTTTCTACAGATTGCGCATGTCACGCGTACGCGTCGCTGGTCGTCTTGGCATGTCACGCGTACGCGACAGGCACGCGCACGCCTCTTCATGTAAATTCCAATCCACGCGTACGTGTCAGGTACACGCACGCGTCGCTGCAAATTTCTCCATATGGCGCGCACGCGTGAGCCATTCGTGTGCGTCGATGCTTACTGGTTATCTCCTTAGTTTCTTGTGTTCCTTCCATTTTTGAAAGCTTCCTCTCCATTCTTTAATCCATTCCTACCCTATAAAGCGTGAAACACTTAACACACGGATCACGGCATCGAATGGTATAAAGGAGAATTAAAATACACAAATTAAAGACTTTAGGAAGCAAGTTTTTAACCATAGAACAAAACTAGGAAGGAATTGTAAAATCATGCAAATCATATGAATAAGTGGGCAAGGACTTGATAAAAACCACTCAAATGAGCACAAGAAAAAACATGAAATAGTGGTTTATCAAACTCCCCACACTTAAAAAATTGATGCGGGGAGGAAATCAGCCAATTAGGAAATCAATATAGAGATACGTTGCGAGTATAGTTCTTAGCCAGCAAAAATCCGCTCATCAATTTAGAAAGGTTGTCACAAAATTAGAATAAAAATACTGGGAGTATGAGTCCTAGGTCGTCTCCCAACGAGTTGACAAAAAGGGTGCTATCTTATTAATCAGGTGGTTTTCGATAAATTTTGAGGGTTGAATGACAGAAAATAAATAATTGTAACTTAGTGCAATGAAAATTAAAAGAGGTTTATATTATTCAAAATAAAAAGCCTTGACTGGTGGAATGATTAATTGGAAGTTCTATGCTTGTTGGAATTCTCTCAAGTGTAGTATAAAGAGGTTGTTGTTTTCACTTAGTTAACACTTATTGGCAAATCCTAGTCGTTTCCCTTGGGAAGGACTAGCGTTAGTAAATAGAGAATTAGCCAACAAGTTCCAATTTAACTAATCACTTGAGCATTCCAACTCAAGTGTCTCCTTTTAATCAACTCCCATGTCAAGTTGGGAATCTATTCTATTGACATGAATATAACGCTCACAGAGATATAAGAAGAAGACATGATAAATTAAACAAAATAGGGATTGAAAATTAATTAAAGCGAAAAGTAATTCTCTGTACTAATAAAACCAAAATGCAACATACCTATTTGAACAGGATTAATAAGTAATCAAAAGAGTAAAGGAATAAGGAAACAAACTAGAATAGTAACTTCAACAGAGGTAATGACTCTCTCAATATCCAAAGCAAAAAGCATAAAACTATGAATCTATGAATGTAAAGAAAACCTAAAGGAGGAGTAGTTCTCTCTAGATTCCGATCTAAAAACTAAAAACTATGCTACTGAGAATCTGTGTTGAGTCTCTGCCTTTACTCTGGCTCTTGTCTGTGTTTCTGGCCCGAAAACTAGGTCCAAACTCAGCCCAAAATTGCCAACAGCGTTTTCTGAATTTTCTGCAGATCGCGCATGTCACGCGTACGTATCGCTGGTCATCTTGGCGTGTGACGTTAGGATTTTTGCCAGTAAAGAATTTTATAATGTAGGTATAGTTTCTAAACCAACAGAAATCCCTTCGTACAAACGTTCTGGTTGTCACAAGTAACAAACCCCTAAATAAATTGATAACCGAACTATTCAAACCTCGGGTCGTCTTCTCAAGGAACTACAGGGAAGTATGTTCTTATTATTGGTTATGAAGATTGTAAATTGGGGCTTTTAAGATGAGGAACAAGTAATTTAAATTGCAATTGAAATAAGTGAATGACTGTAAAATAAATAAATAACTGTAAAATAAACTTTTGGCAAGGTATGAGAAATTAGAAATCCTATCCTAGTTATCCTTATCAATGATGATGAAGATTGAATCTTAATTCCACTTAGTTAGCCTTTACTCAAAGTAAAGAAAAGTCAAGTGACTAATTAGTTAGATCCTCAAATCCTAGTTAATCCCTAAGGAAAGATTGGGATTATTGAAGTTCAATTCAATCAGCACGGATAATAATTATCAATCATGTTTGAGTTTGATAACTCCTGAGTTACTGATTTCTTAACCAAGACCAAAAGGGAAAAAAGTAAATCTACCGGAATAAAAATGTCTTTAGATTGGAAACAATAGTAACATAAATAAAAGAGAGCAATAATAAACTAAAATACCTCAAATAACATTAATTCAGAGGAGTAATCCGTAACATAGAAGAATTCATAAATAAAACTGAGAAAATAATAAAAGGAATATTGAACCTGATAAAAAGAAACAATCATAAAAGCAAGAGAAATCCTAATCCTAAATCCTAAGAGAGAGGAGAGAACCTCTCTCTCTAAGAACTACATCTACTCCTAAAATTATGAATATGAAAGCTTGATTATGAATGGATGCATTCCCCCACTTTATAGCCTCTAATCTGTGTGTTCTGGGCTGAAAACTGGGTCAAAAGCAGCCCAGAAATCGCTCCCTGCGATTTCTATTACGTTCAGGTCGCGGGCAAGTGACGCAGAGGCGTCGTCCACGCGTCCGCGCAGATTGAAGTTCGCAGATGCGGCGCGGGCGCGTCGTTCACTCGTTCGCGTCACCTAACTTCAGAGCAGCTATAGCAAATTATATATCAAATCGAAGCCCCGGACGTTAGCTTTCCAACGCAACTAGAACCGGATCGTTTGGACCTCTGTAGCTAAAGTTATAGCCGTTTGAGTTCAAAGAGGTCAGGCTGGACAGCTTAGCAGTTTCTCCAACTTCTTGTATTCATTCCACTTTTGCATGCTTCCTTTCTATCCTCTAGGCCATTCCTTCCCTGTAATCTCTGAAATCACTTAACACATATATCAAGGCATCTAATGGTGATAAGAGAGGATTAATATTAGCAATATAAAGGCCAAAGAAGCATGTTTTCAATCATAGCACAAAATCAGGAAGGAAGACATAAAGCATGCGATTAGTATGAATAAATGGGTAAAAAGTTGATAAAAACCACTCAATTGAGCATAAAATAAACCATGAAATAGTGGTTTATCAACCTCCCCACGCTTAAACATTAGCTTGTCCTCATGCTATGCTCAAGAGAAGCTATAAAGGTGAAGAGGAGTAGTAGAATGTATGAAATGCAACCTATCTATATGAATGCAACTACATGCAAAATGATTCTACCTACTTGGTTAAAAATAAATAAGTTCTCCAAGAGAAACATGAATCAGATTTTACTAATTCAAATTATACAATAAAAGACAAGTAAACTTGTAAGAAGATAGCTCATGAAAGCAGGGAACATAGAATCAAGTATTGAACCCTTACTGGTAATGTATATCACTCTAATCTCTCAAGTGTCTAGGGTTAATCACTCTATTCTTCTCTAATCATGCCTTCTAAACCTTGTTCTTCATCTAACCAATCAACAAATATTTAGCATACTAATGCAAACATCATGAGGTCTTTTCAAGGTTGTAATGGGGCTAAGGTAAGGGTAAGGATATATGTATGGCCAAGTGAGCAATAATATGAATCTTTAATTAGTCTAAGATCTCACTTAATATACATATACTCTATATACTATTAAATTCATGCCTAACTACCCATAATTCCCACTTTTGTATGATTCCCATACTCATGTACCACATTTTTTATATTTCTTTACTTTTATCACATGTGCATTGATCTTTTCATTAACTTAGCATTGGGGTGATTTTGTCCCCTTATTTATTTACTTATTTATTGAATATTTTTTGGATTTTTCTCTTCTTCTTTTTTTTTTTGTAGAGAAATAAACATAACTTATCAATGCACATGGATTTTCCATTATTTTTCTATTTTTGTTATTCATGAGTAGGTTCCCAAATTTCCAATATTAGAAACATGATACATTCCCTTATTAACCCATGTTCCCACAATTTTCCAACACTTAGTTGATGCACAATCTCTATCTTAAGCTAACCAAAGATTCAATTGGGGTATTTAATTTATTTTTCTGCTTAAGGCTAGTGATGTGGTAAATATAAAATAAATGGGATTAAAAGGCTCAAGGTGGCTAACAAGGGTGATGTAAAGGGTAGGCTTATTTGGGATAAGTGAGCTAAAATCAAACAATGGCCTCAATCATATGCAAATATGTAAATACACTAAATATAGGACATATAGACTGAAACAAAATAAAGATCACAATTATAGAGAAGTAAACACACAAGAATAAAATATTTATGGTTAAATAGTGTAACCATGTAAATAAGCTCAAAATCTCACAGGTTGTGTGTTCTTTGGCTCAAAAACCATGTTCCAAAAACAACTTCAAACAAGTTTTAACATAAAAATTTTTTTAATTTAAATTAGTGAAATTTTTCAAAGATAGGGTCTTAAAAGAATTTTATTACTTTAACCAAGTAGTAACTAGATGCATAAAATCAAACAAATATGCAAATGCAACAACTAATTTAACAAAGAAAATTAAACATTGGTGCTAAAATATGAAGTGACTAACCCATGGAAGTCGGTATCGACCTCCCCACACTTAAAGATTGCACCATCCTCGGTGCATGCTAAGATGTGCAGGTGGACGGGCTATTCCAACTGGTGCTTTTCTCCGAAGATTTTGTAGATGGACTTGTCTGTCCCCCCATGTAAACGTCTTCCGGTTCTCTTTCTGGTGGCCATCCTGAAAGAAAAAGGGAAGAAAGGTAACCCAAAAATAAAGATAAGAAAATAAATGAAGTATAGTTGGGTTAATGCCAAATGATAAGGGTCTCATTTACATGGAAGCTTCAACATGTACGTGAGAAAACAATATAAGCACATGGCATACTAGTGGTGCAAATTTTGCAACAAAGGAGAGGAAAATGTGGGTAATGCAAGATAGTATAAGTTCATATCAATGCAAGAGAAGTACAAGTATCATAAAAGATTAGCATTGATTAAAATAATGTTACCCAATCAAAATAAAACAAGTCATAAGCACTAAGATAATACCAGAAAAGATATAACAGTTGAATAAGAACATTTGAACACCAATGGTAAAATAATAAATTTAGAAAAGAAAATAAAAATATACAAAATTAAAATACAATGAATGAAAGTATGCAAATAAATAAAATAAAATAAAAGATAAGAAGAATGAGAAGGGAAAGAAATAAAGTAAGAAAGAAAGAAGAAAGAAGAAAAGATAGAAGAAATTAGGATTGGGGAAGAAAAGATAAGATAATTGGCTAATCTGGATAAGTTGTGCGGCGCAAGCGGCGCGGACGTGCGGGGGACGCGGTCGCGCGACTTACGCTTAAATTAATCGACGCGGTCGCGTGACGGATTTTGTGCTACTGGCGCGAGGGCAGCCTCGCGCTTGCACAACTCTCTGTTCAAAATGCATTATTGCCAAATATCAGGGTGACGCGGTCGCGTGGACAACGCGATCGCGTGAGTGGTCATGATAGGGATGTGACACGGACGCGTGAGCCATGCGTCCGCGTGGTAAGGCTGGGCGTTCAGCACCAGTCTAGCACCACTCTTGCACAACTTTCGGCCCTGCACTCTTTTTTACGTCGATTTCAAGGTCACGCGACCGCGTGAGTGACGCGGACGCGTGGGAGGCATTTTTCCTATATGACGCGGATGCATCAGCGACGCAGTCGCGTGGGTCAAATTATGCTAAAGGCACGCCTCCAGCCACGCTCTCGCATGACTCTTTGTTCAATTCTTTTCTTCCCAACGCACTAGTGACGCGGACACGTCAGCGACGCTGCCGCGTTGCGTGCGCATTTTTTTATGCAATTATGCAATTATGCAGTATGCAATGCTAATGTAGATGCTATGAATAATTCCATGTTCAATGAAATTAAAATAAAATAAAAACAAGCAACATGAAATAAAATTGAAAAAGAAACGATCATACCACGGTGGGTTGTCTCCCACCTAGCACGTTTAGTTAAAGTCCTTAAGTTGGATATTGGACGAGCTTCTTGTTATGGTGGCTTGCGCTTGAATTCGTCCAGAAATCTCCACCAATGTTTGGAATGCCAACAGCCTTCGGGGTCCCAAACTAGGCGCAAAAAGCCTTCAAGTAAGTTAAAGCAAGTGACAAGGCCCCAAGAGTGTTGATTGCCAGAATGAATTCTGGGGTCCCAAATCTTGCTTTTGCACCTGTCTTCTTGTTGATCATTATGATTCCATCCGGGTAGCAAGCAATCTGAATTCTCACTAAAGTGGCCAAACAACTTCCTAGACCCATTCAGTTGAGCTTTACACTAACCATTGCTTTTAAACTTTGAGCTTCCAACCATAATGAACCTTGCAGGACAATTCTTACCACTGACCATCTTCCTCTTACTCTTTATGCCACAAAGAGCTCTAAGTTGACTATCCGTCTCCAGTAGCCCATATTCAAGTGGAATTAGAAAGCTAAGGGATATGAATTTTACCCACTTGAATGTTGTGAAGGATGTGCCAACTTAGGGGGAGGTATTGTTAACGAATTTGCAAGCTCCACTCCCTTGTGCTCTTCTCTGATAACTTCCACCTCTTTGCAAGTTTCTTCAATATCAACCTCTTCCTCTTGGTAGCTTTCTTCCAATTCAATCTCTTCTTCATTGCTCACCAAGGGCATGGGAGGCTGTGCTTCTTCTTCTTTAATCTGCATCTCTTGACCAACCTTTTCCAAGTCTTCAAATATGATATGCCTTGGAGGTTGTACACCCTCCTCAACATCAAATGCAACCGTCTTGGAAGGAGGTTCTATGTCTTGACTTTCCCATGGAGGTTCAGCATCTCTTAAGTCTGCAACTACTTCTTCTTCTTCAATAATTCCGGCTTCCTCCACTTATTCCAGTACAAATTCATGCTCCTTATTATCCACCGGAGTTTCTAATGTCTCCTTCATGCTACCTTCTTCATTAGATTCCCTACATGAGGCCATGGGGGTTCCTTGAGTGTCCGAACGTCGGGAAGGTAATCGATTTATCGCTTGATCCAGTTGGCAAAGGGTTGCTTGAAGTTTTGCACATGTTTTCGTGAGACGATCCCTTGATTCTTGTTGCGCTCGGCTATCATAAGTAGGATCATAGTGCTCTTGGATTGATGGATATGGAGATGGCAAATATTGAGGTGGTGGTTCTTGGGAGTAATTGAGTTGGAATTGGGGTAGTTCTATATATGGTTCATATGGCTCATAAGGTGGTTGGTGTGGTGGATACGGGTTAGAATCATATGATGATGTCTGGTAGTAAGGGGCTTGTGAGTACGGTGGTCCAAAGCTGTGTTGAGGAGGCGGTTCATAATCATATGGTGGGGGTCCATCATATCTATCATCTTGGTATGCCCCCTGGAATGGCTCTTGACTATAGTAATTTGGTGGATGTTGGTTGTCACGGAAGGGTCCACCATAACTATTGTCTTGGTATGCATCGTGGAATGGTCTTTGTCTGTGGTACTGTGGAAGGTGTTGTTGCCGGAAGGGTTGATCAGATCCTCGTGGCTCCTTCCATCTCTGATTGTTATGACCTTGATGCGTGTTCCTGTTATAATTTCCATTCCTTGCAACATCATTGGAACTAAACTCAAAGCGAGAGGAGTGAGAACTCATAGTTAGTTAATAAAAATTTAAAAACAAAAATAAAAGTAAATTTAAAATTCAAATTTTTGAATTTGAGAATTAAAATTTGAATTTTGAATTTTTAAATTTGAAATTTGAAGATTAAAATTTAAAATTTTAAAATTTGAATTTTTAAATTTTGAAAATTGAATTCTTAAAATTGAAAATTGAAAATTGATTTATTTTTAAAATAAGATAGGATAAGATAAAAAATTTTAAAATAAAAATCTAAATTTTTTTTTCGAAAAAATCAATTTAAATGTAAATATTTACAATAACCAATAATAAGGCACACGTTTGCAATTCCTCGGCAACGGCGCCATTTTGAAGAACAGAAGATTGATGGTTTAGAAGTTATAGTAAACTCTCGTTGCAAGTATAGTTACTAAACCAAGCAATCAACCTTTCTTACAAACGTTCTGGTTGTCACAAGTAACAAACCCCTAAATAAATTGATAACCGAAGTATTCAAACCTCGGGTCGTCTTTTCAAGGAACTGCAGGGAAGTATGTTCTTATTATTGGTTATGAAGATTGTAAATTGGGGTTTTTAAGATGAGGAACAAGTAATTTAAATTGCAATTGAAATAAGTGAATGACTGTAAAATAAATAAAAAACTGTAAAATAAACTTTTGGCAAGGTATGTGAAATTAGAAGTCCTATCCTAGTTATCCTTATCAATGATGATGAAGATTGAATCTTAATTCCACTTAGTTAGCCTTTACTCAAAGTAAAGAAAAGTCAAGTGACTAATTAGTTAGATCCTCAAATCCTAGTTAATCCCTAAGGAAAGATTGGGATTATTGAAGTTCAATTCAATCAGCACGGATAACAATTATCAATCATGTTTGAGTTTGATAACTCCTGAGTTACTGATTTCTTAACCAAGACCAAAAGGGAAAAAAGTAAATCTACCGGAATAAAATGTCTTCAGATTGGAAACAACAGTAACATAAATAAAAGAGAGCAATAATAAACTGAAATACCTCAAATAACATTAATTCAGAGGAGTAATCCGTAACATAGAAGAATTCATAAATAAAATTGAGAAAATAATAAAAGGAATATTGAACCTGATAAAAAGAAACAATCCTAAAAGCAAGAGAAATCCTAATCCTAAATCCTAAGAGAGAGGAGAGAACCTCTCTCTCTAAGAACTACATCTACTCCTAAAATTATGAATATGAAAGCTTGATTATGAATGGATGCATTCCCCCACTTTATAGCCTCTAATCTGTGTGTTCTGGGCTGAAAACTGGGTCAAAAGCAGCCCAGAAATCGCTCCCTGCGATTTCTGTTACGTTCAGGTTGCGGGCAAGTGACGTAGAGGCGTCGTCCACGCGTCCGCGCGGATTGAAGTTCGCAAATGCGGCGCGGGCGCGTCATTCACTCGTTCGCGTCACCTAACTTCAGAGCAGGTATGGCAAATTATATATCAAATCGAAGCCCCGGACGTTAGCTTTCCAACGCAACTAGAACCGCATCGTTTGGACCTCTGTAGCTAAAGTTATAGCCGTTTGAGTGCAAAGAGGTCAGGCTGGACAGCTTAGCAGTTTCTCCAACTTCTTGTATTCCTTCCACTTTTGCATGCTTCCTTTCTATCCTCTAGGCCATTCCTGCCCTGTAATCTCTGAAATCACTTAACACACATATCAAGGCATCTAATGGTGATAAGAGAGGATTAATATTAGCAATATAAAGGCCAAAGAAGCATGTTTTCAATCATAGCACAAAATCAGGAAGGAAGACATAAAGCATGCGATTAGTATGAATAAATGGGAAAAGAGTTGATAAAAACCACTAAATTGAGTACAAGATAAACCATGAAATAGTGGTTTATTAGCGTGTCATGAGTATGCGTTAAGCACGCGCACGCTTCTTCGTGTAAATTCCAATCCACGCATACGTGTCAGGTACGCGGACGAGTCGCTGCAAATTTCTCCATATCGCGTGCACGCGTGAGCCATGCGTGCGCGTCGATGCTTACTGGTTATCTCCTTAGTTTCTTGTGTTCCTTCCATTTTTGCAAGCTTTCTCTCCATTCTCTAAGCCATTCCTGCCCTATAAAGCCTGAAACACTTAACACACGGATCACGGCATCGAATGGTATAAAGGAGAATTAAAATACACAAATTAAAGACTTTAGAAAGCAAGTTTTTAACCATAGAACAAAACTAGGAAGTAATTGTAAAATGCATGCAAATCATATGAATAAGTGGGCAAGGACTTGATAAAAACCACTCAAATGAGCACAAGAATCTACTCCACTAACATGAATATAACGCTCACAGAAATATAAGAAGAAGACATGATAAATTAAACAGAATAAGGATTGAAAATTAATTAAAGGGAAAAGTAATTCCCTGTATTAATAAATCCAAAATGCAACATACCTGTCTGAATATGATTAATAAGTAATCAAAAGAGTAAAGGAATAAGGAAACAAACTAGAAAAGTAACTTCAATGGAGGTGATGACCCTCTCAATATCCAAAGCAAAAAGCATAAAACTATGATCTATGAATGTAAAGAAAACCTGTTCCCTGGCTCTAGTCTGTGTTTCTGGGCCGGACACTGGGTCCAAACTCGGCCCGAAGTCACCCTCAGCATTTTCTGAATTTTCTATAGATCGCGCATGTCACGCGTACGCGTCGCTGATCATCTTGGCTTGTCACACATATGCATCAGGTACGCGCACGCGTCGCTGCAAATTTCTCCATATCGCGCGCACGCGTGAGCCATGCGTGCGGGTCGATGCTTACCGGTTATCTCCTTAGTTTCTTGTGTTCCTTCCATTTTTGCAAGCTTCCTCTCCATTCTCTAAGCCATTCCTGCCCTATGAAGCCTGAAATACTTAACACACGGATCACGGTATCGAATGGTATAAAGAATTAAAATACACAAATTAAAGACTTTAGGATGCAAGTTTTTAACCTTAGAACAAAACTAGGAAGGAATTGTAAAATCATGCAAATCATATGAATAAGTGGGCAAGGACTTTATAAAAAACACTCAAATGAGCATAAGATAAATCATGAAATAGGAAATAGTTGTTTATCAAACTCCCCACACTTAAAAAATTGATGCGGAAGGGAAATCAGCCAATTAAGAAATCAATATAGAAATACGTTGCGAGTATAGTTCTTAACCAGCAAAAATCTGCTCATCAATTTAGAAAGGTTGTCACGAAGTTAGAATAAAAATACTGGGAGTATGAGTCCCAGGTCGTCTCCCAACGAATTGACAAAAAGGGTGCTATCTTATTAATCAGGTCGTTTCCGAGAAATTTAGAGGGGACAGAAAATAAATAATTGTAACTTAGTGCAATGAAAATTAAAAGAGGTTTACATTATTCAAAATAAAATGCCTTGACTGGGGGAATAATTAATTGGAAGTTCTATCCTTGTTGGAATTCTCTCAAGTGTAGTATAAAGAGGTTGTTGTTTTCACTTAGTTAACCCTTACTAAATAAAGGAAAGTCAAGTGATTGAGCTAACTCTTATTGGCAAATCCTAGTCCTCTCGCTTGGGAAGGACTAGCGTTAGTAAATAGAGAATTAGACAACAATTACCAATTTAACTAGTCACTTGAGCATTCCAACTCAAGTGTCTCCTTTTAATCAACTCCCATGTCAAGTTGGGAATCTACTCCATTGACATGAATATAACGCTCATAGAAATATAGGAAGAAGACGTGATAAATTAAACAAAATAGGGATTGAAAATTAATTAAAGGGAAAAGTAATTCTCTGTATTAATAAATCCAAAATGCAACATACCTATCTGAACAGGATTAATAAGTAATCAAAAGAGTAAAGGAATAAGGAAACAAACTAGAATAGTAACTTCAACGGAGGTGATGACTCTCTCAATATCCAAAGCAAAAAGCATAAAACTATGAATCTATGAATGTAAAGAAAACCTAGAGGAGGAATAGTTCTATCTAGATTCTGATCTAAAAACTAAAAACTATGCTACTGAGAATCTGTGTTGAGTCTCTGCTTGTTCCCTGGCTCTGGTTTGTGTTTCTCGGCTAGAAACTGGGTCCAAACTCGGCGCAAAATTACCCCCAGCGATTTCTGAATTTTTTGCAGATCGCACATGTCACGCGTACGCGTCAGTCACGCGTACACGTCGCTGGTTGTCTTGGCGTGTCACGCGTACACGTCAGGCACGCGCACGCGTCTTCGTGTAAATTCCAATCCACGTGTACGCGTCAGGTACGCGCACCCGTGAGCCATGCGTGTGCGTGGATGCTTGCTGGTTATCTCCTTAGTTTCTTGTGTTCCTTCTATTTTTGGAAGCTTCCTCTCCATTCTTTAGGCCATTCTTGCCCTATAAAGCATGAAACACTTAATACATGAATCGGAGCATCGAATGGTATAAAGGAGAATTAAAATACACAAATTAAAGACATTAGGAAGCAAGTTTTTAACTATAGAAAAAAACTTGGAAGGAATTGTAAAATCATGCAAATCATATGAATAAGTGGGCAAGGACTTGATAAAAACCACTCAAATGAGCATAAGATAAACCATGAAATAGTGGTTTATCAGGAACTCTCAGGTTTTTGCGCAATTTTTCGTTCCTTACAGATTTGCAATTTTAGTTTTGGGGTTGTTGAATTATTGTGATTTTGGTTATTTAGGGATGCTCTAGCATGGATTCCTAGTGGGTTCCATCCATATTTTGTGTGGGTTAAGGTAAGGAAGCTTGACTCTCTTCATTATCTCAAATTTCATGTATGAACCCTATAATAAGTGTTGAGATATATTGTTATGACTAGATTATATAGAATAGAGAATTCTTGGGGCTGAAGTTGGTGTGAAGTGGAGCTTGATTGGCAAAAATTTGGTGACGGATCATGGAGATTGAGCTAGATAACACTTCAAGGGTTGGAACCGCCGACATTCAAGGTACGGGTTTGAGTTTTGAGTAGGCATTATGTAAAGTTATGTGAATCCCTAGGTTAGTTGACCCTAGGATAGGTGTGGATTGAATTTGGTTGTTGCTGTGGATAGTGAATGATTGTATGTATGTGTGTGCTTGATTGAGAATTGTTGTGATATTATAAAGTTAATGGTAATCATTGGTTATGTTGATGATTGATGAAACTTAGGCCGGAGGCCGTGAACGGGGGAAGAAGTCCCCCAAGGGGAAAGTGCGTAATATATAACTAATGTACGTGAATTATTATGTTTGATGATGAGTTTGTTGATTGTGATATGATAATGATGATTTGGTGATGTTGTATGTTGATGAATAATGACGGGAATAGAGTAAATGTATATGATTAAGGTTGAATGAATAATTGTTGAGGTAGATGAGATTATAAGATTAAATGTTGAGGAAATTGAGAATTTTGATTAGGGGTTAAATGATTTATATATAAGATAAGGTCATTAAAATTGGGTTTGTGGGATGAATTGAGGAATGAAATTGATTTAGGTGTGATGTCGGTGATATGTGTTTGATTGATAAAGTACATAAAGGGTAAGATTAGAAATTTGGTGTGTTGCTTTTAGTTTGGATTGAAGTTTTGGAAACACTAAAGTGCTTGTCACATTTTGTGAAAATTTTTTTTTAATGAACTTTGACGGATCATAACTTGAGCCTCGGTTTTCAAAATTGATTAGAATTTGCTTTCAAGGGCTTTAAAATGATATAAAGTTTGAGGAAAATGGATTTTTGTAGAGGAAGTTATGAATGTTTAAAGTTTGAGGTTTAAAACTGATTGCTGCAACTTTGTAAAATTTTCTAAGTATGGGAGTGCATGCGTACGCATACCCCCCATACGCATACATGCCATTCTCTTTGGCACCTATGCATATGCATAAATGTGTATGCCTACGCGAAATGGGCCAAATTGTATTGATGCGTACGCATACATAATGCATGCGTACGCATACACCTTGTTTTGCTAAAAAATGGTTTTTCTTCATTTTTCAAGGGTTCTTTAGCTTTCTAAACATCTCTAGTTACCATTTAAGGGTACTATCTATTAATTAGGCTCCAAGGACTAATAGAGATGTTTAGTAAATTATATTGGTGAAGTTCCATATGAGTTTAGAAGATGGAGACTTAGGCCTAGTATGTAAATTGGACGGAATGGTTATGTAATTTGATGGAGAGTCAGATTGATGAATGAACTCAAGGGATTGAGAAGTGAGGATGGTTGTAACGAATTTGGGACTCCGAGATGAATGGGTTTAGATTGTAAGAGTAATGATCACTGAGAATATAATGAGGGTTCTAGCCTGGCAAGGATGGTGGTTTAATCCCGCTTGCTCAGTGCGTAAAGTATTGTGTAGGGATGGTGGTTTTTTTCCGCTTGCAATGAGGGCGGAGGTTCTATCCCGCTCACGTATTGATGAATTGTTTAGCAAGGGCGGTGGTGTGATCTCGCTTGCATATTGTTTTGTGTTGGGCAAGGATAGTGGTTTAATCCTTCTTGCAGAATGATTTGTGAAATGCAACCTGAGCAAGGATAGTGGTGTAATCCTGCTTGTTCGTGGTGCCCAGTAAGGATGGTGGTTTAATCCCACTTACAGTGGAGGCAAGGACGGTGGTTTAATCCCACTTGCGTGTTTCGAGCAAGGAAGGTGGTTTAATCTCGCTTGTTTATGGAACCTACGGATAAGGATTGTGGTCTAATCCTGCTTATCCCAGTCAGGTCTGGCAACATAACCGACGCGTGAGCTCATGGCCAGTAGGATAGGAATGCATCATTTGTATCTATGTGATATTGTTTGCATGTGTTTATTGTATATGTGGTTTGCCTATGTGATTATTATTGTTTAACTACTATATGTTATACTTTCTGTAATTGAATCTGTTGTGTTTGTTGTTACTGTTTTATTATGAGACCTTGTATATATGGAGGCTGAGATGATATGAGAAGGACTTGAGGTTTATTGGAGAGAGAAAGGTCGAATAAAAACAAAGGTGCATGAGTGCAGTTAGTTGGTATAGCAGACCTTACTATTTTTCTGGTTTAGTATATTTCTAGGCTTGGATTTCTGTTTGTTAGAGTGTTAGGATTGCCTAGAGGATTCGTTTAGTCTTTACATCGTCTCTGCTTTGGAATTGTTACCCCTGCTGAGATCCCCGAAAGCAATGATGTTCTCACCTGTTTCAAGAATTTTCATCTTACAGGTATTAGACGTGATGCACCTTATTGAGCGTGCAGAATTTGCTTTCAGGAAATGAAGATTGTCTTTTGGGAATTTTACTTTTGCTTAGATATTTTATATATTCTCCACTGCTGTATTTTATAACTTGTATATCCTTCTTAGAGGTTGATTTTGGAGAAACAGGATGTATGTTTATATCATACTCTTGGGTTGTATTATATTAACTAGTCGGCCTTATCTTCGTAGGTCAAGGCTAGTGTTGTTCTGTATAATTTTTGGAATTATATATATACTTCGGTCACTTTTGCTTATGTATATCGTCAGCTTCTGAGTTTGATGAAATTTTTTCTTATGTCTTTTCTTCACGGGCTCCTAGTATATCGTATTCCTCCTTTGATATATGTATGTATTTTGTTTTTAGAAGTCGTGATACCTCACCACCGTTGATTTACGACTTAGGCGTAAAGCTCTATGTGGTAGGGTGTTACAATCTCTACCACTTTGAATTCAGGATTTGGGTATTGTGTGATGGGTTGACTGTACCCGTCATTGAGAACCTCTTGAATTGGTGGTTCAAAGAACTCACTCTCTATGCCATTCTCTGCTTTATTGGGGTGTAATTTCCCATAATTGTTTTCCTCCCTTAAAACCTCTGATAAACCCCATTTTTAGGGTTTATCTTGTGATGAATTTAGAGCATTTTGATAACCTTTCCTCACATTTATTCAATGAATTAGCATAGTTTTGTGATTCTCCCCTAATTTGTGCTTGACTACCAAAACATGCTTTTAGACCCTTGATTTGATGATTTTAGTCTTCCTTTGATTCCACTGGATGCCTTGATGTGTTTGTTAGTGATTTCAGATTGAAAAGGGCCAGGAATGGTTCAAAGGAGTGATGAGAAAGCATGCAAAGTGGAGAAATCATGAAAAGCCAAAGATTTGGGATGCGCCCATGGACACGCGCGTGCACTAGACGCCTACGCGTGGATCGAGCAATACTCCAGGGATGCTTACGCGTGCTGTACGCATACTCGTCGATGCCGTACGTGACTTCTTTAATGAAAACGTGCCTAGCGATTTTTGAGGAGCTTCTGGCCCAAATTGGAGTTGAATCTTGGCGGGAAAAGATTAAAAGAGCCAAGGATTGAAGGGGACATCATCACTTCACATCTGGGATCATTCATTACACTTTAGTTTCAGTTTTAGTTTCCTAGAGAGAGAAGCTCTCTCTCCTCTCTAGAATTAGGATTAGGTTTAGGTTAGAATTTGTAGATATAGGTTTTAATCTTTACTTTCATCTACTTTTCCTTTTCAATTCCTTGTTTTTACATCTTGTTCTTCTACTCTTTTGTTGAAGTTTTCTCTATTTTTGTTCCTACACTTTGTTGTGGATCTACTTTTGTTCTTTTATTTTCTTTTAATGCAAGTTGAGGTAATTCATGTTAATTGTGATTTCCTTGATTGTTGTTGTTAATTCTTTGCATTTAATTGTTGTTAGAATTCATTTTTGTTGTGATTTTACTATGCTTTCTTTTTGTACCTTCCAAGTATTTGATAGAATGCTTGGTTGGATTTTAGAGTAGAATTTTATGCTCTTGGCTTGGGATAGTAATTTAGGAACTCTTGAGTTGCTAATGTCCAAGTAATTGATGATTTGGAGCCATTAACTCTAGTTTTCACCAATTGAAATAGTGGAGAGTTAGGACTTATGGACTTGGATTGATATAGCTCATTTGACTTTCCCCTACTACTAGTAAGAGGATGATTTAATGGGATTGATCCTTGCCAATTCTCATATTGTGGTTAGTGATTAGGATAGAGATCCTTGACCACCAAACCTTACCAAGATTGCTTTATCATTTACATTCCATTGACATTTATTTTTCTTATCTCTTATCCAAAACCCCCAAAATATACAACTCATAACCAATAACAAGAACACTACCCTGCAATTCCTTTAAGAGACGACCTGAGGTTTAAATACTTCGGTTATTAGGATTATTAGGGGTTTGTTACTTGTGACAAACAAAATTTTTGCATGAAAGGATTATTGTTGGTTTAGAA
This sequence comes from Arachis hypogaea, assembly GCF_003086295.3. Lineage (NCBI taxonomy): Eukaryota > Viridiplantae > Streptophyta > Magnoliopsida > Fabales > Fabaceae > Arachis > Arachis hypogaea. The sequence goes on from NC_092052.1 coordinate 81,217,926, forward strand.
ACTATACTTGCAACGAGATTTCATTAACGAAATTCTACACCATCAATTTTCCGTTCATCAAAATGGTGCCGATGCCGGGGAGCTTGCAATTGTGTGCCTTTTTATTGGTTATTGTATATATGTGAATATTGTGAATAGGCTTGTCTTTTGCTTGTTTACTAATTTTTGTTAGTTTTATTTTTCTCTTCCACTATGAATTCTCACTTTGGCTATGAGTTTGGTTCAAATTGTGTTGTAGGAAATGTGAACTTCAATGATAACATGCACCGAGGATGAGACACTTCAAGATGGGAGGAGCCTCAAGGAATTGATCACTCCTATTGGCAACAACCTCCGGATACTTATAGGTATAATTCACACCCTAATGCATGCCAATTCAATGGCTATGGTAACTCTTTTTGTGATAATCAAGTACCACCACTATATGCTTATGAACCTTATCCTCAACATGACCATCAACCATGCTCACAAGCCCATTTTTACCAAGCACCTTCTTGTGACCCATATCCATTATATGATTAATTACCCATACCACATCCTTGTGACCATTATGCGCAAAAACCTTTAGAACCACCACAATTCCATTATGATTACCACTAAGAACCACCTCAATACATACCATCTCCATGCCCTTACTAAAAAGAACTACCTTCCTACTATAAACCCTTTCTCCAAAATGATGAACCTTCCTATCCACCCCAAGCCCTAATGGATAAATCTCTAGCTTTGATACCTAAAGGACAAGTGGACATGCAACGGGATACACTTGAGTTTGTAATTAATTTGACTAAGGTAGTGCACACTTTGGCCTACCAATGCTTGAACACTCAAGTTGTTTCCATGGCCACATGTGAAAAACCAAAGGAAGAGCAAACCACGAAGAATCCAGTGAAGAAGGAGGAGTCGGTGGTTGTATTGGAGCAATCGGAGAAACCTATGGTTATTGAAGCAAAGGAAGAAGTAGTTGAAGATTTAGGAGATGCGAACCACCATGTGGGTCTCAACAACCTCCAGAGCATATCAAAATTGAAGAATATAAAGAGGTTGGTAATGATATGGATTCAATCATCAATGCCTTCTTATCAACAATTGAATCCTCTCCTATGGGACATGAAATTTAAGCTATTGAAGACAACTCAACACCAAATGATGTTGGTGATCTCATTGAAGACTCTTCCATCGAATGTGAAGTTGATATGGAAGTAGATTTCACACAACCTCCCAAGTTTGACTTGATTGATGATGAGGAGGAATTAGAAGAAGTCAACAAGAAAGAAGAAGCTGAAAGAATTTGTCAAGAGGTGGAGATACCCAAAGAAGAGCATAAGGAAGTCGACCTCGCATTGTCTAAGTGTGGGGAGGTTTCCCTCCCTAAATCACCGTCCAACACAACATTCAAGTGGGTAAAATTCCTACCCTTAAGCTTTACTTTCTCACTTGAATATGGCTTGATTGAAATGGATGGACAACTTAGAGCTCTTTGTAGAACTAAGAGTAAGAAGGAGATGTGTAGTGGTTGGAAGTTGGGAATTGGGCTCATTGAGGTCAAGTTCTCAAGGCATCGGGACCATGATTGGAAGCATGTTACTTTGTATGGGTCTAGGAAGAAGACTTGGTGTACTAAAGAGAATTCTATATGCCAACCATCCAAACGGAAAATTCATGAAGATCAACTTGAAGACGGGTGCAAAAATAAGATATGGGATCCCAGATCGATGCATGAAGACCAACTATGGGAGCTCATATCTTGGTTGGAACTCCATCCAAACTTGGTGAAGATGGTTGGAATTTCCGTCAACCATTTGAGGAGCAAAGATCCTTGGAGATTCAAGGATGAGTACAAACATAAGCCACCATGACAAAGAGCTTCCCAAGGGTCCAACTTAAGGACTTAAACTAAAAGTGCTAGGTGGGAGACACCCCACCATGGTAAACTCTTTCCACTCTCTTGTAGCTTCGATTAATAAGTGATTTGGGTTACCATTGTAGGTAGTTTTTCTTTTCATGTAGTTGTTTCAATAAATTGGTTGTTGGTTGCTTGTGAAGCAAGCTTCCCTTGCTTGTTTTTGGAAACTCTCAAAAAGCCAAAAAGACTTTTGTAATTTTGCAATTGTGGTTATTTTTGAGTTGTAGGTAGTGTTAAGGAGAGATTTAGCTGTTTTTAATATCTCTGAAAAAAAAAGAGAGGCAGGACGCGTACGCATGCAGTATGCGTGCGCGTCCATACACGGATGCAGCCCCATACATTTTCCAGAGAGTTGGGTAACTGGTGCACGAAATCACAATCACACTTTTGCAATTCCGCACAACTAACCAGCAAGTGTACTGGGTCGTCCAAGTAATACCTTACGTGAGTAAGGGTCGATCCCACGGAGATTGTCGGCTTGAAGCAAGCTATGGTTATCTCGTAACTCTTAGTCAGGATATCAATAATTCTCAGATTTAATTGTAAAAAGTAAAAGAACATGAAATAAATACTTGTTTTGCAGTAATGGAGAAAAAAGGCCTATGGCCACGTTTTTTTTAGCTACGCTTTAAAAGCGTGGCCAAAAGTGATCAGTGGCCACGCTTTGTGAGGGTGGCGACTGAATAGAGATTTAGCTACGTTTTTTCTTGCTACGCTTCAAAAGCGTAGCGAAAAGGGTCAATGGCCACGCTTTTATAAGGGTAGCAATTGATTCGAGATTTGGCCACGCTTTTTTTTCTACGCTTAAAAAGCGTAGCCATAGAGAGAAATAGGCACGCTTTTAAAGCGTGGCGACAGAATTTTGTTATAGGGTCATTTTAAAAGCGTGGCCGTTTCCTCTAACTCTTTTGGCACGCTTCAAAAGCATGGCCAAAAGGTTTCCATAAAAAAAAAGAATTTCAGTGAACTCCCTTCAAAAGTACTAAGTTACCATAATACACCATCTACTCTTCCAAACTTTAACTTTCTCCTTGTCACAAATGCCCTAACACATTCAGATCAGATAACCCTAAGCCCACACACGAAGCGACAATTGCTCTCTAAGCCCTCCAGATCAGACAACCCTAACCTTGTCTTCATTGTGCCTCACGAAGAATCCCCTAACCGCGATGAGGAACATCAGATCGAAGAACCCCTAACCTCTCTTCATTGTGCACTCCCCAAAGAATGTCGTCGGCGTGCGCGATACCTCTGTCGGCAATCCCTCTTCCGGCCCGTAACCCTCCTTTAAGTTTCTTCTCTCTTCTCTCGACACTCTCTCCCGCAAGCTCACTCTGGCTCACCTCTCTCACGGCTGGTCTCGCCGTCGACCCCTCTCTCTCTGGTTTCACGCTTCTCTCGCGCCCATTTCAGACTCAAGCTCATCGCTCTCTGTCACCACCGTCGCAAGCTCTGTCGCGCTCTGTCACCATTGCAAGCTCGTCTTCTTGTGTCGGCCGTCAACGCTTCCTTCGTCGTGAGTTGGTCCTGGGTAGGTGAGTTTCAGCTTCCTTTGGCCCTGTTAAGTCATCAGTATATCTTGAATTTGTTGCTGAAAGTTGAGATTGTTGCTGAAATAATGATTCTGCTAATTTTGTTTTGCTGTAAATCATATTCCGAGAATTGAAGTATAAGTTTTTGTTGCTGAAAGTTATTATACTTAAATTTTTTGTTAAAAATGATCAATGGGCTGAATTTGTTGCTGCTAAGTTGAATTGTTGCTGAACATATCGCTGAGCAATTTTGTTGTTGTTGGATAACGTCACTATTCTTTTAAGTAGCAAGTAGATTTAAACTCTGTAATGAAACCAGTGGGATTTATTTTAAAATTTACAGTTTTTAATATATGAATATTTTAAAAGTGCATGAGTTGGTTGTGGCTGTGTTGTGTTGAATGTGTTAATTAAATTGATTTTATTGTTAAAAAATGAACTAAGTTGCTGTCTTCTTGTTAAGGTTGGTAAATTAGGAACTGGGAGGATGAAATTGAGTTAGATGGAGAAGTGATTGAATTGAGTTACCGCGGCTTGTATCCCTGTTGGCAATTGCTGAGAGGAAGTGTAGAGAGAAGCCCAGCCAGAGCTTCATTGCTTTATCTGCCCTTGTTCCTGGTATAACGTTTCATTTCAGATAAATAAAATGAAGATAAAGGCTGCACCATGACAAAAATCAGTTTGGAACAGTATATTAAATTCTCTTGGTCATTGTTTGCTCCTCTGTCTGTACTTTTCAAGATGGATTGCATCTTCTAAATTATCACTTCTATTGCAATAGTTAATGTTCTATTATTTGGTTTTGCATTGAAATATTGCCTCAAATTAATGATTCTTTAAGCTGATGTTTCTGTGTATGTTATATAGCATTCTAATACAATTGAGCTGGATATTTTGTATTTGCTAACTTGTTTACTCTGTTGTTTCAGGTGTTCACTGCTATGGCATTCATCTTGTTCACAGAAGAGAATGTTGACATTGCTGTTGTTGAGGTAAATTATCTATTTTCTTCACTGGCAATTGCTTCAGGCAAACCTGCTATTAAGTTGTTGTTCTGATTTTGTTGTTTCTTTATTGCGCCCCCTCCCCCCCCAGAAAAAGTCTTGAGATAATATTGGCTTTGTCTAAGCCAACATAATGGATAGTTCTTGATAGTGTTTAATTGTTAATATTGTCTTTATTTTAAAAAATTTAAACCTAAAACTGTGAGATGGCCAAAGTCATAATGCTGTATCTTCATTTAATTCTACAGGCTGGTTTAGGGGGTGCTCGGGATGCAAAGAATGTTATATCCTCAGTTAGGTGTTTCTCTCCATGATCTTATTTTCTCAATAATAAGATATCTAAACTTGAAATGAAATGACGTTTTTCTTGGAGACAAAACACGCTACAACTGCATAGATACTAAATTGAGGACTATTGACAAGGATACAATCTAATTCTTATGTACATGACTAAATGCAATAGTAGCTACATTGAGATTATTTTGTCCTATTCCAATTACTCAATGCTCATTAAAAAGAAGCATATTTAAATTAGCTAGAGAGCTTTCCATCTTTGCCTTTAAGAACTGTCGTTTGTTTAATCCTTGCATTCTATACGTAAAATAGACTAGAAATAGTTATTGATATGAAATATCCTTTCATTTATGTCTTAATTTAAAGCACAATAACATTTTTTGAGAGAAAAATACCCTAAAATGTCTGCAAAGTGGCAAAACAGGGATCTTATGTTGCTGTGACAACTAAATAGGATTTCCTTTTTGTCGGATGGATTGGACCTATCTTCTATTGATTTAGATTTGTGTTAATGTATAAATTTTAAAATTTTATTCTTCATACATAAACACTAGAGCGAAATAAAACTTTTCTCTATATTCTTGGTACAGAGATGTTTATCTTTTACAATTTTATTACCATTATGGACAATATTGTTTATCTTTTCTCTATATTCATGGTATGCCAATGGCTGCACTAATTTACTAATTTACTAATTTGTTTACTAATTTGAAGGATAAAGGCTGCACCACATACTCCCCTTAGGCTACGTGATGATCCTGAGGTGAATACCCTATATATATTAGGTTGAAATTTCATAAAATGGATTGCATAACTAATGATTGGTTTCATTTCTTTTTTCTCAGACAGGTTCCATTTTAGAGAAACTTACAGAGGAGAACTTACGGGACTGGGGGCTTTTGCAAGACTTCTATCGTTTTGTGAAGGTAACGGAGCTTGTATAGTTTCTTTTTTAGGTTGTTTGTACAATCAAGCATTACATTAATTTATCCTGGAAGCTCAGAGACAGGTAGGAGAGATATACCTAAATGAAAAGAGTTCAAGATCTCATCAAATTATCAGATTGATGTGTGCCTTTCCATTTCTGTAATTAAATTCTTGTACTTTTTATATCTTAAAAAATAATTAAAAAAAAGCTCCTAATATTGAAATTGTATTGTTTTAGACAATAGAAAGTTCTGCCAAGGAATTCTTTGGGCAAAGGTAACTCAGCCACCCTAGCTGCCAGCGTGGTATGCTTATAAATTCCTTGTTGTGCATGTTAATTACCTTGACTTTTATTCCATTGCTTTACTTTCAGTTTTCTCCTTCTAATATATACCATATTTCCTCCTATTTTTGTATGAACGGCATGCAAATAATGTGTTTCTTTTTGATAAATAATTTTGATCAAATAATGCAAGGTTTCTTCTATGAAGACTGCTGAACCTACTGTTAATGGTATAAATTTGTTGTTTTTAATTATAATTTTTTATCAAATATGAAGTGTGTAGTTGAGTTGCTTAATTTTATTAGATAGAGAAACATTCTTGTGCCTTTCTATTCAATAGCTTTTGAGAGCTATGATGGTTCATGATATGGTGGTATTCAGAACCTTTGTGATAAAGATTTTTAGAGTTTGATCCTTATTGCCCCAATCCTAAAATTGTATTTTAGCGCAATATATGGGTAGACCTCTGCATTGTCCATGCAATAAGCCCAAAATAAGTGGTTGTGAGGGGCATGCATATTAGATATAAAAGTATTTACATGCCTCTACTGAACAACTTAAGTTTTTGGAAAAGTTGCTTCAATGATAAATTTTACTAGTTTGAATGAATTGATATAGGTATTTGATTACAGGCTTATGATAGTTGTAAATTCTATTAGGCATTGAAAGACTTTGGTTTGGTTTTCGTTGTATAGGTGGAACTCATGCAATTCAAGGAATTCCTAAAATAATTTTGATAAATCTCTTGGAGAAGAGGTAATTTTATTTCTATCATGTCTACTGCTGCTTCCCTTGCATGTGTTTCTTTTTGCAATTCATATTTGAATACTGCCAAAAATGTGGTTGCAGATAAGAGCTAGCCTAAATGAGCATTTTGGTTCCTGCAGGGAGATCTCGAGGGTGTCAGTCCCAAAAGATTTTGATAGTGTTTATTATTAATTTGACAGAGTGTGGCGTTGGCTTTGATATGATAATTAACTAAAAGTTTGATTTCTTTATCCATTTATTTATTATTAATTTTTATTATTTATAGCTTGAGAATGAGGACATGCTCTATCTACTTTCTATTGATTTTTGGTTATCACTGCTAGTATTTAACAGGTTATGGTGGTTGATGCTGAGGCATACACCTATGATGATGAGGTCATCAAGAAAGTTGAAGCAATGGGGAAGCCCGAAAATCCTGAAGAAGAAAGCTAATGTGGAAACTACTAGAGCCATAAAACATCATCAAGAAAGCTGAAGCAATGGGGAAGCCCGAAAATCCTGAAGAAGAAGCTACTGTGGAAACTACTAGAGCCATAAAACATCATCAAGAAAGCTGAAGCAATGGGGAAGCCCGAAAATCCAGAAGAAGAAGCTACTGTGGAAACTACCAGAGCCATAAAAGCTTCTCAGTTGTTGCTAAATGCCATTGAAATCCTGAAGAAGAAGCTGGATGCATGCTGTACGTCTCTGAGCACATAGTGGAGGCTGATGATTAGTTTGCTGAATTGGGTCCACATATGTGAGGAGGTTGATCAAAATTATTGTTAGATAGGATGGCAAAGTTATTGGAATTGTAATTCATGTATTAGGAATACATTGCGTATTTATCATTTTTATTTTTGATATTTTGTCATACTGTCATGTGATTAAACATTTTTTTGGTGAATGTTTATGTATGTTGGATTAGTGGATTTAAAATTATTGGTCATTGTCTAAATTTTAAAATTATCTATTAATTTTGTAAGGTTTTATTACAAAGATTAAAAGAAAACTATAGGTTACTGAATAAAGTTTTTGCCAGGCTTTAAAAGCGTAGCCATATTGTACAGCAATAATCAATTGGCACGCTTTGAAAGCGTAGCTGTATGTCTTGCTATTGGCACGCTTTAAAAGCGTAGCTGTATCTCTCTCTATTGGCACACTTTAAAAGCGTAGCCATATGTCTCTCTATTGGTACGCTTGAAAAGCGTAGCCATATCTTGTTATTGGCACGCTTTAAAAGCGTAGCCATATATGGCACATATGGCCACGCTTTTAAAGCGTGGCGATCTTTAAAAGCGTCGCAAAAAATAAAGCGTGGCGATAGGTCACCAAAAGCGTGGCGATAGAGCAACCGGCACCCTTGCAGTTGTGACCCTTTCAAAAGCGTGCCGATAGCTCAAAAAGCGTGGCGAAAAGCTATCGCTATGCTTTTTTTGACTTTTCACCACGCTTTAAAAGCGTAGCAAAAGGCATGTTTTCTTGTAGTGACACCATCAATTTTCCGTTCATCAAAATGGCGCCGATGCCGGGGAGCTTGCAATTGTGTGCCTTTTTATTGGTTATTGTATATATGTGAATATTGTGAATAGGCTTGTCTTTTGCTTGTTTACTAATTTTTGTTAGTTTTATTTTTCTCTTCCACTATGAATTCTCACTTTGGCTATGAGTTTGGTTTAAATTGTGTTGTAGGAAATGTGAACTTCAATGATAACATGCACCGAGGATGAGACACTTCAAGATGGGAGGAGCCTCAAGGAATTGATCACTCCTATTGGCAACAACCTCCGGATACTTATAGGTATAATTCACACCCTAATGCATGCCAATTCAATGGCTATGGTAACTCTTTTTGTGATAATCAAGTACCACCACTATATGCTTATGAACCTTATCCTCAACATGACCATCAACCATGCTCACAAGCCCATTTTTACCAAGCACCTTCTTGTGACCCATATCCATTATATGACTAATTACCCATACCACATCCTTGTGACCATTATGCGCAAAAACCTTTAGAACCACCACAATTCCATTATGATTACCACTAAGAACCACCTCAATACATACCATCTCCATGCCCTTACTAAAAAGAACTACCTTCCTACTATAAACCCTTTCTCCAAAATGATGAACCTTCCTATCCACCCCAAGCCCTAATGGATAAATCTCTAGCTTTGATACCTAAAGGACAAGTGGACATGCAACGGGATACACTTGAGTTTGTAATTAATTTGACTAAGGTAGTGCACACTTTGGCCTACCAATGCTTGAACACTCAAGTTGTTTCCATGGCCACATGTGAAAAACCAAAGGAAGAGCAAACCACGAAGAATCCAGTGAAGAAGGAGGAGTCGGTGGTTGTATTGGAGCAATCGGAGAAACCTATGGTTATTGAAGCAAAGGAAGAAGTAGTTGAAGATTTAGGAGATGCGAACCACCATGTGGGTCTCAACAACCTCCAGAGCATATCAAAATTGAAGAATATAAAGAGGTTGGTAATGATATGGATTCAATCATCAATGCCTTCTTATCAACAATTGAATCCTCTCCTATGGGACATGAAATTTAAGCTATTGAAGACAACTCAACACCAAATGATGTTGGTGATCCCATTGAAGACTCTTCCATCGAATGTGAAGTTGATATGGAAGTAGATTTCACACAACCTCCCAAGTTTGACTTGATTGATGATGAGGAGGAATTAGAAGAAGTCAACAAGAAAGAAGAAGCTGAAAGAATTTGTCAAGAGGTGGAGATACCCAAAGAAGAGCATAAGGAAGTGGACCTCGCATTGTCTAAGTGTGGGGAGGTTTCCCTCCCTAAATCACCATCCAACACAACATTCAAGTGGGTAAAATTCCTACCCTTAAGCTTTACTTTCTCACTTGAATATGGCTTGATTGAAATGGATGGACAACTTAGAGCTCTTTGTAGAACTAAGAGTAAGAAGGAGATGTGTAGTGGTTGGAAGTTGGGAATTGGGCTCATTGAGGTCAAGTTCTCAAGGCATAGGGACCATGATTGGAAGCATGTTACTTTGTATGGATCTAGGAAGAAGACTTCGTGTACTAAAGAGAATTCTATATGCCAACCATCAAAACGGAAAATTCATGAAGATCAACTTGAAGACGGGTGCAAAAATAAGATATGGGATCCCAGATCGAAGCATGAAGACCAACTATGGGAGCTCATATCTTGGGTGGAACTCCATCCAAACTTGGTGAAGATGGTTGGAATTTCCGTCAACCATTTGAGGAGCAAAGATCCTTGGAGATTCAAGGATGAGTACAAACATAAGCCACCATGACAAAGAGCTTCCCAAGGGTCCAACTTAAGGACTTAAACTAAAAGTGCTAGGTGGGAGACACCCCACCATGGTAAACTCTTTCCACTCTCTTGTAGCTTCGATTAATAAGTGATTTGGGTTACCATTGTAGGTAGTTTTTCTTTTCATGTAGTTGTTTCAATAAATTGGTTGTTGGTTGCTTGTGAAGCAAGCTTCCCTTGCTTGTTTTTGGAAACTCTCAAAAAGCCAAAAAGACTTTTGTAATTTTGCAATTGTGGTTATTTTTGAGTTGTAGGTAGTGTTAAGGTATGGTTATCTCGTAATCACAATCACACTTTTGCAATTCCGCACAACTAACCAGCAAGTGTACTGGGTCGTCCAAGTAATACCTTACGTGAGTAAGGGTCGATCCCACGGAGATTGTCGGCTTGAAGCAAGCTATGGTTATCTCGTAACTCTTAGTCAGGATATCAATAATTCTCAGATTTAATTGTAAAAAGTAAAAGAACATGAAATAAATACTTGTTTTGCAGTAATGGAGAACAGGTTGAGGTTTTGGAGATGCTCCATCTTCTGAATATCTGCTTTCCTACTGTCTTCTTCTTCATGCATGCAAGGCTCCTTCCATGGCAAGCTATATGTTGGTGGATCACCGTTGTCAATGGCTACCATCCGTCCTCTCAGTGAAAATGGTCCAAATGCGGTGTCACCACAGGGCTAATCATCTGTTGGTTCTCACTCATGTTGGAATAGGATCCATTGATCCTTTTACGTCTGTCACTACGCCTAGCACTCGTGAGTTTGAAGCTCGTCACAGTCATCCCTTCCCAGATCCTACTCGAAATATCATAGACAAGGTTTAGACTTTCCGGATCTCAGGAATGGCCGCCAATAATTCTAGCCTATACCATGAAGGTTCTAATCTTAGATTAGAAACCCAAGAGATATGCACTCAAGCTATTGCAGATAGAATGGAGGTGGTTGTCAGGCACGCATTCATTGGTGAGAATAATGATGAGTGTCACGGATCATCACATTCATCAAGTTGAAGTGCGAGTGAATATCTTAGAATAGAAACAAACGTGATAGAATGAAAAACAGTAGTAATTACATTAATTTCTCGAGACACGGTAGAGCTTGATAAACCCATATTTTATGATATATATTGTGCTTAATTCAAGAGATTTATTCAATCCTTCACCCACTTATTCATGTAAATTGCATGGTTTTACTTTCCCTTCCTTATTATGTGATATATGTGAAATACATGTTTTCTATGCTTTGAAATTATTTATTTTGATTACCTTTTATTACCATTCGATGCCGTGATTTGTGTGTTGAGTAGTTTCAGATCTTCTAAGGCAGGAATGACTTAAAAGATGGAAAGGAAACATACAAAAATGGAAGGAAAGCACAAAAGGGAGTTTTTGAAGAAACTGGCAGCGACGCGAATGCATGGACAACGCGGCCGCATGCCTAGCGCGAAAAGACAGCGACGCGAACGCGCGCCATGAGCAGAACACAGATGACGCGGACGCATGACCGAAGCGAATGCGTGATAATGAAAACTCCAGATGACGCGACCGCGTGACCCACACGGACTCATGACAGACGCCACGCACCAGAAATTATAGAAAACGCTCCTAGCGATTTCTAAAGCCTTTTTTGGCCCAGATCCAAGTCCAGAAGGCACAAATTATAGGTTATGAAGTGAGAGAATGCATCCATTCAAAAAGGGAGATCTCCAATTTCACTTTTCATAGTTTAGATGTAGTTTTTAGAGAGAGAGGTTCTCTCCTCTCTCTTAGGTTTTAGCATTAGGATTTCTTGTTATTTCAATTTAGTATTCCGACTCTTTATTAGGTTCAATATTCCTCTTTTGCTTTCAGATCTTTTAAAGCTTTCTTTCAATTACTTTTGTTGCCAAATTGGCTTATGAACCATTCATGTTTAGATTTGATTTTCTATTTAATATAATTTGAGGTATTTTAGTTTATGATTATTTTATTCTATTTATGAATGCTCTTAATTTAATTTAGATATTTTCTTCCTTTTGGCTTTGGTTAAGTAATTGGTAACACTTGAGTTGTCAAACTCAGCAGTGGTTGAAATTGGCAGATTCCTAATTGGTAACACTTGGTAACTCTTTAGAGCTCCTCACCCCCAACCATGGGGTTTAGAGATTCATGCCGTAGAGAATACAATATGAAACGTGTAAAGTGTCATGAGGTGTGTAAATACAATAGCAAATGGTCCTATTTATAGAAAACTAGTAGCCTAAGGTTTACAGAAATGAGTAAACGATGCAGAATCCACTTCCGGGCCCACTTGGTGTGTGCTTGGGCTGAGCATTGAAGCTTTCATTTGTAGAGACTTTTCTTGGAGTTAAACGCCAGCTTTTGTGCCTGTTTGGGCGTTTAACTCCAGCTTTTATGCCAGTTTTGGCGTTTTGACGCCAGAATTTTTATGCTGAATTGGAACGCCGGTTTGGGCCATCAAATCACGGGCAAAGTATAGACTATTACATTGCTGGAAAGCCCAGGATGTTTACTTTTCAATGCAATTGAGATGCGCCAATTGACCTTCTGTAGCTCCAGAAAATCCACTTCGAGTGCAGGGAGGTCAGAATCCAACAGCATCTGCAGTCCTTTTTCAACCTCTGAATCAGATTTTTGCTTAGGTCCCTCAATTTCAGCCAAAAAATACTTGAAATCACAGAAAAACACACAAACTCATAGTAAAGTCCAGAAATATGATTTTTGAATAAAAACTAATAAAAACATAATAAAAACTAACTAAAATATACTAAAAACATACTAAAAACAATGCCAAAAAGCGTATAAATTATCCGCTCATCAGCAACCCTTGCGCAAACATTAAGCTTCTAGCACAAATCTCTTGCACACGTATGCGTACAGCACGCATATGCATCGATTGCATTTAAAAGAAGGCACATGCACGCGTACATGACGTGTACGCATCGATGCGCTGATACAGTTCCCATACATATGACCCGAGAGTTGTGCTAACTCCGGGCCAACATGAAGCCTCTGGCCCAATTCCCAACCCACGTGGATGCGTACATCACGCTTACGCATCCATGCCCACACTCCCATACACACAGACGCACATAAGACGCGTCTGTATCTATCCCTCTTTTCGCCCACCCACACGGACGTGTACAGTACGCGCACGCTTGGATTCAAAAACTTTAACCCCAGGGACGCGATGAACCCTAGTGCAATCGCGCACCCTAACCAGTCTCACCTCTAATGCTCCCTCTCCTTTCCCCTCTCCCTAACCCCAAGCTGCCATAGCTGCCATCGCAACCAACCGCCGGCGACCTCACAGCCACCGCCGTCATCTTCTTCTCTCCTCTCTTTCTTTCTTCCTCATTTTTTCTCTCTCACCGTTTCTCTTCTCACCTCTATCTCTCCTTCTCGTTCTCTGCTCTCCGTCCGGTGACTTACCGCCGGTGAGCACCCCAACCCTTCCCTCTATTTCTCCTCTCCCTCAGTTACCACCCATTTCTATCAGAACAGCACCCACACCGCTGCCCTGCTCTCTACACCGCACCTTCGCTCTTCACCCTCTGTTCTGCGTCACCTCTGTGCCGCCGTGAGGTCCGTCGCTGCCACCACTACTGGGCAGTGCTGTCATCAACCATCCCTTCCCTCTATCTTTTTGATTCTACTTGCTGCTTCCAGGTTCACCATTCTCCTGCCTCCATTGCTCTGTTCTCTTACTATTTTAATTAATTTTGTTTGTTAATTTTAGTTAGTTAGTTGATTAATTTTGGTTATTAGGATAGATAGATATGCATGTGGTTAGGTAGCTAGGTTGTGGTTAGAAGATTCTAGGCCTGATAAGTGCTCCGTTCCTGTTTACTTTGTGTATGTTACTTGCTTGGCTGTTGGTGAATGGTGAGTTGTTTTGTGTATATATTGCCTCTGCAATGCTGTTTCTAATTTCAAGCCTTGCTTATTTCCTGCTGCCCTGCCTGATTAGTGCTGCCCGAGACATATGAATTCGTTGATTGTTTTGCCTGTTTGATATGTTGAACTCATATGACTGTTTTTGCTGCTTTTCATTATCCAGGAACGTCCGATTTACTGCCAGAATGCTGCCCAAATTTTTAGAAATTGTTTTGTTCTTCAACTTGCACCCTAGGCATTGAACTTGGCCCTTTTGATTTAAGATCTACCTATCTTACACCAAGCTCAATTCCTAGGTTGATTTGGTTAGCATTTCCATGTTTGTTTTATTTCCCGTGATATGTATTTAACCTTCATATGCTTTCACTTTTCAAGTTGAATCAAATGCTTTGTGACTCATGCTAAGCCATCATTTGATCTTGACTTGCATTTTTTCTTGAATTTGGTTCATACAATTGCAATATTTGGTGCATTCTACTAGTGTAACCCCTTTTGAGAATTATCTTCAAAGTACCTTTGATTGCACTAGTGCATGTTTCACCTTTTGCAACACCAATTATTGCACATTCAGTGACCATGACATTGATTGGTGACTTGCTTTCAATTAATTGCTCTTGTTGCAATTTCATATTTCATCATCAATGACTACATCTTCCTTATGATTGTGAGAATCCTTGTATTCCATACTTTGTGAATTTATTTTGCTTGAGCCAATAACCGTCATATCACTAATCTGTGAACCGGTCTTCCAACTTCTAACTCGTTTAACCAGCTAACTTTTCTTTTCACTTTCAAACTAACCCTTTTACCATTATTTTGGGTATGACGCTTATTGAGCTTAATAAACGAGCATTGTGGAATTTTTTGCTTGAATTCTTGGTTTATGGCCTTGTTTTGAATTCTGATCTTTGTTGTTTGTATTCCAAGTTTTCATCCTTTTTACCTCACATCATGATCACATGTCAATCCTCTTATTTTATACATATGTCATTCTTTGCTTTCTATTCCTCTACTTGGCCTAATTGTTGATATCCTGTCATATTTGTTTTTCAGGATGGCTAACAAAGGGAAAGCCAAGGTTACCTCAAGAAAGAGGAAGAAACCTCAAGCCTCTACTTCTCCTTTCATGGCCTATGCAGAGAACCTAATTAATGACAAGGAGAAGGCCGATCTGTTGCTACCCACCAGGGACATAGATAGGTTCCCTAACCTATACTGTGAGCTCCGCTTCCTGAGCTACAATAAAAAGAACCTAAATATAGAAAAGAAGTTGGCCATCCCATCCGACCTGAGGCTGACCATTAACAGTCGTATTGAGAGAATGGGCCAGGATTTCATTGATAGGGAGCTGGATAGAGTGAACAGATCTTTGGTTCAAGAGTTTTATTGCAATTTCTTCAGACACACCCTTGAGTCAGTTCTCATCAGAGGCAGCCCAGTGCCAATCACAGAGGTCGCTATTGAGGATGCACTCAACTGTAGGCCTAAGACCAGTGACACAGATGCATTTGACCAGGATGAGGTGGAGCTGCATTGCATGACATTCGATTATAATGCCCTATGGAGTGTAGTGGCCACCCCGGATGCCCCTTGGGTGATGGATTCTGACAACAAGAAGTCCAAAGGGATGCAATTCACTTTTCTGACTAGAGAGGCCAGGACGTGGCAGCAGATTTTTGCCCATTACGTCATGCCGACCACCCACTTTATAGAGATTCCGGTAGCCATGCTTGTCCTAATCAGTTGCGTTCTGGAGGGGAAGGAGGTGTACTTCGCCTAGCTGATTAGGAGGTTTATGTCGTGCGCTCACACCCGTGGCTCATTCCCATTTTCGACATTGGTCACTCAGATGATCCAGAGAGCCGGTGTGTCGTGGCTAGCAGAGGATGTGTCTCCACCCCCTCTCCTCCCCTGAGAAGGAGGACGTGATGATTCCATGGGGGGCATGGGTGCACAAGAAGCCTCTATCACGGCATAGATCCTGAGCCAGAGCGGCAGTAGAAGGAGCTGGACCTTCTTCCACATCAGCAGCAGTAGAACACTCTTCAGCAGCACCATCAGTAGTCCTTTTACCACTACCAGCACCCCAGTCGGAGGCACCTCTACAGACGCATGCTACCCCAGAGACATAGCAGCCTCCCGAGGAGCCACAGCCTCAGCCCCAGTAGCCAGACGCGACTGTTAACCCTCATCCTGAGCCAAAGCACTAGCATCGAGGACGATGCTTGATCTTAAGTGTGGGGAGGTCACCGTCATCGCCGTCGGTGGATAGCTATCTTGGTGAACATTTTCGGACATCTATCTCCTATTTATGCTATTTTATCTTAGTTTATGTTATTTTGCTTCATTTTGCACTTTTTGGATTATTGTATATACTAGTATTGTGGACACCTTTTGTTCAACTTGTTGGACTTGCACTTTTGCTTTATATAGTTATTTTAGCTTGTTTTAGCCTTTTGGTTGTGATTAGAAAAATATTGTGGATTGTTGAGACCTAGTTGACCCTTTTTTACATATAAAACCATTTTGATTGAAAAAGGGATTAACTAAGGAATTTTTAGAATTTCTCAATCACGATATTGCATTTAGCATAAGCTTAGTCAAAACAATGAAATTTTTCAAAGAATTTATCTATAAGGCACCACCCCAATTGATTGAAAAATTTTGTGGAACTTGCTTGAATTCTATATTTTGTGAAGTATGCTTTGAGCTAAGAACACAAGCTTGTGAGATTTGAGCCTATTGATGTGGTTACATCTTATAACCACTTATTTTCCTTTCTTGTGTGCATTGTTCTCTTCTTATGATTGTAATCCTTGATTTGCCTAATTCTATATGTCCATTTATTCCTTGTATTCATGCATTTATATGATTGAGGCCATTGCTTTATTAGCTCACTTACTCAAATAGCCTTACCTTTTATTCTCCATTGTTAACCAATTTTGAGCCTACGCTTAACCTAATTATTCTTTATTTTAGGATATTACAAGCCTAAAGCGGAAAACAATAAAAGTCCCTTGTTTGGATCTTTGATTAGCTTAGGCTAGTGAGAGTGTTTATTATTCAAGTTTGGGTAGATTTGTGAACATTTGTTGGGATAAGAGGGTGTTTTGTATTTCTATATTTGGGAATTGGATGCATACTCATGTATTGATTAAATGTATAGACCTTGTGCATTGATGATGTTGTATAAAGTTTGAAAGAAAGAAAAATGAGAAAAAACAAAAGAAAAAGGAAAAGAAAAAAATAGAAAGAAAAAGAGAAAGAAGAAAAACAATAAAAAGGGGACAAAATGCCCCAAAGTAAAGTTCAATAAGAGTCAATGCATAAGTGTTGTGAAATGAAAAAGAAAATGCATGAGTATGTGAAAAAGTGAATGATGGGTAGTTAGGTTAGCACTTAATTGTATAGGTTATTATATAGGTTAGGTGGGAAAGTCTAGGCTAATCAAAGATTCAAATTCTAGTCTACTTAACCATATATGATCCCACCTTGACCCTAGCCCCATTACAACCTTTGAGAAAGACCTCATGATATTTGTATGCATGCATTGAATAATTGTTGATTGTTAGATGAAGAACAAATTTTGGAAAGTGTGGGGAGGTTGATAAACCCATTTTTAGGGTATATCTTGTGATGAATTTAGAGCATTTTGATAACCTTTCCTCACATTTATTCAATGAATTAGCATAGTTTTATGATTCTCCCCTAATTTGTTCTTGAGTGCGAAAACATGCTTTTAGACCCTTGATTTGATGATTTTACTCTTCCTTTGATTCCACTGGATGCCTTGATGTGTTTGTTAGTGATTTCAGATTGAAAAGTTCCAGGAATGGATATAAGGAGTGAAGAGAAATCATGCAAAGTGAAGAAATCATGAAAAGCCAAAGATTTCGGATGCGCCCATGGACGCGCGCGCGCACTAGACGCCTACGCGTGAATCGCACAATACTCCAGGCATGCGTACACGTGCTGCACGCGTACGCGTCGATGCCACACGTGACTTCTTTAATGAAAACGTGCCTGGCGATTTTTGAGGAGCTTCTGGCCCAAATTGGAGTTGAATCTTGGCGGGAAAAGATTAAAAGAGCCAAGGATTGAAGGGGAAATCATCACTTCACATCTGGGATCATTTATTACACTTTAGTTTTAGTTTTAGTTTCCTAGAGAGACAAGCTCTCTTTTCTCTCTAGAATTAGGATTAGGTTTAGGTTAGAATTTCTAGATCTAGGTTTGAATCTTTACTTTCATCTACTTTTCCCTTTCAATTCCTTGTTTTTACATCTTGTTCTTCTACTCTTTTGTTGAAGTTTTCCCTATTTTTAATCCTACACTTTATTGTGGATCTACTTTTGTTCTTTTATTTTCTTTTAATGCAAGTTGAGCTAATTCATGTTAATTGTGATTTCCTTGATTGTTGTTGTTAATTCTTTGCATTTAATTGTTGTTAGAATTCATTCTTCTTGTGATTTTACTATGCTTTCCTTTTGTGCCTTCCAAGTGTTTGATAGAATGCTTGGTTGGATTTTAGCATAGAATTTTATGCTGTTGGCTTGGGATAGTAATTTAGGAACTCTTGAGTTACTAATGTCCAAGTAATTGATGATTGGGAGCCATTAACTCTAGTTCTCACTAATTGAATTAGTGGAGAATTAGGACTTATGGACTTGGATTGATATAGCTCATTTGACTTTCCCCTACTACTAGTTAGAGGATGATTTAATGGGATTGATCCTTCGCAATTCTCATATTGTGGTTAGTGATTAGGATAGAGAACCTTGACCACCAATCCTTGCCAAGACCATTTTATCATTTACATTTCCATTGCCATTTATTTTTCTTGTCTCTTATCACAAACCCCCAAAATATAAAACTCATAACCAATAATAAGAACACTACCTTGAAATTCCTTTGAGAGATGACCCGAGGTTTAAATACTTCGGTTATTAGGATTGTTAGGGGTTTGTTACTTGTGACAAACAAAATTTTTGCATGAAATGATTATTATTGGTTTAGAAACTATACTTGCATGAAAGGAGATCATGATTCTTGATATGAATAATGATATGATGGCTAATGAGATGATGGCTCTTGGTATGAGTAAAAGGAGCATGGTTCATGGTATGGATAGAGAGGTGGTGGTTCTTGATATGAGTAAGGAGGGGATAAGGATGGAATTTTTTACAAAATTTCCTCTGCTATTTGCTCCAATTCATGGCAGGCAAGATCAAAAGATGATGGTTCTTGATATGAACAGAAAGAAGATGGTTTTTGTTAGGGATAGAGAGGTGGTGATTCTTGGTATGAATATGGAGATGGTGGTTCTTGATATGAGTAAGGAGATGATGGTTCTTGGTAGATGGAATATGGAACATTGACATCTCCTTGCTCTTGACCTTGCCAACCAAAATCTGGATAATTCCTCCATCCATAGTAATTTGAATCACTCCTTGGGTGTGAGTAGTAACCCATGTAATCCCTCTCCATGATTGTTCCTCAACACAAAACACCAAACAAAATTAAACGCACTAGGTGGTAAACAGAAAAGCAAGGAAGAAAGAACAAAATAATTTTTTTTTGATAAATAAAAAGAATAATAAAGAAAAGATAAAAATGAGATAAAATGTAAAGGAAAAAAATGAAAATCAAAGAAAAATAAGATAAAATAAGCAATTAACTAAAAGAATTCGAAAATAAGGATGAAAGATTTACTTAAAATTTTTGAAAATTTAAAAAGAAAAGGTTTTAAAAGTTTTTGAATTTCAAAAGGGATAAAAAGAAAAAAACTAAAGAAATACCAAACTTAAAATTTGAATTTAAATGAAAAATCAAATAACTAGAATCAATGAAGAGATAAATAAGATAAAGATCAAGAATCAAGAAAGATAAACAAGATATGATTTGAAAATTTTAAAAAGAGAATTAATTAAGAAGAAAAAGAAAAAAATTAAAATTTTTGAAATTTAAAAAGAAATATTAAAAGACCCCGAACTTAAAATTTGAAATTAAATAAAGATAACATAACTTAAAACAAAATTTTGAAAATAAAGAGAAGGATAAATAAGATAAGTTAAAAAATTTAAGGAAAAAAATAAACTAATAACAAAAAAAAATGAAGAGAAAATCAAGATAAAATCGAAAATCAAGAGGAAGTCGAGAATCAAGGAAAAGATAAATAAGATAATGATAAAAAATCAAGAAAGAGAACTAGATATGATTCAAGAATTAAAAAAAAATAATTAAAAGAAAAAGTAACGGGACACCAAACTTAAAATTTAAAATTAAATCAAAATAAGATAACAAGAAAAATTCAAAAATTTAAAAGGGAAAGATAAACAATATTAATTTTAAAAATTTAAAGGAGAAACACTAGAAGAACACCAAACTTAAAATTTTGAAATCAAATAAGAGAAAATAATGAAAAAAATTGAACAAAAAGAAAGGAAACAAGATCAATTTTCGAAAATCAGGAAGAACAATAATTAAACAAAAACTACCAAAAATATCTAATCTAAGCAGCAAGACAACTGGTAGTTTGTCAATCTCAAACAATCCCCGGCAATGGCGCCAAAAACTTAGTGCACAAAATTAGAACTCGCACAACTTCACCAGCAAATGCACCGGGTCGTCTAAGTAATACCTCGGGTGAGTGAGGGTCGATCCCACGAGGATTGTTGGATTGAGTAAGCAATAGCTATCTTGTTGGACTTTGTCAGGAAAATAATAAAAGAAGGGTTGTTGTATGCGCATAAAGCAAAATAATAAAGAAAATAAAGAAAGCAATTAAAGAATTGATAAAAAGATAATATATGGAAGCAGTTAAAGTTTCGGAGATGCTTATCGTTCTGGATTGATACTTCTTACTAACTATTTTAACAATGAAAGATTCATTCCTTGAAAAACTATAAATGATTAAATCCCAATTCCTTGGAAATTTAATCTCCTCTGATTTTCATCAAAAGCCAGGGTCAGTGGTCATTCGATTCGAATGAGGGTGAAGTTTAGCATTTTAGTTTAGCACGACAAAAACATTAATTACCCAAAACTGACAGGATTTCATGTAACATATCCCAATCAGCCGCAGGTAACCCTCAGTTTAGGAGGAATGTTTTCAAGCTGTAACTCAAGAGACCATGGTCAGAGTATCACAAAGAGTTCATGTAGAATCAGGATCATACTTCAGTTCCACCCCAGATTCTTAGGATTAAGAATGAAAACAACACCTTAGAATTGAATCAAATATTAATTAAAAGAGAAAAGTAATAATATTAATCCATAGGAATAAGCAGAGCTCCTAACCTGAACCAAGAGGTTTAGTTACTCATATTTTGCAGATAAAACTAAAAGAAGATCTGAAATAATGTCTCCCCTCCCGGGAAGCGTGATCTTCAGGAGGAAGGAAGTCCCTTATTTATAGTAAAAACCTCTAAGACTAAACCTAAAAGATGTTAATATAAATTTAAAAGTTATAAGGATAAGATAAAATAAGCTAAGGAGTGCTAAAATCCACTTTGGGGCCCACTTGGTGAGTGTTTGGGCTGATGCCTGGTGTTCAACTTGGATTTTGGGTGTTGAACACTGGTCCCTACTCCCTGGCTGGCATTTAACGCTAGTTTTGGGCGTTTAACGCTAGTTTTGGCATTCATTCGAAAAAAGAAGTAAAAAATATTATATAATGCTGGAAAGCTCTGAAAGTTAGCTTTCCAACATCGTTGAGACTGTGTCAATTGGACCTTTAAAACTCAAGATATGCTCATTGAAATGCACAGAGGTCAAGATTTAACAACATCTGCTATCCTTTCTTCGTCCCTGAATAAGATTCTGGCAATTTTCCCAAAAATCACCTAAAATCATAGAAATAACACAAAAACTCAAAGTCGCATCCAAAGATGAATTTTGCACTAAAACATAGTAAAAATAATAAAATCTGACTAAAAACAACTAGAAAATGCTATGAAAAAGGGTATAAAATGCTCACCCATAAAAAGCAAATGGGCTTATTGAATATGAGGCTCTTTGGTCAAACTATGATTTTTTAAAAACAACCTCATTGTTTGTGAAGTAGCCCGGAATAGAATTTTTTGAACCAGGTTCAGTTCTTGAGGAAGATGCATTTCCAACAAAATATGGCTTTTCAAAGGCAGCATCATAGTTAGAAAAATATCCAAGACTAGATTTATCAAATTAGGGTTTTATTTTTGAAGATGATGCCATAATTTTAGCAAAAGGTTTTTCAAAAATTACATCATTTTTTATTACGTATCCCAAACCTAATTTTTCATACAATGGTCTTTGATTAGCAAGTAGTTTGTCCAAGTTGCTTCGACTATGTGCAAATTTTGCTAAATCATTATTCAACCTTTTAATCATTTTATTTAATCTTTTATTTTTAGCAACAAGTTCTTGAGAAGGATCAACAATGCACTTTCCTTTAAACTTTTCAATTTCAGATTTCAAAAATCTATTTTCTTCAACAAGGTCAATAGCACATTTGGTCTCCTTCACCTTTTCCTTCAAAAAATCATTTTTAGCTTTCAAAACATCATTTTCAGATTTGCATTTGTTGTATTTATTCAGTAATTTTTCAGAATGGTGAGTGAGATCATTAACAATAACATATAAATCTTCAAGAGATAAATCATACTAATTTACCTCTTCTAGTTGATCTTCACCACCCATGAAATAGACTTGAACTTCATATTCGAAGTCCTCTTCCTCATCCAAATCATTTTCTTGATCTTCTGAAGAAGCCATGAGCACTTTCTTCTTTTCTTTCTTAGCCTTGTCCTCTTTCTTGAGCTTCGGATAGTTGAACATAAAGTGTCCTACCTTTGTTTCTCATCAGCCTCTTTAGTCTCCTATAAAAAAATAAAATTTCATCATCTGAAAACTGTCACTTGACTTACTCTCCAAAGACTCAACATTTGATTTTGTGGCACTCCTTTTTTCTTAGTGTCTTGGCTTGTGTGTGTGGATTCATATGCTAGAACTTTTTCTCTCAACTCATCATAGGTTAATGGACTCAAGTTGTCGCTCTCGGCTAGGACAGTAGCTTTTGTTTCCCAGTATTTTGTAAGGCTTCTAAGGACTTTCCTCACCAGAGTTTGTTCAGTGTGGTTCATGCCCAAAGCATCTAGGCTACTTATGATGATTGAGAATCTCTCAAACATCTCATCAATGCTTTCTCCATCCTTCATGATAAACATTTCATACTCTTTTCGCAGCATATCAATCCTTATTTCTTTGACTTGTTTGGTGCCTTCATGTGTGACTTAGAATTTTTCCCAGATTTCTTTTGCTGTTTTGCATCTAAACACCTTTTGGTACTCCTCAAAGCTGATAGCACAGTACATCAAGTTAATGGCTTTTGGATTCAACTCCACTTTATTTTTGTCATCATCATTCCATTCGGCTTCCTCCTTTGGAGTCACCACTCTATCAACACTTGTCTTTGTAGGGATTTTAGGACCATACACCACTATCTTCCATATGTTGTAGTCAATTGATTGAATGAAGATCTGCATCCTTTCTTTTCAGTAAGCATAGTTCTTCCTATTGAAGAAGGCAGGCCTGTTCTTTGACTGACCCTCTATTAGGGTGTAGGCCATAGTAGTTACACCCATGTTGTTCGCCATTGGACCTTTTCTCCAAGCTGTGAAGCTTAATTCTTGAGACCTAGCTCTTAATACCAATTGAAGGTTCTTGATGACCTAGAGAAGGGGGGTTGAATCTAAGTTCTCTTTAAAATTTAATTAATAAAGCCTCAAACTAAATATCTTTTCATAACTTGTGTCTAGTCTACGTATACAATTATCCAGGAGACAATTTTGTTTTGTCTCATAAATTGTGAAAAACAGAATCAGAGCGGAGAGAAAGAAGACGACACAGCCATGTATCTTGGTTCCGTTGCCAAGTGCAATGCAACCTACATCCCGTCTCCACCACAACATTGGTGGAATTCTACTATTATTCCAAGTATTACATTCATCAATTTCTTAGGACACATCATAATCCTATCTGGGGCACACAAGCTTCAACATAAACTTGATTTGGTTATGTAACTACCTAGGCTCAACACACTAAGTACTTGTCCAACTTAACAAGAGATACCTTTCAGGTACATGTCACAAAATAGAAATACAACCAAAAGAAATCTGAATTCACTCTTGCCTTTTCTCTCAAGTGTTTCTCTCAGCCTTTTTCTTTCAGCCTTCATTTTAGCAGAATGCTCTCTTTAGTGTAGGTACAGTACTTCCAAGACTTCAAACATTGTTTGTGAGGTTTCACTCTTCTCTCCAATTTGGATTCTCTCTCCTTGTCTTCAAATGAAAATCATTTTTCCTTTTTATATCTTCCTTGAGCCACGGCTAGGGTTTCTTTCACAAAGGTCAACTTCTTGGTCCTTGAACCAGCTAAAAACCCTTTGTTTTTCCTTTTTTTCATTTAGACCATAAAATTAGGGATTTAAAATTTGAATATTGACTTGACCGAGGAGGGAAGAGCAATGGAAACTTGCTTGCTTAGTGATGATCCCAAATTCAAACCCTTGAAATTGTGCTTTGGCTCCAGGAAACAATGTGAGCCATTGATTCACAGCAGAGAAACCTTTGCCACCACTTTCTTCATCTTTCCCGAAATGGTGGTGCAGAGGAAAGGAGAAAATTTGAAGTAATTGATTTGCATGTAAATGAAATTAAATTACCTTTAACCTCTGGACTTGCTTAGTATGCTTTTGATTAACTTGATTTGACCTTAGCTTCTTTGATTAGCTTTCCCTTTCTTCTTCTTTGGTGTTTGAACACAAAAGTGAAGCTCTCTCTCTCTCTTCTGGTGTTTACCTGAAGTGAACACATGCTAGGGTTAGGTTAGGGTTGCTTCCCTTTGACTTGATTGACATTGGGCTTAGTTTGATTTCATTTCATTCATCACCCTTGGAAGCTTTTGGTTTCATTGGTTTGGGCTGTAATAAAAACAATTTGGGCCTGCACACTTGAACCACATCATTAAAAACCCACTTAGGTTATTAACCCAAATCAACATGTTTGTCATCATTAATATATTATTTATTTTTCTAACTCAACACTAACATCATAGTTTGGTGAATTGAATGGATGCTTTGCTCTGTATTCTCTCTGGTTTTATTATTGCGTTGGGGGCAAAGCTTTTTTGTTCTTCTATTATGTACGATTGAATTTGTGCAATAGAGTTCCTATTCTTATTATGTAATTTGTATTGATAGAATTCAAAATAGTGTAGGGGCATTTTAATTGTTATTGTAATTATTTATCCTAAAGTTATTAATAAAAATCTATGAAATTTTTGAATACTAGTCACAATAGAGTGATTAATTATCACCTAAAGATATAGAATTCTTGGACCACACTGACAGCTTTTTGAACCCTCCTGATAATGATGATAAAGATGATGATAGATGTGACTAAGATGTTTCTAACCATATATATGTTATGATAGGAAATTTTTGTTTGCCTTATTGATATCTTTGTACTTTTGTAAATACAGGCACCATTTAAGTAGTTAGAAACTGGTCCATGTTTTATTTTTGTTAGTTATTACAATGATGTCAGGTTTAGTGAAGTAAAAGGGGTGGATAGAGGAAAAGTTACTATTTGCCAGAGTTTTAGTTAAACTTCAACATTAATATATTTCATAGTTAATGATATTGTTCATGTTCATGATTGGCCCCTTGAGAATTTTTGTCATGCCAATAACTGGCAATTGCTGCAACTTGAGCTTCATATCATCAAACAAAAAGGTTAAATTTTCTGCTATGGTTGCTGAGACATGATGACACTTATGCAGTAGACAAAGAACAAAATAATTTAATTTTAATCCTCTTCATGTTTGATTTTAGAAGTAATTTTCAATTGGTTATTGCTAAATCCATTTGTCAATAAGACAAACGCATTAATTAGATGTTTGGCTGCATAGCAAAATTAAGGAAATGGGTATGTGTGATGTAACATCCTATTACCATAAGCCTTACCTCTATTCGTAACACAAAGAATAATAAAATGCCATGACAGATCTAAATCTCATACAATAATATATATAGAATGAAGTGATAATATTAGAAGTCCAATAAAAGAAATAAAGCTCAAAGAAGCAGAAAACATAGATACAAAAGCGCGAAACATTCACATACGATAACCAAACGCGTAGGTGTAAGAGATGAACCTAATACATAAATTAAACAAGTTATATATATATATATATATATATATATATATACACAAAAGAGGAATAGTCACAACCTAGGAGTTTCGGCTGGCTAGCCAAACAGATGGTATGAGAATAGGAGGTTCTTAGTATGATAATAGTGCCCAATAGATAAGATATAAGGTTATGGGACGTCAAAGGCAATCTTCGAACTTCCTACAAGCATAAGATTCAAACTTAGAAACATTTTAATAAAAACCATAAAGGGTTATCTAGTCTTAAGGATTTTCTAACTAACAGAATCATTGCTGTCCCATAACCTTCACCAACCTATCCTCCATGCGTTCCCATCACCACTGGCTACCGAACCTCTTCAATCCCAACAGAAAACACAAGTAATGCAAGCAAGTAAAACACAGGTAATATACATATACAGTAGGTACTTCAAGAAGCAAGTAAGCATGTTATACATTTAGGCAATAGATGCAAATAAGCAAAGCAGGCAAACACATAGAAGATGCACATGATGAATGACTATCCTATTGGCCATGATATCACTAGTCGGTTCAACTACCAACCTCACACATCCCCTTGGGATGTCGCCTTTCAGTCCCAAATAATTGGCATCCTAGGGATATAGTGTCCGGCCCACTCTTGCGACTCGAAAGGATGCAAGTATGATACTCTGCCTTAGACCTCACATCTCAACGTAAGCGATATTAACCAATGTCCTTACGTTGGTGCCACAACGTCAACAAGCGGGATTAACCACCGTCCTTGCTAGGTGCATAGTGACTCATCCATCTCAGTATATCAGTAGCATATAATCATTCTCAGTGATCACTTTCAATATACAACAAGTTCATCATTCCTTTCCAATTTCCAAACTCATCATATCCATCATCAGTTCCTAGTTTTTCAAATTGATCATCAATATAGTACTCCATCAATTTACATAACTAATCTATCCACAATATATCCTAAGCCTAAGTCATTGTCTTCTAGACTCATAATAGAAAAGATCTAATTTATGTCAGCTAACCTATCCTCACTAGTCTCAAAGCCTAATCATTAGTTATGAGTCTTAAATAGTAATTAAAGGAGTTTAGAAAGCTAGAGAAACAATTAAAATGTCAAAAAAAAAGTTTTCTATAAAACAGGGGTCATGCGTACGCATGTCCCATCTCACGTACGCATGGGTATCAAATTGCCCAAGTTGAGTATGCGTTACCCTACCCGTATACGCAAGAGTCCCAAACAGAAAGAAACCTCTGTAACACTCTAACTTTTAGCACCTCATGATCGTACTAAAAGTCCAAGTATTACTTAAATCCAAAAATTTTTATTTTATACTATTTTTATTTAATATTGAGCCTTCGCAAATATGAACCGAAGTTTTAACCAAGAAAACAAAGAGTCGGTACTTTAAACTATTTGATTACAAATATATATATATATATATATATATATATATATATATATATATATATATATATATCCATGTAGCATTATATACATAGACTTATTCAAAGATCCTCAAATACAAGTCTTACCCCTCTAAAAACCAAAATAATAAACGACGAGGAAAAAATAAAATTAAACAACTTAACTCGTAAACATAATTTTCTATGCTCCTATAGCTCCGCACTAAACCTTCGCACCTGTAGCTAAAAGGGGTGGAAATAGGGGGTAAGAACTGTGGAGTTTTAGTAGGTCGGGGTGTATAGTTATGTTTATTTTATTATTTGTTACATAGGAATTCTATAATAGAATACTTACAATCTTCAGCAGATGGCCAATAGCAACAAACCTCAATACAAACAACTTTAACAAATCAAAGATATAGAGAAAATCACAAGTCAAGAAATAAACACACCCAGAATCATAGAAACACATATCCCAGAGAAGTATATGCAAATAAGTATGATACATGTCTATCATATGCAGGTCATGAGCTCATGTGTTGGTTGCCTACCCGCTCCCGACATTACCCGAGCACAAGTCCCGGATATGGCTTTCAGATGCATACAGTGTGCATATAAGTCTTACGGCCAGGCCATATACAGTGTTACTTTTAAATGTATTTCAATATGCTTACATCTGGAAAATAGTTTTCACTGTGTAGGCATCTGGTAAATGCACATTTCATGGTATTTATTTGTTCTAATTGGGTGGATTTTTATCAACATTTCTTATATTTATTCAATGAAATAGCATAGTTTTGTGAATCTCTTCTAATTTGTGCTTAAGAGTGAAAACATGCTTGCTAGGCCCTTAGTTTGCTAAATTTTATTCACCTTAATTCCATTTGATGTCTTGATGTGTTTGTTGAGTGATTTCAGGCTTACAAGGCTAATATGGATTGAAGAAGTGAGGAAAAAGCATGCAAAAGTGAAGAATTCATGAAGAAATGGAGTTTGGAGCTTTTCAGCAAGTGTGCGTACGCACAATGATGCGTGCATACACACAGGTGGATGTTCGTGCAGTCATGCATACGCACAGTGATGCGTGCGTATTCCCGAAGAAAAAATCAGCAAGTGTGCGTACGCACACATCTGTAGGTATGCACAAGTCCCACTATGTGACCTCATTAAATGCAAAATGCTGGCAGCAATTTTTGGGCCTCCAAAACCCAATCCATCTAATTTCTGAAGCTATTTCAAACCTAATTCAAGAGAAAACAAGGGGAGAGGAATTAGGTTTAGTTCTAGACATGTTTTAGGTCATTTTTAGAGAGAGAAGCTCTCTTTTCTCTCTTGATTTATTTTTTTTACTATTTCTTGTTCTAGCATCTTACTTCTTTTAGTTTTACTTGTTATTTCTTTTATTTGATTATTTTATTGTTGATGAACTCTTGTTAATTTGAATTTCTATTAATGTAATTTAATGTTTCTTTGTTTATTGTTATTTAATTGAGTTGTTATTATTATTTTCTTGCTTTTGGTAGCTTTAGAATTTATTATTATTGCAATTTAATGTGATTTTATTTTCATGCACACCAAGTGTTTGATAAAATGCTTGGCTTAGTTTTAGTATAGTTTTTCCCCACTCTTGGCTTGGAATTAAGGACTTTGGTGACATTGAGTCATTGATGTCTATTCTTGATTGATATATTAGGGTAGTTAGTTGATTTGGTTTCCACTTACACTAGTCTTTCACTAAGCTAACTAGTGAGTTGGCTAGGACATGTGGATTGAGATCAATTATGCCTATTTGACTTATCCTCGATGTTAGTATTGACTAAGTAGGATTAACTATTCATAATCATCACATTTTTGTGGTCAATGTCTAGGATAGGTAACCTTCACTCTCACTCCTTGCCAAGAGGTTTCTAACATTTGAATTTTCCTTTCTCTTGATTATTGCCTTGAGTTTAGTTGCGTTTGATATTTAGTTGTTTGTTTCTTTAATTTCTTGCTATTTACATATCTTGCCTCTTGCAATCAAAACCCTCATTCCCTCATAGCCAATAGTTCTAGCACTTCATTACAATTCCTATGGAGAACGATTGGGGACTTAAAAGTCCTGGTTATTTGATTTGAATTGTGACAATTTTTTGATTTAAACTTTGATTGAGAGGATCGATTGCTGGTTTAGACTATACAATCAACGAAGTTATTTTTTTAAATTCCGAATCGGCATAAATCCTAATCATCAAGTTTTTGGCACAGTTTTCAGGGAATTGCAATGGTGTTATATTGTTGGCTATTGTGCATATGTGAATATTGTGAATAGCTTATTTTTGGTTGATTAGTTGCTTGCTCTTGTTAGTTGTTAGGAGTTTGTTTTAGTTTCTCTTATTAGCTTTTGTTTTTTATTTCCTTTTTTCTCTATGAATTATCACCCTTTTTAGCTTGGAGTTTAGTTGTTATGATGTTGTAAGAAGTGAGAACCACAATGATGAAGTACATCACGGTGGGATCAATTGAGTGAGGAGCCATATGCTTCTATGCAACCCTCTTGGCAAGAACCTCCTCCATATCCTTATAACTACTATCCACTTTTTGATATATACCAATATCAATCAAACCCTCAACACTATGATCAACTTTACTCACAAGCCACATCACACTATTTCCAAACACCTCCACATGAACTTAAACTATACCCACCATACCATCAACCTTATGTGCCTCATGAACAACCTTATGAAACACATTTTGAACCACCATAATTTCAACACCAATACTCCACTGGTGCACGAAACTAGCTCCGCAGAATTTGCACAGATAGACCGACAAGTATACCAGGTCATCCAAGTAATACCTCAGGTGAGTGAGGGTCGATTCTATGGAGATTGTTGGTTTGAGAAAGCAGTGGTTATCTTACAGATCTTAGTTAGGCAGATAGAAAATATAGTTGTCATGAGAAAAAGTATAAAATAGATAAATAAATGAAAATGTTACTAGATAGATGAGAAATCAATGGTGATAGAATGGCTGAGGCTTCGGAGATGCTTTGTCTTTCCAGATTAACTTTTTTTACTATCTTCCTCAATAACCTTCTGATTCCTTCAATGGCAGCCGTAAGTGATTAACTCATGTCCTCTCATCAAGTTAACCTCCTCCACTGTAGTAATCCACCATGTTGAGATGACTCATATCCTCTCATCAAGCCACCTCTAGGTTTCTCACTGTAGCAGAAGATGAAGTTCTAAGCAGTCCACTCCCTTTCACAATCCTAATCAAGGTGCCACAGACAAGGCAGATCTTTTGGATCAGAAAGTGTTGCTCTCTGACTCTAGCCTTAATGCCACAGAGACCTCACGCACCCATAGTCAACAGGATTATATGTCACATATCCAAAGTTGTTCAGATGCTCTATTGGAATCCGTAATGCAATCTCTAGCTTTAATTCAATGCTATCTAGGTCAGGAATCACACAGAACCCATGTAGAACAAGGGTGATTGTCATAGGTCACCCTCAATTCATAAGATGAAGAACGAGGTTGTATAAGAGAATAGAATCAGACATATTGAATGAAAACAGTAATATTATTGATCCATGAAACTCATCAGAACTCTTAACATTAACCTTAGGAGGTTAGTGACTCATACTGACTGAAAAATACAATGAAAGGTTCGAATGGGCAATGATCAAAAGGTCCTTAACAATAGTGATATTTGTTATATTGATACCACTTGGTGAGTATTTGGGCTGAGCTTAAGTATCTTCCATGAGATAAGACTACTTGGGGGCATTGAACGCTGGTTAGGGACCAACTTTTGGGCGTTGGACACCAGCCACCCCCTTGTGGGAGTTGAAAGCCAGGAATGGGGTTGGTGGCTGGCGTTGAATGCCAGTTTTGGGCCTTTATTTCTGAAGAAAAAGTATAGACTATTAAATATTTTCTGGAACGCTCTGGATGTTAGCTTTCCAGATCTATTAAGAGCACGCCATTTGAACTTCTGTAGCTCCAGAAAAGCTCCTTCGAGTGCACGGAGGTTAGATCCTGACAGCATATGCAGTGCTTTCTCTGTTTCTAAATCAGACTTCTACTCAAACTCCTCAATATCAGCCAGAAAATACCTGAAATCACCATAAAACACACAAACTCAAAGTAGTATCCAAAAATATGAACTTAGCACTAAAACCTATGAAAATATAATAAAACTTAAACAGAACATAGTAAAAACTATATGAAAATGATGCCAAAAAGCGTATAAAATATCCGCTCATCAAAACACCAAACTTAAACTGTTACTTGTCCCTAAGCAACTAAAAACAAGGTAGGATAAAAAGAAGAGAAGGATACAATAAATCTCAGAGTTCTCAACGAAGCTCAATTTCAATTAGATGAGCGGGAGTAGTAGCTTTTTGCTTCTGAGTAGTTTTGGCATCTCACTATCCATTGAAGCTCGGAATTGTTAGCATCTTTAGGAACTTAGAATCCAGATGATACTATTGATTCTCTAAGTTAAGTTCGTCTTTATTCTTGAACACAGCTTCTTTACAGTCTTGGCTGTGACCCTAAGCACTTTGTTTTCCAGTATTACCACCAAATACATAAATGCCATAGACACTTAACTGGGTGAACCCCTTAGGATTGTGATTCAACTTTTCTAGAATCCCCAGTCAGTGGTGTTCTGATGGTGCGAGAGATTGATTGCCGGTTCGGAATTTAATCAAAAACAAGAATTAATCCGTTGGTAGCATAGTCCAAACCAACAACAACTCTCACAATCAAATTGGAAATTCAAAAGATGTGTCACAATTCAAAACTAGTTCAAAACCGAGAGTATTTGACTTCGGGGTCGTCTCCCAAGGAACACTTGAGGACAATGAGTGTACAATTCCGGTTGTAGTGATCAATGGGTTTGTAAATGAAGAAATGAACATATAAAGCAATAAAAGAACATGAAAAATTGTAATGATTGAACTAATAAAGAAATTAAAGAACCGACTATGTAATATAAACAAGTAAAGTATAAAAGAGATTAACATAGAGGTGTATTAAAGATTGAAAGCATAAAAAGAGTCTTGGCTTGGAGTGAGCTAAGGGTCATTTCCTTGTTGGAACCACAACTATGACAATTATGATGGATTAGCCTCACTTGATCAACCCTCATATCGAAAAGTAAGTTAAATGAGAATAAGTGTCCTTAACCCATAAATCCTAAATTGCTTGCTAATTGCCTTAGCAACAAATTAGCGTTAGTGGGAACAAGAACAATTAACAATCCAATAATTGACACTAAATGTTGGACATTCCAACTCTAGGAACCCATTTGCTCACTTTACCCAAGCCAAGAACTAAAAATTTAGCCTAAAACCATATTTGACATTTTGTCAAACACTTGGTGGGCAAAAACCTTAGAAATGGTAAAAATGAGAAAACACTTGAAATAAAAAGCAACAATTGATCTCAAGCAACAAGAATAACACAAGAAAGCATAAAACAAATATCAAACATCAAATTCATCAACAAGAAATTGAAATTACAAGAGAGAAGGAAAATTGAACTATAACTTGAATTAGAAGAAAGAGTAAGAACAATGTAACTATAAAGAGTAATAACAAGAGAATACTTACAATGGAAACTAGCAACATCCAAGATAAAAAATGGAAATGGCACTTGAATGTAAAACCCTAATATAAACCCTAACAGAGATGATGAAAAAAACTTAGAGAAAACTAAACTAAAAGCTTCCTACCACTACTCCTAAACTATACTAATGATATGCTATGTTATGGTCTTGCTTTCCCTTCCAATATGAGCTAAAAGACTTCAGAAATGGGCCTCCAAAGCCTCAAAATCGCGAGTCATGTGCCATTTTAATGAAGTCATGTGTGGACACCTGTGCAGACGCACAGGCGTGTGCGTCCGCACACTTTGCGAAAATCCCTTCCTGTGCGTGGGGCGATGCTTGAATGGACGCGCGATGCACTCTAAATGATCCACGCACTCTGATTGGGTTCTTGTGCGTACGCACGCATGTCTATGCGCATGCACACGTCTCTAAACTCATCTCCTTTGATTCTTCATGTTTCCTCCACTTTGCATGCTCTTCTTCCATTTTCTCCAACCCATTCCTACCTCATACACCTGAAATCACTCACAAACAATATCAAGGCATCGAATGGAAGGAAAATGGAATAAAATAGATTGAATTGGGCACAAAAGACCATATTTTCATAATCAACTACAAGTTGGGAGGAACGTTCAAAAGCATGCTATTCACGGGAATAAGTGCAAGTTTATGTGATGAAATCCATTCAATTCTAACCAAAAATCATCATCAAATATGGATTCATCAATTCCCCCACACTTAAACACTAGCATGTCCTCATGCTAAACATACTCAAAGGAGATAGATGAAAGGGAAAATGACTTATGCTATATACTACTTAAATGCATGAAACTAACCTAAGGCTAATCGCCAATATGCACTATGATGAGAGTTGGCAGAAACAAACCATGAAATTCCAATCCATCAAAAGAAAGCTTTAGGGCCAATGCAAAGAGTTGAATTAAAATTAACCAAACTATCCAATTAATCAACTTGCAAGAAGATACAATATGAGGCGTAAGAACATAGAATTGAGCGATCGAATCCCTCACCGGATGTGTATCCACTCAATTCGCTCAGTGTTTAGGGTTTAACCACTTAATTCTCCTTTTATCATGCTTTTCAATGATTTGCAAGTCATCTAACAATCAACTAGTATTTAATGCATGAATAACAAATATCATGAGGTCTTTAGAGGGATGTAATGGGGCTAGGGTTTAGGTAGGATGAAATATGGTTAAGTGGACTTAAAGAATTAGTTCTTTGATTAGCTTGAATGTCCACCTAATCCTACATCACCTATGTACTCATAACAATACAACCTTTCTACCCATTTTCTTTTTCTATCTCACCTCACTCATGCATTTTCTTTTCAAACATGGCATATACATCCTTTATTTACTTTTTATTTCATACTTTGTTATGTACAAGAAAATATTTTTTGTTAAATTGAAATATGAATGCATATGTCTTAATTAATGAAATGCATGAGCATTACCTAATTGCCAAAAATTTCTCACGATGAGTTCATGCTTCTATCATCAATGCTTCCCAAAATTCTCCCACACTTAGAATGCACACACTAATCCACCCAAGCCAATCAAAGAGTAATTCAAGAACATCAATGATTTTTCGCTTAAGGGGAGTAATGTGCTATCATCAGAACAAAAGGGAATTCATAGGCTCAAAGGGATTCACAAAGGTGAATGCAAGGGTTGGCCATATAGGTTAGTGAGTTTATCATAAACGGTGGCCTCAATCATGCTAAATACATCCAAACACAAATACAGGACATAACGAATCATGCAAATCAATGATCACAATCAAAAAGGGAGTATAATCACACAAGAACAATATTATGGTTGAAAAGTGCAACCATCTTTTAAAGCTCAAATCTCACAAGGTATTTTGTTCGAGCTCTTTTCTGTGTTCTACAAATAAAATACTCCAAGCAAGTTGGCAAACACAAGTTGGCGATGCTTGAACGGACGCGCGATGCACTCTAAATGATCCACACACTCTTATTGGGTTCCTGTGCGTACGCATGCATGTCTATGCGCATGAACACGTGCATATTTTCATAATCAACTACAAGTTGGGAGGAACGTTCAAAAGCATGCTATTCACGGGAATAAGTGCAAGTTTATGTGATAAAATCCATTCAATTCTAACCAAAAATCATCATCAAATATGGATTCATCAATTCCCCCACACTTAAACACTAGCATGTCCTCATGCTAAACATACTCAAAGGAGATAGATGAAAGGGAAAATGACTTATGCTATATACTACTTAAATGCATGAAACTAACCTAAGGCTAATCGCCAATATGCACTATGATGAGAGTTGGTAGAAACAAACCATGAAATTCTAATCCATCAAAAGAAAGCTTTAGGGCCAATGCAAAGAGTTCATGCACTAAGATCAATGTCCAAAGAATTGAATTAAAATTAACAAAACTATCCAATTAATCAACTTGTAAGAAGATACAATATGAGGCGTAAGAACATAGAATTGAGCGATCGAATCCCTCACCGGATGTGTATCCACTCAATTCGCTCAGTGTTTAGGGTTTAACAACTCAATTCTCCTTTTATCATGCTTTTCAAAGATTTGCAAGTCATCTAACAATCAACTAGTATTTAATGCATGAATAACAAATATCATGAGGTCTTTAGAGGGATGTAATGGGGCTAGGGTTTAGGTAGGATGAAATATGGTTAAGTGGACTTAAAGAATTAGTTCTTTGATTAGCTTGAGTGTCCACCTAATCCTACATCACCTATGTACTCATAACAATACAACCTTTCTACCCATTTTCTTTTTCTATCTCACCTCACTCATGCATTTTCTTTTCAAACATGGCGTATACATCCTTTATTTACTCTTTATTTCATACTTTGTTATGTACAAGAAAATATTTTTTGTTAAATTGAAATATGAATGCATATGTCTTAATTAATGAAATGCATGAGCATTACCTAATTGCCAAAAATTTCTCACGATGAGTTCATGCTTCTATCATCAATGCTTCCCAAAATTCTCCCACACTTAGAATACACACACTAATCCACCCAAGCCAATCAAAGAGTAATTCAAGAACATCAATGGTTTTTCGCTTAAGGGGAGTAATGTTCTATCATCAGAACAAAAGGGAATTCATAGGCTCAAAGGGATTCACAAAGGTGAATGCAAGGGTTGGCCATATAGGTTAGTGAGTTTATCATAAACGGTGGCCTCAATCATGCTAAATACATCCAAACACAAATACAGGACATAACGAATCATGCAAATCAATGATCACAATCAAAAAGGGAGTATAATCACACAAGAACAATATTATGGTTGAAAAGTGCAACCATCTTTTAAAGCTCAAATCTCACAAGGTATGTTGTTCGAGCTCTTTTCCAT
This sequence comes from Arachis hypogaea, assembly GCF_003086295.3. NCBI lineage: Eukaryota > Viridiplantae > Streptophyta > Magnoliopsida > Fabales > Fabaceae > Arachis > Arachis hypogaea. Next base: position 81,254,445 of record NC_092052.1, read on the forward strand.
GTTCTAAAAATAAAATACTCCAAGCAAGTTGGCAAACACAATTTTTCCTTCAATTCAATCAATGGTATGCCCTAGAAAAGATCTCATGGAACTTCCTTGGTGTTTCACCAATTTATTCATTCTATCATGCAACATGCAAATATTAACTACCAAATATCCATACGATAAAGAAATATTTACAACAAACCAAACAAGATGAAATAGACATAAAACTACTCAAAATGAAGAAAAAGTACCACAAGAACATTGCAAAGTGTCTTGAAAAGAGAAATTTTACCCCCTTGAAATCATCAATCCTCCCCCACACTTAGTTTGTGCATGGTCCTCCGTGCATGCTTATGATCCAGGAGAGTGAAGAGGGGCCCCCTTCAGCTGGTGGACTCAAAAGTGGGTTGGTCAACTACCTCATACTCCTCCCCAGCTAGCTCAGATGAAGCTCTAGGAGTTGGGCCAGTGTCTCTTCCTTCTAGCTTTGCCGATATCCACTCGAAACGCTTTTGCTCCAAATGCTCCAAATGCTCCAAGTTATGGATATCATGCAAGATATCTTGTAATGATTCCGGAAGAGGACGGAGAAGGGGTAAAGTAGTTGACGAAGTTGGTAGACTTGATGGTGGCGCTGTGGGTGTCTTCCTCTCGGAGGGTGTTGTTTTGTTGATCTCAACAAATCTCCCCTCGGAATGAACTTGTTGCCTCTAGGAATCCTGAAAATAATATCTCTCGGACGCCACTCTACCCCCGCTATAGTTGCTAAACGCATCACCATCGATGGAAAAGGGATGTTGATGTTCTTCTTGTCAATCAGTTTCCATATCGATGTGCGTAATAAAGGCACAATGGCTATACTCTCTCCTTCCATGATAGCCCAAATTAGCAAAGCAGTCTAGAATCTCACATGGTTAGCATGGGTGCTGAGAATGATGTAGTCTGCCACAATTTGATACCATATACGAGCTTTAGCATTTAAATCGGAGTAAGCTATAGTTGCAGGAACAGAATTCCTCCCCTTGCTATACTCTCATGAAGCACTGGGACGGAGATTTCTCTCAAGTATGGGAGTCACAGACATCCTCCCCTTGGACAAACTCGTCTTGATCCTTGAATAATCATCCTTCTCGGGCGGAATGTGGGGGATCTTCAGAATAGCTTCGAGAGCTGGGTTGGAAGTCTCCAACCTCTTTCCACGGAGGAATACGGATTCCGCTTCCCATTTTTTGTAGTTGGTGTAGAATTTCTATACCATGGTTTCATTAACTTCAATTGGGTCTGGCTCAAGAAACTCCTAATGAAGTGTGGCGATCCACTCATGGATGACTATTTTATACTTGCTCGGAACCTTAAGCGTCCATTCCCAATGGATTGACCTTTGCTTAAACTTGTCATATTGGAACTCGGCTCTTTGGTTGACTAAGACATCCGGGTTATCACTCGGGCGATCCATGAAATATGGTCTGGATGCGTGGGTTGTAGGTTGCACAACGGGTAATGTGACCGGTTTCTTACCCTTCTTTCGCATCCTAAAAGGAAATTAGGAAATATCAAGGCCATAAGACAACAAAAAATTAAAAATAATGAGGAAGCACTTAATAAAGTCAAGAAAACTAAATTCTTAATTGAAAGCTTGAAAGTAGTGTGATGCACACGTAAGGCGGTGTGTATATTCCAATGGTGCATGCGGTTGGAACACACACACCGGCCGCACACAACGGCCATCACACTCTCAAAGCAACTAAAAGTTCAAAGCTTCAAAACTAAGTGCTCATGTTGTAAATATAAAACATAGAAATGCAAGCAACTTCAAGCAAGCACCAAGAGGGAATTGTCAATTGTTCATTCTCAACAAGTGGTAATCACATATACAATATTCTTAAATTTGAAGCCAAAAGATGTTTGATTAAGACATCATCAAAAGTTAAACATTTGTAAAGTGGTTACTCAAATTAAATTCCAAGATGAACAATGAAACTTAGATTCTATCAACACAATGCATTTACAACTATAGTCACCCATTAACAAGGTATAAAAATCTTGGAAAACATGGGTGGTTGAACTCAAAGCATACGAGCAAGGAAATGCATTGATAAAGCAATCTGATCAACATCCAAATTCACAATTGAAGTTGCACAATTCATACAATATGCCTAACAAAAGATAAATTGAAAGCATATGATGGCCAAGTCATATGAATCAAAGAAAATGTCCATTGAGGCATTTTATCGAACATGTGGTATGCAATATGCAAGTTCATCACAATTAAGCTCAAATTTGATCATAACCAACCCAATAATCAAGCAACATCACTTTTCAATACAAAGAAACAACAAATAAAGCAACGAATTTAGTCTAAGCAACAAGAAAAAAAATGAAAATAAATTAAAAAATATGAACATAAATAGAAAGGAAAAACAAGAACCTTAGGTATAGAGGTTGAAGAAAACAAGATCTAGGGAGGAACAATGGCGCTTCTTATAGCCACTGCAAAATCACAGCGGTTGGGTTCGCTGGAAAAAAGCACCGGAGGAGAAAACTCACCGGTGGTGAAAAAAGAAAAGAGAAGAGAAAGAAAGAAAGAAAGAAAAGAGAAGAGAAGAAAGAGAAAGAGAGAGAGAGAGAGATCCCCGGTGGTGGGTGATAAACCACTATTTTATGGTTTATATTGTATTTAATTGTGTGATTTTATCATGATCCTTACCCCCTTATTCATTAAAATAGCATGCATTTATATTTCCTTCCTGAAATTATTACATGATTGAAAACTGCTTCCTAGAGACTTTTAATTATGCATTTTTACTTCTCCTTTATGACATTCGATGCCATGATCTGTGTGTTAAGCGTTTCAGGCTTTATAAGGCAAGAATGAGTTGGAGATTGGAAAGGAAGCTAGCAAAAATTGAAGGAACATAAGAAATTGAGGAGATGATCAGCGAGAAGCGACGCGGCCGCATGGACAACGCGACCGCGCGGAGAAGATCAAATCGCAGTGACACGGCCGCATGGATGACGCGACCGCACGGAATGGAAAAGCACAAGTGACGCAGAGACGTGGACGACGCGCCCGCGTGGTGAAGCGAAACGCGAATGATGCGTCTGCATGAGTGACGCGATCGCGTGGCGTGCGTGATCTGCATAATTTGTAGAATTGCTGGGGGCGATTTTGGACCCTATTTTGACCCAATTTTCGGCCCAGAACAGCAGACTAGAGCCAGAGAACATGCAGAAACAAAACACAACATTCATTCTACACAGTTTTAGTTTTTAGATCTAGTTTTACTCCTCCTCTAGGTTTTCTCTCTACACATTCATAGTTCTTAGGATTTAATTTTCTCTTACTTTTTGGCATTGGAACACTGAGAAGAGTTATTACCTCATCAAGACTTCGTCATTCTAGTTCGTCTTCTTTACTTGGCTTTACTCTTCCATGTTCTTTGCTTTGTTTAATTTTACCATTGGAATATTTTTAGGATTATTTAATACAAGGATTACTTTTATTTTTAATTTACTATTTTGATTTTTATTTACAATGTCTTCCTTTAGTTACTTTTTATATGCTATGAATTTTACATTCACAATGAGCGAGTAGTTCCCTAACTTGATGGGGAATTGATTGAAAGGAACCCTTGAGTTGGAAGGCTTGAAAGAAAAATTGTAATTGGGTTTATGGTTGGATTGCCTTCTAATCACTAACACCAATCCCTTTTAATTAAGTGGATTGCAACTTGTGAACGGACGTAGCATTCCAACTTGTTTGACTTTCCCTTACCTAGTAAAGGATAACTAAACAGGACAACCTTTAATTGTCAATTAATCCTGAGAGCATTCCAACAATAATAGGGATTCCAACTAATCAATTCCCAGTCAAAGCTTTTATTTACATTATTCAAATTCACCAATTTAATTTCCTGTTTACTCAACATAAAACTTTTTGAAAACATCTGATTAATAAAATAGCACACTTTTCTGCAACTCGTTGGGAGATGACCTGGGACTCATACTCCCAGTATTTTAATTTCAAATTTTCTATGACACCTTTTTAAATTGAGAGGCAGATTTCTGGCGAGTTAAGAACTATACTTGCAACGTATATAAATCAACAATTTTTAATTCGCCAATTTCTGCTCGCATCAATTTTTGGCGCCGTTGCTGGGGAGTTGCAATAGAGTGCTAAAGTTATTAATTAGAATTTATTTATTTGCATTTTATTTTATTTTTGTTACTATGAGCTGCATGTTTCTTTCGTCAAATGACGCGTTCACTTCCTGATCCAAGCTTGCTATTATTCGATCCTGAAATTGAAAGGACTATTTCACGAATAAGGCGAGCTCGGCGTCAGTTAGTCCGCTCTGAGGGCAGGTCTGAAACGTCACTTGAAGAAGAAACCAGTCCCCGTTCTACTGATCCGGTTGATTTACGTACAGGTAACATGGGGGCACCCAGAAGAGTTACTATCCAGGAGGAAGGAGCCCCTGATTTTACAATGCAACCGTTTCAAGCGCATCACCCAGCGGTGGCTACAGATTTTGAAATAAAGACCGCACTGCTCAATTTGATGCCCAAGTTTCATGGCTTACCTGCTCAAGAGCCTATCAAGCACCTGAGAGATTCCAGGCAGCCTGTTCTACTGTCAGGCGTGATGGTGCTGATGAAACTTCAATTTTGCTGAAAGCTTTCCCGTTTTCTGTAACAACCCCGGTTTTCGAGTACGCGAGATCTTTTTTGAAAGTACGGAGAACTCCGGAGAATCAATAAGGGGAGAAGTTCTGATATATCATCAAGTATCTCAATCTTCATTGTCGTTATATCATCTTTAAGATATAACCTTTTATGAGGCAAGCTCAATAACGAAGTCACGAAGAACCTAGTTTTTGAACCGTATCGGTTAGGAGTTTTGATTCGATTTTTTGTAAATAGTCTCAGTTTGACAAACCGGACCCGATTTATGAGAGAAGAGAGATAATAGGATGATATTATCATTATATTAGTATTAGAAGCTTCTTGAATGATATTATAAGGTTACCTGCTCAGTTTTAGTTAAAACAAGAAAATCGGTTTAATCGGGTTTACGGTTTACTGTTGCAGCTTAGCACCAGTACTCTCTGATGACTTTAGCAATGCTAAGGCTTCATTATTCATATTTTATTCTCATAATAAATATGTTACTAGTGTCATTTATGCTAGTAGCTCAGAAAATAATTTTTTTAGAGATATTTTTGCAAGTGTTCCGATACATCTAGTTTTAGTAGTTATACACCTGAGATATTTTAATATTATTTTAACCCACCTCCAAGCCAACCAATCACAACTCACTCTACACCCCCAAGACCTTCAAGGCTGTCTCATTTCATCGTTTTGGCTGAAAATAACAAGAGAGAAAAGAGAGAAATTTCATGAACACTTAATCTTCAAAGCTTGATTTCTTTTGAACTAAAACTCAAATCAAAACTCCGATTTCACCAAAATGGTCCTCTCTTCTTCCTCTACATAACCATGTAAATTTTCAAGGATGTAGATAAGGTGAGATGCCTGTTCCTTTCCCCTTTCAATTCGGTTTTCAAGGAAAGATGCTCAAACATGTGTTTTCTTGATGTTCTTCCTTGGGAATCATGCTTAACTTGACTTGAGGGCCAAAAACGTTAATTTCCAGCAAGTCTAAGGTGAGATATCTCTTCCTAACGTGCTGAGAGAGATTTGGTTAGTTGAGAGTTTTTTGATTAAAAGTTGTTCTTGATGTGATTTAGGAGGAAAAACTGCTAAAGGACCACCTGAAAGTCTAACCGAATTAGGAGCAGCAAAACCAGGTAGGGTGTCACGAAATTAATCTTGAATATTTGTGTTTGAGTTGTGTGAATTTTGTATGACTTGGCTGTGCTAAAAAGTGGTTGCATATATGATTGATTCTTGGTGAAAATTTGGTGAAATTTTGATGAAATTTGGTGAAATTCAAGCTATGAATGTGTGTTCTTGTGGCTGCTGGAAAACGAAACCCTAGGCCCTAAATTGGGGTTCAATTTGTGTTAAAATCATGTATAAAAGATGGGGTTTTAGTGGCTCCAATTTTATTTTGAATTATGGTAAAAATCGGTTGCTGAAAAGATTGAAAAACGGGTAAAAACAGAGAAAGAATCTGAAGAATTTATGAAGAACATGAAGAACACTTTGAGTGTGATAAAGAACAATGAAGAACAGGCCTTAGATCTTAAAAAGGGCAAGGAAGTAAACTTTTTGGTGTTTTAGGGGTTGTTTGGTAATTTCTGAAAGTTAGGGTGGTAAAAGTAGAAATATTAAAAGTTACGGGTGGTAAAAAGTGAATTTTAAAGGTTAAAAGTAAAAGTAAGTTAATTTTCCAAAATTTAATGATAAAATAATAAAAAAATAATAAAATATTAAATAATAATATTTAATTAAAAATAATATTTTAATAAAAATAATAAAATAATGCGGAAAAGGCAGTTTTCTGTAAAAGCTTTAGAAAGACAACTTTAAGCGTAGAATCTCATAATTACCTTCATAAAACACTTAGGGAGTGGTAAAAACATATTTGTGAGGCAAAGATAAATAAAAGATAAAAAGTTGAAGAAAAGATAAAAATCGAAGAAAAAGTCTGTAAAGTTTTAATGACAGAAAAATAGACAGAGACTAGTGAACGAACTAGGGCAACTTAGTTAGTACTTGAGTTGCGACTAGGGTTAGGTGTTATATGAAAAGTTAAACTGTTTCAGTATGGACTTAATGAACATATACCTGGGATAGGCTAACTATTCATACCAAAATTTACATAAGCTTTAAATACATACGTTAAACAAAGAAATCAGAGCAGAATAAAGTAACACAGAGCACAGAGTAACCAGAGTAAAGTAAAGAGATACATAGAGAAAAGAATAATATGATAAAGAGAAATGGTTTGAGCCAGGATATTGTAAAAGTGAAAGATGTAAAGGTTGTACAGTATGATTGAATAAAGGAAGAAAGAGGTACTGCATAAGAATGTGAAAATGATGAATTATGATAATGAGAATGATTATGTGATGAATTGTTGCTTGAGGCAACCCAAGAGATATTTATTTGTTGCGTTAAGGCAACTCCAAATATACTTGTATGATGATCTACTGCGTGAAGTCAGTCAGATAGATAGTGGTGCGATCACTGAGAACGCTTTCCTACGGTACAGATCCATATTTTATTTCTGTAAGGCAGAGGGGTTATTTCCTGCTACAGAAGTACCGTGACCACCTGTTCCATTTCTGTAGTGGCAGAGGGGTTATTTCTTGTATACAGAAGGTGTGTCAGCATACATCCCAACAGTGGCAGATGTGTTATTTCCTGCGTGCAGTGGACCCTGTGGTGGCAGAGGGGTTATTTCCTGTACACAGGGGTATAGCCAATAGGAAAGCCTTATCTAGACAGAGGTTGCTGGATAACGTCGGGAGCGGGTTAGTAACCGACAGATGAGCTCATTACCTGCACTAGGGCTAGACATGCATCATACTTGGCTGTGCATTTTCCTCTGTTATGATTGTTGTATGAATGTATGCTTTCCTTGTTTGTATTCTATTCTCTGTGTCTGTGTTGTATTTTCTTGTATATTTCTGTTTGTGTTCTGTTTTCTATTTTCTCTATTTCCTCTATTTACATGTATCTTCTATTTACTGCTTCTTGTATTCTGCTATATGTCTGCTAAGCGACACAGAATTAATAAACTTAACTAAAAACCCCGACCCTACTAAGAACTCCAAAGTTCTTACCCCTTCTCTCTCCTTTCCCCCTTCAGATGGAAGCATGAGTACCCTTCCGTAGTTTGCTGATGACTGTTCTACAAAGAGGATTCCGCTCTAGGTATATACTGTGAGGCCAGCCAACGTCTGCACCCTGCTTATCTGCAAACTTTAACCTAAGTCCTCCGTACGATGTTGCTGTTATGTGGCCACTCGATGAAGTACTTGAGAGACGCTCTTTGATGACATATGATCGTGCAGAGGATTAGTAGACGACCTTCCACCTTTTGATGATGATCCACCTGACATGAGTTTTGAAGATCTAGAACGTACTTTTCCTCGCTTTAGTAGTTTGGAGGGACTAAGAGAGTATAGAGTCTAGGCTAGCCTGGGCGCCAGCTTAGGGACTTCTTGAACAGGTCAGGACCTAGGATGTTGTATGTATATATATGTATATAGATATTATTTAGCTATATCTAGGGGTGTTATAACTAAAAAGCTATACTCTAATAAAGGCTGGATCACGGAATGATATCAACTGCTTTTGATATATTTATGTATGGTTATTTATAAATGTTTTATCTGTTACTATTTGTGGATTGATTATAAATGATTCTGTTTTTAATCCAAACATTTTTTAAAAAAAAGTACCTCATAAAATAACTACGCTTTTAACAACGAATCAGACTCATGTAATAAATAATAGATAATAATTAGGTAGGCAAGTTGGTAGCGCTCAGTTTCTAGTATGATCATGACGTACCAGAAATTGGGTCGTTATAATTTGGTATCAGAGCAGTTCGTTCCCAGTAGAGCCTGGGGAGTGGACTGACTATGCTTCATTGCATACTCTGTTGTGTGTCTCATGCTGTTAGGGTATCTTTAAGATACATTAGGCATGAATGTATATGAGTGCTCATTTTGGGAATGTTCGTGCCTAACTTGAGATATTAAGACTGATCACCTTAATGTTGATTGTTTGGTGCGGATAGGACCTTAATGACTGCGAATAGGCATAGTTTAATCGAGCTCTGAATGACAAATCGATCCGAGGTATAGCTATCCTCATGGCTGTTATGATCTCCATGGCTATGGCTATGTTAGATTTGGATGCTGTAAGGAACGAACGCTTGCTTTATTTGTGAGGAACTAGGACATAAGGCTAAGAATTGCCCAAAGAGGTTTACTCAAAATCTAGCCGAACCCAGCAACAAGGTCGAGTGTTTGCCATGATTGTTGATGATGCTATGCAATCAGACGCCCTAATTCTAGGTCAGTGTTACGTCAAGAATCGATTTCTAACTGTACTGTATGATTCGGGTGCATCGCATTCCTTTATTTCTTTAACTGTTGCTCGTGAGTTGGGACTAGATTTCTCTGAGTTGAACTTTAATCTAATTGTCCATACACCTGCATCCTAAAATGCTTTGACTAGTTTAGTGTGCCTGCAAGTACCATTCACTATTAGGAACAGAACTTTTATACATGATCTAATCTGTTTGCCTCTATGTGGTTTGGAAGTTATTCTAGGATTAGATTGGTTGTCCAAGTATCATGTTTTCCTTGATTGCTATGAAAGAATTGTTGTTATTCCGTCTGATAGTTTAGATACAAAACCATTTCTGTCCCATACTTTATATCTGAATTCTATAAGAGTTACATTAGACGGGAGTGATTGTGAGGGGTACGTTCTGTTAGCGGCTAGCTCGAATGATAGTGAACTAAGCCTAGAACAAATCCGAATGGTGAAGGAATTTTCTGATGTTTTCTTGGATGACATCCTCAAATTTCCTCCTCAGCGAGAGATAGAATTCAGGATTGAACTAGTACCTGGAACTGGACCAATTTCCATAGCATCGTACTGGATGTCACTATTGGAACTTGCAGAGTTGAAGAAGCAGTTAGATGAGCTACTTGGAAAGAAATTTATTCTTCCCAGTGTATCACCATGGGGAGCTCTGGTATTGCTAGTAAAGAAGAAAGACGGTGGAATGAGACTTTGCGTAAATTATCGACAGTTAAATAAAGTTACTATCAAGAACAACTACCCACTTCCATGGATAGATGATTTGATGGATCAGTTAAAAGGTGCAACTGTGTTCTCTAAGATTGACTTGCAATCGGGTCATCACCAAATTTGAGTAAGCGAGCCAAATATACCAAAGATTGTGTTTAGGATTCAGAAATGATGATAATGTTGAGACGTATGGGAGCAGAAGGACCAGAAGCTGTGAGACTAGATCGTAGCAGTCTCTGGAGGTACAAGAACAGAATTTGTGTGCCTAACTCTGGAGGATTGCAAAAAAGGATTCTTGCAGAAGCTCACCAAAGTAGATTTTCTATGCATCCTGGAGTAACAAAGATGTATCAAGATTTGAAACAAATGTTCTGGTAGCAGGCTTAAAGAAAGAGGTAGCTGATTATGTCTCAAAATGTTTAACTTGCCAGAAGGTGAAGGTGGAACACCAGAAACCGTCAGGAACCCTGTAACCCTTAGAAATACCACAATGGAAATGGGAGCAGATCACTATGGATTTTGTCATGGGATTGCCAAGGACCTCAACAAGACACGATGCTATTTGGGTGATTATGGACAGGTTGACAAAATCGGCGTACTTCCTTCCGATCTGAGTTGACTATACTTTAGGAAAGCTGGCACGGATATATATTCAAGAAATCATACGATTGCATGGGATACCTTCATCAATTGTTTCATATTGAGATCTGAGGTTTACTTCTAGATTTTGGGGAGCTTTTTAGAAAGTGTTGGGAACAGAGCTGCATATGAGTACAGCATACCACCCTCAGATAGACGGACAATCCGAGCGGACAATCCAGACATTAGAAGACATGCTAAGATCTTGTGTGATGGATAACCAGGGCAGTTGGGAAAAATATTTGTCGTTGGTCGAGTTTGTTTACAACAACAGTTACCAACAAAGTATTGGGATGGCACCTTATGAAGCTCTCTATGGAAGGAGATGTCAGACACCATTATGTTGGAATGACGACGGAGAAGCTAGTGTCTTAGGTCCAGACTTAGTGCAAGAAACTACTGAGAAGATAAAGGGGATTCGCCAGAAGATCCAGACAGCACAGAGCCGTCAAAAGAGCTATGCCGATAATAGACGTAGACCCTTAGAGATTAGTGAGTGAGACCATGTTTTTCTTAAAGTAACCCCGACTACTAGGATAGGTAGAGCCCTTAAGACTAAAAAGCTTAACACTTGATACATAGGACCTTTCCAAATACTTAAAAGAGTCGGTCTAGTAGCTTATCAAGTAGCCCTTCCTCCATATCTATCAAACCTTCATGATGTTTTTCATGTCTCACAACTTAAGAAATATATTCCCGACGAGAGTCATATTTTACAACCAGAGACAGTACAGTTACAAAACGATTTGACATATCAAGCATCACCAGTTCAGATCGTAGAAAGAAGTGATAAGCAACTGAGAGGCAAGACTGTTCGCTTAGTCAAAGTAGCTTAGGGACAAAGAGGAGAAGAAGAGCACACTTGGGAACTGGAAGATAAGATGAAAGCTGATTACCTGCATCTATTCTCAGGTAACTGAAATTTTGAGGGCAAAATTTTCTTTTAGGAGGGTAGAATGTAACAACCCCGGTTTTCGAGTACGCGAGATCTTTTCTGAAAGTACGGAGAACTCCGGAGGATCAATAAAGGGAGAAGTTTTGATATATCATCAAGTATCTCAATCCTCATTGTCATTATATCATCTTTAAGATAGAACCTTTTATGAGGCAAGCTCAATAACGCAGTCACGAAGAACCTAGTTTTTGAACCGTATCGGTTAGGAGTTTTGATTCAGTTTTTCGTAAATAGTCTCAGTTTGACAAACCGGACCCGATTTATGAGAGAAGAGAGATAATAGGATGATATTATCATTATATTAGTATTAGAAGCTTCTTGAATGATATTATAAGGTTACCTGGTCAGTTTTAGTTAAAACCAGAAAATCGGTTTAACCGGGTTTATGGTTTACTGGTGCAGCTTAGCACCAGCACTCTCTGATGACTTTAGCAATGCTAAGGCCTCATTATTCATGTTTTATTCTCATAATAAATATGTTACTAGTGTCATTTATGCTAGTAGCTCAGAAAATAATTTTTAGAGATATTTTTGCAAGTGTTCCGATACATCTAGTTTTAGTAGTTATACACCTGAGATATTTTAATATTATTTTAACCCACCTCCAAGCCAACCAATCACAACTCACCCTACACCCCCAAGACCTCCAAGGCTGTCTCATTTAATCGTTTTGGCCGAAAATAACAAGAGAAAAAAGAGAGAAACTTTCATGAACACTTAATCTTCAAAGCTTGATTTCTTCTGAACTAAAACTCAAATCAAAACTCCGATTTCACCAAAATGATTCTCTCTTCTTCCTCTACATAACCATGTAACTTATCAAGGATGGAAATAAGGTGAGATGGCTGTTCCTTTCCCCTTTCAATTCGGTTTTCAAGGAAACATGCTCAAACATGTGTTTTCCTGATGTTCTTCCTTGGGAATCATGCTTAACTTGACTTGAGGGCCAAGAAACGTTCATTTTCAGCAAGTCTAAGGTGAGATATCTCTTCCTAACGTGCTGAGGGAGATTTTGTTAGTTGAGGGTTTTTGGATTTAAAGTTGTTCTTGATGTAATTTAGGAGGAAAAAGTGCTAAAGGACCACCTGAAAGTCTAACCGAATTAGGAGCAGCAAAACCAGGTAGGGTGTCACGAAATTAATCTTGAATATTTGTGTTTGAGTTGTGTGAATGTTGTATGATTTGGCTGTGCTAATAAGTGGTTGCATATATGATTGATTCTTGGTGAAAATTTGGTGAAATTTTGATGAAATTTGATGAAATTCAAGCTATGAATGTGTGTTCTTGTGGCTGTTGGAAAACAAAACCTGAAAGAGCAGAAGATTGATGGTTTAGAGGTTATAAAAACTCTCGTTGTGAGTATAGTTACTAAACCAAGCAATCAACCTTTCTTACAAATGTGTTGGTTGTCACAAGTAACAAACCCCTTTAAAAATTGTTAACCGAGTATTCAAACCTCGGGTCGTCTTCTCAAGGAACTGCGAGGAAGTATGTTCTTATTATTGGCTATAAAGGTTGTAATCGGGGTTTAGAAGGTGAGAAGCAAGTAATTTAAATGACGAATGAATTAAATGGCAAGTAAAAAAAAATAATAACTGTAAAACAACTTTTGGCAAGATAAGGGAAATTTAGAAGTCCAACTTAGTTACCCTTCTCAACAATAATGAAAGTTGTATCTTAATTCCACTTGGTCAACCTTTACCAGAGCAAAGGAAAGTTAAGGGACTAATTAAATTGACCTTTGAATCCTAATTATTTCCTAAGAAAAGGTTAGGATTGTTTAAGTTCAACTTAATTAGCAAGATAACGATTATCAATTATGTTGAGTTTAATAACTGTTGAGTTACTGAATTCTTAACCAAAACCAAAAGGGGAAAAAGTAAATTGCTGAAATAATAAAAGTGTCCTTAGATGGGAAGCAATGGCAACTTAAATCAAGAGAACAATCATAAACTGAAAATACCTCAAATTATCATTAATTCAATTAGAAATCTGTAACATGGAATAATTCTTAGATCAATTTATAATAATAATCAATTCAAATGTTGGAATAAATAGATAGAAGTAATACTAAAAGAACATTAAACCTGGATCCAGAGTTACTCTTAAAACAAGAAGAAATCCTAAATCCTAAAAGAGAGAGAGAAGATCTCCCTCGCAACTAAATCTAAATCATTGAAAGGTGAAAATATGCGAGCTCCCTTTGAATGGAAGCATTCCCACACTTTATAACCTCTGGTCTATGCTGTCTGTACTTGGATCTGGGCCAAAAAGGGCTTCAGAATTCGCTGGGGGCATATTCTGTAATTTCTGGTGTGTGGCCTCTGTCACGCGTCCGCGTGGGTCACGCGGTCGCGTCATTCGGAGCTTTTCCTTGCCACGCGGTCGCGTCTGTCATGCGACCGCGTCATGTGTATTCTGCTTGAGGCGCGCGGTCGCGTCAGGCATGCGGCCGCGTCGCTGCTGATTCGTGCTTGGCACGCGATCGCGTTGTCCATGCGATCACGTGGATACCAGTTTCTTTAAAGCTCCGTTTTGCTTCCTCCTTCCATTCTAGTATGTTTCCTTTTTCCATCCTTTTAAGTCATTCTGCCTTTAGAAAATCTGAAACTACTCAAGACACTAATCACGGCATCGAATGGAAATAAAGGTAATTAAAATAATTAATTTTTAAAGCTTAGAAAACATGTTTTTCATTATATGACATAATAAGGAAGGGAAAGTAAAACTATGCGATTAATGTGAATAAGTAGGTGAAGAGTTGAATAAATCACTCTAATTAAGCACAAAAGAACTCATGAAATATGGGTTTATCAACCTCCCCACACTTAAACACTAGCATGTCCTCATGCTAAATCCAAGGTAAATAATTAAGGGTAAAGTGATGGAATGTTATGAAATGCAACCTATGCTAAATGCATCTACCTAATGAGTCATGGAATTCTAATTCATCCACTCATATATAAATTTTACATGTAGCTAAGTTAATTCACATTCTCAAGGGGTTATGTATATATATATATATATATATATATATATATATATATAGCCAACCCTTAAATAATAAAGTACTTTAGCAAATGAGATGGGAAAGAAAACATTGTACAAACTTGCAAAACAATTAGTAAATTTTGAGCACAGATATATGTTGATGAGTTATTGAACCCTCACTGAATTTTGTGTTTACTCTCTAGTCACTCAGTGTTTATTGGGTTTATTCACTCTATTTTTCTTTTTATTCTTAATTTGTACAGCTTTGTTTTTCATCTAACCAATCAACAATTATAGAATATAGCCACACCAAAAAGTCATGAGGTCTTAATTAAGGTTGTAATGGGGCCAAGATAAAGGTAAGGATTTATGTATATTGTTAAGTGAGCTAATAAGCGAATCCCTAATTAGACAAAGATCTCACCTAGCATACACATCTAGTAAAATAAAATTTCTTTACCTAATTTCCCATAATTTCCCACTTATTGTTACATGCTCATGTTTCACTTTTTATTTTATTTTTATTTTTTTCTATTCCATGTGCATTGTTTTTATTTTGCATTGGAGAATTTCTTTTGTATCCCCTTTTATTTAAATGCTGAAAAAATTAACTTTTTTTTTAATGCACATGATAATTGAATCATTTAGATTTTCTCATGAGCATGCTTTCCAAATTTTATTTTATTCCTTTTAACTTCTCTACCTTTTGTTTCTATCATCCATGTTCCCAAAAGGTTTCCCACATTTAACTCTATTTATAATTTTCTATCTTAAGCTAACCAAGGATTCACTCGGCATTTTATTTTGTTTTTCTGCTTAAGGCTAGTAATTTGGCTAAATAGAATAAAGGGGTTTTGAAAGGCTCAAGGGGTTAACAAGGGTAATGTAAAAGGTAGGCTAATTTGGGGTGAGTGAGCTAAAATCAAATGATGGCCTCAATCATTCTCTTAGAATGTATCTATTCTATATTCTATAATTGGACATATAGATTAAAGCAAAGCAAAGAACATCAGAATAAAAAGAAATGTGACACACAGAAATGAAATTATGGTTTGAATGCAACCATACAATTTAAGCTCAAGACTCACAGGCTGTGTGTTCTCTAACTCAAGCATCATATATCATTCATATATTGTATGCAGGTTTAGTTAAAAATTCCCATTATTCTCTTGAAAAAAATTATTTAGGGTTGCTTTTAAAGTTTTAATGTTCCTCCTTGATGAAATATTGTCAACTAACATGTAATGCTATATATACAAGGTGTGGGTTGTTTTGATTCTGTTAAAGTTTCTAGTTTACTTCCTTTTTATATTTTTCTATTTATACTATCTTATGCTAAAAAGGGTAAACTATACTAATTAATCCACTAATAAATCAGAATTACAAACTAAACTAAATAACTAAAATAAACTAAATGGCTAAAGTATGAACTAAAGATGCAAAATGCAGCACATAGAGTAAAATACACAAGTAGCAATGTATAAGTACTCAGAAAATAACAATAAAAGAAAAAGAGAAAAATACAGAAAAATATCCAAAATAAAAGAAAAAGTATGTAGTGGTTCACCAAAATAAATGCCAGAGATGGCGACCTCCCCACACTTAAAATGAAGCATCGTCCTCGATGCTCAATCAAGCCTGGTGTGAAGGAGTGCCATCAATGGTAGGGATGGTAGCTGGGGTCTCCGTGGTGGTGGTGGGCTGAGGGTCTGGCTGTTGTGGAGGTGGGACGGACTGGAGCGGGATCTCCGGATCTGCAGCCTCTATCTGGGGCATAACCTCCTGATGCGGGGCAGCCTGCTCTGTGGCTGCCTGCTGATGAGTCTCCGCCTGGGAATGAGGCTCCTCCTCGTGCTCATCCTCTGATGGCTCTGAAGGGGTGTCGGGCTCTGAGGGGATGTCGGCGCCCTGTCTGATCATCAGCTTCAGATGGGAATAGCGTCGCCTGCTGCGGCGCTCCAATCTCTCATACTGGCGCCTGTTACGGTGCTCCATCTGATCAAGCTGGCGGAATAGACGATGCACGAGGCGATAGACTGGCTCAGAGGCGGGTGGAGGTGCAGTGGTGGTAGCAGGGGCAGCTGGGGCAGCTGTGGATGAAGAGGGTCCAGCAGACGGAGGGGCTGTCTCATCAGTAACAGTGACAGGTGGTGGTCTGTAGCCCAAAGTAAGGAAGTTCCTGCTGTGCGGGATGATCTTCCTGCAGTCCGCTGCTGGGGGTCTCTCATCGGCATCCTCCCAAGGCACATCAGCCTGACGGCCTAGCCGTGTAACCAGGTAAGGAAAGGGGAGAATGCCTCGTACGTGGGCCCTGGCCATATAATGCTGGATAAAACGAGGTAAGTATATGTCCTTACCCTCCAGCACACACCAAAGGAGGGTGATCATGGTAGCCGGGATCTCCGTCTTGTGAGTACTTGGCATCACAAAATTACTCAAGATCTGATGCCATAGCCGAGCCTCATCATTTAAGTACACTCTCTTGATCCCTCTAGGCATAGTGGTGTTCTGACCCATCTCCCAAGGAACAGCAGGGTCGATTGCTATCCGTGCCTTTATGGCATCCCAGTCAAACTGCATCTGGCCCATGTCCTCCTCAGCTTGTGCAAAACCATCTGGCTGATCGGACTTGGCTGGGAGCTGGAGAATGGTCTCTATGGGCCTCCTCTGTGACCAAAATTTGCTTTCCCCTCAGGTTCACTGCATCAAGGGTAGTAAGGTAGTAGTTGCAATAGAATTCTCAGACCCAAGATGCATTGATATCTGTCAGTGATCTCTCCAGAAAGAACCAACCCCTTTGCTTGATTTGCTCAGTAGTGTACTGCTGGAGGGCCTCTGGAATCTTCAAGGTACGTTCCAGGTATAGATTTCTGGAGTTTGCAAAAGCCGGGTACTTCAGTTCACAGTACCGGTTTGCAAATTTTATAGGATCATTTGTAGGAAGCAGCTGGTTAGCTTTCTCCTGCGGTGTGAAGTTCTTCTCCCGCCATGAGGTATCGTGCATTAGAGAAATGATGGACTGGGAGGAATCTCCTCTCTTGCGCTTGCCAGTGGCCTTGCCTTTACCTTTCCTGTGTGAGGCAGACATCCTGAAAAACAGAAAATCAGGAATGGATAAAAAAATAGGAAAGCAAATAGGCAATTAAACAAAGGAAACTCAAAGCGGTAGGGGAGAAATAGAATAAGGAAAATGAGTAATAAAAATGTGATTGAATTTAGGTTAAATGGAAAAAAAAATAAGCAATATGCCATGGTTAGAAAGTTAGAGGAAAGTGAAAATAATCAGAAAAGAGACCAAAAGGGTTAGTATGTTTAGGATTTGATAAAGAAATTAGTAAATTAAAAACAGTGAGTTAGTAAAGTGCGGGTTAAAGTAAGTGGCATAGAGAAAAAACCATATAACAAGGATTCATAGGTAAGAATAGAAGTACTCATAATTGAACAAGCAGTTTATGAACCAGGAAATCAAAAAGGGTGAGAAGGTCTGCCATAGCATTCATGTAATGATTTGGGTAAAGCAGAGTAAAACAGATTTCAGAAATGCCAAACCAAAACATGAATGAAAACAAATTTAAAAAAAAATTGGGCAGCATTCCGGCTAAAATTGGATTGTCCCGGAAAATAAACAGCAATATAATCAGTTCATATGAATTAAAAAAATCAAGCTTCATGTACATAAATATAAAATTAACATAAAAACTCAATGTAAACAGCAGCAACATACAAGAAAGCAGCATATGAATCGTGATTATAGCAGCAACAGATTTGCACATAGGATAACATAGACGTAAGAACAGTGCAAGTAAACAGACCTAGATCCACTAACCACAGCCTAAGCTACCTAACAACCTAAAAATCCACTACAACATGCAAGTCTAACTATCCTAATTATGAACATAAACGGAATAAAAAATACAAAAAAGTGACGAACAGATAAAAAAAATGGTTGCGTGTTGCGGAACCTGGTAAGCGGAAGGGGTGGAACAGGGAAGAAGGTGGCTGCGGCGGCGTCCGGTGCGGTGGTGGTGCACGGCGACGCGGTGGTGGCGGCGGAGGGGGTTGGTGTCGGAGGGAGAGGATAGGGGTGGGAGGTTGTGGTTGGGGTTGCTGGCTGAAGGGGTAGGGCACGGTGGATGGCCAGCGGTGGTGGGCGGTGGTGGCGGCGAGCAGCGGTGGAAAGGGAAGGATAGAGGAAGAAGGAAGGAGAGAGTAGGGGAGGGGGTGGTACGGCGGTGGTGGCAGGTCAGCGGCGGCGTCTGGGTGATGGTGCGGTGGCAGCTGGAAGGTGGTGGGTGGTGGTTGGAGGGAGAGGAGGCAGAGAAGGGGAAGAGGGTTGGGGGTGAGGGCTGCGCGACTGATAGGGTTCGCGGGTTGGGGGGGTTATATTTTCGAATCCATGCGGCCGGGTGGGGCACGTGGTCGCGTGGTTGGGACGAGAATGGGAGTGACGCGATCGCGTGGGGTGCGCGATCGTATGCGAGGGGGAAAGAAGGGTGACGCGATCGCATAGGTCGCGCGATCGCGTCGCTGGAAGTCGTGCTAAACGCATGACTCCAGCGCCGTTTTAGCACAACTCTCTGTCTCCTTTTGGGGCGATGTGGAATCCATGCGACGCGATCGCATCGCTCACGCAGTTGCGTGGGATTGGTATTGGGTAAGTGACGCGATCGCATGGGGCATGCGATCGCATGGGCCAATTTGTGCGAAACACACAAGGGTCGCACGATTCCAGCCCAACTTTCTGTTCGTTGGATCCTTACGCCGATATATATATCACGCGGCCGCGTGGGTCACACGGTCGCATGGGTGGTGTTTTTCGTGATATGACGCGATCGCATGGGGCATGCGGTCGCGTCGTGCAACCACTTTTTTTTTTTTATGCATGAAAAGTGCAGAATGCAATGACTATGCTTATGCATGATTCCAGGTTTAATAAATTAAAATGAAAAAGGAAAAATTGAAAGCAATTAACAAGAAATAAATTGAAAAAGAAGCGACCATACCATGGTGGGTTGTCTCCCACCTAGCACTTTTAGTTAAAGTCCTTAAGTTGGACATTGGAAGAGTATCCTGTTATGGTGGCTTGTGTTTAAATTCGTCCAAAAATCTCCACCAGTGCTTGGAATGCCAATAGCCTCCGGGGTCCTAAACTAGGCATGTAAAGCTTCTGCGCAGCTTTAAACAGATATCCAGCCTCCCGGGATGACGAATGTCAGAACATAATCCATGATCCCAAGCTGTGTTTTTAGATCCGCCTCCGTTTTGATTTGTAAGTTTCCATTCGGGCGGGTTAAAGAGTAGAATCTCACCGTGGCGACCAAACGTCCTCCGTGATCCATGCAATTGAGCACGATACCAATTTGTGTACTTCGAGGTGAAGCGTGGAACCTTATTGAACCTGGTGCACCAGCTCTGAATACGAGCCGTTTCCCTCTGGTGTACCCACTTGAAGCTTGTATTGGGTGGCAATGGCCTTGGGATAGGTGTTTTTGGTGGTTCTGCAAGTTCCGTTTCCTTGTGCTCTTCTGTGAATTCTTCCACTTCTTCGCAAAGATCTTCGATTGTATCTGTATTCTAGTCAAAGTCTTCTGTGTCTTCCTCATCACTTGAGTCATAGATTGGAGGTTGAGAGAAATCTACCTCCGCATCATCTTCATATTCACTTGGGGAAGATTCTTCGATCTCAGAGAATTCACTTGCGGACGCAAGTTCATCACTAGGAGCACTAGACTTGTGACTATCATCATCAAGGAAATTTGCTTCTTGGATTATTCCGTCTGATTCTTCGTAAACGACTTGCCTTGGAGATTGTACGGTATCCTCCTTAGCATCAATTGTAGTGTCTTGGACAGAGTTTTCCTCAATTCTGTATTCCCAAGGAAGTTCAGCATCGCCTAGATCTTCAACCAACTCTTCTTTTTGAACAATGACAGCTTCTTCCACTTGTTCTAGTACGAATTCATTTTCTGTCTTGTTCACTGGAGTCTCTAGCATTTCTTTCATGCTACGCTCTTCATTGGGCTGTCCACATGGAGCTGTGGTTGATCCTTGTATATTTGAGCGCCTAGTGGACCATTGAATTAGTGCTTGCTCCAGTTGTTGAATGGTTGTTTGAAATTTAATCATTGTTTCTTTCAGGCGATCCTTTGCTTCGCGGTTTGCCAGACTTGGACATGATACAAAGGAAAGTGGTGATGATTGGGAATGATTGGATTGGTATTGAGGTAAGGAAGGATCATATGATGGCGAATGGTGAAGAGAAGCTTGTGAGTGTGGTGGTTCGAGGTTATGTTGAAAGGATGGTTCATATGCACGGGGTGGGGCTTGTTGGTAATTACAAGGTTGTCCACCTTGTCTTACAGCTGGGTATGCACGGTAGAATGGTCTTTGTCCAGGATATCTCGGAGGGTGTTGCTACCAAAAGGGTTGATTAGATCCTCTTGGTTCCATCCATCCTTGATTGGTCTGACCTTGATGCACATTCCTACTATAACTTCTATTTCCTTTAACGATATTAGAACCAAACTCAAAGCGAGGGGGGTGAGAGTTCATAGTAGCAAATAAAGAGAAAAAGGAAAAAAAACAACAATAATTAAACAAGCAAAAGAAAAAATATTTACAATAACCAATAAAAAGGCACACGTTAGCAGTTCCCCGGCAACGGCACCATTTTGAAAGAGCAGAAGATTGATGGTTTAGAGGTTATAAAAACTCTCGTTGTGAGTATAGTTACTAAACCAAGCAATCAACCTTTCTTACAAATGTGTTGGTTGTCACAAGTAACAAACCCCTTTAAAAATTGTTAACCGAGTATTCAACCCTCGGGTCGTCTTCTCAAGGAACTGTGAGGAAGTATGTTCTTATTATTGGCTATAAAGGTTGTAATCGGGGTTTAGAAGGTGAGAAGCGAGTAATTTAAATGACGAATGAATTAAATGACAAGTAAAAATAAATAATAACTGTAAAACAACTTTTGGCAAGATAAGGGAAATTTAGAAGTCCAACTTAGTTACCCTTCTCAACAATAATGAAAGTTGTATCTTAATTCCACTTGGTCAACCTTTACCAGAGCAAAGGAAAGTTAAGGGACTAATTAAATTGACCTTTGAATCCTAATTATTTCATAAGAAAAGGTTTGGATTGTTTAAGTTCAACTTAATTAGCAAAGTAATGATTATCAATTATGTTGAGTTTAATAACTGTTGAGTTACTGAATTCTTAACCAAAACCAAAAGGGGAAAAAGTAAATTGCTGAAATAATAAAAGTGTCCTTAGATGGGAAGCAATGGCAACTTAAATCAAGAGAACAATCATAAACTGAAAATACCTCAAATTATCATTAATTCAATTAGAAATCTGTAACATGGAATAATTCTTAGATCAATTTATAATAATAATCAATTCAAATGTTGGAATAAATAGATAGAAGTAATACAAAAAGAACATTAAACCTGGATCCAGAGTTACTCTTAAAACAAGAAGAAATCCTAAATCCTAAAAGAGAGAGAGAGAAGATCTCCCTCTCAACTAAATCTAAATCATTGAAAGGTGAAAATATGCGAGCTCCCTTTGAATGGAAGCATTCCCACACTTTATAATCTCTGGTCTATGCTGTCTGTACTTGGATCTGGGCCAAAAAGGGCTTCAGAATTCGCTAGGGGCATATTCTATAATTTCTGGTGCGTGGCCTCTGTCACGCGTCCGCGTGGGTCACGCGGTCGTGTCATTCGGAGCTTTTCCTTGCCACGCGGTCGTGTCAGTCATGCGACCGCGTCATGTGTATTCTGCTTGAGGCGCGCGGTCGCGTCAGGCATGCGGCCACGTCGCTGCTGATTCGTGCTTGGCACGCGATCGCGTCATCCATGCGATCGCGTGGATACCAGTTTCTTTAAATCTCCGTTTTGCTTCCTCCTTCCATTCTAGTATGTTTCCTTTTTCCATCCTTTTAAGTCATTCTGCCTTTAGAAAATCTGAAACTACTCAACACACTAATCACGGCATCGAATGGAAATAAAGGTAATTAAAATGATTAATTTTTAAAGCTTAAAAAACATATTTTTCATTATATGACATAATAAGGAAGGGAAAGTAAAACTATGCGATTAATGTGAATAAGTAGGTGAAGAGTTGAATAAATCACTCTAATTAAGCACAAAAGAACTCATGAAATATGTGTTTATCAAAACCCTAGGACCTAAATAGGGGTTCAATTTGTGTTAAAATCATGTAGAAAAGATGGGGTTTTAGTGGCTGCAATTTTATTTTGAATCATGGTAAAAATTGGTTGTTGAAAAGACTGAAAAACGGGTAAAAACAGAGAAAGAATCTGAAGAATTTTTTAAGAACATGAAGAACACTTTGAGTGTGATAAAGAACAATGAAGAACAGGCCTTAGATCTTAGAAAGGGCAATGAAGTAAAATTTTTGGTGTTTTAGGGGTTGTTTGGTAATTTCTGAAAGTTAGGGTGGTAAAAGTAGAAATATTAAAAGTTACGGGTGGTAAAAAGTGAATTTTAAAGGTTAAAATTAAAAGTAAGTTAATTTTCGAAAATTTAATGATAAAATAACAAAAAAATAATAAAATGTTAAATAATAATATTTAATTAAAAATAATATTTTAATAAAAATAATAAAATAATGCGGAAAAGGCAGTTTTCTGTAAAAGCTTTAGAAAGACAACTTTAAGCATAGAATCTCATAATTACTTTCATAAAACACTTAGGGAGTGGTAAAAACACATTAGTGAGGCAAAGATAAATAAAAGATAAAAAATTGAAGAAAAGATAAAAATCGAAGAAAAAGTCTGTAAAGTTTTAATGACAGAAAAACAGACAGAGACTAGTGAACGAACTAGGGCAACTTAGTTAGTACTTGAGTTGCGACTAGGGTTAGGTGTTATATGAAAAGTTAAACTATTTTAGTATAGACTTAATGAACCTATACCTAGGACAGGCTAACTATTCATACTGAAATTTACATAAGCTTTAAATACATACGTTAAACAGAGAAATCAGAGCAGAATAAAGTAACACAGAGCACAGAGTAACCAGAGTAAAGTAAAGAGATACAAAGAGAAAAGAATAATATGATAAAGAGAAATGGTTTGAGCCAGGATATTGTAAAAGTGAAAGATGTAAAGGTTGTACAGTATGATTGAATAAAGGAAGAAAGAGGTACTGCATAAGAATGTGAAAATGATGAATGATGATAATGAGAATGATTATGTGATGATTTGTTGCTTGAGGCAACCCAAGAGATATTTATTTGTTGCGTTAAGGCAACTCCAGATATACTTGTATGATGATCTACTGCGTGAAGGCAGTCAGATAGATAGTGGTGCGATCACTGAGAACGCTTTCCTACGGTACAAATCCATATTTTATTTCTGTAAGGCAGATGGGTTATTTCCTGCTACAGAAGTACCGTGACCACCTGTTCCATTTCTGTAGTGGAAGAGGGTTATTTCCTGTATACAGAAGGTGTGTTGGCATATATCCCTGCAGTGGCAGATGTGTTATTTCCTGCGTGCAGTGGACCCTGTGGTGGCAGAGGGATTATTTCCTGTACACAGGGGTATAGCCAATTGGAAAGCCTTATCCAGACAGAGGTTGCTGGATAACATCGGGAGCGGGTTAGTAACCGACAGATGAGCTCATTACCTGCACTAGGGCTAGACATGCATCATACTTGGCTGTGCATTTTCCTCTGTTATGATTGTTGTATGAATGTATGCTTTCCTTGTTTGTATTCTATTCTCTGTGTCAGTGTTGTATTTTCTTGTATTTTTCTGTTTGTGTTCTGTTTTCTATTTTCTCTATTTCCTCTATTTACATGTATCTTCTATTTACTGCTTCTTGTATTCTGCTATATGTCTGCTAAGCGACACAGAATTAATGAACTTAACTAATAACCCCGACCCTACTAAGAACTCCTAAGTTCTTACCCCTTCTCTCTCCCCTCCCCCTTCAGATGGAAGCATGAGTACCCTTTCGTAGTTTGCTAATGACTGTTCTGCAAAGAGGATTCTGCTCTAGGTAGTTTTCTGAGTCTAGAGTGAACTCCCTTACCTGTTTATATGTATATACTGTGAGGCCAGCCAACGTCTGCACCCTGCTTATCTACAAACTTTAACCTAAGTCCTCTGTACGATGTTGCTGTTATGTGGCCACTCGATGAAGTACTTGAGAGACGCTCTTTGATGACATATGATCGTGTAGAGGATTAGTAGACGACCTTCCACCTTTTGATGATGATTCACCTGACTTGTGTTTTGAAGACCTAGAACGTACTTTCCCTCGCTTTAGTAGTTTAGAGGGACTAGGTGAGTATAGAGTCTAGGCTAGCCTGGGCGCCAGCTTAGGGACTTCTTGAACAGGTCAGGACCTGGGATATTGTATATATATATATGTATATAGATATTATTTAGCTATATCTAGGGGTGTTCTAACGAAAAAGCTATACTCTAATAAAGGCTGGATCACGGAATGATATCAACTACTTGTGATATATTTATGTATGGTTGTTTATAAATGTTTTATTTGTTACTATTTGTGGATTGATTGTAAATGATTCTATTTTGAATCCAAACGTTTTTTAAAAAAAAAGTACCTCATAAAATAACTACGCTTTTAACAACGAATCAGGCTCATATAATAAATAATAGATAATAATTAAGTAGGCAAGTTGGTAGCGCTCAGTTTCTAGTATGATCATGACATACCAAAAATTGGGTCGTTACATTTTCTCTTGAGGGAAAAGCAAGAGAGTGGTACTACACTCAACCCCTAGCAAATGTATCCAACTGAGATACGCTCAGAAAAGAGTTTTTGGAAAAATTCTTTCCATCTGAAGTTACTGATAAACTGAGGAAAGACATTTCCACAATTGTTCAAGATGACAACGAGACTCTCTTTGAATATTGGGAGCGCTTCAATAATCTTCTGGAAGCATGCCCCTACCACAGGATTGACAAGATAGTGTTACTCAGCTATATCACACAGGGCATGAGGCCCCAAGATAAGACCACATTGGAAAGTGCCAGCAATGGGCCTATGAAGAAGTACAAGACCACTGATGAGGCATGCCAATTGATCAGCGACTTAGCTGAATCTACTAGGAACCACAGGCAGAAGCAAGGCCATTCAAAAGCCGTTGCAGAGGTATCCTCTAGCAGAGAGACTGCTGCTCTAGCTCAGAGTATCTGTGAAATGACCAACTTGCTGAAGCAAATGCAATTGAATCAACAACAAGTCCAGCAAGCTCAACCTCCTTCACCATAGCAAAGCCAATAGTTAGTCCCACAGAGAGTCTGCGGAATTTGTGCTGATTATAGCCATTATACTGATGAATGCTCGCAGCTCCAATAGGAAGATAACATGGTGGCATCCACCCATAACTTCTATGACCGCCCCAACCAAGGGTGCAATCAAGGTGGAAATCATAACCATGGATGGCAGGACAATTCTAACCAGAATTGGAGGGACAACAATAATAGAGGAGGCAGAGATAATCAGGGAAATCAGAGGTTGAATAATAAAAACAACAGGCAGCAGAATCAACCTTACAGAGTACCTCACCTGAGGCAATCCCAAGGACCACAAAATACCTAACAGCAGACCTCTCAAATTACTTATCCTTCTTCATCTCCTAATGATGAGTTACTACAATCTATTGATAGGAGACAACAGGCCATGAAAAACAACTTTAGTGCCACTCTAAATGGTGTGACCTCTGTTGTACAAGCTCTCGCCTCACAGATTGGATCAATGCAGAATTCCAATAACCAACCTTCAAGTTCCACTGGAATTCCCTCTCAACCATTACCCAATCCAAAGGGAGGCATTAATGCCATCACCCTAAGGTCCGGAACCACACTGCAGGAGAGGAATCAGGAGGAGCCAAGCCCACCAGAACACACCTCAGCTGAAGAGGTAGTAGAAATAGAAGATGTTGAAGAGGAAGAGGACATACAGGACATAGCTGAAAAAGAAGAAGCCCAACCATATGAGAAAGCACCAAAAGGCGCAAACACTGCTGAAAACACCACTCCCATTCCATTTCCACAACTTGCAAGGAAGCCCAGGAAGCAGCTAGAACCCGATCCCAAAATGGCCTCCCACGCGACCGCGTGACCCACGCGGCCGCGTGCCCTGATTTTCGACGTAAAAAGGATGCACAATGAATTATTGTGCGAGAGTGGTGCTGGGTTGGTGCTGAACGCACAATTCTACCCACGCGGACGCATGGTGCACACGTCCGCGTTGTTCCCTTCTGAAGCCCACTCACGCGATCGCATGCCCCACGCGATCGCGTCACCCCAAATTTGGCAAATATATCAATTCGAACAGAGAGTTGTGGAAGCGCGAGGCTGCACTCGCGCCAGAAGCACAACATGGGTCACGCAACCGCGTGACCGACGCGACCGCGTCACCTGACCTAAAGCGCAATCGCGCGAACGCGTGCCCCATGCGGCCGCGTCGCTTGCGCCGCACAACTCCAACTTAATTGCCAAAATATCTTATCTTTTTCCTCCCCAATCCTAATTTTTCTTTTCCCTCCTTATTTCTTCCTTCTCCTTTCTTCCTTCTATCTCCCCTTTCCCTCCCTCTCTCTCACCTCCATTAACATGGTTTTATTTTCTTCTTCCCTCTTTCCTTTTCTACCATTCTTCTTATTTTATATGTTATTTTCTTTTCTTTTCTTTTTCTTTTCATTATTCATATTTTGTTTCTTCTTCTTTCCTTTTTACATGGTGTTAGAATTATATTTGAGTCATTATTCTTCCTTATATGCTTGTGGATTGTTGCAAATTATTTGGCAATTATATATTATTTTCTTTAAAGGGTTTCTTGCATGTTCACTTTAATACTTTCTATACCTTATCTACCATGCATGCTATGTGTTTGTGAAAAAGCCCATATGGCATTTTGCACTTCTCTATGTTGTTCTACTATTCAATGCTGCTTCTCATAAACTCTCTTTACTATTGTATTAATTAAAATTAATTGTCAATACAAACATGATAGTTTGCTACAACGTGATGCAAGATCTATGCTACTCATGCCCTTTGCCGACATGCCAATAAACACCTTGCATTCACTTGTCATTATATGCACTAGCTATTTTCCACTGATGACTTTTCACATGCACTCATGAGCGTGTGTTAATGTCAGTTACCTCCTAATGTGCATCCATCACCACATTTTCTGTTCTCTTCCTTGCTATATATCTCTTTGAATTTAATTTACTTTCTCTTCCCTCTTTCAGGATGGCCACCAAGAAAGGAAAAGAGAAAGTTACTCCCAAACCCCCAGCAAGAAGAGGAACTAAAAGAGCCCTAGTGGCAGAGCCTTCTTCAACTGCAGTCAAGCCCTCAACAAAAAGAGTTAAGAGGATCCTCAAGGTTGATGAAAAGGAGAAAGCCTTTAAAGCAAAGGACACTACGCGATTTCCAAATCGCTACTGTGAGCAGATGTTCCCTATTCTGGCTGAAAGGAGCAATAACAACGAACACCTTCTTATCCTCCCTCCCAATATTGCCACTTTTGTTGAGCCGCAAATTGAACGAAGACAATGGGGTTTCCTACAGAGACAACCAAGGCAGGCCAATCTTTCTTGGGTAGTCGAGTTCTACTCTAACTTCTACCTGCCTACCCTGCAGTCTGTCTTTATTCGTCAGAAGCAAGTACCCATTACAGAAGAGGCCATTCAAAAAGCTTTAGGTCTTCCCCCTATTCCAGAAGGATTGGACGCCTTTCAAGAAGCTGCACTCAAGTGCCAGATGTACCAATTTGACTGGGAAGCTGTTCTCAGAGTTATCGCACTACCTAGCAGCCGTTGGATCTACGGATACCATCATACCCGCCCTAAGGGAATATCGGCTTCAGCACTTACCTTGGAGGCTCGCGTATGGGCACAGATCATGTCCCATTACGTCTTTCTGAGCACTCACGAGTCCTCCTTCACTGTGGACATGGCCATTCTACTTTGGTGCATCCTTACAGACCAGCCTCTGAATCTACCAAGACATATCCGGAATGCCATGGGACACGTAAAAATTGCGGGCAACCTACCTTTTCCTGCCTTGATCTCAGATCTTGTCTCAACAGCCGGAGTCTCCTACAGAGCTAGGGACACCAAAGCCATGCTTCCACGGGATGATCAGTATGTCCCTAACGGGAAATACCTCAGACCTCCAGCAGCCACTACAAGCCTTCCTACTGCACCGGTTGAAGATACTCCTTCTTTAACACCACAAGCACCTACAACAGACGCACTGCTCCAGCAGAAAATCGAAAGGTTGGGTCAGTAAGAACAGAAAGTGAAGTTAAGAGAGCGTCGTAACGAGCGCCGATTCAAACACCTCAAGGAGCTACTCAAGGGACACTTCAAGGACTCAGACACCCCGGACTCCACTTCCTTTACCAGCACAAGGAACCATGATGGTCCCGACTGTGGAGATACTGCCACCAGCCCACCCCTGTTCCTGACAGATGGCACCGAGGACGGTGCAAGGCCTTAAGTGTGGGGAGGTCGGTCAGTAGGTTAGTTGCATACATGTTCTACTTGATTGAAAAGACAATAAGTTTCTTCTAATACTCTATCTTTGGAACAAAATTTCACTAATTTTAAAAAAAAAAAATTTATGATAAATCTGCTTGAAGTTGTATTTGGAACATGATTCTTGAGCTAAAGAACACACAACCTGTGAAGATTTGAGCCATTATGCATGGTTACATTATTTAACCATAAACATTTTATTCTTGTGTGTTTACTTCTCTATGATTGTAATCTATATTTTGTTTCATCCTATATGTCCAATATTTATTATATTTGTATGCTTACATATGATTGAGGCCATCTTTTGTTTAAACTCACTTATCCAAATTAAGCCTACCCTTTTCAATTACCTTTGCCCACTTTGAGCCTTTAAATCCCGTTTGTTCCATGTTTCACCATATTACTAGCCTTAAGCGGAAAAACAATTGTATATCCCAAATTAAATCTTTAGTTAGCTTAAGATAGAATTGTGTGTACTAGTTAAGTATGGGAAATTGTGGGGACAAAAGTTATTAAGGGAATGTGTCATGATAATACAATGGGAATTTGGATACCTACTCATGTGAAACTACAAGAATTAAAAATCTATGTGCATTGATAAGCTATGTTTATTTTTTTTATGTCTATAAAAAAATATCAATAAATAAATAAGGGGACAAAATCACCCCAATGCTGAATTAAGAATTCAAAGATCAATGCACATATGATAAAATTAAAATAAAAAGTTGATACACGAGTATGGAATGTAAAAGGGAATTCTGGGTAGCTAGGTATGAATTCTAAGGTTACACTAAATATATATAGGTTGGGTTAAAGCTTGGGTTAATTAAAGATTCAATTTATAAGCTCACTTAACCATATATGTATCCCTACCCCTACCTTGGCCCCATTACAACCTTGAAAAGACCTCATGATGTTTGCATTGGTATATTAACTGTTGTTGATTGGTTAGGAGAAGAACAAAAGTTGGAGAGCATGATTAGAGAAGGATAGAGTGATTACCCTATACACTAGAGAGATTAGGGCGTACATATATCATCAGCGAGGGTTCAATGCATGAATTTCCATGTTCCCTGCTTTCTTGAGCTATCTTCTTGCACTTTTATCTGTCTTACTGTATAATGATAGAATTAGTGGAATTTGATTTGTAATTGTTTTGAAGAGCTTATTTACTTTTGATCAAGTGGGCAAGAATCATATAGCTGCATTCATATATATAGGATTGTATTGCATTGCATGAGTTTCTACATGTTCATACTTATTTATTTTATCTCCTTCAATTAAGCATGAGGACATGCTAATGTTTAAGTGTGGGAAGGTTGATAAACCACTATTTTATGGTTTATATTGGATTTAATTGTGTGGTTTTATCATGATCCTTACCCACTTATTCATTAAAATAGCATGCATTTATATTTCCTTCCTGAAATTATTACATGATTGAAAACTGCTTCCTAGAGACTTTTAGTTATGCATTTTTACTTCTCCTTTATTCCATTCGATGCCGCGATCTATGTGTTAAGCATTTCAGGCTTTATAGGGCAAGAATGAGTTGGAGATTGGAAAGGAAGCTAGCAAAAATGTAAGGAACACAAGAAATTGAGGAGATGATCAGCGAGAAGCGACGCGGCCGCATGGACAACGCGACCGCGCGGAGAAGATCAAATCGCAGTGACACGGCCGCATCGATGACTCGACCACGCGGAATGGAAAAGCACAAACGATGCGGAGGCGTGGACGACGCGCCCGCGTGGTGAAGCGAAACACGAATGATGCGTCCGCATGAGCGACGCGATCGCGTGGCGTGCGCGATCTGCATAATTTGCAGAATCGCTGGGGGCGATTTTGGACCCTATTTTGACCCAATTTTCAGCCCAGAACAGCAAACTAGAGCCAGAGAACATGCAGAAACAAAACACAACATTCATTCTACACAGTTTTAGTTTTTAGATCTAATTTTACTCCTCCTCTAGGTTTTCTCTCTACACATTCATAGTTCTTAGGATTTAATTTTCTCTTACTTTTTGGAATTGGAACACTGAAAAGAGTTATTACCTCATCAAGACTTCGTCATTCTAGTTCGTCTTCTTTACTTGGCTTTACTCTTCCATGTTCTTTGCTTTATTTAATTTTACCATTGGAATATTTTTAGGATTATTTAATACAAGGATTACGTTTATTTTTAATTGACTATTTTGATTTTTATTTACAATGTCTTCCTTTAATTCCTTTTTATATGCTATGAATTTTACATTCACAATGAGCGAGTAGTTCCCTAACTTGATGGGGAATTGATTGAAAGGAACCCTTGAGTTGGAAGGCATGAAAGAAAAATTGTAATTGGGTTTATGGTTGGATTGCCTTCTAATCACTAACACCAATCCCTTTTAATTAAGTGGATTACAACTTGTGAACGGACGTAGCATTCTAACTTGTTTGACTTTCCCTTACCTAGTAAAGAATAACTAAGCAGGACAACCTTTAATTGTCAATTAATCCTGAGAGCATTCCAGCAATAATAGGGATTCCAACTAATCAATTCCCAGTCAAGGCTTTTATTTACATTATTCGAATTCACCAATTTAATTTCATGTTTACTCAACTCAAACCTTTTTTGAAAACATCTGATTAATAAAATAGCACACTTTTCTGCAACTCGTTGGGAGACGACCTGGGACTCATACTCCCAGTATTTTAATTTTAAATTTTTTGTGACACCTTTTTAAATTGATAGGCAGATTTCTGGCGAGTTAAGAACTATACTTGCAACGTATATAAATCAACAATTTTTAATTCACCAATTTCTGCTCGCATCAGTGGGGTGACGGCGGCAGGCTGAACGGCAGAGCAGGACAGAGAAGAGAGAGAGGGCAGCTTAAGAAGAAAAAAAGAGAAGAGAAGGGATGCCTCTCAACAGGGCAGGCTGCCCTGTTAATGCCCAGAACGCGTCTTATGCGGACGCACAGGGGCCTGTACGGACACACAGAAAGAACAACTTAGAAGGGTGCGAACGCACACAGCGTGCGATCGCCACGACCAAAGAGGTTGCAATAAGATTTGCGGGCACACAAAAGGGTGCGCGCGCACAAACGGGCTCTCTTTTATTTTTTTAAGCTTGACGACAGAAGCATGTGTGCGTGCTTACACAGACATGTGCACACAAACAAAAGCTAAAAATGGGGGAGGTTGTTCACGCGCATAGGCTGTTCCCTCGCTCCCACCAGAAGGGCTTGTAATTGTGTGCGGGCGCACACGTTTGTGCGGCTGCACAGATGAAGCACGAAAGGGAACGTGTGCGTACGCATGCCGCTGTATGCACGCACAGATAAGAGAAACGGGGGCAGCGCACACGCACATGCTTTATTGGCGCTGCGACCAGAGGGCATATCAAGGTGTGTGTGGAAGCACAGGCTTGTGCGTCCTTATAAATGGTGAAAAACACAGTTTTGTGCGGACGCACAGTTTGGTGCGCTCGCACAAATCCCCTATTTCAGAAATTTCTTTTCTTTTTAAAACTAAGGTTCCTACCCTTAGCATATCAACATACCAACCCCAAATCATTCAAACAAGCACAATTTCATAGTCCAGAAGTAATTTAACTTATTCAACTCAAAATCATCAAACCAAACCTAAACTAATCATTATATCACAAGAAAGAAAATAGTTCAAAAAGCTATAAACAAGAGATAAAGTTGGAACAATGTCACCATGGTGGGGTGTCTCCCACCAAGCACTTTGGTTTAGAGTCCTAAGTTGGACTTGCATGGCTTCATTGGTCACTTAGAAACATCTCCAAGGAGGAAAATCTCCAACTTCTTTGCATTCTTCGGTTGAGTGTGATCCTTGGAATTTGACTTCTTAGCAACATCCTTGTCTTCTTCTTACTCCTTACAATCCTCAGTCACTTGGTCTTCAACTATGTCACACCCAAAAATAGAATAGGCTTCAAGAACGGGCTTGTTGGACTCCTCCAAAGTGAACTTGACTATCTTGCCATCCGACTCCAAAGAATAGACTCCCGGGTGTGAATCTAGCTTGAATCGGGCCATCTTCAAGAATGGCCTCCCAAGGATTATGGATGATGGCTTGTTTGAGTCAATAGGAGGGGTATCCAAAATGTGAAAATCAAATGGGAAGAGTAACCCTTGGATATTAACTAGGACATTCTCTGCAATCCCCACAACTGATACAATACTCTTATCGGCCAACACAAATCTCGCCCCAGACCTCTTTACGGGTGACAAGTTCAATCTCTCATAAATTGGGAGTGGCATAATGGTTACGCACGCCCCCAAATCGCACATACAATCCATGAACTTCATCCCACCAATCAAACAAGAACCAAACATGGGCCGGGATCATTGCATTTTTTAGGAAGTAAAGAAGAGATAAAATCATCTACCTGCTTTTTGTTAAGGTCGCCAAGCTTGTCTTTGTGAGTACAAACGTCCTTAAGGAACTTGGCATATTTTGGCACTTGTTGAATGGCTTGAAAGAGAGGGACGGTGACTTCAACCTTCTTAAAAACTTCCACCATATTAGGGTCAAGCTCTTCTTGGCCAAAGTTGGGAATGGAATGGGCAAAGGCTCTTCAAGCAATGTCATTCTCTTGGGCTCGTTGACCTTGGGTGGTTCTTGTTCGCTTTTATCAACATTTTCATCTCCACCCATCATCACCTCCACTTCATCTTCTACCTCCTCATTAGTTGTCTCCTCACTCAACTTTGGAGGTATAGCAACATTCTTATCCAATTTAGTACCACTTCTAAGAGTAATGACATTGATGCATCCCTTAGGGTTGGGTTGAGGTTGGGAGGGTAAACTACTGGAGGTTGAAGCTTGTTGGGTGTTTTGTGTGGTTTGAGGAGGGAGAGTTAAATGGGAAAGGGCTTCGGCTATCGTAGCCATATACGCCTCTTGTTTCTTATGAAACTCTCCCTGTTCTTGCATGAAGGTGTGGATTGTGTCATTCATGTGAGGTTGATTGGAGGGAAGAGCTTGGTTGACTTGAGAAGGGTTAGACCTACTGTTGGGGTGTTGATATTTTACTTGAGGTTGAGCTTTATGGTGGTTGTTGGTAGGATTGTGGGTAGGGTTGTTGGTATTGAGGTTGAACTTGGGGATGTTGATGGTAGTTGTTCCAAGGGTTACCTGAAACTGGAGGTCGATCTTAGACGAGATCTCCTGTACTGGCCGGTGCTGATGTGTTCGGCCAGTGAGTGGCGGCCGGAGCTGTTGTATCCGACTTGTGGACTGGCTATGCTGCTGATACTTCGTCACCGGAGGGTGGGGGGTACCTGCAAACGACTCCGATGCTTAAGTTAGCAAGGGTATTAAGCAAGTTTTTAGTAGAATCAGAGTATGAGTTATACCTGGGTGCTCCAGTGTATTTATAGTAGTGTGGGCTGACCTTTCTGATAAGATAAGTTAGTTATCTTATCTTATCTTATCTTATTTTGAGTGAAGTCAGCTTATCTTCAAGGGAACCGCCTTTATCTATATAGGCTTGGATTGCCTTTGGATTTGGGTCGTGTTCCTTTACTTGGGCCCTTTATTGGGCTTTCCTGTCGATTTAGCTGACCTCTTTGAGAAGAGGTCGGATAGCCTGACCTGAAGAGGTCGGTCGCTTTGTCACTGAACATCTCGGGTCGGATAGCTCGACCCAGGGTGTGAACAGTGCCCCTGCTCGAGCTCGGTCTTTCTTTTTGAGGTCGAGTCTTAGACTTCGGTCCTTCTCTGGTGAAGCCAAACTCGAGCATTTGTCGACTTCTTTCTTTTTGTAGAATTTTTGAATGTGGAACGTTTTCCTCTGAAAGTGCGCGCTTTTATAGTAGCGTTCTGTTCTTGGGAACGTGCGAGGGTTTAATACCTTCATTAATTGGTTTTAATTGCCCCGTTCCCTTGGCTTTTATTTTGAAATTTGCTCATAGAAATGGTTTCTCTTCTCCGTCTTTCTTCGTATCTTCTCCCTTCACCCTTTCACTTTCTGTTTTCACCTACATTTTGCCTTTTCTTGCGCTGCAGCATCATTTGGCGATTCTCTGGGTGATTCCATCTTTCCATCTTCAATCTCCTTTGAAGTTTCTTTCTTCGTTCAGGTTGGTTTTTCTTCCTTTCTCTTTTCCACGTCATTTTCTTGTCTAATTTTGAGAAAGTTTTGATTTTGCTTGGTGAAAGTTTGGATCTTGCTGCTTTTGCCGTGCCTGATTGCTGTTTGTAATGTGTGTTTTGGGAGTTTCTTTGGCTTTTTCATGAATCTTTTTGCCTTTCCTCTTTGTTTGATGCTTTTTGCATGTTATCACCATTTCTGTTTGTGCTTTTGATTTTGAAGCTTTGGAATGATGATTTTGTTTGATTTTGAAAAAGGTTGTGTCTTTGACGATTTCTGCTTGGCATGTTTGATGTTGGCGATTCTCTTTGCTGATAGACTGTTGGAAGATAGTGGCTTTGATGACTTTTTGTGTTTTAACAATGTTTTTCGAAGTGTTTGCTATTTAAAATCTTCTTTTCTTATTTGAGAGATGCTGGGACGTAAGCTGTAGATTTTTCCTGAAACCTTGCTTTGTTACTGCCTCCAAAGGATGCCCCAGGACTTTGGCTTGAGTCTTTGGGGTTTTCCTTTTCTGTTTCATTCTTCTATATCATATTAGTCGAGTTGTTAGGCCCCTCGTCCGAAGTTGTTTTTAGTAATCCAATCTTCTTTTCTTATTGTAGGATTAGTTGGCCTCATGTCTTCTCGCAACAACGTTGTAGAGATGTCTTCTGAAGTTCTTGAGGGAATGTCTGATTGGCTGGACTCCCTTATCTTAATGTGTGTCTATGTGGTGGATGCTGATTTTTGTGTAGAGCTGAGGAAACGTCATAGGGTTTGTGGTGGTGGTGCCCGAGAGAGAGATTATGAGCTTGTGGCGCCCGACTCTGACGAGAGGGTTTGTTTTCCTACTTCTGTCGAGGGAGAGCGTCCCTTTTTCTACGCCTATGAATATTTCTTCAGCCAGTTGGACATTACTTTTCCTTTTACTGCTTTCGAGACTGATTTGTTGTGGTCGTGTAACATTGCCCCATCTCAGCTTCATCCGAATTCCTGGGGTTTTATCAAGATCTTTCAGCTGCTTTGCCAAGAGTTAGGCGTAACACTTTCTCAAACTCTTTTCCTTTATCTTTTTGTTTCTGCCAAGCCTGGAGGTTCTTCTAAAAAGAAAGCTTCCTGGGTTTCCTTCAGGTCTGCCCAGGGTGACGTTAGGATTTTTGCCAGTAAAGAATGTCATAAAAACAGTCACGTTGTAGATATAGTCTCTAAACCGACAAAAATCCCTTCGTACAAATGTTTTGGGTGTCACAAGTAACAAACCCCTTTAGAAATTGTTAACTGAGTATTCAAACCTCGGGTCGTCTTCTCAAGGAACTGCGAGGAAGTGTGTTCATATTATTGGCTATAAAGGTTGTAATCGGGGTTTAGAAGATGAGAAGCAAGTAATTTAAATGACAAGTAAAGTAAGTGGCAATTAAAATAAATAAATACTATAAAGCAAACTTTTGGCAAGGTAAGAGAAGTCGGAGGTCCAACGTAGTTATCTTTCTCAACTATAATGAAAGTTGAATCTAAACTCCACTTGGTCAACCTTTACTAGGGCAAAGAAAAGTCAGGGGACTAATTAAATTGACCTTTGAATCATATTTATTTCCTAAGAAAAGGTTAGAACTGCTTAAGTTCAGCTTAATTAGCAAGATAACGATTATCAATTATGTTGAGTTTAATAACTGTTGAGTTACTAAATTCCTAACCAGAACCAAAAAGGGAAAAAAGTAAAATTGCTGGAATAATAAAAATATCCTTAGATAGGAAGCAATGGTGACTTAAATCAAAGAGAACAATCATAAACTGAAAATACCTCAATTATCATTAATTCAAATAACTGTCTGTAACATGGAATAATTCGTAAGTCAAAGTATAATAATCAATTCAAATGTTGAAATAAATAAATAAAAGTAAAACTAAAATAAGAGAACATTAAACCTGGGATCCAGAGTTACTCTTAAAACAAGAAGAAATCCTAAATCCTAAAGAGAGAGAGAGAAGATATCCCTCTCAACTAAATCTAAATCATTGAAAGGTAAAAATATGTGAGCTCCCTGAATGGATGCATTCCCACACTATATAACCTCTGGTCTATGCTGTCTGTACTTGGATCTGGGCCAAAAAGGGCTTCAGAATTCGCTGGGGGCATATTCTATAAATTCTGATACGTGGCCTTTGTCACGCATCCGTGTGGGTGACGCGGTCGCGTCATTTGGAGCTTTTTCTTGTCACGCGGTCGCGTCAATCATGCGACCGCGACATGTGCGTTCTGCTTAAGGAGCGCGGTCGCGTCAGTCATGCGACCGCGTCACTTCTGATTCGTGCTTGGCACGCGATCGCGTCATCCATGCGATCGCGTGGATACCAATTTCCTTAAAGCTCCGTTTTGCTTTCTCCTTCCATTTTTTTGTATGTTTCCTTTTCCGACCCGTAAGTCATTCTGCCTTAGGAAATCTGAAACTACTCAACACACTAATCACGGCATCGAATGGAAATAAAGGTAATTAAAATAATTAATTTTTAAAGCTTAGGAAACATGTTTTTCACAATATGACATAATAAGGAAGGGAAAGTAAAACCATGAAATTAATGTGAATAAGTAGGTGAAGGATTGTATAAATCACTCAAATTAAGCACAAAAGAACTCATGAAATATGGGTTTATCAACCTCCCCACACTTAAACACTAGCATGTCCTCATGCTAAATCCAAGGTAAATAATTAACGTTAAAGTGATGGAATGTCATGCAATGCAACCTAATTTAAATGCAACTACCTAAATGAATGATGCATCATGCAACTCTAATTTATTCACTCATATATAAAGCTTACATGTAGTCAAGTTAATCCACATTCTCAAGGAGTCATGTATATATATAGCCAACCCTTAAATAATAAAGAATTTTAGCAAATGAGATGGGAAAGAAAACTTTGTACAAACTTGCAAAATAATTAGTAAATTAAGTACAGATATATGTTGATGAGTTATTGAACCCTCACTGGATTTTGTGTTTACTCTCTAGTCACTCAGTGTTTATTGGGTTTATTCACTCCATCTTTCTTTTTATTCTTAATTTCTATAGCTTTGTTCTTCATCTAACCAATCAACAATTATAGAATATAGTCATACCAAAAAGTCATGAGGTCTTTAATTAAGGTTGTAATGGGGCCAAGGTAAAGGTAACGATTTATGTATAGGGTTAAGTGAGCTAATAAGTGAATCCTTAATTAGACTAAGATCTCACCTAACATACATTTCTAGCAAGATAAAACTTCTTTACCTATTCTCCCATATTATCCCACTTATTGTTACTTGCTCATGTTTCACTCTTTTATTTTTATCCCATGTGCATTGTTTTTATTTTGCATTGGGGAATTTCTTTTGTATCCCCTTTTAATCAAATGCTGAAAAAAAAAATAACTTTCTCTCTCTTCTTTTTTTTTTAATGCACATGGTAATTGAATCACTTAGATTTTCTCATAAGCATGCTTCCCAAATTTTATTTTATTCCTTTTAACTTTTCTACCTTTTGTTTCTATCATCCATGTTCCCAAAAGGTTTCCCACATTCTACTCTATTTATAATTTTCTATCTTAAGCTAACCAAGGATTCACTTGGGGTTTTCTTTTGTTTTTCTGCTTAAGGCTAGTAATTTGGCTAAATAGAATAAAGGGGTTTTTAAAAGGCTCAAGGGGGCTAACAAGGGTGATGTAAAAGGTAGGCTAATTTGGGGTGAGTGAGCTAAAATCAAATGATGGCCTCAGTCATTCTCTTAGTATGTATCTATTCTATATTCTATAATTGGATATAGATTAAAGCAAAGGAAAGAACATCAGAACAAAAAGAAATATAACACACAGAAATGAAATTATGGTTTGAATGTAACCACACAATTTAAGCTCAAGACTCACAGGCTGTGTGTTCTCTAACTCAAGCATCATATATCATTTATATATTGTATGCAGGTTTAGTTAAATTTTCCCATTATTCTCATAAAAAAATTATTTAGGGTGGCTTTTAAAGTTTTAATGTTCCTCCTTGATGAAATGTTGTCAGCTTAACTACATCATGTTATGCTATATACAAGTTTTGTGGATTTAAATCTGATATGTTCAATTTCCTAGCTTACTTTCTTTTTATATTTTTCAATTTAAACTAAGCTATAACTTAGCTATCTTATGTAAAAAGGGTAAACTATACTAATTGATCCACTAATAAGTTAGAATTGCAAACTAAACTAAATAACTAAAATGAACTAAATAACTAAAATATGAACAAAATTTGCAAAATGCAGAAAATAGAGTAAAATACACAAGTAGCAATGTATAAGTACTCAGAAAATAACAATAAAAGAAAAAGAGAAAAATACAGAAAAATATCCAAAATAAAAGAAAAAGTATGTAGTAGTTCACCAAAATAAACGCCAGAGATGGCGACCTCCCCACACTTAAAATGAAGCATCGTCCTCGCTGCTCAATCAAGCCGGGTGTGAAGGAGTGTCATCACTGGGAGGGATGGTAGCTGGGGTCTCTATGGCGGTGGTGGGCTGAAAGTCTGGCTGCTGTAGAGGGGGGACTGACTGGAGCGGGATCTCCAGATTTGCAGCCTCAAGCTTATGTGGGGCCTCCTGCT
This sequence comes from Arachis hypogaea, assembly GCF_003086295.3. Taxonomy (NCBI): domain Eukaryota; kingdom Viridiplantae; phylum Streptophyta; class Magnoliopsida; order Fabales; family Fabaceae; genus Arachis; species Arachis hypogaea. The sequence goes on from NC_092052.1 coordinate 81,294,026, forward strand.
GTGGTGTGGCAGAGAGAGAGGGGGGCGCGGCTGGGCGGCCGGCAGTGGGAGGGCGGTGGTCGCAGAGGCAGAGGTGGAGAGGGGAAGAGAGAGGAGGAAGGGAGAAGAAGGGAGGGGAGGGGGTTGGGGCGGCGGCGTACGGGGTGGCGGTGGCGTCTGGGTGGCCGGCAGTGGCGGCTGGGTGGTGCTGGGTGGTGGTTAGAGGGAGAGGGAGCGGAGACGGAGAAGAGGGTTGGGGGTGGGGGGGCTCGTGACTGATAGGGTTCGCGGGCTGGGGGGGTTATATTTTCGAATCCACGCGGCCGCATGGGGCACGCGGTCGCATGGTTGGGACGAAAATGGGAGTGACGCGATCGCGTGGGGTGCGCGATCGCATGAGAGGGGGGGAAGAAGGGTGACGCGATCGCGTGGGTCGCGCGATCGCGTCACTGGAATTTGTGCTAAACGCACGACTCCAGCGCCGTTTTAGCGCAACTCTCTGTCTCCTTTTAGGGTGATGTGCAATCCATGCGACGCGATCGCGTCGCTCACGCGGTCGCGTGGGATTGGTATTGTGCAAGGGACGCGGTCGCATGGGGCATGCGATCGCGTGGGCCAATTTGTGCGAAACGCACAGGGGCCGCACGATTCCAGCCTAACTTTCTGTTCGTTGGATCCTTACGCTGATATATATATCACGTGGCCGCGTGGGTCACGCGAGTCGCACGGGTGGTGTTTTCCGCGATATGACGCGATCGCATGGGGCATGCGGTCGCGTCGTGCATCCCTTTTTTTTTTTAACAGAAAAATTCAGGATGCAGTGATTAACATGAATGCTATGCATGATTCCAGGTTAATGTTAAAATAAGAAAAAAAAAGGGTAAATTAAAAACAATAAATAAGAATTACATTGAGAAAGAAGCGACCATACCATGGTGGGTCGTCTCCCACCTAGCACTTTTAGTTAAAGTCCTTAAGTTGGACATTGGAAGAGTATCCTGTTATGGTGGCTTATGTTTAAATTCGTCCAAAAATTTCCACCAGTGCTTGGAATGCCAATAGCCTCCGGGGTCCCAAACTAGGCATGTAAAGCTTCTGAGCAGCTTCAAACAGATAATCAGCCTCCCGAGATGACGAACGTCAGAATATAATCCATGATCCCAAGCTGTGTTTTTAGATCCGCCTCCGTTTTGATTTGTAAGTTTCCATTCGGGTGGGTTAAAAAGTAGAATCTCACCGTGGTGACCAAACGTTCTCCGTGATCCATGCAATTGAGCATGATACCAATCCGTGTACTTCGAGGTGAAGCGTGGAACCTTATTGAACCTGGTGCACCAGTTCTGAGTACGAGCCAATTCCCTTTTACTCTTATAGCCACAGAGAGCTCTAAGTTGGCCATCTGTTTCAAGCAAACCATATTCAAGTGAATAAGTAAAATTATAAGTTAAGGATTGTACCCACTTGAAGCTTGTATTAGGTGGTAATGGCCTTGGGATAGGTGTTTTTGGTGGTTCTGCAGGTTTCATTTTCTTGTGCTCTTCTGTGAAATCTTCCACTTCTTTGCAAAGATCTTCAATTGTATCTGTGTCCTGGTCAAAGTCTTCGGTGTCTTCCCCATCACTTGAGTCGTAGATTGGAGGTTAAGAGAAATCTACCTCCGCATCATCCTCATATTCACTTGGGGAAGATTCTTCGATTTCAGAGAATTCACTTGCGGACGCAAGTTTATCACTAGGAGAACTAGACTTGTGACTATCATCATCAAGGAAAATTGCTTCTTGGATTATTCCATCTGATTCTTCGTAAACGATTTGCCTTGGAGATTGTACGGTATCCTCCTTAGCATTAACTGTAGCATCTTGGACGGAGTTTTCCTCATTTCTGGATTCCCAAGGAAGTTCAGCATCTCCTAGATCTTCAACCAACTCTTCTTTTTGAACAACGACAGCTTCTTCCACTTGTTCTAGTACGAATTTATTCTCTGTCTTGTCCACTGGAGTCTCTAGCATTTCTTTCATGCTATGCTCTTTATCGGGCTGTCCACATGGAGCTGTGGTTGGTCCTTGTATTTTTGAGCGTCTAGTGGCCCATTGAATTAGTGCTTGCTCTAGTTGTTGAATGGTTGTTTGAAATTTAATTACTGTTTCTTTTAGGCGATCCTCTGCTTCGCGGTTTGCCAGACTTGGACATGATACAAAGGAAAATGGTGGTGATTGGGAACGATTGGATTGGTATTGGGGTAAGGAAGGATCATATGATGGCGAATGGTGAAGAAAAGCTTGTGAGTGTGGTGGTTCGAGGTTATGTTGAAAGGATGGTTCGTATGCACGGGGTGGGGCTTGTTGGTAGTTACAAGGTTGTCCACCATGTCTCTCAGCTGGGTATGCACGGTAGAACGGTCTTTGTCCAGGATATCTCGGAGGGTGTTGCTGCCAACAAGGTTGATTAGATCCTCTTGGTTCCATCCATCCTTGATTGGTCTGACCTTGATGCACATTCCTGCTGTAACTTCTATTTCCTTTAACAATATTAGAACCAAACTCAAAGCGAGGGGGGTGAGAGTTCATAGTAGCAAATAAAGATAAAAAGGAAAAATAAAAATAAATAAACAAGAAAAAGAAAAATATTTATAATAACCAATAATAAGGCACACGTTAGCAGTTCCCCGGCAATGGTGCCATTTTGACGTTAGGATTTTTGCCAGTAAAGAATGTCATAAAAACAGTCGCGATGTAGATATAGTCTCTAAACCGACAAAAATCCCTTCGTACAAACGTTTTGGGTGTCACAAGTAACAAACACCTTTAGAAATTGTTAACCGAGTATTCAAACCTCGGGTCGTCTTCTCAAGGAACTGCGAGGAAGTGTGTTCTTATTATTGGCTATAAAGGTTGTAATCGGGGTTTAGAAGATGAGAAGCAAGTAATTTAAATGACAAGTAAAGTAAATGGCAATTAAAATAAATAAATACTTTAAAGCAAACTTTGGCAAGGTAAGAGAAGTCGGAGGTCCAACGTAGTTATCTTTCTCAACTATAATGAAAGTTGAATCTAAACTCCACTTGGTCAACCTTTACTAGGGCAAAGGAAAGTTAGGGGACTAATTAAATTGACCTTTGAATCCTATTTATTTCCTAAGAAAAGGTTAGGACTGCTTAAGTTCAGCTCAATTAGCAAGATAACGATTATCAATTATGTTGAGTTTAATAACTGTTGAGTTACTAAATTCCTAACCAGAACCAATAAGGGGAAAAAGTAAAATTGCTGGAATAATAAAAATATCCTTAGATAGGAAGCAATGGTGACTTAAATCAAAGAGAACAATCATAAACTGAAAATACCTCAATTATCATTAATTCAAATAACTCTCTATAACATGGAATAATTCGTAAGTCAAAGTATAACAATCAATTCAAATGTTGGAATAAATAAATAAAAGTAAAACTAAAATAAGATAACATTAAACCTGGGATCCAGAGTTACTCTTAAAACAAGAAGAAATCCTAAATCCTAAAGAGAGAGATTGAAGAGATCCCTCTCAACTAAATCTAAATCATTGAAAGGTAAAAATATGTGAGCTCCCTGAATGGATGCATTCCCACACTATATAACCTCTGGTCTATGCTGTCTGTACTTGGATCTGGGCCAAAAAGGGCTTCAGAATTCGCTGGGGGCGTATTTTGTAAATTTTGATACGTGGCCTTTGTCACTCATCCGCGTGGGTCACGCGGTCGCGTCATTTGGAGCTTTTTCTTGTCACGCGGTTGCGTCAGTCATGCGACCGCGTCATGTGCGTTCTGCTTAAGGCGCACGGTCGCGTCAGTCATGCGGCCGCGTCACTTCGGATTCGTGCTTGGCACGCGATCGCGTCATCCATGCGATCGCGTGGATACCAATTTCCTTAAAGCTCCGTTTTGCTTTCTCCTTCCATTTTTTTGTATGTTTCCTTTTCCGTCTTGTAAGTCATTCTGCCTTAGGAAATCTAAAACTACTCAACACACTAATCACGGCATCGAATGGAAATAAAGGTAATTAAAATAATTAATTTTTAAAGCTTAGGAAACATGTTTTTCACAATATGACATAATAAGGAAGGGAAAGTAAAACCATGCAATTAATGTGAATAAGTAGGTGAAGGATTGTATAAATCACTCAAATTAAGCACAAAAGAACTCATGAAATATGGGTTTATCAACCTCCCCACACTTAAACACTAGCATGTCCTCATGCTAAATCCAAGGTAAATAATTAACGTTAAAGTGATGGAATGTCATGCAATGCAACCTAATTTAAATGCAACTACCTAAATGAATGATGCATCATGCAACTCTAATTTATTCACTCATATATAAAGCTTACATGTAGTCAAGTTAATCCATATTCTCAAGGAGTCATGTATATATATAGCCAACCCTTAAATAATAAAGCATTTTAGCAAATGAGATGGGAAAGAAAACTTTGTACAAACTTGCAAAACAATTAGTAAATTAAGTACAGATATATGTTGATGAGTTATTGAACCCTCACTGGATTTTGTGTTTACTCTCTAGTCACTCAGTGTTTATTGGGTTTATTCACTCCATCTTTCTTTTTATTCTTAATTTCCATTGCTTTGTTCTTCATCTAACCAATCAACAATTATAGAATATAGTCATACCAAAACGTCATGAGGTCTTTAATTAAGGTTGTAATGGGGCCAAGGTAAAGTTAAGGATTTATGTATAGGGTTAAGTGAGCTAATAAGCGAATCCTTAATTAGACTAAGATCTCACCTAACATACATTTCTAGCAAGATAAAACTTCTTTACCTATTCTCCCATATTATCCCACTTATTGTTACATGCTCATGTTTCACTCTTTTATTTTTATCCCATGTGCATTGTTTTTATTTCGCATTGGGGAATTTCTTTTGTATCCCCTTTTATTCAAATGCTGAAAAAATAATAACTTTCTCTCTCTTCTTTTTTTTTTAATGCACATGGTAATTGAATCACTTAGATTTTCTCATGAGCATGCTTCCCAAATTTTGTTTTATTCCTTTTAACTTTTCTACCTTTTATTTCTATCATCCATGTTCCTAAAAGGTTTCCTACATTCTACTCTATTTATAATTTTCTATCTTAAGCTAAATAAGGATTCACTTGGGGTTTTCTTTTGTTTTTCTGCTTAAGGCTAGTAATTTGGCTAAATAGAATAAAGGGGTTTTTAAAAGGCTCAAGGGGGCTAACAAGGGTGATGTAAAAGGTAGGCTAATTTGGGGTGAGTGAGCTAAAATCAAATGATGGCCTCAGTCATTCTCTTGGTATGTATCTATTCTATATTCTATAATTGGACATATAGATTAAAGCAAAGGAAAGAACATCAGAATAAAAAGAAATGTAACACACAGAAATGAAATTATGGTTTGAATGTAACCACACATTTTAAGCTCAAGACTCACAGGCTGTGTGTTCTCTAACTCAAGTATCATATATCATTTATATATTGTATGCAGGTTTAGTTTAAAATTCCCATTATTCTCATAAAAAAATTATTTAGGGTGGCTTTTAAAGTTTTAATGTTCCTCCTTGATGAAATGTTGTCAGCTTAACTACATCATGTTATGCTATATACAAGTTTTGTGGATTTAAATCTGATATGTTCAATTTCCTAGCTTACTTTCTTTTTATATTTTTCAATTTAAACTAAGCTATAACTTAGCTATCTTATGTAAAAAGGGTAAACTATACTAATTGATCCACTAATAAGTTAGAATTGCAAACTAAACTAAATAACTAAAATGAACTAAATAACTAAAATGTGAACAAAATTTGCAAAATGCAGAAGACAGAGTAAAATACACAAGTAGTAATGTATAAGTACTCAGAAAATAACAATAAAAGAAAAAGAGGAAAATACAGAAAAATATCCAAAATAAAAGAAAAAGTATGTAGTAGTTCACCAAAATAAACGCCAGAGATGGCGACCTCCCCACACTTAAAATGAAGCATCGTCCTCGCTGCTCAATCAAGCCGGGTGTGAAGGAGTGTCATCACTGGGAGGGATGGTAGCTGGGGTCTCTGTGGCGGTGGTGGGCTGAGAGTCTGGCTGCTGTAGAGGAGGGACTGACTGGAGCGGGATCTCCGGATTTGCAGCCTCAAGCTGATGTGGAGCATCCTGCTGTGGTGTGGCGGAGAGAGAGGGGGTCGCGGCTGGGCGGCCGGCGGTGGGGGGCGGTGGTCGCGGAGGCAGAGGTGGAGAGGGGAAGAGAGAGGAGGAAGGGAGAAGAAGGGAGGGGAGGGGGTTGGGGCGGCGGAGTACGGGGTGGCGGCGGCGTCTGGGTGGCCGGCGGGGTCGGCTGGGTGGTGCTGGGTGGTAGTTAGAGGGAGAAGAGGGTTGGGGGTGGGAGGGCTCGCGACTGATAGGGTTCGCGGGCTGGGGGGTTATATTTTTGAATCTATGCGGCTGCGTGGGGCACGCGGTCGCATGGTTGGGACGAAAATAGGAGTGACGCGATCGCGTGGGGTGCGTGATCGCATGGGAGGGGGGGAAGAAGGGTGACGCGATCGCGTGGGTCGCGCGATCGCGTCACTGGAATTTGTGCTAAACGCACGACTCCAGTGCCGTTTTAGCGCAACTCTCTGTCTTCTTTTGGGGTGATGTGCAATCCATACGACGCGATCGCGTCGCTCACGCGGTCACGTGGGATTGGTATTGTGCAAGGGACGCGGTCGCATGGGGCATGCAATCGCGTGGGCCAATTTGTGCGAAACGCACAGGGGCCGCACGATTCCAGCCTAACTTTCTGTTCGTTAGATCCTTACGCCGATATATATATCACGCGGCCGCGTGGGTCACGCGGTCGCACGGGTGGTGTTTTCCGCGATATCACGTGATCGCATGGGGCATGCGGTCGCGTCGTGCATCCCTTTTTTTTTAACTGAAAAATGCAGGATGCGGTGATTAACATGAATGCTATGCATGATTCCAGGTTAATGTTAAAATAAGAAAAAAAAAGGGTAAATTAAAAACAATAAATAAGAATTACATTGAGAAAGAAGCGACCATACCATGGTGGGTCGTCTCCCACCTAGCACTTTTAGTTAAAGTCCTTAAGTTGGACATTGGAAGAGTATCCTGTTATGGTGGCTTATGTTTAAATTCGTCCAAAAATTTCCACCAGTGCTTGGAATGCCAATAGCCTCCGGGGTCCCAAACTAGGCATGTAAAGCTTCTGAGCAGCTTCAAACAGATAATCAGCCTCCCGGGATGACGAACGTCAGAATATAATCCATGATCCCAAGCTGTGTTTTTAGATCCGCCTCCGTTTTGATTTGTAAGTTTCCATTCGGGCGAGTTAAAAAGTAGAATCTCACCGTGGTGACCAGACGTTCTCCGTGATCCATGCAATTGAGCATGATACCAATCCGTGTACTTCGAGGTGAAGCGTGGAACCTTATTGAACCTGGTGCACCAGTTCTGAGTACGAGCCAATTCCCTTTTACTCTTAAAGCCACAGAGAGCTCTAAGTTGGCCATCTATTTCAAGCAAACCATAATCAAGTGAATAAGTAAAATTATAAGTTAAGGATTGTACCCACTTGAAGCTTGTATTAGGTGGTAATGGCCTTGGGATAGGTGTTTTTGGTGGTTCTGCAGGTTTCATTTTCTTGTGCTCTTCTGTGAATTCTTCCACTTCTTTGCAAAGATCTTCAATTGTATCTGTATCCTGGTCAAAGTCTTCGGTGTCTTCCTCATCACTTAAGTCGTAGATTGGAGGTTGAGAGAAATCTACCTCCGCATCATCCTCATATTCACTTGGGGAAGATTCTTCGATTTCAGAGAATTCACTTGCGGACGCAAGTTTATCACTAGGAGAACTAGACTTGTGACTATCATCATCAAGGAAAATTGCTTCTTGGATTATTCCGTCTGATTCTTCATAAACGATTTGCCTTGGAGATTGTACGGTATCCTCCTTAGCATTAACTGTAGCATCTTGGACGGAGTTTCCTCAATTCTGGATTCCCAAGGAAGTTCAGCATCTCCTAGATCTTCAACCAACTCTTCTTTTTGAACAATGATAGCTTCTTCCACTTGTTCTAGTACGAATTCATTCTCTGTCTTGTCCACTGGAGTCTCTAGTATTTCTTTCATGCTACGCTCTTCATCGGGCTGTCCACATGGAGCTGTGGTTGGTCCTTGTATTTTTGAGCATCTAGTGGCCCATTGAATTAGTGCTTGCTCCAGTTGTTGAATGGTTGTTTGAAATTTAATTACTGTTTCTTTTAGGCGATCCTCTGCTTCGCGGTTTGCCAGACTTGGACATGATACAAAGGAAAGTGGTGGTGATTGGGAACGATTGGATTGGTATTGGGGTAAGGAAGGATCATATGATGGCGAATGGTGAAGAAAAGCTTGTGAGTGTGGTGGTTCGAGGTTATGTTGAAAGGATGGTTCATATGCACGGGGTGGGGCTTGTTGGTAGTTACAAGGTTGTCCACCATGTCTTTCAGCTGGGTATGCACGGTAGAACAGTCTTTGTCCAGGATATCTCGGAGGGTGTTGCTACCAAAAAGGTTGATTAGATCCTCTTGGTTCCATCCATCCTTGATTGGTCTGACCTTGTTGCACATTCCTGCTGTAACTTCTATTTCCTTTAACAATATTAGAACCAAACTCAAAGCGAGGGGGGTAAGAGTTCATAGTAGCAAATAAAGATAAAAAGGAAAAACAAAAATAAATAAACAAGCAAAAGAAAAATATTTACAATAACCAATAATAAGGCACATGTTAGCAGTTCCCCGGCAACGGCGCCATTTTGACGTTAGGATTTTTGCCAGTAAAGAATGTCATAAAAATAGTCGCGTTGTAGATATAGTCTCTAAACCGACAAAAATCCCTTTTGTACAAACGTTTTGGGTGTCACAAGTAACAAACCCCTTTAGAAATTGTTAACCGAGTATTCAAACCTCGGGTCGTCTTCTCAAGGAACTGCGAGGAAGTGTGTTCTTATTATTGGCTATAAAGGTTGTAATCGGGGTTTAGAAGATGAGAAGCAAGTAATTTAAATGACAAGTAATGTAAATGGCAATTAAAATAAATAAATACTGTAAAGCAAACTTTTGGCAAGGTAAGAGAAGTCGGAGGTCCAACGTAGTTATCTTTCTCAACTATAATGAATGTTGAATCTAAACTCCACTTGGTCAACCTTTACTAGGGCAAAGGAAAGTTAGGGGACTAATTAAATTGACCTTTGAATCCTATTTATTTCCTAAGAAAAGGTTAGGACTGCTTAAGTTCAGCTCAATTAGCAAGATAACGATTATCAATTATGTTGAGTTTAATAACTGTTGAGTTACTAAATTCCTAACCAGAACCAAAAAGGGGAAAAAGTAAAATTGCTGGAATAATAAAAATATCCTTAGATAGGAAGCAATGGTGACTTAAATCAAAGAGAACAATCATAAACTGAAAATACCTCAATTATCATTAATTTAAATAACTGTCTATAACATGGAATAATTCGTAAGTCAAAGTATAATAATCAATTCAAATGTTGGAATAAATAAATAAAAGTAAAACTAAAATAAGAGAACATTAAACCTGGGATCCAGAGTTACTCTTAAAACAAGAAGAAATCCTAAATCCTAAAGAGAGAGATTGAAGATCTCCCTCTCAACTAAATCTAAATCATTGAAAGGTAAAAATATTCAACCTCCCTGAATGGATGTATTCCCACACTTTATAACCTCTGGTCTATGCTGTCTGTACTTGGATCTGGGCCAAAAAGGGCTTCAGAATTCGCTGGGGGCGTATTCTGTAAATTCTAATACGTGGCCTTTGTCACGCGTCCGTGTGGGTCACGTGGTCGCGTCATTTGGAGCTTTTCCTTGTCACGCGGTCGCGTCAGTCATGCGACCGCATCATGTGCGTTCTGCTTAAGGCGCGCGGTCGTGTCAGTCATGCGGCCGCGTCGCTTCTGATTCGTGCTTGGCACGCGATCGCATCATCCATGCGATCGCGTGGATACCAATTTCCTTAAAGCTCTGTTTTGCTTTCTCCTTCCATTTTTTTGTATGTTTCCTTTTCCGTCCTGTAAGTCATTCTACCTTAGAAAATCTAAAACTACTCAACACACTAATCACGGCATTGAATGGAAATAAAGGTAATTAAAATAATTAATTTTTAAAGCTTAGGAAACATGTTTTTCACAATATGACATAATAAGGAAGGGAAAGTAAAACCATGCAATTAATGTGAATAAGTAGGTGAAGGATTGTATAAATCACTCAAATTAAGCACAAAAGAACTCATGAAATATGGGTTTATCACAGGGTCATAAAGTTTTTGCCAGGTATGATGAGTCTTTTAAGGACTTTAAGAATTATTTCTTTACAGTCCGTGCTGTTGAGGGGGTCCGCCCCTTTTTTTCTTGATGAGAATGACGAGCCTGCTTTCCCTCTAGAGTGGCAGAAGAATGTGAGAGTGTCTCGCTATACATGGGAGATGTTTGACGAGGTTGAGCGGGCTTTTGTAATTGTTCTTGAAGATTTATGGGGGGAACCACCCCATCTTGATACAAAAAGATTTTTGAGCGATCCATCTTTGGTTCGAACTGCTTTGGGTACTGTCTGACTTGTTTCTATACTTGCTTTTTAGTTTTGCTTCTTCTTTTTTGTGATTGTAACCCATTACTGTGGTCGATTCTGTATTTTCAGAGATGTCGAAAAACAACAATTCCATGAAGGCCTTCAAGAAGGCAAAAAAGGCTACTGCTGCTCAAAATATCTTGGCCAAGGCGATGGGAGAGATATCTTCTCAAGTTCAGGTGAAGCCGCCCGTGCCGAGTTCTCCTGGGCCGAGGAAGGTGATTCCCACTCCTCGGGTTCGCCTGGCCGACCCTCCACAGTCTTCCGTAGCTACTTCTAGTGCTCCGCCCAATAAGAAGCAAAAAACAATTGAGCCTTTCAACCTTGACGCTCCTGACTTTGATGCGGTGGAGTTTGTTGACCAACAGATCGGTCCTTATGGTGCCCTCCCCATGGATGATGTTTCGCTCCTTCGCCATTTAGATTTTATAACTTGGAGCACCATCAAGATGGCCCATATGGGGGCCGTCCTGTATCGGACTGCTCAAAATCTTCCTCTCCATGCCACCAAAGACTTCATGGAGGAGGCCAAACAAGAGTTTGATTGGATGAAGGGCATGAAGGAGGAGCTTGAGGTGAAAGTCTCCAAACTGGAGAAGGATCTGGAAAACGAAAAGGCTAGCTCTCTTGCCCTGGCGGCTTCTGTTAGATTGGCCGAGGACACACTGCATTGAGGCATAAAGATAGCTATGTCACATCTTATCGGGAGTTGATACGTCTGAGGGAGGAGTTGGAGTCCGCCCGAGTTGACTATTCGGAGCTCCAAGGTTACCTTGTCGGCAGCGTAAACGCTGCTTATGATAATTTGAAGGAGTAGGTTCAAGTTCTTGCTCCTGAGGTTGATCTTACCCTCTTTAGCTTGGACAACATTGTGAGGGATGGTAAGATTATCCCCGACGACCAAGATGATGATGATGTCGAACCTCCCTCTGCGCCTGCTGCTAAAGTGTCGACCTCTATAGTTCTTCCTGCTGGGATCGCTCGTCCAGAATTAGATCCTGATTGTCAAATTCTGAATAGGGACGACGGTACGGTGGATGCAGTGCCTCTCCAGGCTCACCCTTCTTCACCCCAGACTGATGTTGCCGAGAAGTCTTCTAATTTTAGCTAAATTTTCCTGGATATTTGTGTAGATAGCCCGACTTGTGGGCTTTTAAACTCTTTATTTTGTAGTTTGAATGTTTTGCTGACTGTTGATACTCCTTCAGGTTGCTTGTTTAGCAACTTTTTATTTTGAAAAAACAACAAGTAGCTTTCAAGCTTTTGGGCCTGACCTTGAGGCTTGTTATAATATTGTATTTTATATCATGCTTGTTTGCACTTGTCTTGGAACCTTTCTGGGTTTTGAGAATGCTGGAGCCTTGCTGCTCGACCTCTTTGGATTGCTTTGTACTTATTGCTTGTAGCTTGGATCCTTTGAGGTTGTGGATGTGGGGATCCAACTTGTATTTCGGTTCTTTCGCTCTTACTTATATTTATTTCTAGCAATCTATAACCGATTTCTTTACGTTGGTCCTCTTTCCAATTATTTTGTAGTCCTCTTTTTTGGACCTTTGTCAGGTCTCTTTCAGGGACTACTTTTATAACTTGTTTGTGGGAGACCGACTTCTTTGCGTCGTCCTTTTCCAAGTTATTTTTGTAATACAATTTCTTGGACCCTTGTCAGGTCTCTTTCAGGGATTACTTTTATAACTTGTTTGTTGTAGGAGACCGACTTCGTCATGTCGATCTCTTCTAAGTTATTTTGTAATCCTCTTTCTTGGACCTTTGTCAGGTCTCTTTCAAGGATTACTTTTATAACTTGTTTGTTGTAGGAGACTGACTTCATCATGTCGATCTCTTCTAAGTTATTTTGTAATCCTCTTTCTTGGACCTTTGTCAGGTCTCTTTCAGGGATTACTTTTATAACTTGTTTGTTATAGGAGACCGACTTCGTCATGTCGATCTCTTCTAAGTTATTTTGTAATCCTCTTTCTTGGACCTTTGTCAGGTCTCTTTCAGGGATTACTTTTATAACTTGTTTGTTTTAGGAGACCGACTTCGTCATGTCAATCTCTTCTAAGTTATTTTGTAATCCTCTTTCTTGGAACTTTGTCGGGTCTCTTTCAGGGATTACTTTTATAACTTGTTTGTTGTAGGAGACCGACTTCGTCATGTCGATCTCTTCTAAGTTATTTTGCAATCCTCTTTCTTGGACCTTTGTCAGGTCTCTTTCAGGGATTACTTTTATAACTTGTTTGTTTTGGGCCGACTTTGTCATGTCAAGCCCTTCGAAGTTAAAGTAATTCTCTTTAATAGGGTTGGCCAGACCTCTTTCCAGGGTTTACTTATAACTTGGGTTGACTTGGTCCGATTTCTTAATATCGGCCAGTCTTTAAGTTATTATTTAGCAATCCATAAGACCTCGTCAGGTTCTTTTTCCGGATCACTTTCGATAACTTCTTGTGTTATTCTATGTTCATCTTTGCCGATTTGTAGAAGGTGGTTTCTATCTTTGTTTGGTCGACCTTTAGATGAATCGCATTTTCATCTTTATTGGTCTTTATCGTGATCGTGCAGTGAATCTGGTTTTCACTTTCTGTCGATCTGTTGCTTTATAATCGGACGATGAATGCTTCAGATTAATGCGTCTTGAGAATTTGTAGAATATCTAAAATATATTTTATTCAAAAGAAAGTTCAAATATATACATGCGGGAGTTTTTCATCCTTTAAGTCGGATAATTTCTAAATCTCAACTTGGTGCCTCATTAAAAAACTTTTTCAGGAAAAAGAGTGCATCCTATGATGAGATCTTTTACCTTCTCTAGCTATAGTACCTTCTTAGGTTGCAGGCGTGCCAAGATCTGGGAAGCTCTCGTCCATTGAGTTTGGACAGTCTGTAGTAGCCCTTCCCAAGTACTTCTATGACTCGGTAGGGTCCTTTCCAGTTTGCTGCCAGCTTTCCTTCTCCGGGTCGAGTTGTTCCAATATCATTTCGGATTAGGATGAGATCATTCTCAGAGAAACCTCTTGGCACTACCTTTTGATTATATCTGGAAGCCATTCGACGTTTTAGTGCTTCTTCCCTGATCCGAGCTCTTTCTTGGATTTCAGGAAGTAGGTCGAGCTCTTCCCTTTGAAGTTGGGAGTTGGCTTCCTCATTGTAATGAACGACTCTAGGCGACCCTTCCTCGATCTCTACTCGGATCATTGCTTCCGTTTCGTATGCTTATCGGAAGGGTGATTCCATTGTGGTAGAATGTGGCGTCGTTCGATATGCCCATAGGACTTGTGGAAGCTCTTCAGCCCAAGCTCCCTTTGCGTCTTGTAATCTCCGTTTTAACCCAGCTATTCATACCCTGGGTCGAGCTATCCGACCTGGGATGATTGACGACAAATCGACCGACCTCTTCAGGTCAAGCAGACCGACCTCATCTCAAACAGCTCGGCCAAATCAACAGGAGAGCCCAGTTAAGGGCCCAAATAGAGGAGCACGACCCGAATCCTAAGGCGGCTTAAGCCTATAGAGATGAAGGCGGTTCCGTTGGAAGATACGCTGACCTCAACTAAAAGATAAAGAAAAGATAAGATAACTAACTTATCTTATCCAAAAGGTCACATCTCGCCATTATAAATACACTGGAGCACCCAGGTATTACTCATACTCTGATGCTACATAACACCTGTTTAATACACATGCTAACTTAAGCATCGGAGTCTCTTGCAGGTACCCCACACCCTTCGGTAACAGAGGATTAGCAGCACGTCCAAGTCCAAACAAGTCGGACGTACCAGCTCCGGCCTCCATTCACCAGCCAGACACATCGGTTCCGACCATCACTGAGGATCTCGTCCGAGATCGACCTACAGTTTCAGGTAACCCTCGGAACATTGGTGCCGTTGCCGGGGAACCTGGAAGTCATCCCAACACCATGGCGGACAACCATGATAACGATCATGATTCAGATCTAGAAAACAGAACGCCGCACAAAAACACGAACACCCCGAAATCCAACGGAGACAAAAATCCAGCAAACCCGGGGGCAATAGAAGTACTTCAAGATCGCTTGAAGCAGCTTGAAAAAGAAACCCAACAACAACGAGAAATCGGGAAGGATCTACAAAGAGAGATACGGCGACGTCGAGAATTGGAAGAAAAATTACAGCAATTGGAAGCCGATCTCAAATCGAAGGCCCCTCGGATCACTCCTGAGGAAAGCTCACGTAAAGAATAGGATCCATTCACCAGAGAGATCATGAAAACCAAAATCCCAAAGGACTTTAAACTCCCAGATATGACTTTATATGATGGCACCACAGATCCCAACCACCATCTCAGCAATTTCAGAAGCAGAATGTACCTTACCGATGCCTCAGACGCCGTTCACTGCAAAGCTTTCCCAACAACTCTCACAAAGACAGCAATCCGATGGTTCGACAATTTACCTCCAAAGTCCATCCCAAACTTCGACGACCTGGCCAAAAAGTTCCTGGCCAGATTCTCCATCCAGAAAGATAAAGCCAAGCACGCCCCCAGTCTACTGGGGATCAAGCAAGGAGATCGGGAGAGCCTCCGCAACTACATGGAAAGATTCAACAAAACATGCATGGACATACAAAGCTTACCAACAGAGGCCGCTATCATGGGACTCATCAATGGCCTACGAGAGGGGCCATTTAGCCAATCTATATCAAAGAAGTACCCAACCTCATTAGATGAAGTACAGGAGCGAGCAGAAAAATACATCAGCATGGAAGAAAACGCTCGATTAGGAGAAACCTCAAAATCTGGGAACCCCTACCGAGATAAAGACAAAAAGAAAGAAGACCGACAAGGGAAGAAAATTAAAATATACCATAATTATACTCCCCTCAGAGCATCCCTAGTCGAAATATACAAAGAGGTCTGCCATACAGAAAAGATTCCCCCAGCACGGCCCCTCAAAGGAAAAAGAGGAGGAGGAAATCGGAAGGAATATTGTGAATATCACCGGGTCAGAGGACACGCCACCAACGAATGCTTCGACTTGAAAAATATCATAGAAAAATTGGTGAGGGAAGGAAAATTAGATCGATTCCTGGCCACCCGAGATGATGATCAAAGAAAAAGATGAAGGGATGAAGATACCGAACGAGCAGAACGATCACCTCGAACACCAGAAAGACACATCCACATGATACATGGCAGATTCGCAGCAGGAGGGATCTCCAAATCTTCCCGCAAAAGGTATCTCAAAGAAGTATGTCATGTCGAAGGAGAGGAGGAAGCACTCAACATCCCAGCGATAACATTCACTAAGGAGGACGCGTCCGGCATCATCACAGGACACGACGATCCCATGGTCATCACCATCATATTGGCAAACGCCAACCTACATCGCACCTTAATAGACCAAGGGAGTTCTGCCGACATATTATTCAAGACAGCCTTTGATAAACTCGGCTTAGAAGAAAAAGAACTTAAGGCATATCCAAACAGTCTGTTCGGGTTGGGAGATACCCCGGTTCGACCACTAGGATATATATCACTACATACAACCTTCGAAAAAGGAGACCAATCCAGGACCCTCAAAATAGAATACATCGTAGTCAATGTAAGTTCAGCTTACAATGCTCTCATAGGTCGGACAACATTCAACCAACTCGGCGCAATAGTCTCGACCCCACACCTATGTATGAAGTTCCCAACGCCAAAAGGGATAGCCACGATAAAAGCTGACCAAAAGATGTTACGTCGCTGTTATAACGAAAGCCTAAACCTCAGAGGCAAAGGAGAAGAGTTCCACACAATCGAGTTGGGCGAAGTTCAACGACGAGAAGATCTTCGCCCCCAACAAGAAGGTGAGATAGAAAAAATTCAGATCGGGGACACCTCGGAAAAAATAACTAATATCGGCATAATCCTCAAAGGAGGATTAAAAGAATTGCTAATACAATTCTTACGAGATAATGTCGATCTCTTCGCATGGAAAGCCGCGGACATGCCAGGCATAGACCCTATGATAATGTGCCACAAGTTGGCGGTCTATCCAGGATCTCAACCGGTGCAGCAGAGACGAAGAAAGCTTGGGCCAGAGCGATCCCAGGCTGTGGAAGAGCAAGTACAAGCACTACTGGAAGCCGGATTTATAAGAGAAGTCAAGTACCCACTATGGCTAGCCAACGTCGTCTTGGTGAAAAAGTCGAATGGGAAGTGGCGAATGTGCACCGATTACACCGATCTCAACAAAGCTTGTCCAAAAGACCCATACCCACTTCCAAGCATTGACGCTCTGGTAGATGCTTCCTCTGGAGATAAATATCTCTCATTTATGGATGCATACTCAGGATACAACCAAATTCTCATGTACCCACCAGATCAGGAAAAGACCTCGTTCTTAACACCAAAGGCAAACTACTGCTACATCGTGATCACATCGGAAAAATTATGGAAGTTTATGTGGACGACATGTTGATAAAAACGCAAACCGAATATACATTATTATCCGACTTGGCTCAAGTGTTTGACACCATAAAATGTACCTTCGCAGTAGAAGCAGGCAAATTCTTAGGTTTCATGCTCACACAAAGGGGAATTGAAGCAAATCCAGACAAATGTCAAGCCATACTCAACATGAAAACCCCAACCTGTGTCAAAGAAGTACAACAACTCAACGGGAGATTGGCCGCCCTATCCCGATTCTTAGCAAGAGCTGCGATAAGATCTCTCCCCTTCTATGCCACTCTAAGAAAGGGAAAACAGTTCGAATGGATGACAGAATGTGAGCAAGCCTTCAAAGACTTCAAGGAATTCTTAGGACGGCCACCTATCCTATCTCGACCACGAGAAGGAGAACCGCTCATACTATATCTCGTAGTAGGGAGCCGGGCAATAGCCTCAGCACTAGTCAGAGAAGACGAAAATGGGCAACAACCCGTCTACTTCATTAGCAAGGCCCTACAGGGATCCGAACTGAACTACTAGAAAATAGAAAAATTTGCCTATACTCTTATCCTAACATCTCGACGACTCCGTCCGTACTTCCAGGCTCACACCATTAAGGTTCGAACTAACCAGCCCATAAAAGGAATATTGCAGAAAATAGATTTAGGAGGCAGAATTCTACAATGGGCAGTCAAGTTGTTAGAGTTTGAACTCAAATATGAAGCTCGGACGGCCATCAAATCACAGTATCTGGCCGATTTCATCGCAGAATTCACAGATGCCCTAGAAACCCCCACAGAATGGAATCTTTACGTGGATGGTTCTTCAAATAAAACTGGAAGCGGTGCGGGCGTGATAATAGAAAGCAACCAAGGAACCCAGGTTGAGCTTTCCCTCAAGTTCGGGTTCCCGGCCTCAAACAACCAGGCGGAATATGAAGCGTTATTAGCTGGTTTGAAGCTGGCTAAAGAGGTCGGAGCTCAAAAAACTCAACATTTACAGCGATTCACAAGTGGTCACATCACAAATAACCGGGAGCTACCAAGCCAAAGATCCCACCATGAAAAAGTATTTGGATAAAACCAAGGAACAGCTCGGACAAGTTGGGGAGTATAAGATCTGCCACATACCCCGTGAACAAAATGCCCGAGCTGACGTACTCTCAAAACTAGCCAGCACCAAACCAGGGGGTAACAATAGAAGCCTCATCTGGGAAATGTTGCAGAACCCGTCAATCTCGAAAGAGGAAAAAGTCTTGACCATAACAAGTCAGGACCAAGGATGGATGACCCCTATATCCAACTACCTCAGAACAGGAACGCTCCCCACAGAAGAAAAGGAGGCAAAGAGGTTAAAAAGGGAGGCACAGTACTACACCATCATAAACAACATCCTGTACAAAAGAGGAATCTCAACACCTTTACTAAAATGTGTGCCAACCTCCAACACAAAGGAAGTGCTAGAAGAAATACACGGCGGTATTTGTGACAATCATCTCGGAGCATGAGCTCTCGCCAAAAAAGTACTCCGGGTGGGATTTTATTGGCCAACTCTACAGAAAGAAGCCACAGAATTTGTAAAGACATGCCCACCATGTCAGAAACATGCCAACTTTCACATCGCCCCGCTAGAAGATCTCATCAGCGTGACCTCGCCTTGGCCGTTTGCAAAATGGGGACTCGATCTTCTCGGCCCATTCCCACAGGGATCAGGACAAGTTAAATTCCTCATAGTAGGGGTAGATTAATTTACAAAGTGGATCGAGGTAGAGCCCCTGGCCAATACCACCGCTCAAAGAAGCCGGAAATTCTTATATAGAAACATTGTCACAAGGTTCGGGGTTCCATATTCAATAACCACAGACAATGACACTCAATTCACAGATGCAGGCTTCAGAAAACTAGTAGCCGACTTAAATATAAATCACCAGTACACCTCTGTCGAACATCCACAAGCCAATGGGCAGGCCGAAGCTGCTAACAAAGTCATATTGGCCCGATTAAAACGGAGATTACAAGATGCAAAGGGAGCCTGGGCAGAAGAGCTTCCACAGGTCCTGTGGGCATATCGAACAACGCCACATTCCACCACGAAGGAATCCCCTTCCGATTAGCATACAGAATAGAGGCGATGATTCCAGTAGAGATTGAGGAAGGGTCGCCGAGAGTAGTTCACTACAATGAGGGAGCAAACTCCCAACTTCAGAGAGAAGAGCTCGACTTGTTACCCGAAATCCAAGAAAGAGCTCGGATCAGGGAAGAAGCTCTAAAACGCCGAATGGCTTCCAGATATAATCAAAAGGTAGTGCCGAGAAGTTTTGCAGAAAATGATCTCATCCTAATCCAAAATGATATCGGAACAACTCAACCAGGAGAGGGAAAGCTGGCAGCAAACTAGAAAGGACCCTACTGAGTTGTATAAGTACTTGGAAAGGGCTACTACAGACTGTCTGAACTCGATGGACGAGAGCTTCCCAGGTCATGGCACGCCTGCAACCTCAGAAGGTACTACAGTTAGAAAAGATAAAAGATCTCATCATTGGATGCACTCTTTTTCCTGAAAAAGTTTTTTAACGAGGCACCAAGTTGAGACTCAGACAAATCCCATATGTATATATTTGCATTTTTCCTTTAAATAAAATATATTTTAGATATTCTACAAAGATTTCAAGATGCATTATTCTGAAGCATTCATCGTCCGATTATAAAGCAACAGATCGGCAGAAAGTGAAAAACAATTTCACTGCACGATCATGATAAAGACAACCGTCCGATAAAGGTGAAAACACGATTCACCCAAAGGACGATCTAGAGACGACAACCACTTTCTACAAATCGGCAAAGATGAACAGAGAATAATGTAAGAAGTTATCGAAAGTGATCTAAAAAAGAACCTGATGAGGTCTTACGGATTGCTAAAATAATAACTTAAAGACTAGCCGACGTTGAGGAGTCAGACCAAGTAAACCCAAGTTATAAGTAAACCCTGGAAAGAGGTCTGGCCAACCCTATTAAAGAGGATTACTTTAACTTAGAAGGGCTCGACATGACAAAGTCAGCCCAAAATGAAAAGTTATAAAAGTAATCCCTGAAAGAGACTTGACAAAGGTGCAAGAAAGAGGATTACAAAAATAACTTAAAGGAGACCGATATAACGAAGTCGGACTCCTACTACTAACAAGTTATAAAAGTAATCCCTGAAAGAGACCTGACAAAGGTCCAAGAAAGAGGATTACAAAAATAACTTAAAGGAGACCGATATAACCAAGTCGGACTACTACTACTTAAAAGTTATCAAAATAGTCCCTGAAAGAGACCTGACAAAGGTCCAAGAAAGAGGACTACAAAAAATAACTTAAAGGAGACCGGTATAACCAAGTCGGACTCCTACTACTTAAAAGTTATCAAAGTAGTCCCTGAAAGAGATCTGACAAAGATCCAAGAAAGAGGACTACAAATAACTTAAAGGAGATCGACCTAACGAAGTCGGACTCCTACAACTGGAAAGTTATAAAAGTAATCCCTGAAGGAGACCTAGCAAAGGTCCAAGACACAGGATTACGAGAATAGCTTAGAAGGGGACCAACGTTAAGAAAGCATACAAAGCAAAGAAAACCAAAGAAACAAGTTGGACCCCCACAACCACGACCTCAAAGGATTCAAGCTACAAATAACATAACAAAAACAATCCAAGGAGGTCGAGCCGCAAGATTTCGACATCAGCAGAAAACAGAAAAGATGCCTAGTCAAAAAACTACTTTTTACAGAGTTATAAGGCCTCGAAAGGCCACCAAAAACTACTATAAAAAAGATAGCGAGATATTGTTTGTTTTTCAAAATAAAAGTTTCTAAATAAGCAACTACGAAGTATCAGCAAATAAATAAAAGAGTTCTAAAAAAGCCCACAAGCTGGGCCAACTACACAAATTTTAAGAAAAGATCAACAAGCATCAGGAGCCTTCTTGGCAGCATCAGGACAAGGAGAAGGAGGGTGAGTCTGGATCGGCACAGCATCCACAGTTTCATCCTCCCAATTCAGGATCTGGCAATCCGGGTCGGGTACAGCGGGAGGAACCGAAGAGGTCGGCACTTTGGTAGAAGACACAGGAGGAACGACATCATCATCATCACCCTCATCATCAGGGACAATCTTGCCATCCCTGACAATATTATCCAGGCTAAAAAGGGTGAGGTCGGCCTCGGGAGTAATGACCTGAACTTGGAGCTCAGCATAATCTTCCCGAACACTATCAAGCTCCCCCCTCAGGCGCATCACTTCCCGATAAGATGAAAGGTAACTCTCCTTGTGCATCAAGACTGCGTCCTCAGCCAACCTCAAAGAAGCCGCCAATGACTGAGAGCTCGCCTCCTCATTCTTCAAGTCCTTCTCCAGCTTGGCTACCTTCGTCTCAAGCTCCTCCTTTAGCTCCTTCATCTGATCAAACTCCTGTTTCGCCTCCTCCATAAAAGCTTTAGTAGTGTGGAGAGGGAGATTCTGAGCAGTCCGATATATGGCAGCCGACATGTACGCCATCTTCACATGATTTCGCGCCATGAATTCCAAGTGATGGAGGATGGACACATCGTCCATGGAGAGAGTGCCATAAGGACCGATTTGTTGATCCATGAAATCAATAGCATTAAAATCAGGAGCATCGAGGTCAAAGGGCTCAGCAATCTTTTGTTTTTTATTGGGAGGAGCAACAGAAGGAGCAGCAGAGGTGACGTGAGGATCTACCAAATGAACTCGGGGTGTAGGGACCAGCTTCTTCACCCCGGCAGAACTCTGCACCGATGGCTTCTCGCGCACTTGGGAAGATCCCTCCACAGCCACCTGGGCAGCAGCATTTCTGGCAGCAGTCGCCCTCTGCGCTCTCTTATAAGCTTTCATGGATTCATTATTCTTCATTGCCTCTGCAAACAAAACAGAAAACTCAGCTACAAGTCGGATAAGTCGGAAAGGACAGCTACAAGCAACATAAACAAAATAATAAAAGAAACACAAGATACCCAGTTCAGTTTGAAGAAGAGTAGAATTGGTTAGAAATTTTTTTGTGTCAAGATGAGGAGGTTGACCCCAGCATTCTTCCAAGATAGTCACAAAGGCTCGCTCAACCTCATCCAACATCTCCCACGAATACCTGGAGACCCTCACATCTTTTTGCCATTCCAAGGGAAAAGCAGGTTCGTCATTCTCATCTAGAAAAAAGGGCCGAGCTCCTTCAACAGCTCGGACCTTGAAAAAGTAGTTTTTAAAATCACGGAACGACTCGTCAAACATGGAAAAAACCTTCTTCCCCAGGGTAGAACAAAAGGAGACCCAGGCCGACTTCTTTTTTACCACACCGGGCTTTGTCAAGACAAACAGATAGAAAAAGAGAGATTGGGAAGCAGGAATACCAAAACCATCGCATAGTAATTGGAAAATTTTAATAAAACCCCAGGAATTGGGGTGAAGTTGAGAAGGGACAACATTATAAGACCATAACAGGTCGGTTTCGAATTTGATAAAAGGAAGGGTGATACCTAGCTGACTAAAGAAAAAATCATAAGCATAAAAGAAAGGGCGACCATCAACAACTCGAGTCGAAAAGCAGACTCTCTCGTCAGAAGAGGGAGGGACAAGTTCATAGTTCTTCTCATCACAAGAATTACTACAGACACTGTGAAACTGCCTAAGCTGAGTACAAAATTCAGAATCAACCAGCGAGACACACATAAGAACCATGGAGTCCACCCAATCAGCCATACCCGCAGGAACCTGGGAAGACATTTCGACAACGTTATTTCGGGAAGACATGAGGTCAACTAAATCCTACAAAAAGAAAAGAAGAATGGATTACTCAAAAACATCTCGGACAGAGGGCAAAACATCTCGATGGGGCGGATAAACAAAAAAGGGAAAACCCCAAGACTCAAGACAAAGGTCTTGGGGCATCCCTTGGAGGCAATAAACAAGCAAGGTTTTCAAGTTATTTCTATGGCCTACATCCCAGCACTCATCAAAATAAAATCCAGAAAGAAAATAAAGGAAGCAAAAACACAAAAGGACCACACTTCTATAGTTTACTAGCAAAAAACACTACTTCTACAGTATATCAGAAATGTCAAAAAAAGGCCAAGCAGCAAAGGCGCAAACTTTCTTTTGAAATCAAGCAAAAAATCATCAACCAAGGCACAAACAGAAACAGCGGCAACATGCAAAAGAAAAAGATTCAAGCAACAAGAAAGAGATTCGCACCAAAAAGCAAAGAAATTTCAGATCATGCAACAAGTCAAGCATGATAAAAAACAGAAAGATCCAAACTTTCTCCAAAAAGAAGATCAAAAGGAAAACCCCATCGCAAAGTCAAGAACAACGAGGAAAATATGAAATGGGACCAACCTGGAGACGGAAGAAGCTTCGAGGAAGAGTAGAAGCACAGAGATAAAGGCTGCCCAGAAAAATGCCAAGCGACGAAAGCAGAAGCACAAGCGAAAGACAAAGAGCAGATGAGAGAAACAGAAAACGAGAGAGCAAAGGGAGAAGTTACGAAGAAGAAATGAAGAAGAGAAACCGTTTCTCATCACGAAATTCAAAATAAAAGCCAAGAGAGAATGAAGGGCAAATTAATGCCAATTAAATGTGGATATTAAAACCGCTTGCATTCCCAAAAAAGCGCTAATACAAAAGCGCGCGCTTTTAGAGGAAAACGTTCTACATTCAAAAAAGACTTTACAAAGAAAGGAATCGACAAATGCTTGAGTTCGACTTTAAGAAAGACCGAAGTTAAGGACTCAACCTCGACAAAGAAGATCGAGCTCAAGCAGGGGCACTGTTCATACCCTGGGTCGAGCTATCCGACCTGGGATGATTGACGACAAAGCGACCGACCTCTTCAGGTCAAGCGGACCGACCTCTTCTCAAAGAACTCGGCCGAATCGATAGGAGAGCCCAGTTAAGGGCCCAAATAGAGGAGCACGACCCGAATCCTAAGGCGGCTTAAGCCTATAGAGATGAAGGCGGTTCCGTTGGAAGATACGCTGACCTCAACTCAAAGATAAAGATAAGATAAGATAACTAACTTATCTTATCCAAAAGGTCACATCTCGCCATTATAAATACACTGGAGCACCCAGGTATAACTCATACTCTGATTCTACATAACACTGTTTAATACCCATGCTAACTTAAGCATCGGAGTCTCTTGCAAGTACCCCCACCCTTCGGTGACAGAGGATCAGCAGCACGTCCAAGTCCAAACAAGTCGGACATACCAGCTCCGGCCTCCATTCACCAGCCGGACACATCAGTTCCGACCATCACTGAGGATCTCGTACCCATGACTTTGTTGGCAGCTTTGGCCTGTCCATTGGCTTGAGGATGTTCGACGGAAGTGAACTGGTGCTTTATGTTCAAGTCGGCTACTAATTTTCTGAAGCCTGCATCTGTGAATTGAGTGCCATTGTCTGTGGTGATGGAGTATGGAACCCTGAACCTTGTGACAATATTCTTATATAGGAATTTCTGGCTTCTTTGAGCAGTGGCGTTGGCTAGGGGCTCTGCCTCGATCCACTTTGTGAAATAGTCTACCCCTACTATGAGGAATTTAACTTGTCCTTATCCCTGGGGAAAGGTCCGAGAAGATCGAGTCCCCATTTTGCAAACGGCCAAGGTGAGGTTACGCTGATGAGCTCTTCTGGCGGGGCGATGTGAAAGTTGGCATGTTTCTGACATGGTGGATATGTCCTTACAAACTCTGTAGCTTCCTTTTGTAGAGCTGGCCAATAAAATCTCGCCCGGAGTACTTTTCTGGTGAGAGCTTGTGCTTCGAGATGATTACCACAAATGCCACTATGTACTTCCTCTAAAACTTCCCTTGTGTTGGAGGTCGGCACACATTTTAATAGTGGTATTGAAATCCCTCTTTTATATAGGGTGTTGTTTATGATAGTGTAGTACTGAGCCTCCCGTTTTAACCTCTTTGCCTCCTTTTCATCTGAGGGGAGTGTTTCTGTTTTGAGGTAATTAATTATGGGGGTCATCCATGCTTGATCTTGACTTGTTATGGCTAGGACTTTTTCCTCTTCCGAGATTGACGGGTTCTGTAGCATTTCCTGGATGAAGCTTCTATTGTTGCCCCCTGGTTTGGTGCTGGCTAGTTTTTAAAGTGTGTCAGCTCGGGCATTTTGTTTGTGGGGTATGTGGCATATCTTATATTCCTCGAGTTGTCCGAGCTGTTCCTTGGTTTTATCCAAATACTTTTTCATGGTGGGATCTTTGGCTTGGTAGCTCCCTATTATTTGTGAGGTGACTACTTGTGAATCGCTGAAGATGTTGAGTTTTTGAGCTCCAACCTCCTTGGCCAGCTTCAAACCAGCTAGTAATGCTTCATATTCCGCCTGGTTGTTTGAGACTGGGAACACAAATTTGAGGGAAAGCTTAACTTGGGTTCCTTGGTTGCTTTCTATTATCACTCCTGCACCGCTTCCAGTCTTATTCGAGGAACCGTCCATGTAGAGATTCCATTTTGTGGGGGTTTCCGGGGTATTTATGAATTCTGTAATGAAGTCGGGCAAGTACTGTGATTTGATGGCTGTCTGAGCTTCATATTGGAGGTCGAACTCGGATAACTCGACTGCCCATTGTAAAATTCTGCCTGCTAGATCTGTTTTCTGCAATATCCCTTTTATGGGCTAGTCGGTTCGAACCTTAATGGTGTGAGCCTGAAAGTACGGGCGAAGTCGTCGAGATGTCAGTATGAGAGTATAGGAAAACTTTTCTATTTTTTGGTAGTTCAGCTCGGATCCCTGCAGTGCTTTACTAATGAAGTATACAGGTTCTTGCCCTTTGTCGTACTCTCGAACCAGTGCTGAGGCTACTGCCCGACTTCCTACCGCAAGATATAATATGAGTGGTTCTTCCTCCCGTGGTCGAGTTAGGATAGGTGGTCGTCCCAGGAAACTTTTGAAATCCTGGAAGGCTTGCTCGCATTCCATTGTCCATTCGAACTTCTTTCCTTTCCTTAAAGTGGCATAGAAGGGGAGAGATCTTATCGCTGATCCTGCTAAGAATCTGGATAAGGCTGTCAATCTCTCGTTGAGTTGTTGTACCTCTCTGGCACAAGTTGGGCTCTTCATATTGAGTATGGCCTGGCATTTGTCTGGATTTGCTTCAATTCCTCTTTGTGTGAGCATGAAACCTAAGAATTTGCCTGCTTCTACTGCAAAGGTGCATTTTGCAGGATTGAGTCACATGTCATGCTTCCTTATAGTGTCGAATACTTGGGCCAGGTCGGACAATAATATCTCTTTGCTTTGTGTCTTTATTAACATGTCGTCCACGTAGACTTCCATGATTCTTCCGATATGATCTGAAAAGACTTTATTCATTATCCTTTGATAAGTAGCTCCTGTATTCTTGAGACCGAAAGGCATCACAATGTAGTAGTAATTTACTTTTGGTGTTAAAAACGAGGTCTTTTCTTGATCTGGTGGATACATGGGGATTTGGTTGTATCCGGAATATGCATCCATAAATGAGAGGTATTTATATCCGGATAAAGCATCTACCAGAGCGTCGATACTTGGGAGTGGGTAAGGATCTTTTGGGCAGGCTTTGTTGAGATCGGTGTAGTCAGTGCACATTCGCCACATCCCATTTGATTTTTTCACCAAGACGACATTAGCTAGCCATAATGGGTACTTGACTTCTCTTATGAATCCTGCCTCCAATAGTGCTTATACCTGTTCTTCCACAGCTTGAGATCGTTCTGGCCCAAGTTTTCTTTGTCTCTGCTGTACCGGCCGAGATCCTGGATAGACTGCCAACTTGTGAAACATTAGCTTGGGGTCTATGCCTGGCATGTCTGCAGCTTTCCATGCAAAGAGATCGATGTTATCTCGTAAGAACTGTACTAGTAATTCTTTTGCGTTTCCTTTGAGGATCGTGCCAATATTAGTTGTTTTGTCTGAGGTGTCTCCGATCTGAACCTTCTCTACTTCACCTTCGGGCTGTGGACGGAGTTCTTCTCGTCTCTGAACTCCACCAAGCTCAATTGTATGGAACTCTTCTCCTCTGCCTTTGAGGTTTAGACTTTTCGTTATAACAGGGGCATGCCATCTTTTGATCTGCTTTTATCGTAGCTATCCCTTCTGTAGCTGGGAATTTCATGCATAGATGTGGAGTTGAGACTATTGCGCCGAGTTGATTTAGTGTTGTCCGACCTATTAGGGCATTGTAGGCTGAACTCACGTCGACCACGATGTAGTCTATCTTGAGTGTTCTGGATTGGTTCCCTTTTCCGAAGGTTGTATGCAGTGACACGTATCCCAGTGGTTGTACTGGGGTATCTCCCAGTCCGAACAGGCTGTTCGGGTATGCTCTAAGCTCCTTTTCTTCTAAGCCGAGCTTGTGGAAGGCAGTTTTGAATAAGATGTCGACGGAGCTCCCTTGGTCTGTTAGTGTGCGGTGGAGATTGGCGTTTGCCAATATGATGGTGATGACCATGGGATCGTCGGGTCCTTGGATGATACCTGTTCCGTCTTCTTTGGTGAACGTGATTGCAGGGATGTCGGTTGCTTCCTCCTTCCCTTCGACATGATATACTTCTTTGAGATATCTTTTCTGAGATGATTTGGAGATTTCTCCTCCTGCAAATCTGCCGTGTATCATGTGGACGTCTCTTTCTGGTGTACGAGGTGATCGCTCAGCTCGTCCGACATCTTCATCCCTTCGTCTCTTTCTTTGCTCATCATCTCGGGTGGCCAGGAACCGATCTAGTTTTCCTTCTCTCACCAATTTTTCTATGACATTTTTTAAGTCAAAGCATTCGTTGGTGGAGTGCCCACGGACTCGATGGTATTCACAATATTTATTCCGGTTTCCTCCTCCTCTTTTGCCTTTGAGGGGTCGAGCTGGGGGTATTTTTTCCGTATGGCAAACTTCTTTGTAGACATCTACTAGGGATACCCTAAGAGGAGTGTAATTGTGATATTTTTTAATTTTCTCCCCTCGTCGATCTTCCTTCTTTTTGGATTCTTTAACTTTGTCTCGGTAGGAGAATCCGAATTTTGAGGTTTCTCCCAACCGAGAGTTTTCTTCCATATTGATATATTTTTCCGCTCGCTCCTGCACCTCATCCAGGGATGTGGGATATTTCTTTGATATAGATTGGCTAAAAGGTCCCTCTCGTAGGCCATTGATGAGGCCCATGATGGCGGCCTCTGTTGGCAAGCTTTGTATGTCTTGGCATGTTTTTTTGAATCTCTCCATGTAGTTGCGAAGACTTTCCCGATCTCCTTGCCTGATTCCTAATAGACTGGGGGCGTGCTTGGCCTTGTCTTTTTAGATGGAGAATCTGGCCAGGAATATTTTGGCTAGGTCGTTGATGAGCGGATAATTTATACGCTTTTTGACATTGTTTTTAGTATGTTTTTAGTAGGATCTAGCTACTTTTAGGGATGTTTTTAATAGATTTTGTGTTAAATTCACATTTCTGGACTTTACTATGAGTTTGTGTGTTTTTCTGTGATTTTAGGTATTTTCTGGCTGAAATTGAGGGACTTGAGCAGAAATCAGATTCAGAGGTTGAAAAAGGACTGCTGATGCTGTTGGATTCTGACCTCCCTGCACTCAAAGTGGATTTTCTGGAGCTACAGAACTCGAAATGGCGCGCTTCCAATTGCGTTGGAAAGTAGACATCCAGGGCTTTCCAGAAATATATAATAGTCCATACTTTGGCCAAGAATTGACGACGTAAACTGGCGTTCAACGCCAGCTTTCTACCCAAATCTGGCGTCCAGCGCCAGAAAAGGATCCAAAACCAGAGTTGAACGCCCAAACTGGCACAAAAACTGGCGTTCAACTCCACAAATGGCCTCTGCACGTGCAACACTTAAGCTCAGCCCAAACACACACCAAGTGGGCCCCGGAAGTAGATTTATACATCAAATACTTACTCATGTAAACCCTAGTAGCTAGTTTATTATAAATAGGACCTCTTACTATTGTATTAGGCATCTTTGGATTACCTTATGATCCTTTGATCACATTTTGGGGGCTGGCCATCTCGGCCATGCCTGGACTTTTCACTTATGTATTTTTAACGGTAGAGTTTCTACACTCCATAGATTAAGGTGTGGAGCTCTGCTGTTCCTCAAAGATTAATGCAAGTACTACTGTTTTCTATTCAATTCATCTTATTTCGCTTCTAAGATATCCATTCGCACCCAAGAACGTGATGAAGGTGATGATTATGTGTGACGCTCATCACCATCTCCCCTATGAACACGTGCCTGACAAACACTTCCGTTCTACATGAAATAAGCTAGAATGAATATCTCTTAGATCTCTTAACCGGAATCTTCGTGGCGTAAGCTAGAATGATGGCGGCATTCAAGGGAATCCGGAAGGTCTAAACCTTGTCTGTGGTATTCCGAGTAGGATTCAATGATTGAATGACTGTGACGGGCTTCAAACTCGCGAGTGCTGGGCGTTAGTGACAGACGCAAAAGGAGAGAGAATCCTATTCCAGCATGATCGGGAACCGACAGATGAATAGCCGTGCCGTGACAGGGTGCGTGAGCATATTATTCACTGAGAGGAGGGGATGTAGCCACTGACAAAGGTGATGCCCTTGCATAAAGCCAGCCATGGAAAGGAGTAAGACTGACTGGATGAAGATAGCAGGAAAGCAGAGGTTCAGAGGAACGAAAAGCATCTCCATTCGCTTATCTGAAATTCCTACCAATGATTTACATAAGTACCTCTATCCCTATTCTATTATTTATTATTCGAAAACTCCATTATCACTTTATATCTGCCTGACTGAGATTTACAAGGTGACCATAGCTTGCTTCATACCAACAATCTCCGTGGGATTCGACCCTTACTCACGTAAGGTATTACTTGGACGACCCAGTGCACTTGCTGGTTAGTGGTACGCGTTGTGAAAAGTGTGATTCACAATTCGTGCACCAAGTTTTTGGCGCCGTTGCCGGGGATTGTTCGAGTTTGGACAACTGACGGTTCATCTTGTTGCTCAAATTAGGTAATTTTCTTTTTGTTTTGTTTTCAAAATTTTTCAAAAATCTTTCAAAATTTTCTCCTTTGTTTTCGAAAAAAAAAAATAAAAAAAAAATGTTTTCAAAAATAAATTATTCTATGGCTTCAGAATTTTTAAGAGTGAATTCTAGTGTTTCATGAAGCATGTTGAAGCCTGGCTGGCTATAAAGCCATGTCTCAATTCTTGTACTCAAGAGAAGAGCTTCTTTATCTTTCTTAGCCAATTGGCTGTTGAATGTAAGGAATGTCAGGCGTGTCATGTCTGAGTTACATACTAAAGCTTGGCTGGCTATTAAGCCATGCCTGACCCTTTGATTGGAGCTTTAGAGCAT
The DNA here is from genome assembly GCF_003086295.3 of Arachis hypogaea. Taxonomy (NCBI): domain Eukaryota; kingdom Viridiplantae; phylum Streptophyta; class Magnoliopsida; order Fabales; family Fabaceae; genus Arachis; species Arachis hypogaea. The sequence continues at coordinate 81,324,415 of NC_092052.1, forward strand.
AAGATTCCTGGAATTCATATTAAAAATTTTGGAATTCTTTTTTTTTCTTTTTCAAAAGAATTTTTCGAAAAATATAAAATAAAAATCCAAAAAAAAATTAGAAAATCATAAAAATCAAAAATATTTTTTGTATTTCTTGTTTGAGTCTTGAGTCATATCATAAGTTTGGTGTCACTTGCATATGCATCTTGCATTTTTCAAAAATTTCATGCATTCATAGTGTTCTTCATGATCTTCAAGTTGTTCTTGGTAAGTCTTCTTGTTTGATCTTGATGATTTTTTGTTTTGTGTCTTTTCATGTTTATCATATGCATTCTTAAATTCTTAGTGTCTAAGCATCAAAGAATTCTAAGTTTGGTGTCTTGCATGTTTTCTTTGCATTAAAAATTTTTCAAAAATATGTTCTTGATGTTCATCATATTCTTCATAGTGTTCTTGGTGTTCATCTTGACATTCATAGCATTCATTGTTTTGATCTAAAAATTTCATGCATTGCATCATTTTTCTTGTTTTTCCCTTGCATCATAAAAATTCAAAAAAAAATCAAAAAAATATCTTTCCCTTTTTCTCTCATCACATTCGAAAATTTGAGTTGACTTTTTCAAAAATTTTTAAAATCAAGTTGTTTCTTATGAGTCAAATCAAATTTTCAATTTGAAAATCTTATCTTTTTCAAAATCTTTTTCAAAAATCAAATCTTTTTCAAAATTCTTAGTTATTTTCGAAAATTCCAAAAATATTTTTCAAAAATCTTTTTCTTATTTTTATACCAAATTTTCGAAAATAACATAATCAATTAAATGTTTTGTTTCAAAAATTTGAAGTTTGTTACTTGCTTGTTAAGAAAGATTCAAACTTTAAGTTCTAGAATCATATCTTGTGATTTCTTGTGAATCAAGTCATTAATTGAGATTTTAAAAATCAAATCTTTTTCAAAATTAGTTTCTAAAATATCTTCTTATCTTATCTTTTTCAAAAATATCTTTTCAAAATATCTTTTCTAACTTCCTAACTTCTTATCTTTTCAAAATTTGTTTCAACTAACTAACTAACTTTTTGTTTGTTTCTTAACTTTTTCAAAACTACCTAACTAACTCTCTCTCTAATTTTCGAAAATATCTTCCCTCTTTTTCAAAATTTCTTTTTTAATTAACAAATTGTTTTTATTTTTATTTTTGATTTCAAAAATTTTCGAAAAAAATATTAAACATTTTTCAAAAACTATTTTCAAAAATCACTAACTCTTTTTCAAAATAATTTTCGAAAATTTTCCCTCCCCCATCTTACTCTATTTATTCATTCATATCCTAACATCTCATCTCACATGTCTAGCCTCTTCACAGTTGTGTTTCCTCCATTATATTACATTCTTTGTCTCCCCCTCTTCTTCTACTCACACAGGGATCCCTATACTGTGGTATAAAGGATCTCTATTATTATTATTATTATTTTTCTGTGCCTTCTTCTTTGTCATATGAGCAGGAGCAAGGATAAGAACATTCTTGTGGAAGCAGATCCAGAACCTGAAAGGACTCTGAAGAGAAAATTAAGAGAAGCTAAATTACAACAATCTAGAGAAAACCTTTCAGAAATTTTCGAACAGGAAGAGGAGATGGCAGCTGAAAATAATAATAATGTAAGGAAGATGCTTGGTGACTTTACTGCACCTAATTCCAATTTACATGGAAGAAGCATCTCCATTCCTGCCATTGGAGCAAACAACTTTGAGCTGAAACCTCAATTAGTTTCTCTGATGCAGCAGAACTGCAAGTTTCATGGACTTCCATCTGAAGATCCTTTTCAGTTCTTAACTGAATTCTTGCAGATATGTGATACTGTTAAGACTAATGGAGTAGATCCTAAAGTCTACAGGCTCATGCTTTTCCCTTTTGCTATAAGAGACAGAGCTAGATTGTGGTTGGATTCTCAACCCAAAGACAGCCTGAACTCTTGGGATAAGCTGGTCACGGCTTTCTTAGCCAAGTACTTTCCTCCTCAAAAGCTGAGCAAGCTTAGAGCTGATGTTCAAACCTTCAGACAGAAAGAAGGTGAATCCTTCTATGAAGCTTGGGAAAGATACAAACAGTTGACCAAAAAGTGTCCTTCTGACATGCTTTCAGAATGGACCATCCTGGATATATTCTATGATGGTTTATCTGAGCTATCAAAGATGTCACTGGACACTTCTGCAGGTGGATCCATTCACCTAAAGAAAACGCCTGCAGAAGCTCAAGAACTCATTGACATGGTTGCTAATAACCAGTTCATGTACACTTCTGAAAGGAATCCTGTGAGTAATGGGACGCCTATGAAGAAGGGAGTTCTTGAAGTTGATACTCTGAATGCCATATTGGCTCAGAATAAAATATTGACTCAGCAAGTCAATATGATCTCTCAGAGTCTGCATGGAATGCAAGCTGCATCCAACAGTACTCAAGAGGCTTCTTATGCAGAAGAAGCTTATGATCCTGAGAACCCTGCAATAGCAGAGGTGAATTACTTAGGTGAACCTTATGGAAACACCTATAACTCATCATGGAGAAATCATCCAAATTTCTCATGGAAGGATCAAAAGCCTCAACAAGGCTTTAATAATGGTGGAAGAAACAGGTTCAACAATAATAAACTTTTTCCATCATCCACTCAGCAACAGACAGAGAACTCTGAACAAAAGGCTTCTAATTTAGCAAATCTAGTCTCTGATCTATCCAAGGCCACTATGAGTTTCATGAATGAAACGAGGTCTTCCATTAGAAATCTGGAAGCACAAGTGGGCCAGCTGAGTAAAAGGATCACTGAAATCCCTCCTAGTACTCTCCCAAGCAATACAGAAAAGAACCCAAAAGGAGAGTGCAAGGCCATTGACATAAGCACCATGGCCGAACCTGTGAGGAGAGGAGAGGACGTGAATCCCAAGGAGGAAGACCTCCTGGGACGTCTAGTGGTCAATAAGGAGCTTCCCTCTGAGGAACCAAAGGACTCTGGGGCCCATCTAGAGACCATAGAGATCCCATTGAACCTCCTTATGCCCTTCATGAGCTCTGATGAGTATTCCTCTTCTGAAGAGAATGAGGATGTTACTGAAGAGCAAACTGCCAAGTTTCTTGGTGCAATCATGAAGCTGAATGCCAAATTATTTGGCATTGATGCTTGGGAAGTTGAACCTCCCTTGTTCATTAATGAACTAAGTGATCTGGATCAACTGACATTGCCTCAGAAGAGACAGGATCCTGGAAAGTTCATAATACCCTGTACCATAGGCACCATGATCTTTAAGGCTCTGTGTGACCTTGGTTCAGGAATAAACCTCATGCCCCTCTCTGTAATAGAGAAACTGGGAATCTATGGGGTGCAAGCTGCTAAAATCTCATTAGAGATGGCAGACAGCTCTAGAAAACAGGCTTATGGACAAGTAGAGGATGTATTAGTAAAGGTTGAAGGCCTTTACATCCCTGCTGATTTCATAGTCCTGGATACTGGAAAGGAAGAGGATGAATCCATCATCCTAGGAAGACCTTTCCTGGCCACAGCAAGAGCTGTGATTAATGTTGACAGAGGTAAAATAATCCTTCAATGGAATGAGGATCCCTTGTATTTAAAACTCAAGGATCTCCCTCTGCAACCATGGAGAGGAAGCAGAAAAAGCTTCTCTCAAGGCAGAGTCAACCAGAGCCCCCACAGTCAAACTCTAAGTTTGGTGTTGGGAGGCCACAACCAAACTCTAAGTTTGGTGTTGAACTCCCATATCCAAACTCTAAGTTTGGTGTTGGAGAGTCTCAACAAAGCTCTGCACATCTGTGAGGCTCCATGAGAGCCCACTGTCAAGCTATTGACATTAAAGAAGCGCTTGTTGGGAGGCAACCCAATGTTTTTCTAATTCTTATTTTTATTGTTTTTCATGTTTTCTTAGGTTCATGATCATGTGGAGTCACAAAATAAACAAAAAAATCAAAAACAGGAATCAAAAACAGCAGAAGAAAAATCACACCCTGGAGGAGCATCTGTCTGGCGTTCAAACGCCAGAACAGAGCATAGTTCTGGCACTGAACGCCCAGAATGGGAGCATCCTGGCGCTGAACGCCCAGAACAAGCATAGTTCTGGCGTTCAACGCTAGAAATGGCAGCAAAGGGGCGTTGAATGCCCAAAATGGGCACCAACCTGGCGCTGAACGCCCAGAGTTGTGTGCAAGGGCATTTTGCATGCCTAAATTGGTGCAGGGATGTAAATGCCTTGACACCTCAAGATTTGTGGACCCCACAGGATCCCCACCTACCTCCACTCACTCTCTTCTCTCTTCTCAATCATCCTCTATTCCCAATAAACACTCTTCCTTATTAACCCTTTACCACTCACATCCAAACACCACTACCTTCAAAATTCAACATCTCTCTCCCACCCAATCCCACCCATATGGCCGAATACACACCTCCATCCATCTCCTCTATATCCTCTTCTTCTTCTTCTATTCTTTCTTCTTTTGCTCGAGGGCGAGCAACATTCTAAGTTTGGTGTGGTAAAAGCATAGCTTTTTTGTTTTTTCCATAACCATTGATGGCACCTAAGGCCAGAGAAACCTCTAGAAAGAGGAAAGGGAAGACAAAAGCTTCCATCAAGGGTCTATAGCTCAGTGGTAGAACATTTGACTGCAAATCAAGAGATCCCTGAGATACCTCAGGGGATACATTTTCTTCCACACAATTATTGGAAGCAACTAAGGGTGGAACATCAAGAGCACTCCATCATCCTTCATGAAATCAGAGAAGATCTAAAAGCAATGAAGGAGGAGCAGCCAAGGCAAGGAAGAGACATAGAAGAGCTCAAGGACATCACTAAGGTGGATTCATTCCTTGTTCTTAATTCTTCTGCTTTTCGTTTTCTATGTTATGTGCTTATCTATGTTTGTGTCTTCATTACATGATCATTAGTAGTTAGTAACTTTGTCTTAAAGTTATAAATGTCCTATGAATCCATCACCTCTCTTAAATGAAAAATGTTTTAATTCAAAAGAACAAGAAGTACATGAGTTTCGAATTTATCCTTGAACTTAGTTTAATTATATTGATGTGGTGACAATGCTTCTTGTTTTCTGAATGTATGCTTGAACAGTGCATATGTCTTTTGAAGTTGTTGTTTAAGAATGTTAAATATGTTGGCTCTTGAAAGAATGATGACTAGGAGACATGTTATTTGATAATCTGAAAAATCATAAAAATGATTCTTGAAGCAAGAAAAAGCAGCAAAGAACAAAGCTTGCAGAAAAAAAAAATAGGCGAAAAAAAAATAATAGAAAGAAAAAGAAAAAGCAAGCAGAAAAAGCCAAAGCTCTTAAAACCAAGAGGCAAGAGCAAAAAGCCAATAACCCTTAAAACCAAAAGGCAAGGGCAATTAAAAAGGACCCCAAGGCTTTGAGCATCAGTGGATAGGAGGGCCTAAAGGAATAAAATCCTGGTCTAAGCGGCTAAACCAAGCTGTCCCTAACCATGTGCTTGTGGCGTGTAGGTGTCAAGTGAAAACTTGAGACTGAGCGGTTAAAGTCAAGGTCCAAAGCAAAAAAAAAAGAGTGTGCTTAAGAACCCTGGACACCTCTAATTGGGGACTTTAGCAAAGCTGAGTCACAATCTGAAAAGGTTCACCCAATTATGCGTCTGTGGCATTTATGTATCCGGTGGTAATACTGGAAAACAAAATGCTTAGGGCCACGGCCAAGACTCATAAAGAAGCTGTGTTCAAGAATCATCATACTGAACTAAGAGAGTCAATAACACTATTCGAAATCTAAAGTTCCTATAGATGCCAATCATTCTGAACCTCAATGGATAAAGTGAGATGCCAAAACTATTCAAGAGGCAAAAAGCTATAAGTCCCGCTCATATGATTGAAGCTCTGTTTCATTCATAGTTTGGAATTTATAGTATATTCTATTCTTTTTATCCTATTTTGATTTTCAGTTGCTTGGGGACAAGCAACAATTTAAGTTTGGTGTTGTGATGAGCGGATAATTTATACGCTTTTTGACATTGTTTTTAGTATGTTTTTAGTAGGATCTAGTTACTTTTAGGGATGTTTTTAATAGATTTTGTGTTAAATTCACATTTCTGGACTTTACTATGAGTTTGTGTGTTTTTCTGTGATTTCAGGTATTTTTTGGCTGAAATTGAGGGACTTGAGCAGAAATCAGATTCAGAGGTTGAAAAAGGACTGCTGATGCTGTTGGATTTTGACCTCCCTTCACTCAAAGTGGATTTTCTGGAGCTACAGAACTCGAAAGGGCGCGCTTCCAATTGCGTTGGAAAGTAGACATCCAGGGCTTTCCAGCAATATATAATAGTCCATACTTTGGCCAAGAATTGACGACATAAACTGGCGTTCAACGCCAGCTTTCTACCCAAATCTGGCGTCCAGCGCCAGAAAAGGATCCAAAACCAGAGTTGAACGCCCAAACTGGCACAAAAACTGGCGTTCAACTCCACAAATGGCCTCTGCACGTGCAACACTTAAGCTCAGCCCAAACACACACCAAGTGGGCCCCGGAAGTAGATTTATACATCAAATACTTACTCATGTAAACCCTAGTAGCTAGTTTATTATAAATAGGACCTCTTACTATTGTATTAGGCATCTTTGGATTACCTTATGATCCTTTGATCACATTTTGGGGGCTGGCCATCTCGGCCATGCCTGGACTTTTCACTTATGTATTTTTAACGGTAGAGTTTCTACACTCCATAGATTAAGGTGTGGAGCTCTGCTGTTCCTCAAAGATTAATGCAAGTACTACTGTTTTCTATTCAATTCATCTTATTTCGCTTCTAAGATATCCATTCGCACCCAAGAACGTGATGAAGGTGATGATTATGTGTGACGCTCATCACCATCTCCCCTATGAACACGTGCCTGACAAACACTTCCGTTCTACATGAAATAAGCTAGAATGAATATCTCTTAGATCTCTTAACCGGAATCTTCGTGGCGTAAGCTAGAATGATGGCGGCATTCAAGAGAATCCGGAAGGTCTAAACCTTGTCTGTGGTATTCCGAGTAGGATTCAATGATTGAATGACTGTGACGAGCTTCAAACTCGCGAGTGCTGGGCGTTAGTGACAGACGCAAAAGGAGGGAGAATCCTATTCCAGCATGATTGGGAACCGACAGATGAATAGCCGTGCCGTGACAGGGTGCGTGAGCATATTATTCACTGAGAGGAGGGGATGTAGCCACTGACAACGGTGATGCCCTTGCATAAAGCCAGCCATGGAAAGGAGTAAGGCTGACTGGATGAAGATAGCAGGAAAGCAGAGGTTCAGAGGAACGAAAAGCATCTCCATTCGCTTATCTGAAATTCCTACCAATGATTTACATAAGTACCTCTATCCCTATTCTATTATTTATTATTCGAAAACTCCATTATCACTTTATATCTGCCTGACTGAGATTTACAAGGTGACCATAGCTTGCTTCATACCAACAATCTCCGTGGGATTCGACCCTTACTCACGTAAGGTATTACTTGGACGACCCAGTGCACTTGCTGGTTAGTGGTACGCGTTGTGAAAAGTTTGATTCACAATTCGTGCACCAGTCATCAAAACTAGAGATGGACTTAGGAGGTAAATTGTCGAACCACCTAATTGCTTTCTTCGTGAGAGTTGTTGGAAAAGCTTTGCAGCGAACAACGTCTGAGGCATCGGTGAGGTACATTTTGCTTCTGAAGTTGCTGAGGTGATGGTTGGGATCTGTAGTGCCATCATACAGAGTTAAATCCGAGAGTTTAAAGTCCTTAGGAATTTTAGTTTTCATGATTTCCCTAGTGAATAGGTCACGATCTTTGCGTGAATTGTCCTCAGGGGTGGTCCGGGTAGCCTTTGCTTTGAGATCGGCTTCGAGTTGTAGGATTTTATCTTCTAACTCTCGACGTCGCCTTACCTCTCTTTGTAGATCCTTCCCAACTTCTCGTTGATGTTGGCTTTCTTTTTCAAGTTGCTTTAAACGATCTTGAAGTGCTTCTATTACTCCTGGATTTGATGAGTTTTTGTCTCCGTTAGATTCCGGAGTATCTTTTGGTGTAGCGTCCGTGTTTTTGTGCGGCGTTCTATCCTCTAGATCTGAATCATGGTCGTTGTCATGGTCGTCCGCCATGGTGATGGGATGACTTCCAGGTCCCCGGCAACGGCGCCAATGTTCCGAGGGTTACCTAAAACTGGAGGTCGATCTCGGACGAGATCTCCTGTACTGGTCGGTGCTGATGTGTCCGGCCGGTGAGTGGTGGCCGGAGCTGTTGCATCCGACTTGTGGACTGGCTATGCTGCTAATCCTTCGTCACCGGAGGGTGGGGGGTACCTGCAAAGGACTCCGATGCTTAAGTTAGCAATGGTATTAAGCAGGTTTTTAGTAGAATCAGAGTATGAGTTATACCTGGGTGCTCCAGTGTATTTATAGTAGTGTGGGCTGACCTTTCTGATAAGTTAAGTTAGTTATCTTATCTTATCTTATCTTATTTTGAGTGAAGTCAGCTTATCTTCAAGGGAACTGCCTTTATCTCTATAGGCTTGGATTGCCTTTGGATTTGGGTCGTGTTCCTTTACTTGGGCCCTTTATTGGGCTTTCCTGTCGATTTGGCCGAACTCTTTGAGAAGAGGTCGGATAGCCTGACCTGAAGAGGTCGGTCGCTTTGTCACTGAACATCTCGGGTCGGATAGCTCGACCCAGGGTGTGAACAGTAGTAGACTTGCACGTTTTGGTTGGGTTGAGCTTGAGGATCTTGGTTCCACCTTTGGTTTGAATTCTCCCTCCATCATTGGTTTTGATTGCCTCCATGTTGGTAGGATCCTTGGTTGTAATTGGGCCTTTTTGGGCAAGGGTTGGTTACTGCCAATGTAGTGTCCTCTTGGAGTTGAGGGCACTCATCGGTGTAATGAGTATTACAAGCACAAACACCACATATCCTTGATGGTCCTTCGATCCTTGGAGGTTGAGGTGGGGCATTTATCAAAGCTTGAGGAATGTGTTGCCCTTAGGTGATTTGCCTCAACAAAATTGTCATCTCACCTAGGGTCTTTGTCAGAATAGCATCTCCGGAGGGAGAAACTTCACTCAAAGCTTTTAGTTGTGGACTCCTTGCCCTTGAGTGTTGAGTTGAGTCCGCTAAGTCTGATATAACTTCCCACGATTCTGCAGCGGTCTTGTTTTTGGTCAATGATCCTCCACTCGCGGCATCTAAGGAAAGCTTATCTTGGTGGTGCATTCCTTGACAAAAATAACTGATAAGAACCAAATCATCAATCCGGTGGTGAGGGAAAGCCTCTAACAACTTCTTGAATCTCTCCCAGTATTCATACAAAGTCTCCCCATCTCGTTGCACAATGCAAGAGATCTCTCTTCGCAGCTTGTCTGTTTTCTGAGGAGGGTAGAATTTTTCCAAAAATTCTTTACGCAGCAAGTCCCAATTGGATCTAACTTCACCCAGTTGTGTATAAAACCACTCCTTCGCTTTTCCCTCTAAAGAGAACGGGAAAGCGAAGACCAACACTGCGGATTCATCCACCCCATGTCTTCTTGCAGTTGCGCATGCAACTTGGAAATCCTTTAAATGCTTTAGAGGATCTTCCCTAGGTAGTCCATTGTATTTAGGGAGCAAGTTTATAGTGCCGGACTTGAGCTCAAAATTCGGGTCCAAAGTCGGATACAAAATTTGAAGCGGTTGCAAGTTAAGATCACGAGCTCCGGCCTCCTTCAAAGTGATCCTTCGAGGTGGGTCTGCCATGACGGTGTCACCTGAGTAACTCACAGAGAATTCAGTACTCCCCACAGATGAATATATGGTCTCCGCGTTGATTGGAGAATGATGGTCACGGGTTGATGGTGATAGTGAATTGGAGTGCTCCTCAAGGGAGCCCGATTCACTATTCACGAAAGCTAGCCGGCGCCAAGCTTGCCTTATACGAGTTAAAGTTTGTTTAATTTCCGGATCAAAAGTGACCAAGCTCAGGTCTGGAAGCGACCGTGTCATTCAACTGAGGAGGCAATGAAAGCATGCAATTATGAAAAGTAAAACAAAATAGGCAAGTAAATAAGAACAAACTTAACAATCAACAACTACTAAGACTAACTAAAGAGGAAAGTAGTATCTACAATTAGTGCCATGTAGCAAACCAAAATCAAGTATTCACACTATTCACATATTTACAACAACCAAAATTATAGCATTCATTGCACTTAAAGTGAACTCCCCAACAACGGTACCAAAATTTGATGGTGCGAGAGATTGATTGCCGGTTCAGAATTTAATCAAAAACAAGAATCAATCCATTGGTAGCATAGTCCAAACCAACAACAACTCTCACAATCAAATTGGAAATTCAAAAGATGTGTTACAATTCAAAACTAGTTCAAAACCGAGAGTATTTGACTCCCGGGTCGTCTCCCAAGGAACACTTGAGGACAATGAGTGTACAATTCCGGTTGTAGTGATCAAGGGGTTATAAATGAAGAAATGAACATATAAACCAATAAAAGAACATGCAAAATTGTAATGATTGAACTAATAAAGAAATTAAAGAACCGACTATGTAATATAAACAAGTAAAGTATAAAAGAGATTAACATAGAAGTGTATGAAAGATTGAAAGCATAAAAAGAGTCTTGGCTTGGAGTGAGCTAAGGGTCCTTTCCTTGTTGGAACCACAACTATGACAATTATGATGGATTAGTCTCACTTGATCAACCCTCACATCGGAAAGAAAGTAAAATGAGCATAAGTGTCCTTAACCCACAAATCCTAAATTGCTTGCTAATTGCCTTAACAACAAATTAGCGTTAGTGGGAACAAGAACAATTAACAATCCAAGAATTGACACTAAATGTTGGACATTCCAACTCTAGGAACCCATTTGCTCACTTTACCCAAGCCAAGAACAAAAAATTTAGCCTAAAACCATATTTGACATTTTGTCAAACACTTGGTGGGCAAAAACCTTAAACATGGTAAAAATGAGAAAAGACTTGAAATAAAAAGCAACAATTGATCTCAAGCAACAAGAATAACACAAGAAAGCATAAAACAAACATCAAACATCAAATTCATCAACAAGAAATTGAAATTGCAAGAGAAAAGTAAAATTGAACTATAACTTGAATTAGAGGAAAGAGTAAGAACAATGTAACTATAAAGAGTAATAACAAGAGAATACTTACAATGGAAACTAGCAAAATCCAAGATAAAAAATGGAAATGGCAGTTGAATGTAAAACCCTAATATAAACCCTAATAGAGATGATGAAAAAAACTTAGAGAAAACTAAACTAAAAGATTCCTACCACTACTCCTAAACTATACTAATGATATGCTATGTTATGGTCTTCCTTTCCCTTCCAATATGAGCTAAAAGACTTCAGAAATGGGTCTCCAAAGCCTCAAAATTGCCAGTCATATGCCATTTGAATGAAGTCATGTGCGGACACCTGTGCGGCGCACAAGCGTGTGCATCCGCACACTTTGCGAAAATCCCTTCTTGTGCGTACGCACAAGTAGCTATGCGCACGCACACTAGGCGATGCTTGAATGGATGCGCGACACGCTCGAAAAGATCCACGCGCTCTGATTGGGCTCCTGTGCGTACGCACGCATGTCTGTGCACACGCACACGTCTCTGAACTCATCTCCTTTGATTCTTCATGTTTCCTCCACTTTGCATGCTCTTCTTCCATTTTCTCCAACCCATTCCTACCTCATACACTTGAAATCATTCACAAAGAACATCAAGGCATCGAATGGAAGGCAAATGGAATAAAATAGATTGAATTGGGAACAAAAAAGCATATTTTCATAATCAACCACAAATTGGGTAGGAAAGTACAAGAACATGCTATTCATGGGAATAAGTGCAAGTTTATGTGATGAAATCCATTCAATTCTAACCAAAAATCATCATCAAATATGGATTCATCATGTCCAGAGCTCTTAAGCACACTCTTCGGACCATGACTTTAACTGCTCAGTCTCAAGCGTTTCATTTGACACCTTCACACCACAAGCATATAGTTAGGGAAGCAGCTCAATTGAACTGCCTAGGCTAAGATATTTCTTTTAGGCCGTCCTAACCATAGATGCTCAAAGCCTTGGATCCTTGCTCTTGCCTTTTGGTTTAAAGAGCTATTGGCTTTTTCTGCTTTTTTCTTCTTCTTTTTTTCGCATATATATATATATTTTTTTTTTTCTTTTATTGCTTTTTTTGCTGCTTTTTCTTACTTCAAGAATCAATTTTTGGATTTTTCAAATTCCAATATTCTTCATCATATTTTGGACTTTTATCACCATTCTTTCAAGAACCAACATTCTTTAACTCCAACATCAAACATGCACTGTTTATTTCATGCATTCAGAGAGGAAAAGCAATGCCACCACATAAAGTAATTGAACTTTTCTTAATATATAACTCAAAATTTATTTACCTTTACTGCTTCTAAAAAAATGAAAATTTTATTCAAGTTCAATGAGATGATAAGAAGAACATTTTATAGCTAATTGGAAAATAAAAACTTAAATCCTAATAATGCTTATGTAATTCTTAAATTAAAAGACAGGAATTTAAATAAAAATTTAAATGCTACTAATGATCATGTAAATCTAAACATAAGAAACAGGAATTAGAATAGCCACAAAAATACGTAGGTGGAACTCAACCACCTTAATCATGGGAGGCGTTAGGCTCTTCAGGGGACAATTTCTGACGCTTCAGCTCTTCTAGCTCATGCTTCTGCTTCTCTTGTTCCTTTACCAGTTTGCAAAGCATGCTAGTCTGGTCTTTTTTCTCCTCTCTTAATTAATCCAAGGTGGTTTGCAGTTGTGCAATAGATGCTTCCAGCTGGGTCCAGTATTTAATTAGAGGGACCTCTTGTGCTTGCTCAGGCGCCTTGCTTTTGGGTTGATCAGCTGGTACTTGGGCGCTTTCTATTACCTGCTTGGTGATAGGGCTTTCTACAGGGATGAATGAATCCCTGTTAATCATGACTCCAGCTTCCTTACACAAGCAAAAAATAAGGTTTGGATAGGCCAATCTGGCATGAGTTGACATCCTTTTTGCAACCTTGTATAACTCAAAGGGAATTAGTTGGTGGACTTCCACCTTATTCCCCTTCATAATACAGTGAGTGAATCTTCACAGCCCTTCTGATGGTAACATCCGAACGGTTGCTAAAAAGGAGTATGGAACACCCAATGAAATTCAACTAACACCTAGCAGCTGGTTTAAAATCTACTCTTCTCAGTTGGTTCTGGTTACCTTTTGTGTTGTTGATCCACTTAGTTCCAGGCAGACATATGTCTTCTAGAATCTGATACAACTTTGGATTAGCCACCACTTTCCTATTAAAGGATTCTGGATCATCCTTTTGTGGAGGTAGCTTGAAGATCTCTCTCACCTTGTCAAGATGAAAATAGAGAGTCTTCCCTCGCACCATGGTGCGAAAAGTATAAAATCCTTGTCCATCTTTCTTTTGCTTATCTATCATCCACAGATTTGCATAGAATTTAAGGATAATTGTTATTCCAACAGTGATCTTAGGATCAGCTAGAATCTCCCAGCCTCTCTTCCGAATTTGCTCTTGGATCTCCGGGTACTAATCTTATTTTAATTTGAATTTGGCTTCTGGGATCAATGTCCTCTTGCACATGATTTTGTAAGAATTTTCTTCATGCTGCTTTGCGTAGAATCAGAAAGGGTTGAAAACAACTTCTTGGTTGTCTTCTTTCTTGCTTCTTGAAGTAGGATTTCCACTTTTTGGAGCGATTGAATTCGGATGAAGTGAGAAGGAAAGGCTCTTTCCACATCAAACTTAAAAGGTTTGCTCGTTCTTGAGTAAAAGAATGGAAAGAAGATAAAGAAGAAGAGAGGAAGAATTCGAATGCAAGGAGTACGAGGGTGGCCGAATGGTATAAATAGGGATGGGGAGGATGGTATTTAAAAATTTAATTAGATACAAGATAAATAAGATATGATTCATACTTTAGTAAAAGATAGAAAAAGATAAGCTTTGAAATCAAAATATATGAAAAAGATAAAAAAAATAAGATAGAAGGTATGAAAAAGATTTTAAAGTTAAATAAAAGACATGAAAGTGATTTGAGATTTTGAAAAAGATTTGAAAAAGATATGAAATTTTGAAAAGATTTGAAAAGGATTTGAAAAGATTTTAGATTTGAAATTAAAAGAGGATGATTGAAGGAATCTTGTTTAGAAGATATAATTAAAAAGATGATATTTGGAAAAGATAAGTTTTGAAAAAAATCAAAAACATCCTAACCCTGTTAAGGGCGTTGAACGCCCAAAATGGCAACCATTCTGGCGTTCAACGCCAGGCTGCTCCTCCTTTTTGGGCGTTGAACGCCCAGCCAGTGCCCCCTAGCTGGCATTCAACGCCAGCTTGCCATTCCTTCTTGGGCGTTGAATGACTAGCCAGTACTCCCTGGTCGGCATTCAACGCCAGTCTTGCCTCCCCTTTCAGGGCGTTGAACGTCCAGCCAGTGCCCCCTAGCTGGTGTTCAATGCCAGGCTTGCTATCCCTTGAGGGCATTCAACGCCTAACCAGAACCTCATGGTTGGCATTGAACGCCAGTCTTTTGCCTCCTGGGGGCGTTCAACGCCCCCTTTTTCCTTCTTGCCTGGCGTTCAACGCTAGTAAGGGGCCTTCCCCAGGGCACTTTGTTTTCTGCTCTGACTGTTTCTATTTCTGTTCTAACCACTACATTTGACCACAATCTTAAACAAACGTAAAAATTAAACTGAGATAACTGAAATAAACTTAATGAAAAACATAAATAACTTTAATTTTGGTTGGGTTGCCTTCCAACAAGCGCTTCTTTAACGTCACTAGCTTGATGGTACTGCACTCATGTCAGCAATAAGGTGGATTTTGCTTGTTCAATCTCACCATCCAAGTAATGTTTCACTTTTTGGCCATTAATAGTAAATCATTTATCAGTGTAATTGCACTGGAGTTCTATATGACCATAGGGTCATACATTAGTGATTAGGAAAGGTCTTATCCAACGTGACTTAAGCTTTCCAAGGAAGAGCTTTAGTCTAGAATTGAAGAGCAGAACTTTCTGTCCAAGTTCAAGGACTCTGGAAGAAATCATTCTATCATGCCACTTTTTGGCCCTTTCTTTATAAATCTTTGCATTCTCAAATGCAGTAAGTTAAAATTCATCAAACTCATTTAGCTGGAGCAACCGTTTTTCTCCTGCTACCTTTGCATCAAGGTTCAAGAGTTTGGTTGTCTAGTAGGCCATGTGTTCCAGCTCCACTAACAGGTGCCATGCCTTTCCATACACTAATTGATATAGTGACGTTCCTAGAGAGCATCATCAAGCTTTCTTGCCCAATCCTTTCTAGAGGTATTCACTGTTCTTTGCAGGATTCTCTTTAGTTCTCTATTTGAGACTTCATCTTGCCTATTTTTCTGTGGGTGATATAGGGTGGCCACTTTATGGCGAACTCCATATCGGTTCAGCACAGAGTCAAGCTGTTTATTGTAGAAATGAGTTCATCCATCACTGATAAGTGTCCGAGGGACACCAAATCTGCTGAAGATGTTCTTCTGAAGGAACTTCATCACTACTCTAGTGTCATTTGTGGGTGATGCGACTGTCTCTACCCATTCAGACACATAATTTACGGCCACAAGGATGTAGGTGTTTGAGTATGAAGGTGGGAAAGGACCCATGAAGTCTATACCCCATACATCAAACAACTCAGTCTCTAAGATTCCTTGCTGAGGCATGTCATGACCATAGGGGAGATTGCCAGGCCTTTGGCAACTGTCACATCGTCGGACAAACTTTCGGGAATCCTTAAAGAGTGTGGGCCAATAGAAACCACTTTGGAGGACTTTAGTGGCTGTGCGCTCTACTCCAAAGTCTCCTCCATAATCGGAGCCATGGCAATGCCATAGCATTTTCTGTGCCTCTCCTTCAGACACGCAGCGGCGGATCATCCCATCCGAGCATCTCTTAAAGAGATACGGTTTATCCCACAAGTCGTATTGACCATCATGAATGAGCTTTCGGGCCTGTTGCTTACTGTACTCTTTGGGATGAATCTTATTACCTTGTAATTTGTAATGTCTGCAAACCAAGGTGTTGTCCGGATAGCAAAGAATTGCTCCTCCAGAAAGGTTTCAGACACCACAGTAGAGGGATATCCCTTCTACTGGTTAAATTCGAGACAGGTGGTCATCCACTTGATTTTCTGACCCTTTTTTGTCTCTGATTTCTATGTCAAACTCTTGCAGACGTAATACCTATCTAACCAGCCTAGGTTTAGAATCTTGCTTGGTGAGTATATACTTCAGAGAAGCATGGTCAGTATAAATAATGACCTTAGATCCTATTAGATAGGATCTGAACTTGTCAATGGCATGAGCCACTGCAAGTAATTCCTTCTCTGTGGTAGTGTAGTTTTTCTGTGCGACATTTAGAACACAACTGGCATAATAAATGACATGCAGAAGCTTATCATGCCTCTGTCTCAGGACTGCATGGCATGGTCACTAGCATCACACATCAGTTCAAATGGTACGTCCCAGTTGGGCGCATAGTGTAACATCCCTTCCAGCAAAATACCTTGCTTAAGTCAGGGTATTTCTACTAGAAAGAACGTTACGTGTCCTTTTCTAATATTAACTACTTAATTACTGAGCCTTTGTATCGATTTCGCGTTTCAGTTTTAAGAAAATGCCAGAAAATTTTGTTTTTATTCATTAAAGACATGTATCAAGGATAAACATTGCAAATAATAATAACAATCACAGAAGTATTATTATTAGTAATTCTTATACATAGGAAGTCATATAAATCCAAATACAATACCTACCCCTCTGATAAAATAAAACTTCAAAGGACAAGAGCGAGGGGACTCTATGAAAGCAATTAAAACCATAAAGAAAGCCTACTAATCGCTCGCAGCTTCAAATTGCGTCTTCAAACCTGTGTCACTGAAACGGTGGAAAATTTGGGGGTGAGAACCAAACCACATGTTCTCAGTAGAGGTCGAGAATGCCGTGAAAGTAAAGAATAAAGCGCAAATAGTTAATTTCATTCAGAGACATCTAAAAGAAAATTAACCTTCTTTAAAAGTATTAGTTAATTATTCAAAATCCTAGACCCATATTTTCTTTATAAAACTCATAAAAGTTTCCTAGACTGTATGAATGACTAATCTGTTCCAAGCATAGGTTCATTAAGTCTATGCTGAACCAGCTCAATCTTTCATACTTACTAAACCTCAAACACAATCCAATCACGGCCTCAGGCCCAAGCAATTCAACCAACACCCAATTCACCACAATCCATCCAATCAGTTACAAACACAAGTAATGAGGTTCAAACACAATCAAGAGCAATTATATCAAGTATAGCAATTAGCAGTTAACAGAATTATTCATTTAGGCATACCAATTACAATATACACACCCAAACAATGTCACATAGATGCATATGATGAATGTCTAGTCCTAGTACAGGCTATGAGCTCATGTGTCGGTTGGCTGCCCGTAATCCTGACATTTATCCGGTCACGAGTAATCCCGATTTCCCGAATACGATTTTTCGTTCCTAAATAAATGCGCATATGATAATAGCCGCTCATTTGAGACAGCCTCTGCTTACTGTAGGTAACTTAGTTTCCCTACAAAGGCTCTGGGTTGCATTAAGCAACTAATATATATTAAATATAGCTCTGGATTGCATCAAGCAACTAATATATATATAAATATAGCTCTGGGTTGCATCAAGCAACTAATATATATAAATATAGCTCTGGGTTGCATCAAGCAACTAATATATATATATATATATACAAATATCTCTTTACTCTGCTCTGGTTTCTCTTTTCTCTGCATCTCTTTACTCTACTCTAGTTATTCTGTTCTCTGTATCTCTTTACTTTTCTCTGAATACTCTTTCATTTGTATCTATATTACTCTTTTTCTCTTTATCTCTTTACTCTTTTGTAATTGTAAATATGCAAGCGGGACAAAACCCATGTCCTTGCTAGCAACTTTATAAACCAAATATATTTTCTCAAAAGAATCAGTAAAGTTATTATCGTTAAACAAGTCTCAAGTATTCATTTTGATTAAGTCATTTTACTTTTATAAAAATTTGGACATAATCTCCTTTAAAAATAGGACTTAGCCACCCTTACGGGTTCCTTCTTTCTCAACAGTTCATCAGCCTCTTTCAGCAGTTGCCACAACAATATATATTCTCAAAAACATTTGATAATAGTATAGAAAATCTATTTCTTAAATTCCATATCCAAAATAATTGTCAACACAACCTGGCAGCCTGATTTCCATTTTATTTTTAAAATATCAAATGAATTCGGAATCATGTAAACTTTATATCCATACGACCGTCTCGGATTAAGCTTTCTATTAAACTAAAAATCATAATTTTTCGCTGACTCTAGCTTCGGGAATATAAGCAAAACCGTGACTGTTCTGCAGTGTTTTAAAACCAGAAGACAGCAGCACCATACAACATGTGAAATTTCATATAAAATCCAAATTAAATCCAATTACCTTCAAAATTAATATGGTTAAACATAACGCATCCAAATTTCTTTCTCAATTAGTTCCAGGGTCATACCATTTTTAATGAAGGAGTTACGTAGCTTGGAAGTTAGGTAATTTTCTGCAGAATTCTGTTTTACAAATCATTGAACACAACCTCTTCCAAGTCCCATAACTCACTTATTAAAACATGAATAGCCCTGAAATTTGAATCATATGTACTAAACATACTCAACTTTCACCTCCAATTAGTTGCATCTTAATATCATTTCAGAATTAATAATTATAAAGTCTCAAAGTTACTGACTTAGAAAACAAAACCTGACTTTTACTGCATAATACATCTTATTTTAAAAATTCATATCTTTAAAACCACAACTCTAACAATTCTAAATTTTTATGAAATTAAAGTACTAGGACCAGAGTTTCATTTAAAATTTGTTCCATTTCAAAAATTCAAACTAGAGAATTTTTAATAGAGGAAACAAATTGCTGTTGTGTTAAACGTTCTGCAGAAAAATCAGATTTGACATCCATAATTCAAAAATTTACCATAAATCATAAACTTAATGAAAAAGTCTCAAATTCACTAGTTCAGCTCCCTATATTCCCAAGCTTAATCCGGACTTAGTTCCACGCAATTCCGATAATCATAGAATTAGTTATAGCTTTTCAAAGTTTCTAATTTCATTTAAAGTAGTGCAGAAAATCAGATTCACAACTTAACTTTGAAAAATCATAACTAATGTTCCAATTAATATGAAACCTTCAACATTAAATCTCAACAATCACACTTAATATAATTTACTTAAATTCTCATCATTTTAGTCACTATAGAGCCACTGATTCACTTTCAAAGTTGCCGTTTAATTTCAAGAGAACCTAATTTTCAACAAACCATTTTGTATTCAAAATCCAACCCTTCAATACCCCTCAAAACCAACTCCAAATCAACCACCAACCAAGTTCACTAACATTACAACATACCAAATAACAGCTCAACGGCAATAAATCCAACATAACCCATTAAAATTCAGAAATTCTCAACAATTATTCATCAAACAATTCCCAATCCACATAATCAATCAATATCACTAATCAACAATTCCAAATAACAATCTCAACCATTCCAATCACAATTTCAGCCACAATTCAATATTCAAGTAGTCAATCAATTACTCACAGATATTAAATCTATTTGTAGTTATTCACTAAACCTTGTAGGCATTCTTAAATTGAAATCGTTTTAAACCCCATACCTCGATGTCGTAATCGCAGGATTTAACACAGCAATTCCCTTTATTCCTAATTCATGGCAGCAACCACAACAGTGACACCGGAGACCCTCTGCAGCAGCGATGTCATCAATAATCGCGATAATGGTGGCAAGACCGAAACAGAAATATTTTTGGGCATTTTTCCTATAACAATGAAGCGGCAAGCAGAGATAACAATAATCAAAATAGGTTGTGAATGATACAGATTCAGATACAAAGATGAAGGAGGCTGTGGTAACCAAGCAATACCAGGGCAGGGCTGAAATAGTTCATAGCAGCAACGATTCTTTTGGAAAATCGATCGTCACAGTCCACAGCTGCAGCAGCTTAATCAGTAATTAAAGAAAACATGGAAACGAAGCCACAGTAGTAGAATTACGGTGACTACAACAACAGGGAAGATAGCTTCCTCCTCTACCTCAGCTCGTGATTCCGGCGGCGGCGGCGGCGGAGCATCCTTCAACGACGCTGGCTAAGAGAGCACCCACCACCACACGTTCTTCTCCTCCTCCGCCGGTTGTTCACGATTCTCCCCCTCCTTAACTTAATCGACGACGCAGCTTCGGAGATGATATTAGCGGTCTCCATGGTGACGGTTGCTGCGAGCTCGACGGCAGCTGAACCAGCAGCGGAGGCAACGCATGACAGCAACAACGATGAGCGAGTGAACGTCTCCGTCGATCTCTTTCTCTTCGGGATTTTGCTTCTCTTCTTCTCTGGCTCTAACGACAGCAACGGCAACCGGCACAAGGAGCGGCACAGCACGGCGATCCTCCTTCCTCTCTTCTTACTCCGTTCTGTCACTCTCTCCCCCTGTTCTCCGTTTCCCCCCTCAAGCTCCCCCTGTTCCCTTTCTTTCCTTTCTGTGTATGTGTTTATTTGTGAAATTAGGGTATCAATTAGGAATTTAGTGAAATTAGGATTTTATAAAGAAATAAGGATAGTTATGAATAGATATTTTGATAAAATTGAAGAGTAGAGTAATTTTTAAAATTAAATATACTCTATAAAAAATATATAAGAACATTATTTATCAACATATTGCTAAGTTCAATTAATTATTTCTAGTTTAAATTATAAAATAAGTATATTAATCACATTTTTATAAAATGTACTTTAAACTCAATACCAATTATTCAAATTAAATGATATAACATTTTATTATTTTTCTATTACCGAAACTTTAATTTCAATTTACAAAATATCTAATTATAATAAATTACTTAAACTTTAAGTATTTATAAAAATCCATTTAATCATTCCTAATAAATTAATCTCTAAGAGCTCAAACTAATAAAATAAACCATAATTCATTCATAATAGAAATTTTCTTAATTTTAATTATATAACACCTTCATTACTAAATTCTAATTTGAAATTATATAAAATAACCAATTATAAGAATTTACACAAAAATATTAATTGAATTAACTCCAAATATTAGTAAACTAATTTAATTACTCTCAATTGATTAATTTATAAAATAAGATATCAAATCAATAAAATAAATCTAACCTTTTCAGAATAAAAGTTACTTAAATTAAATTATACAATTCTTTCTTATTTTTCAATTACTAAAATTATACAAAATATTCTATTATAATAAGATTACTTAAAAATATTAATTGATTTCAAAATAAAACTATCTCCGAATCTATTTAATTATTTCTAACAAAATAATTTCTAAAATTATAAAGTTTAAACTTAATAAGATAAAATCACAATTTATTTATATTTAGATTTTCAAAAATGCGGGATGTTACACATAGATGACAGGCGTAGTAATAAGCTTAACTTTCAGAGTCTCAAAGGCCTGCAGACACTCTTGGTCAAAGACAAATGGAGTGTCTATAAACCTCCTGTAGAATCCTGCATGTCCCAGGAAAATCCTGATTCCTTTGACATTGGTGGGTGGTGGTAATCGCTCAATCACCTCCACCTTAGCTTGATCCACTTCTATTCCATTGTTCGAAATCTGATTCCCAAGAGCAATTCCTTCAGTCACCATGAAGTGACATTTTTCCCATTTTAAAACAAGGTTTGTCTCTTGGAATCGTTTGAGAACAAGGGCTAAATGGTCAAGGCAGGATTCAAATGAATCTCCAAAGACGGAGAAGTCATCCATGAATACTTCAAGGAACTTTTCCACCATATTAGAGAGGATGGAGAGCATACATCTCTGAAAGGTGGCAAGTGCATTGCACAGGCTAAATGGCATTCGCCTATAAGCAAACACATCATATGGGCATGTAAATGCTGCCTTTTCTTGATCCTGTAAATCTACTGCAATTTGATTATAACCGGAATAACCATCCAGGAAACAATAAAATGCATGCCGTGCTAGTCTCTTTAGCATTTGATCTATGATGGTAAAGAAAAATGATACTTTCTGATGGCGTTATTGAGCCTTCTATAGTTAATGCACATACGCCACCCTGTAACTGTCCTTGTAGGAATCAGTTCATTCTTTTTATTATGAAGCACTGTCATGCCTCCCTTTTTGGGAACAACTTGGACAGGGCTCACCCACGGGCTATCAGAGATGAGATAAATAATCCCAGCCTCCAATAATTTTTTGAATTCCTTCTGCACCACTTCCTTCATGGCTGGATTCAGTCGCCTTTGTGGTTATACCACTGGTTTGACGTCATCCTCCAGCAGGATCTTGTGCATGCATCGGGTTGGGCTTATGACTTTAAGGTCACTTATTGTCCACCCAAGAGTTGTCTTGTGTGTCTTTAGCACTTGGATTAGTGCTTTTTTTTCTTGTGGTTCTAAGGCAGAGCTTATGAGCACAGGATAAGTATCTCCATCTCCTAGAAATGCATATTTTAAGGAGGCTGGTAATGGCTTGAGCTCGAGTTCAGTAGGCTTGTCCTCCTCCTTAGGAGTTTTCAGAGTCTCTTTTATTTCCTCTGGCTCCTCTAACTCAGGCTGAGCATTGTAACCGGTGTCGTTCAACTCTTCTTCGAGTCTCTCAGCCATAGTCACTTCTTCCACCAGGGAATCAATGATATCAATACTCATGTACACCTATGGAGTGTCTGGATGCTGCATGGCTTTGACAACATTTAGTACGAACTCATCCTTATTGACTCTCAGAGTAACTTCTCCTTTCTGAACGTCAATGAGAGTCTGTCCTGTAGCTAGGAAGGGTCTTCCTAGGATGAGGGTTGCATTCTTGTGCTCCTCCATTTCTCGCACCACAAAGTCTGTGGGGAAAGCAAAGAGTCCAACCCTAACAATTATGTCCTCAAACACGCCTGAGGGAAGTTTAACAGAGCCATCAGTAAGTTGAAGACATATGCAGGTTGGTTTAACTTCATGAGTTAAACAGAGTCTCTTTATTAATGATGTAGGTATTAAGTTAGTACTTGCTCCAAGATCACATAGGGCTATCCTTGTACAGGCATCCCCTAAGGTGTAGGGTATCATAAAGCTTCTAAGATCTTTGGGTTTCTCTGGTAAGCTCTTTTGGATTACTGCACTACATTCTTCAGTGAGGAGGACTGTTTTTGCCTCTCTCGAATCCTTCTTATGACTTAAGATGTCTTTCATAAACTTAGCATAAGAAGGTATCTATTCAAGAGCCTCTACGAAAAAGATCTTGATCTCAAGTGTCTTGAGATAATCCCTAAAGCGGACAAACTGTTTATCCTTTTCCGCTTGGCGGAGCTTCTGATGATATGGCATCTTGGCCCTGTATTCATCAACTTTAGTTGATGTAGGTTATATGCCTACAGAATTGGAAGGGGGGGTTAGTAGCTTGCTTAGGAAAGGTCTTATCACCACTTGCATGTGTCTGATAATTCCTAGTTAGGTGCTCAACACCCTTGCTGCCCCCTTCCTGGCGTTCAACACCAGGAACATTGTTCCCTAGTGGGCGTTCAACACCAAGGGTGGGTATCCCTTCGTGGCGTTGAACGCTAAGAGTGTTGCCCCTCTTTGGGTGTTCAACGCCAGGTGTAAGCACTCCTTCTTGGCGTTGAACGCTAATGGCATTCCTTCTTGGACGTGCAACGTCCTCTGAGGTGTCTTGGACAGTAGTCTGGATGTCCCCTGTTAGCTTTTCTTCTTCTGGTCTCCTGTTGCTCTGAGGTTGGTTGTTCAATATTTTCCCACTCCTCAGTTGGATCACTTGACATTCATCTTTTATCTGCTTAGATAATTGCTATCTTGTTTGACTCAGCTGGGCTTCCACAGTCGTGTTGGAAGCCTTAGTTTCTCACAAAGCCTCTTGTAATTCCAATAACTACTGTAAATGGGTGTGTAGCTGCTGAGTCAATGGGCCATCTTGTTCTAGAGGGTTGGACTCAGTAGATATTACCTAAACCTCTCCTTTTATGGAAGTCTCATCCACCGAGTAGAGATACTGGTTCATGGCAATAGTCTCAATAAGTTCATGAGCCTCTTCAACTGTCTCATAAGTTCTAGAGACATCCTGGCCATGTCTGTGAGGCCATAATAAAAAATGTCTAACTGCATCCATTCTGAAAACATTTTCGTAAGGCATTTGCATAGTATTCTTCTATACCTCCCCTAAGCATCATAAAGAGATTCATTATTCTCTTGTTTGAAGCCTTGGATGTCCAGCCTTAACTTGGTTAACTTCCTTGGGGGAAAGTATTGATTTAGAAACTTGTCTACTAGCTGCTTCCATGTTTTTAAGCTAGATTTGGGTTGGTTATCTAACCACCTCTTTGCTTGATCTCTTATAGCAAAGGGGAAGAGTAGCTGTCTGTAGACATCCTGATATACTCTCTCAGTGCATACTGTGTCATCAATTTGTAAAATGTTTACGAGAAACTCAGTAGGCTCTTCCTGTGGAAGTCCAGAGTATTGGCAGTTTTGCTACACCAGAGTAATGCGTTGAGGATTTAGCTCAAAATTTCTTGCTCGAATGGGGGTTATACTGATACTTCTCCCATAGAAGTCAGGGGTGGGGGCCATGTAGGACCCCAGAGCTCTTCTGAACTGTTCATTCCCATTTGGGTCCATGGTGAAGAAAGGTAGGAGAGATTGGATTTTAAGGAGTAAAAAGGGAAACTAAAATTAAAATATTTTTGTTTTATTTTTATTTATTAATTAAATTCAAAAATAAGAAGGAGATTAAAAGCTAATTAATTAAAAATATTTGAAATTTATAGATGATTTTTGAAAAAGAAGAGCGAGATAAAAGTGAGAAGTTTTCAAAAATATAAGAGAGAGGAATTAGTTAGGAAGTTTTGAAAAAGAAGAAAGAGACAACAAATAACTAAAAAAATTCGAAAATAAGATAAGATTTGAAAAATATTTGATTTTCAAATTTGAAATTGATACAAGATAAGATAAAGATTTGAAAATAAGTTTGAAAAGATAAGATATGGTGAAGATTTGAAAAAGATTTGAAAAAAAAAGATAAGATTTGAAATTTGATTTTTGAAAAAAATTTAAATTTGAAATTTGAATTTTTAAAAATTGAGTTTTAAAATTTGAATTTGAAATAAGATAAGATAAGACTTTTTTGAAATTTAAAGAAAGATAAAAAGATATCATAGTGATTTGAAAAAGATATGATTTTTGAAAAGATTTAAAATTAAGATAAGATAAGATAATGATTTTGAAATTAAAATTTGAAATTTTTTTTTTGAAATTTTCGAAAATAATTTGAATAAGGATAAGAAAAGATATATATTTTTCTTTGAATTAATGAAGAAAGAGAAAAACAACCAAAAGACACCAAACTTAAAATTTTTAGATCAAAGAACACAAAATTTTGAAAATTAAGAAAACAAACACCAAAAGACACAAAAATTAAAACTTTTAAGATCAAAACAAGAAAAAGAAAAAAGAATAACTTGAATACCAATAAAGAACACAGAACAAATTCAAAAATTCAAATGAAACAAAGAACACACAAAGGACACCAAACTTAAGAATTGACACTAAACTCAAACAAAAGACACAATTTTTGAAAAAGTTTTTGAAAAGAAAGCAATAAAGTTCGAAACATTAACAAGAACAATAACAAAAGACTCAAACAAAAGATAAAGAATAATAAAGAAAAGCAAATATTTTTGAAATTTTTTTTGATTTTTTCGAAAAAGAGAAATAAAAGACTCAAACAAAATAGTAAAAAGTACCTAATCTAAACAACAAAATCAACGGCGCCAAAAACTTGGTGCACAAAACTCGCTCCACAAAATTCGCACAGATAGACCGGCAAGTATACAAGGTCGTCCAAGTAATACCTCAGGTGAGTGAGGGTTGATCCCACGGAGATTGTTGGTTTGAGCAAGCAGTGGTTATCTTACAGATCTTAGTTAGGCGGTTAGAAAATATAGTTGTCACGAGAAAAAGCATAAAATAGATAAATAAATAAAAATGTTACTGGATAGATGAGAAATCAATGGTGATAGAATGGTTGAGGCTTCGGAGATGCTTTGTCTTTTCGAATTAATGGCAGCCGTAAGTGATTAACTCATGTCCTCTCATCAAGTTAACCTCCTCCACTAAGCAAACCGGCGTTGGTTCTGCCATTTATATCGGTCCATCTTCTTGTGGAGATCCTCAAGGCGTTGGTGGGATGATCTTGGTGGTGTGGATGAGGTAGTGGGGATGCCCGTGGGAATAGCTAGATCAAGGTTCCCGGTGTCCACCGAAGGCTTGAGATATTTCCCGGTTGGGACGACATTGCCATCTACCGGGATCATGGCCTTCCGATCCTTAGTCTCCCGGGAAACTGGTGCACGAAATTGCGATCATCAACAATGGCGCCAAAGACTTCGTGCTCTCAAACGTGAATCATACTTTGTCACAACTTTGCACAACTAACCAGCAAGTCCACTGGGTCGTCCAAGTAATAAACCTTACGTGAGTAAGGGTCGATCCCACGGAGATTGTCGGCTTGAAGCAAACTATGGTCACCTTGTAAATCTCAGTCAGGCGGATTCAAATGGTTATAGAGAATTGATAATTAAAACATAATTAAAATATAAACTAGGATAGAGATACTTATGTAATTCATTGGTGAGAATTTCAGATAAGCGTATAGAGATGCTTTCGTTCCTCTTGAACCTCTGCTTTCCTGCTATCTTCATCCAATCATTCCTACTCCTTTCCATGGCAAGCTGTATGTTGGGCATCACCATTGTCAATGGCTATATCCCGTCCTCTCTGTGAAAATGGTCCAATGCGCTGTCACTGCATGGCTAATCATCTGTCGGTTCTCGATCATACTGGAATAGGATTTACTATCCTTTTGCGTCTGTCACTACGCCTAGCACTGGCGAGTTTGAAGCTCGTCACAGCCATCCCTTCCCGGATCCTACTCGGAATACCACAAACAAGGTTTAGACTTTCCAGATCTCAGGAATGGCCATCCATGGGTTCTAACTTATACCACGAAGACTCTAATATCTCAGACTCGGTCCCCTATATTAGATATCTAAGAGATACTCATTCTATTTCATCTTCATGTAGAATGGAAGTGGTTGTTAGGTACGTGTTCATAAGTGAGAATGGTGATGAGCGTCACATAATCATCAGATTCATCATGTTCTTGGGTGCGAATAAATATCTTAGAATAGGAATAAGCTTGAATTGAATAGAAAAACAATAGTACTTTGCATTAATACTCGAGGAACAGCAGAGCTGCACACCTTAATCTATGGTGTGTAGAAACTCTACCGTTGAAAATACATAAGAAAAAGGTCTAGGCATGGCCGAGAGGTCAGCCTCCATGATCTCAGAACTAAACGTCCAAAGATCCCTGAATACAATAGTAAAAAGTCCTATTTATGCTAAACTAGTTACTAGGGTTACAAAGATAAGTAAATAATGTAGAAATCCACTTCCGGGGCCCACTTGGTGTGTGCTTGGGCTGAGCATTGGAGCTTTCACGTGGAGAGGTCTTTCTTGGAGTTAAACGCCAGTTTGTAACTTGTTTCTCGCGTTTAACTCCACTTTGCAACCTATTTCTGGCGTTTGACTCCAGAATAGGGCAGGGAGCTGGCGTTGAATGCCAGTTTGCGTCGTCTAAACTCGGGCAAAGTATGGACTATTATATATTTCTGGAAAGCCCTGGATGTCTACTTTTCAATGCAATTAAGAGCGCGCCATTTGGAGTTTTGTAGCTCCAGAAAATCTACTTTGAGTGCAGGGAGGTCAGAATCCAACAGCATTTGCAGTCCTTCTTCAACCTCTGAATCTGATTTTTGCTCAAGTCCCTCAATTTCAGACAGAAAATACCTGAAATCATAGAAAAATACACAAACTCATAGTAAAGTCCAGAAATGTGAATTTTATTTAAAAACTAATAAAAATATACTAAAAAGTAACTAAATCATACTAAAAACTATGTAAAAACAATGCCAAAAAGCGTATAAATTATCTGCTCATCACAACACCAAACTTAAATTGTTGCTTGTCCCCAAGCAACTGAAAATCAAATAGGATAAAAAGAAGAGAACATAATATAAATCCCAAAATATCAATGAAACTTAGCTCCAATCAGATGAGCGGGACTAGTAGCTTTTTGCCTCTTGAATAGTTTTGGCATCTCACTTTATCCATTGAAATTCAGAATGATTGGCATCTATAGGAACTTAGAATTCAGATAGTGTTATTGATTCTCCTAGTTCAGTATGTTGATTCTTGAACACAGCTACTTTTTGAGTCTTGGCCGTGGTCCTAAGCACTTTGTTTTCCAATATTACCACCGGATACATAAATGCCACAGATACATAACTGGGTGAACCTTTTCAGATTGTGACTCAGCATTGCTAAAGTCCCCAATTAGAGGTGTCCAGGGTTCTTAAGCACACTCTTTTTTTGCTTTGGACCTCGACTTTAACCGCTCAGTCTCAAGCTTTTGGCTTGACACCTTCACGCCACAAGCACATGGTTAGGGACAGCTTGGTTTAGCCGCTTAGGCCAGGATTTTATTCCTTTAGGCCCTCCTATCCACTGATGCTCAAAGCCTTGGATCCTTTTTACTACCCTTGCCTTTTGGTTTAAAGGGTTACTGGCTTTTTCTGCTTGCTTTTTCTTTTTCTTTCTCTTTTTTTTTTGCCAATTTTTTTTCTTTTTTTTCCAGAAGCTTTTGTATTCACTGCCTTTTCTTGCTTCAAGAATCAATTTTATGATTTTTCAGATTATCAAATAACATTTCTCCTTTTTCATTATTCTTCAAGAGCCAACATATTTAACATTCATAAACATCAAATTCAAAAGACATATGCACTGTTCAAGCATTCATTCAGAAAACAAAAGGTATTGTCACCACATCATAAACTAGTTCAAGGATGAATTCGAAACCATGTACTTCTTGTTCTTTTGTTTTTAGAACATTTTTCATTTAAGAAAGGTGATGGATTCATAGGACACTCATAGCTTTAAGACATAGACACTTAGACACTAATGATCATATAGTAAAGACACAAACATAAATAAAGCATAAGGCTCAAAAACCGAAAAATAGGAAAATAAGAACAAGGAGATTAAGGAACGGGTCCACCTTAGTGAGGGTGGCGTCTTCCTCTTCTTGAAGAACCAATGATGCTATTGAGCTCCTCTATGTCTCTTCCTTGTCTTTGTTGCTCCTCCCTCATAGCTCTTTGATCTTCTCTAATTTCATGAAGGATGATGGAATGCTCTTGGTGCTCCATCTTTAGTTGTCCCATGTTGGAGCTTAATTCTCCTAGGGAAGTGTTGATTTGCTCCCAATAGTTTTGTGGAGGAAAGTGCATCCCCTGAGGCATCTCAGGGATTTCATGATGAGAAATTTCCTCATGCTCATGTTGAGGTCCATGATCTCTTGTTTGCTCCATCCTTTTCTTAGTGATGGGCTTGTCCTCTTCAATGAGGATGTCTCCCTCTATTTCAATTCCAGCCGAATTGCAGAGGTGACAGATGAAGTGAGGAAAGGCTAACCTTGCCAAAGTGGAGGACTTGTCAGCCACCTTGTAGAGTTCTTGAGATATAATCTCATGAACCTCTACTTTCTCCCCAATCATGATACTATAGATCATGATGGCCCAGTCAACAGTAACTTCAGATCGGTTGCTAGAAGGAATGATTGAGCATTGAATAAACTCCAACCATCCTCTAGCTACAGGCTTAAGGTCTAGTCTTCTCAATTGAACCGGCTTGCCTCTTGAGTCAACTTTCCATTGAGCTCCTTCCACACATATGTCCATGAAGACTTGGTCCAACCTTTGATCAAAGTTGACCCTTCTAGTGCAGGGGCGTGCGTTTTCTTCCATCATTGGCAAGTTGAACGCCAGCCTTACATTTTCCGGACTAAAATCTAAGTATTTCCCCCGAACCATGGTGAGCCAATGCTTTGGATTCAGGTTCACACTTTGATAATGTTTCCTAGTGATCCATGCGTTTGCATAGAACTCTTGAACCATTAAGATCCCGACTTGTTGAATGGGGTTGGTTAGAACTTCCCAACCTCTTCTTCGGATCTCATGTCGGATCTCCGGATACTCATTCTTTTTGAGCTTGAAAGGAACCTCAGGGATCACTTTTTTCTTGGCCACAACTTCATAGAAGTGGTCTTGATGGACCTTTGAGATGAATCTCTCCATCTCCCATGACTCAGAGGTGAAGGCAATTGCCTCCCCTTTCCTCTTTTTTGAGGATTTTTTGGCCTTAGGTGCCATTGATGGTTATGGAAAAACAAAAAGCAATGCTTTTTTCCACACCAAACTTAAAATGTTTGCTCATCCCTGAGCAAAAGAAGAAAGAAAGAAGGAGAAGAAGAAAAGAAATGGAGGAGAGGAAGAGCGGGGTATATTCGACCAAGGTGGTAAAGAGAGGGTTGTGTTGTGTGAAAATGAAGAAGGAAGGAGGGGTTTATATAGGAGTGGGGGGTTAGGGTTCGGCCATTAGGGTTGGGTTTGGGAGTGAAAATAGTTTGAATTTGAAGGTAGGTGGGATTTTTCGGGAAGAGAGGATAGATGTGAGTGTTGAAGAGGTGATGGGGAAGAGTGATTGAGGTGATTGGTGAAGGGTATTTGGGGAAGAGAGTTATGAAAAGGTGTGAATAGGAGAGAAGAAAAGGTGGGGATCCTGTGGGGTCTACAGATCCTGTGGGGTCCACAGATCCAGTGGGGCCAAGGACTTAACATCCCTGCTCTAATTAGGCGTGTAAAATGCCCTTGCTGTGCGATCCTGGCGTTTAACGCCAGATTGCTACTTGTTTCTGGCGTTAAACGCCCAAATGTAGCCTATTTCTGGCGTTTAAATGCCAGAATACTCCTCCTCCAGGGTGTACTATTTTTAATGCTATTTTTCATTCTGTTTTTGATTTTTCAGTAGTTTTTTGTGACTCCACATGATCATCAACCTAATAAAACACGAAATAACAAAAAAAATAAAATAGATATAATTAAATAACATTGGGTTGCCTCCCAACAAGCACTTCTTTAATGTCAATAGCTTGACAGTGAGCTCGCATGGAGCTTCACAGATAATCAGAGCAGGGTTGGAACCTCCCAACACCAAACTTAGAGTTTGAATGTGGGGGTTCAACACCAAACTTAGAGTTTAGTTGTGGCCTCCCAATACCAAACTTAGAGTTTGACTGTGGGGGCTTTGGTTAACTCTGCAGGGAGAGAAGCTTTTCATGCTTACTCTCCATGGTTACAGAAGGAGATCCTTGAGTTTTAAACACAAGGTTGTCCTCATTCAGTTTAAGGACCAACTCTCCTTTGTCCACATCAATCACAGCTCTTGATGTGGCTAGGAAGGGTCTTCCAAGGATGATGGATTCATCCTCATCCTTCCCAGTATCTAGGATTATGAAACCAGCAGGGATGTAAAGGCCTTCAACCTTTACTAACACGTCCTCTACTTGTCCATAAGCCTGTTTTCTTGAGTTGTCTGCCATCTCTAAAGAGATTCTGGCAACTTGCACCTCAAAGATCCCAAGTTTCTCCATTACAGAGAGTGGCATTAAGTTTATTCCTGACCCCAGGTCACACAGAGCCTTCTCAAAGGTCAATGTGCCTATGTTACAAGGAATTAGGAATTTACCAGGATCCTGTTTCTTTTGAGGTAATTTCTGCCTATCCAATGCATTCAGTTCATTGGTAAGCAAGGGAGGCTCATCTTCCCAAGTCTCATTACCAAATAATTTGGCATTCAACTTCATGATTGCACCAAGGTACTTAGTAACTTGCTCTTCAGTAACGTCTTCATTCTCTTCAGAAGAAGAATACTCATCAGAGTTCATGAAGGGCAGAAGGAGGTATAATGGAATCTCCATGGTCTCTACATGAGCCTCAGATTCCTTTGGTTCCTCAAAGGGAAACTCCTTATTGGTCACTAAACGTCCCAGAAGGTCTTCCTCACTAGGATTCACGTCCTCCCCCTCCTCTTTGGGTTCGACCACACCAAGTAAGGTAATGGCCTTGCACTCTCTTTTTGGATTCTCCTCTGTATTGCTTGGGAGAGTACTAGGAGGGGTTTCAGTGACTCTTTTACTCAGCTGGCCCACTTGTGCCTCCAAATTTCTAATGGAGGAACTAGTTTCATTCATGAAACTTAGAGTGGCCTTAGATAGATCAGAGACTATATTTGCTAAGCTAGATGGATTCTGCTCAGAATTCTCTGTCTGTTGCTAAGTGGATGATGGAAAAGGTTTGCTATTGCTAAATCTATTTCTTCCACCATTATTAAAACCTTGTTGAGCCTTTTGTTGATCCTTCTATAAGAAATTTGGATGATTTCTCCATGAGGGATTATAGGTGTTTCCATAGGGTTCACCCATGTAATTCACCTCTGCTATTCCAGGGTTCTCAGGATCATAAGCTTCTTCTACAGAAGATGCCTCTTGATAACTGTTGGATGCAGCTTGCATTCCATTCAGACTCTGAGAAATCATATTGACTTGCTGAGTCAATATTTTTTTCTGAGCCAATATTGCATTCAGAGTATCAATTTCAAGAACTCCCTTCCTCTAAGGCGTCCCATTACTCACAGGATTCCTTTCAGAAGTGTACATGAACTGGTTATTTGCAACCATGTCAATGAGTTCCTGAGCTTCTGCAGGCGTTTCCTTTAGGTGAATGGATCCACCTATAGAATGGTCCAGTGACATCTTTGATAGCTCAGACAGACCATCATAGAATATATCCAGGATGGTCCATTCTGAAAGCATGTCAGAAGGACACTTTTTGGTCAGTTCCTTGTATCTCTCCCAAGCTTCATAGAGGGATTCACCTTCTTTCTGTTTGAAGGTTTGAACATCCACTCCTAGCTTGCTAAGCTTTTGACGAGGAAAGAACTTGGCTAAGAAAGCCGTGACCAGCTTATCCCAAGAGTTCAGGCTATCTTTAGGTTGAGAGTCCAACCATATTCTAGCTCTGTCTCTTACAGCAAACGGGAATATTATAAGCCTGTAGACCTCAGAGTCAACCCCATTGGTCTTAACAGTATCACAGATCTGCAAGAATTTAGTTAAGAACTGAAAAGGATCTTCTGATGGAAGTCCATGAAACTTGCAGTTCTGTTGCATCAGAGAAACTAATTGAGGCTTTAGCTCAAAATTGTTTGCTCCAATGGCAGGGATTGAGATGCTTCTTCCATGTAAATTGGAATTTGGTGCAGTAAAGTCACCAAGCATCTTCCTTGCATTGTTATTATTTTCGGCCATCTCTCCTTCTTTTTCGAAAATTTCTGTCAGATTTTCTCCAGAGAATTATGCTTTGGCTTCCCTTAGCTTCCTCTTCAGAGTCCTTTCAGGTTCAGGATCAGCTTCAACAAGAATGTTCTTATCCTTGTTCCTGCTCATATGAAAAAGAAGAAAACAGAAAAAAAAAATATGGAATCCTCTATGTCACAGTATAGAGATTCCTTTATGTGAGTAGAAGAAAATAAGAATAGAAGAAGGAAAAGATAAGAATCCAAACACAGGGGAGAGGAGTGGGTTCAAATTCTTAGATGAAGAGGAGTGTCAGTAAATAAATAAATAATTAGAAGGAGATGAGGGAGAAGAATTTTCGAAAAACATTGAAAATAAAAGAAAAATATTTTTGTTTTTAAATTAAATTTAAAGTTAGAATTCGAAAATACAATAAAAAAGAAAAATTAAATTAAATTAAAGTAAAAATTAAAACAATTAGTTAATAAAAAAGGAATTTTGAAAAAGAGGGAAGGGATTTTCGAAAATTAGAAAGAGAGGGTTAGTTAGGTAGTTTTGAAAAAGATATGAATCAAACAAAAAGATAAGATTAATTGAAAAAGATTTGAAAATCAATTTTGAAAAGATAAGAAGTTAGAAAATAAGTTAGAAAAGATTTTGAAATTAATTTTGAAAAAGATGTGATTGAAACTTATTTTGAAAAAAGATTTGAAAAAGAGTTTTAAAAAGATTTGATTTTGAAAATTAAAGTTGATTACTTGACTAACAAGAAACTTGAAGATATGATTTTAAAAATTAAAGATTGAACCTTTCTTAATAGGCAAGTAACAACTTATAATTTTTGAATCAATCACATTAATTGTTAGCATTAATTTCGAAAATATGAAATAGAAATAAGAAAAAGATTTTGAAAATAAATTTTGAAATTTTCGAAAATATTAAGAAGAAAATTGAAAAAGATTTGATTTTTGAAAAAGATTTGGAAAAGATAGAATTTTTAAATTGAAAATTTGACTTGACTCATAAGAAACAACTAAATTTTAAAAAGTTTTGAAAAAGTCAACTCAAATTTTTGAAAATTATGAGTAAAATAAGGGAAAGATATTTTTTTTATTTTTTTGAATTTTAATGACGAGAGAGAAAAACATCAAAAAGACTCAATGCATGAAAATTTTGGATCAAAACAAATGATGCATGCAAGAACACTATGAATGTCAAGATGAACATCAAGAACAGTTTGAAGATCAAGATGAACATCAAGACTTATTTTTTAAAATTTTTAAGAAAAGAAAAACATGCAAGACACCAAACTTAGAAATTTTCAAACTTTATACACTAACAAATTGAAAATGCATATGAAAAACAAGAAAAGACACAAAACAAGAAAATATGAAGATCAAACAAGGAGACTTACCAAGAACAACTTGAAGATCATGAAGAATGCAATGCATGAATTTTTGAAAAATGCAAGAAAGAGATAAACATGCAATTGACACCAAACTTATGACTTGACACTAAATTCAAGCAAGAAACATCAAATTATTTTTGGTTTTATAATTTTATTAAATTTTTTTGGTATTTTTCGAAAATTAATTGGAAAAAGAAAAATAAGGATTTCAAAATTTTTAATAGGAATTCCAGGAATCTTGCAATGTTAGTCTAAATCTCCAGTCCAGGAATTTGACATGGCTTACTAGCCAGCCAAGCTTTCAGTGAAAGCTTCGGTCCAAAATACCAGACATGGCCAATGGCCAGCCAAGCTTCAGCAGATATTGCCTACCTCCCATGTATACAACAACTATATGTGTAACTGCCAAATGGGTGAAGATCAACAAGCTCTTGTGTTGGTCCAAAAGATTAGACATGGCTTACAGCCAGCCAGGATTCAACAAATCATCATGAAACACTAGAATTCATTCTTAAAAATTCTGAATAAAAATATATTTTTGAAAATATTTATTTTTATTATTATTTTTTTTCGAAAATAAGAATAATAAAAACAAGAAGCTTAAAATTAAAATAAAATTACCTAATCTGAGCAACAAGATGAACCGTCAGTTGTCCAACTCGAACAATCCCCGGCAACGGTGCCAAAAACTTGGTACACGAAATTGCGATCATCAACAATGGCGCCAAAGACTTCGTGCTCTCAAACGTGAATCACACTTTGTCACAACTTCGCACAACTAACCAGCAACTGCACTGGGTCGTCCAAGTAATAAACCTTACGTGAGTAAGGGTCGATCCCATGGAGATTGTTGGCTTGAAGCAAGCTATGTTCACCTTATAAATCTCAGTCAGGCGGATTCAAATGGTTATAGAGAATTGATAATTAAAACATAATTAAAATATAAACTAGGATAGAGATACTTATGTAATTCATTGGTGAGAATTTCAGATAAGCGTATAGAGATGCTTTCGTTCCTCCTGAACCTTTGCTTTCCTGCTGTCTTCATCCAATCATTCCTACTCCTTTCCATGGCAACCTGTATGTTGGGCATCACCATTGTCAATGGCTACATCTCATCCTCCCTGTGAAAATGGTCCAATGCGCTGTCACTGCATGGCTAATCATCTGTCGGTTCTCGATCATACTGAAATAGGATTTACTATCCTTTTGCGTCTGTGACTACGCCCAGCACTCGCGAGTTTGAAGCTCGTCACAGCTATCCCTTCCCGGTTCCTACTCGGAATACCACAGACAAGGTTTAGACTTTCCGGATCTCAGGAACGGCCATCCATGGGTTATAACTTATACCACGAAGACTCTAATATCTCGGACTCGGTCCCCTGTATTAGATATCTAAGAGATACTCATTCTATCTCATCTTCATGTAGAACGGAAGTGGTTGTTAGGCACGTGTTCATAAGTGAGAATGGTGATGAGCATCACATAATCATCAGATTCATCATGTTCTTGGGTGCGAATGAATATCTTAAAATAGGAATAAGCTTGAATTGAATAGAAAAACAATAGTACTTTGCATTAATACTCGAGGAACAGCAGAGCTCCACACCTTAATCTATGGTGTGTAAAAACTCTACCGTTGAAAATACATAAGAACAAGGTCTAGGCATGGCCGAGAGGCCAGCCTCCATGATCTCAGAACTAAACGTCCAAAGATCCCTGAATACAATAGTAAAAAGTCCTATTTATGCTAAACTAGTTACTAGGGTTACAGAGATAAGTAAATGATGTAGAAATCCACTTCCGGGGCCCACTTGGTGTGTGCTTGGGCTGAGCATTGGAGCTTTCACATGGAGAGGTCTTTCGTGGAGTTAAATGCCAGTTTGTAACCTGTTTCTGGCGTTTAACTCCACTTTCCAACCTATTTTTGGCGTTTGACTCCAGAATAGGGTAGGGAGCTGGCGTTGAACGCCATTTTGCGTCATCTAAACTCGGAAAAAGTATGGAGTATTATATATTTCTGAAAAGCCCTGGATGTCTACTTTCCAACGCAATTGAGAGCATGTCATTTGGAGTTCTGTAGCTCCAAAAAATCCACTTTGAGTGCAAGGAGGTCAGAATCCAACAGCATCTGCAGTCCTTCTTCAACCTCTGAATCTGATTTTTGCTCAAGTCCCTCAATTTCAGTCAGAAAATACCTGAAATCATAGAAAAACACACAAACTCATAGTAAAGTCGAGAAATATGAATTTTATTTAAAAACTAATAAAAATATACTAAAAACTAACTAAATCATATTAAAAACTATGTAAAAATAATGCCAAAAAGCATATAAATTATCCGCTCATCAGGAACACCGGCTGTAGCAACTAACTCGATCACCAAAGCGGAGATGGGTAGGTTACCCTTAGCATGGATACGCCCCATGGCTTGTCGGATGATAGATGGGATGTTGACCAGTTTTTCGGTAAGTACGCACCAAACCAATAGGGCTAGCTCCGTAGAGAGAGATGACTCGTGGGTGCTTGGAAGCATATAGTGGGCCAAGATTTGGGCTCATGCCTGAGTCTCCATAAAGAAAAAACGTGCGTCAATGCCCTTGGGCCGAGGTCTCATCCTCCCTTGGATCCAAAACGCTTCCGGTATGGCAATGACCCGGAGAATGGTGTCCCAATCGAAACCATATTCACAACGCTGTGATAAGAACTCTTGGTAAACGTTAATCCCATCCGCCAATGGTTCCATCTTAAGAACTCCTTAAATAGCTTCCTCCGTGATAAGGACTTGCTTCCGACGTACAAAAATCGATGCAAGAGAAGGCGGGTGGTAGTTGGCGTAAAACTCCACCACCCAAGATAGGTTGGCCTCCTGCGGTTGTCTCATGAGAAACCCCCACTAT
Source organism: Arachis hypogaea (assembly GCF_003086295.3). NCBI lineage: Eukaryota > Viridiplantae > Streptophyta > Magnoliopsida > Fabales > Fabaceae > Arachis > Arachis hypogaea. Next base: position 81,362,202 of record NC_092052.1, read on the forward strand.
TGCCGCTCGATGCGGGGTATCACAAACGGAACAACATGAGCTGGTGGGGCAAGAAGAGGCTCCGCGTGATAGTTTCGTTTAATTATCATAGGGTATACGAACTCACAGTATCGGTTGGGGAACTTAGCTGGATCTTGTGCAGGGTTGTCCTTCTCTAGTGCATCAACATCGCTGATGCTCCTTGCCTTCTTGAGGAGGGGCTTAGCCTTAGGTGCTTGGTGTGCCTTGTTGGTGGATCTTTGAGGTGCCTTTTTAGTAGTGGTTTCTTTGGCGCCTTTCCCTTATCCTTTTTGATGACCATCCTATGAAAGGGAGAAAGGAGACATTAAACTCAAAGAAACACTCATAAATGGTAATCATACAAGTGAGAAAGAAGGCCATAAGAAATAAGTGTCTTAAATACATGACAGCTGCAACATGTACCTAAGACAACAATGAACACAATGGCAAGTCACTAGCATGTGATGCAAGAGGGATATAAGCATGCAAATAAGAGGCATGAGAATCATATGCTCAAGCATTAATAACAAGAAGCAAGTTATAAGGGGTGAGCATGTAAATATGAAACATGAAGAGTAATAGGCTCAATGCACATAGGAATAAGCAAGTGAGTGAGAAAGAACACTAAGTGGAAAGCATTAAGTCAAATTTGAAACAAAAACTCATATGTGCCTTTCATCAAAAACTTGGTGTGCAACCCTTAAACAATAAACAAATGGAGGAAATGTAACAATGTAGCATCCCACAAAGCATTATCAATCATCATAGAGCACCACAAATTGCAAGGAAATCAAATATAACAAAATAACCCATGAGGGCAAGAGAAATCTCCACTCTTAACACCCATAGCAAATAGAAAAAAAAAGCAAACAAATAAACAAAAAAAATGCATGAATGAGAGTCTAACTAAGAAGGAATGCAAAGGAATGCAACTAAAGAAAGAGAAATTGAAACCAAACAAACAATAAGAAAAGTGAGTGGTACCTTGAAATGGGAAAAATTGATGTAGAATGTAATTGGTGAGAGGAGAAGAGAAATAGGGAAAAAGAGAGAAAAGAGGAAAATGAGGGACCGCCGGAGGTGGTGAGTGCCGCCGGTGGGAGGGGCGGAGAGAGAGTGAGAGTGGTGGTTGAAGGAGGAGGGAGGGTGGAAATAGAAGAATAAGATGGAAATAAGAGAAGGGGAAGGAAGGAATTTGAAAATAGGCGCGCTGTAGGTAAGTCATGTCGCGAAAACAATGCGCGTGCCAACCACGCGTACTCGTGGGCAGCAGAAGAGGATGGGACGCGTACGCGCAAGTGGCGCACACGCGTGGGTACAATTGCACCAGTAGCACAGTGTCAGCATGATTCGTGCACAACACTTTAATTGAGATATCAGGAGTTAGCTGCAGGGTCATCAACACGCACGCGCACGGTGCGCGCATGCTGGATTCGGCAGTAAGCAGATTGACGCGTAAGCATCATGTACGCTTGGGCATGGTGGGAGTTGTGATCCCAGCACAGTGTTGGCGCGATGTTCGCGCAACTCTCGGGAAGAATGTACCAAGAATTGGTGTTGCGCGATCGACGCAGACGCAGCATGCACGCCTACGCGTGGATGCGCAGATGAACAGACGGACGCGTACGCATCCTGTGCGTGCACGCGTGAGCTAGGTTAGGTGCAGGGCATAGTGCCAGCCCAGAGTTAGCCTAACTCTCTGGAGAGTGTACCAGAACTGCAGGAGGCGCAGTCGACGCGTACGCGTCGGCCACGCGGATGCATGGGTTGCACATTCAGAATCATGGATGCGTATGTGTCAGGTGCGCGTACGCGTGACTGGGGTCAGGCGTGGGGCTCAGTGCTGGCTCAATTCTCGCATAACTCTCTGGATTTTTGTACCAGGAGCTGCGAAGGCCATCGACAAGTACGCGTCTAGCACGCTCACGCGTGGTTCCCCCTTTTTTTCATAGACATGAAGAAATTCATATTTATTACAAATTTAGTAGGCACGCAAGCCAAAGGGACCAAAAACACCCAAAACTCCATGCAAACCTAAAAATGGGGTGTTTTCTCCCACACTATAAATCCACCAACTTAAAATCATTCATGAACAACTTATCTAAGGCAACCAAAATCAAGTCTAGAAATAAGCAATCACCAAACACTGAGTTCAAGAGATATATACAAAAGAGACAAAAATTGTAGAGCTCACAATGGTGGGGTGTATCCCACCTAGCACTTTTCTTTAACGTCCTTAAGTTGGACGGTCATGAGCTCGATTCTCGTTGCCATTAGGTGCATCCTCCAAAAGGAACACCTCAATCTCCTTGTTGCTTTTCATCTTTTCTCCATGACACAACTTTAGACGATGCCCATTAACCTTGAAGATGTCGGGGCATGAAGGATGGCGCAAATGATAGATCCCATACGGCTTCGCCTTCTGTACCTGATAAGGTCCTTCCCATCTTGACCTTAGTTTTCCGGGCAACAATCTTAATCATGAATTATAGAGATGGACTAGATCGCCGGCTCTAAATTCTCCTCTTCTTATGTTCTTATCATGCACGGCTTTCATCCTCTCCTTGTAGAGTCTAGAGTTCTCATAGTCTTCTAATCTCAAACACTCCAATTCCACTAATTGTAGCTTTCTCTCAATTTCGCCCCCTGGCAAACTTAGATTGTACTCCGTGACAGCCCAATATGCTTTATGCTCTACCTCCACCGGTAAGTGGCAAGCTTTTCCATATACCAACCGAAAGGGGCTCATGCCAATTAGCGTCTTGTACGCCGTTTGGTAGGCCCAAAGCACATCAGTAAGCTTAGCACTCCAATCTTTTCTATTAGGCTTTACAATCTTTTCCAATATGCGCTTCATCTCCCAATTGGAGACCTCGTCTTGGCTGTTCGTTTGTGGGTGATAGGTTGTGGCTACTTTGTGTATGATCCCATACTTCTTCATGAGTCCTTCCATTCTTTTATTGCAAAAACGTGAACCTTGGTCACTCAAGATTGCTTGTGATAACCCAAAGTGACAAATTATGTTATTTCTCACAAAAGAAAGGACTACATTAGCATCGTCGGTCCGGGTGGGTATCGCTTCCACCCATTTGGACACATAATCAATGACAAGTAGAATGTAGAGAAAACCATTAGAGTTTGGGAATGGCCCCATGAAGTCAATACCCCACACATAAAAAATCTCACAAAATAACATGGTTTGTTGGGGTATTTCATCCATCTTGGAGATATTACCAAATCTAAGACATTGAGAACAAGATTTACAAAAGAGAGAAGAGTCCTTGAAAAGAGTTGGCCACCAAAATCCACAATCTAGGATCTTTATTGCCGTCCTTTGAGGTCCATAATGACCACCTCCCTCGGAGGAGTGGCAAGTTTCCAAGATTGATTGAAATTCGGTTTGTGGAATGCACCTCCAAATTACTTGATCCGCACCACATCTCCAAAGTTATGGGTTATCCCATACATAATATTTGGATTCGCTTTTTAGCTTATCCTTTTTATGCTTAGAGAGATTAGGAGGAAAGGTGCAAGACACCAAGTAATTGGCTATTGGTGCATACCAAGGTATGACTTCCGAGATTGTTTGCAATAGGAGCGGAATCGCCTTTGGTGTGCTCAAGGTGACTCAAGTGATCCGCCACTAGATTTTGCGAACCACTCCTATCTTTGATTTCCACGTTAAATTCTTGCAACAACAAAACCCATCTAATTAACCTTGGTTTGGATTCCTTTTTAGCCAACAAATATTTTAACACCGCATGATCCGAGTACACTACCACCTTGGAGCCAAATAGATAAGCTCGGAATTTATCCAAAGTAAAAACAATAGCCAACAACTCTTTCTCGGTGGTAGTGTAATTGGATTGGGCTCCATCCAATGTTTTTGATGCATAGGCAATGACGTATGGATTCTTACCCTCGCGCTATGCTAGCACAGCTCCCACCGCATAGTTTAAAGCATCATACATTATTTCGAACGGCCGACTCCAATCCGGCCCATTCACGATGGGAGCTTGGGTCAATGCCACCTTAAGCTTGTCAAAAGCCACCATGCACTCTTCACTTAGGTCAAACTCAACGTCCTTTTACAACAATCGAGATAGAGACAATGCTACCTTACTAAAGTCCCTGATAAATTGCCAGTAAAAACCTACATGTCCAAGGAACAAACAGACTTCCCACTCGGAGGAGGGGTAAGGCAAGCAAGATATAACATTGATCTTTGCTGGATCTACAAAAATACCATCGTTGGAGACAATATGTCCTAAAGCAATATCTTGGCTAACCATAAAATGACACTTCTCCAAATTTAAGACAAGATTTGATTTAGTACATCTCTCCAACACTTTTGCAAGGTTATCTAAGCAATGATCAAAAGAGTCCCCATAGACGCTAAAGTCATCCATGAACACCTCCATGCATTGCTCTAGAAGATCGGCAAATATGCTCATCATGCACCTCTGGAAAGTTGCTGGTGCGTTGCATAAGCCAAATGGCATATGCTTGTAGGCATAAGTTCCAAAGGGGCAACTAAATGTAATTTTTTCTTGATCTTCTAAAGCAATGTGTATTTGGAAATACCCCAAATAGCCATCTAGAAAACAGTAATAAGATTTACCAGATAATCGATCAAGCATTTGATCGATAAACGGTAGTGGAAAATGATCCTTTATAGTGGCCGTGTTCAACCGTCGGAAGTCAATGCACACCCGCCATAAGTATCACACCCTCGTAGCTATAAGCTCCCTGCTTTCATTCTTGATTGTGGTCACCCCGGACTTCTTTGGTTCAACTTGGATGGGACTCACCCATTCACTTTCCGAAATGGGGTAAATGATGTCCGCCTCTAATAGTTCGGTGGCCTCCTTCTTTACAACCTTTAGATTGATAGGATTCAACGCCTTTGAAGTTGCCTAGGAATATTCGGTGCTCGCACACTTGGGGACTGATGAGCGGATATTTTATACGCTTTTTGGGGTTAATTTCATATAGTTTTTAGTATGTTTTAGTTAGTTTTTAGTTTATTTTCATTAGTTTCTAGGAAAAATTCATATTTCTGGACTTTACTATGAGTTTGTGTGTTTTTCTGTAATTTCAGGTATTTTCTGGCTGAAATTGAGGGAGCTGAGCAAAAATCTGATTCAGGCTGAAAAAGGACTGCTGATGTTGTTGGATCCTGACCTCTCTGCACTCGGAATGGAATTTCTGGAGCTACAGAAATCCAATTGACGCGCTTCCAATTGCGTTGGAAAGTAGACATCCAAGGCTTTCCAGAAATATATAATAGTCCATACTTTGCTCAAGGATAGACAACGTAAACTGGCGTTCAACGCCAGTTCCATGTTACAGTCTGGCGTCCAGCGCCAGAAACATGTTACAAGTTGGAGTTCAACGCCAGAAACAAGTTACAGCCTGGCGTTGAACGTCCAAAACAGCCCAGGCACGTGAGAAGCTTTAGTCTCAGCCCCAGCACACACCAAGTGGACCCCAGAAGTGGATTTCTGCACTATCTATCATAGTTTACTCATTTTCTGTAAACCTAGGTTACTAGTTTAGTATTTAAACAACTTTTAGAGACTTATTTTGTATCTCATGACATTTTAGATTTGAATTTTGACTCTTTGACAGCATGAGCCTCTAAACTCCATTGTTGGGGGTGAGGAGCTCTGCTGTGTCTCGATGAATTAATGCAAGTATTTCTGTTTTCCATTCAAACATGCGTGTTCCTATCTAAGATATCCATTCGCACTTCAATATGAATGTGATGAACGTGACAATCATCATCATTCCCCCACGAACGCGTGCCTGACAACCACTTCCGTTCACCGTAGAATGAATGAAAATCTCTTTGATCTCTTAATCAGAATCTTTGTGGTATAAGCTAGATTGATGGCAGCATTTAAAAGAATCCGGAAAGTCTAAACCTTGTCTGTGGTATTCCAAGTAGGATTCAATGACTGAATGACTGTGACGAGCTTCAAACTCGCGAGTGCTGGGCGTAGTGACAGACGCAAAAGGATAGTAAATCCCATTCCGATACGATTGAGAACCTGCAGATGATTAGCCGTGCGGTGACAGCGCACCTGGACCTTTTTCACTGGAAGGATGGATGGTAGCCTTTGACAACGGTGATCCACCAACACACAGCTTGCCATAGGAGGACGTGCGTGCGTGAATCAGGAAATCGAGGAAGGCAAAATTTCAGAAGACAAAGCATCTCCAAAACTCCAACATATTTTCCATTACTGCATACAAGTATAATTTGTGTTCTGCCCTTCTTACTTTTTACAATTCAAATTAAGCATTATTATTGATATTATATCCTGACTAAGAGTTACGAGATAACCATAGCTTGCTTCAAGCCAACAATCTCCGTGGGATCGACCCTTACTCACGTAAGGTATTACTTGGACGACCCAGTGCACTTGCTGGTTAGTTGTGCGAATTTGTGAAGAATTGTGATTTCCAATTTCGTGCACCAAGTTTTTGGCGCCGTTGCCGGGGATTGTTTGAGTTTGAACAACTGACGGTGAATCCTGTTGCTTAGATTAGGAAAATTTTGTCTTTTGGGTCAGAGTCTTTTATATTCTTTTCAAAAAAAAATTATAAAAATAAAAATAAAAATAATATTTTTTCTTAGTTATTAAAAATATTTTTCAAAACAAGTGTTACATTTACTGCCCATTTGGCTAGAGCGTTGGTCTGTGTTCTTGGTAAATTGGGTATCTACTTTTTAAAATTATTTTTCAAAAATAATTTTTACATTAAATCTTGTGCCAAACTTTAAGTTTGGTGTTTTCTTGTTGATTTTTCTTTGGTTTTCGAAAAATCTTATTTTGGTTTTCTAAAAATTTTAAGCTTGGTATTCTTTCTTCATGTTCTTGTGTTCTTGTGAATCTTCAAAGTGTTCTTGAGTTTTCCTTGTGTCTTGATCTTAAAATTTTTAAGTTTGGTGTTCCTTGGTGTTTTCCCTCCAAAATTTTCGAAAACAAGGAGCATTAGATCTAAAAATTTTAAATCTTGTGCTATCTTATTGTTTTCCTCTCTCCTTTTTAAATTCAAAAATATCTTTTCTCTCTATTTTAAAGCAAATTTTCGAAATTTACCTTTAAAATTCAGATTTTTATTTCAAAATTTAAAACCTTTTTCAGAAATCATCATATCCTTTTCAAAACTTCTTAACCACTTTCTCTCTCCTCATTTTTTCGAAAATCTTCACCCATTTTTTATTTATTTTATTTTCGAAATAAATAAATGAAAATAATTTTTTTATCATCTCCCTTTCTCCATCATGGATCTAAGTGGAAATGAACAGTCCAGAAGGACTCTGGGGTCATATGCTAACCCCTCTACTGCTTCATATGGGAGTAGTATCTGCATACCCTCCATTGGAGTCAGTAGCCTTGAGTTGAATCCTCAGCTCATTATCATGGTGCAGCAAAGCTGCCAGTATTCCGGTCTTCCACAGGAAGAACCTATAGAGTTTCTGGCACAGTTTTTACAAATTGCTGACATAGTACATGATAAAGAAGTAGATCAGGATGTCTACAGATTATTACTATTTCCATTTGCTGTAAAAGACCAAGCCAAGAGGTGGTTAAATAACCAACCTAAGGCTAGCATAAGGACATGAAAACAGCTGACAGAAAAATTCCTGAATCAATACTTTCCTCCAAAACGGATGACACAGCTAAGGCTGGACATCTAAGGCTTTAAACAAGGAGATAATGAATCTCTTTATGATGCCTGGGAGAGATACAGAGAGATGCTACGAAAATGCCCTCTGAAATGTTTTCAGAGTGGGTTCAGTTAGACATCTTCTATTATGGGCTTACAGAAAGAGCTCAGATCTCTCTAGATTACTTAGCTGGTGGATCTATCCACATGAGAAAGACAATTGAAGAAGCTCAAGAGCTCATTGATATAGTTGCCAGAAATCAGCATCTGTACCTAAGCAGTGACCCTTCCATGAAAGAAGAGGTTAAAACAGTAACTGCTGAACTCATTCATGTAGAACAAGCTGCTGAATTCAATCAGCAATTGGACTTTCTAAAACAAACAAAACAGCAGCTGTCAAAACAAATAACAGAAAAATGCCAAGCAGTTCAATTAAGAAGTGGGAAAACATTAAATACCCCACCTCAAGGCAGCAGGAAGCCAAGGAATGAGCAAACCACCCAAAATCCATCTGAGGATAGTAAGAGCCCAGGAAAAAATAATTCTGGCGTTAAAACACCAGAAATTGGGTGGAAGGCTGGCGCTGAACGCCCAGACCATGCTCAGGACTGGCGTTCAACGCCAGAAACAAGCAAGGAACTGGCGTTGAACGCCCAAAGGAAGCACAGTTCTGGCATTCAGACGCCAGGAACAGATGAGGAATTGGCGTCTAACGTCACTCCAGCTTCTAACTCTGGCACTCAAATGCCAGAGAGGGATCAGACACACACAAGTACTGATGACAACCCCTCTAAAAAAGGCTTCTTCAACTATTTCTGTAGGAAATAAACCTACAGCAACCAAGGTTGAGGAATATAAAGCCAAGATACCTTATCCTCAAAAACTCCGCCAAGAGGAGTAGGATAAGCAATTTGCTCGCTTTGCAGATTATCTCAGGACTCTTGAAATTAAGATTCTGTTTGTAGAGGCACTTGAGCAAATACCTTCTTATGCCAAGTTCATGAAAGAGATCTTAAGTCATAAGAAGGATTGGAGAGAAACTAAAAGAGTTCTCCTCACTGAAGAATGCAGTGCAGTCATTCTGAAAAGCTTTCCTGAAAAGCTTAAAGATCCTGGAAGCTTTCTAATACCATGCACATTAGAGGGAAATTGCACCAGGACAGTTTTATGCGATCTTGGGGCAAGCATCAACCTAATACCTGCATCCACTATCAGAAAGCTTGGCTTAACTAAAGAAGTTAAACCAACCTGGATATGTCTCCAACTTGCTGATGGCTCCATTAAATACCCATTAGGCGTGATTGAGGACATGATTGTCAGGGTTTGGCCATTCGCCTTTCCCACTGACTTCGTAGTGTTGGAGATGGAGGAGCACAAGAGTGCTACTCTCATTCTAGGAAGACCTTTCCTAGCAACTGGACGAACTCTCATTGATGTCCAAAAGGGGGATGTCACCCTGAGAGTCAATGAAGATGAGTTTAAGTTGAATGCTGTCAATGCCATGCAGTATCCAAACACACCAAAAGACTGCATGAAAGTTGATCTTATTGACTCTTTGGTAGAAGAGATCAACATGGCTGAGAGTGTTGGAAAACATCTTTAAAGATGTTCCACATGATCTAGAGGATTCAGAGGAATTGAAAGAGTCTCTGAAATTTCCTTAGGAAGAGGAAAAAACTCCTAAACCCGAGCTTAAACCATTACCACCATCCCTGTAATATGCATTTCTGGGAGAAGGTGATACTTTTCCAGTGATCATAAGCTCTGCTTTAAATCCACAGGGAGAGGAAGCACTAATTCAAGTGCTAAGGACACACAAGACAGCTCTTGGGTGGTCCATAAGTGACCTTAAGGGCATAAGCCCAGCTAGATGCATGCACAAGATCTTATTGGAGGACGATGCTAAGCCAGTGGTTCAACCACAGAGGCGGCTAAATCCAACCATGAAGGAAGTGGTGCAGAAAGAGGTCACTAAATTACTGGAGGCTGGGATTATTTATCCTATTTCAGATAGCCCCTGGGTGAGTCCTGTTCAAGTTGTCCCTAAAAAGGGAGGCATGACAGTGGTTCATAATGAAAAAAATGAACTGGTTCCTACAAGAACAGTTACAGGGTGGCGCATGTGTATTGATTACAGAAGGCTCAATACAGCCACCAGAAAGGATCATTTTCCTTTACCATTCATAGACCAGATGCTAGAAAGACTAGCAGGTCATAATTATTACTGCTTTTTGGATGGCTATTTAGGCTACAACCAAATTGCAGTAGATCCCCAGGATAAAGAGAAAATAGCATTCACATGTCCATCTGGAGTATTTGCTTACAGAAGGATGCCTTTTGGGCTGTGTAATGCGCCTGCAACCTTTCAGAGATGCATGCTCTCTATTTTCTCTGATACGGTGGAAAAATTTCTGGAAGTCTTCATGGATGACTTCTGAGTATATGGAGACTCATTCAGCTCCTGTCTTGATCACCTGACACTGGTTTTGAAAAGATGCCAAGAGACCAACCTGGTTTTAAACTGGGAAAATTGTCACTTTATGGTGACTGAAGGGATTGTCCTTAGGCATAAAATTTCAAACAAGGGAATAGAGGTTGATCAAGCTAAAATATACGTAATTGAAAAATTACCACCACCTGCCAATGTTAAGGCAATCAGAAGCTTTCTGGGGCATGCAGGATTCTATAGGAGGTTTATAAAGGATTTTTCAAAAATTGCAAAACCTCTAAGCAACCTGCTAGCTGCTGACACGCCATTTGTGTTTGACACAGAGTGTCTGCAGGTGTTTGAAACTCTGAAAGCTAAGCTGGTCACAGCACTAGTTATCTCTGCACCAGACTGGACATTACCGTTCAAATTAATGTGTGATGCCAGTGATCACGCCATTGGTGCAGTACTGGGGCAGAGGCATGACAAGCTTCTGCATGTCATTTAATATGCTAGCCGTGTTTTGAATTATGCCCAGAAAAATTACACAACCACAGAAAAAGAATTGCTTGCAGTGGTTTATGCCATTGACAAGTTTAGATCATACTTAGTAGGATCAAAAGTGATTGTGTACATAGATCATGCTGCTCTTAAATATCTACTCACAAAGCAGGATTCAAAACCCAGACTCATAAGATGGGTGTTACTTCTGCAAGAGTTTGATATAGAAATAAGAGACAGAAAAGGGATAGAAAACCAAGTGGCTGACCATCTGTCCCGGATAGAACCAGTGGAAGGGGCGTCCTCCCCCTCTATTGAGATCTCTAAAACCTTTCCGGATGAGCATTTGTTCACCATTCAGGAATTACCATGGTTTGCAGGCATTGCAAACTACAAAGCTGCAAGGTTCATTCCCAAGGAGTACAGTAGGCAACAAAAGAAAAAATTAATTACTGATGCAAAGTACTACTTGTGGGATGAACCCTATCTCTTTAAGAGATGTGCAGACGGAATAATCCGTAGGTGTGTGCCTAGAGAAGAAGTGCAGAGGATCCTATGGCATTGCCATGGATCACAATATGGAGGCCATTTCAGAGGTGAGCGAACAGCCACCAAGGTCCTCCAATGTGGTTTCTACTGGCCTACACTCTATAGAGATTCCCGAGAGTTTGTACGTAACTGTGACAGTTGCCAGAGAGCTGGTAATTTGCCTCATAGTTATGCCATGCCTCAACAAGGAATCTTGGAGATTGAGTTGTTTGATGTATGGGGAATTGATTTTATGGGGCCTTTCCCACCATCATACTCAAACACTTATATTCTGGTGGCAGTTGACTATGTATCAAAATGGGTAGAGGCCATTGCCACACCCACCAATGATACTAAAATAGTACTAAAGTTCCTCCAAAAACACATATTAAGCAGATTTGGTGTCCCTAGGGTACTAATCAGTGATGGGGGCACTCACTTCTACATCAAACAGCTTTACTCTGCCATGGTCCGGTATGGGATTCGCCATAAGGTGGCAACTCCATATCATCCACAGACAAATGGGCAAGCTGAAGTCTCTAACAGAGAACTAAAAAGAATCCTGGAACGGACTGTAAGTACCCGTAGAAAGGATTGGGCACGAAGCTTGGATGATGCTCTGTGGGCTTACAGAACAGCATTCAAGACTCCCATAGGGACCTCTCCTTACCAACTTGTGTATGGTAAGGCTTGTCACCTGCCCGTGGAACTGGAACATAAGGCCTACTGGGCAACCAGATTCCTTAACTTTGATGCTAAATTAGCTGGAGAGAAAAGATTGCTCCAGCTGAATGAGCTAGAGGAATTCAGATTCACTGCTTTCGAAAATGCCAAGCTTTACAAAGAGAAATAAAAAAGGTGGCATGACAGAAAGCTGTCATCTAGAATCTTTGAACCAGGACAAAAGGTTCTGTTGTTTAACTCTAGGCTCAGGCTATTTCCCGGGAAACTGAAGTCCCGGTGGAGAGGACCATATGTGATTACAAGTGTATCACCATATGGTTATGTGGAGCTTCAAGATATTGATTCTGATAAGAAGTTCATTGTTAATGGATAGAGAATCAAGCACTATCTTGAAGGAAATGTTGAGCAAGAGTGCTCAAGGCTGAGGCTAGATTAAAAACTCAGCAAGGTCCAGCTAAAGACAATAAAGAAGCGCTTGCTGGGAGGCAACCCAGCCATGGGGCATCACTTCTTCTAAGCATTTTGCCCTATTCTTGATTTTATTTGTTTATATAAAGTTCATTGATACTAAGGTAAAGATTCAATTGTATAAGTTTACAGGGTTACAGAAGGATTCTGCACACAAAATAGAGAAAAAGAGCTCACTGGCAAGAAAACGCCAGTAAAAGTCTGTTTTGGGCATTCAACGCCCAAAAAAAGCATCCACTGGGCGTTGAACGCTAGTAAGGATAGTCATCTGGGCGTTTAATGCCAGATTTACAGCGTCCTGGGCGTTTAGAAAAATGCCCAGTGACAAAGGAGTTCCTGGCATTCAACGCCAGAAAGAAGCAACAGCTGGGCATTGAACGCCCAGGAGAAACAGCAATTGGGCGTTGAACGCCCAAAACATGCAGCGTTTGGGCGTTCAAACGCCAAGATGGTGGGGAGGAGGTAAATTCGTTTTTTCTTCATATTTTTCATTTTAATCTTAATTTTCATGTTTCAATTCATGATTTCTTGCATAAACATGTTACAAACCCTGATTTCTAAAATCCCTAATTTCTAAAAACCCCACTTTAAAATATCAAATGTATCTTAATCCATAAGCACAAATCCTTTTTTTTATCCAATTCAACTCTTTTTCAAAATTTTCAAAACAAATCTATCTCTTTTCATTCAAAAATCTTTTCAACTAATCAATATCTTTTTCAAATCTCTATATTATATTTTTCAAAAAAATCCAAATTTATCTTTTTCAAATAACTTTCATATCTTTTCAATTTTAAATTATATCTTTTCTTATCATACTTATCTCTTTTTAAATCATATCTTCTATCTTATCTTTCTCCCTATTTTCGAAAACCCACCCCCCTCCCTTTTAAAAACACATTCGGCTTCCTTCCTCTCATCCACCATTCAACACTAGCTCTCCTTCTATCCCTCTCCTTTCTTTTCTTTTGCTTGAGGACAAACAATCCTCTAATTTTGGTGTGTTTATCCGTGATCACTAAACCATACCCACTAAGATCATGGCTCCTAAAGGAAAATAACCCACTCCAAGAGGCAAGAAAAAGAGTATTCCAAAACCACTTTGGAATCAAGGGAGGTTCTTAACCAAAGAACATTCAGACCATTACTACAAAATAATGGGTCTAAGATCTGTGATCCCGGAAGTCAAGTACGATCTGAAAGAAGATGAATATCCAGAGATCCAAGAGCAGATTCGAAACAGAAACTGGGAAGTCCTAGCTAATCCTAAAACGAAAGTGGGAAGGAATATGGTTCAAGAATTCTACGCTAATCTGTGGCAAACAGACAGGCAGAGAATATCTGGAGCTGCCCTCTATGACTACAGGACTATGGTCAGAGGAAAGATTGTTCACATCCACCCTGATAAAATCAGGGAGATCTTTAAGCTACCTCAGCTAAAAGATGACCCAGACTCCTTCAATAGGAGAATGATGAGAACAAACAAGGGCCTGGATAAGATTCTAGAGGATATATGCATCCCTGGAGCCAGGTGGACCACTAGCACGAAGGGTGCCCCAAGTCAACTCAAGAGAGAAGATCTCAAACCAGTTTCCAGAGGATGGCTGGACTTCATTGGGCGTTCTATATTGCCCACCAGCAACCGTTCTGAAGTCAATATTAGAAGAGCAATGATGATCCATTGCATTATGTTGGGAAAAGAAGTAGAAGTTCATCAACTGATCCCATCTGAATTCTACATACTTGCCAACAAGAACTCCAAGGATGCCAGGTTGGCTTATCCAAGCCCAATCTCTATGCTCTGCAAAGATGCTGGAGTAAAGATGGAAATAACAGAGTATATCTCAGTGGAGCAACCAATCACTAAAATCACAATGGAAAAACAACAAATGCAGGATGACCCCATCAAGAGGAGGGCGCAAGAATTCCTACCAGAACTCCCTCAATTTGAATACTGGGAGCATCTTGAGGCATCTGTCACTAAGTTGAAAGAAACCATGGACCAATTGAAGGAAGAACAGCAAAATCAAAACAGCATGCTTTGCAAACTGCTCAGAGAACAAGAGGTGCAAGGGCGTGAATTAAGAGAACTAAAGCGTCAGAAACTATCTCTTGAAGGGCCAAGCACCCCACAGACTAAAGAGGCATCCGCTTCCCAAAGTCAAGGTTGTTGAGTTCTAATCTTAACCTTAACCCTGTGATAACTTTTTTTCTATTATTTGAGTTTCACCTTAGGAGTCATATAATGGCAATTAGTATTTATATTTTGATTTTATCCCAATTAAGCTATAATTTATTTTTCTCATCATCATTAAACATGAATAAAATAGAAGATTTTTTTTAGAACAAGGAGGCAATAATTTTCGGGTTTTTAATAAAACAAATTCTAATTGTTTACATGTGGTGGCAATGCTTTCTGCCTTTTGAATGAATGCTTGAACAGTGCATATGTCTTTGGAATTTGATGTTCTTGAATGTTAAATATATTAGCTCTTGAAAGAATGATAAACATGAGACATGTTATTGGTAATCTGAAAAATCATAAAAATGATTCTTGAAGCAAGAAAAAGTAGTGAATACAAAGCTTGCAAAAAAAAAAAGCAAGCAGAAAAAGCCAATAACCCTTAAGACCAAAAGGCAAGGGTAATAAAAAGGATCCAAGGCTTTGAGCATCAGTGGATAGGAGGGCCTAAGGAAATCAAATCCGAGTCTAAGCGGCTAAACCAAGCTGTCCCTAACCATGTACTTGTGGCGTGAAGATGTCAAGTGAAAACTTGAGACTGAGCGGTTAAAGTCAAGGTCCAAAGCAAAGAGAAGAGTGTGCTTAAGAACCCTGGACACCTCTAATTGGGGGCTTTAGCAAAGCTGAGTCACAATCTGAAAAGGTTCACCCAATTATGTGTCTGTGGCATTTATGTATCCGGTGGTAATACTGGAAAACAAAGTGCTTAGGACCACGGCCAAGACTCATAAAAGTAGCTGTGTTCAAGAATCAACATACTGAACTTGGAGAATCAATAACACTATCTGAATTTTAAGTTCCTATAGATGCCAATCATTCTGAGCTTCAATGGATGAAGTGAGATGGCAAAACTATTCGGAAGCAAAAAGCTACTAGCCCCGCTCATTTAATTAGAATCTGAGCTTCACTCAAAAACTCTGAGATATTATTGTTTCTTGACTCATTTGTATTCTATTTTATTTATCTAGTTGCTTGAGGACAAGCAACAGTTTAAGTTTGGTGTTGTGATGAGCGGATATTTTATACGCTTTTTGGGGTTAATTTCATATAGTTTTTAGTATGTTTTAGTTAGCTTTTAGTTTATTTTCATTAGTTTCTAGGCAAAATTCATATTTCTAGACTTTACTATGAGTTTGTGTGTTTTTCTGTAATTTCAGGTATTTTCTGGCTGAAATTGAGGGAGCTGAGCAAAAATCTGATTCAGGCTGAAAAAGGACTGCTGATGCTGTTGGATCCTAACCTCTCTGCACTCGGAATGGAATTTCTGGAGCTACAAGAATCCAATTGACGTGCTTCGAATTGCTTTGGAAAGTAGACATCCAGGGCTTTCCAGCAATATATAATAGTCCATACTTTGCTCAATGATAGACGACGTAAACTGACGTTCAACGCCAGTTCCATGTTGCAGTCTGGCGTCCAGCGCCAGAAACACGTTACAAGTTGGAGTTCAATGCCAGAAACAGGTTACAGCCTGGCGTTGAACGCCCAAAACAGCCCAGGCACGTCAGAAGCCTTAGTCTCAGCCCCAGCACACACCAAGTGGGTCCCAGAAGTGGATTTCTGCACTATCTATCATAGTTTACTCATTTTCTGTAAACCTAGGTTACTAGTTTAGTTTTTAAACAACTTTTAGAGACTTATTTTGTATCTCATGACATTTTAGATCTGAATTTTGTACTCTTTGACAGCATGAGCCTCTAAACTTCATTGTTGGGGGTGACGAGCTCTGCTGTGTCTCGAAGAATTAATGCAAGTATTTCTGTTTTCCATTCAAACATGCGTGTTCCAATCTAAGATATCCATTCGCACTTCAATATGAATGTGATGAACGTGACAATCATCATCATTCCCCCATGAACGCATGCCTGACAACCAGTTCCGTTCACCGTATAATGAATGAAAATCTCTTGGATCTCTTAATCAGAATCTTCGTGGTATAAGCTAGATTGATGGCAGCATTTAAGAGAATCCGGAAAGTCTAAACCTTGTCTGTGGTATTCCAAGTAGGATTCAATGATTGAATGACTATGACGAGCTTCAAACTCGCGAGTGCTGGGTGTAGTGACAGATGCAAAAGGATAGTAAATCCCATTCCGGTACGATTGAGAACCTGCAGATGATTAGCCGTGCGGTGACAGCGCACCTGGACCTTTTTCACTCGAAGGATGGATGGTAGCCATTGACAACGGTGATCCACCAACACACAGCTTGCCATAGGAGGACGTGCGTGCGTGAATCAGGAAACAGAGGAAGGCAGAATTTCAGAAGACAAAGCATCTCCAAAACTCCAACATATTCTCCATTACTGCATACAAGTATAATTTGTGTTCTGCCCTTCTTACTTTTTACAATTCAAATTAAGAATTATTATTGATATTATATCCTGACTAAGAGTTACGAGATAACCATAGCTTGCTTCAAGCCAACAATCTCCGTGGGATCGACCCTTACTCACGTAAGGTATTACTTGGACGACCCAGTGCACTTGCTGGTTAGTTGTGCGAATTTGTGAAGAATTATGATTTCCAATTTCATGCACCAGGGACTTATCCTCCTTCCTCTAGGAATATTCGGTTCTCGCACACTTGGGGACTTATGCCCACCAGATCCGCCAAGCTCCACCCTATAGCCCTTTTGTTCCTCCTCAAAACATGAAGCAACTTCTCTTCTTGTTGAGGAGTGAGTTCCCTTGCAACAGTCACCGGGAACTTGTGGGCTTCATCAAGGTAGGCGTACTTGAGGTGGGGCGGTAGTGGCTTTAATTCTACATTTTGCTCTTGACTTGACGTTTGAACTTCCGGTGGATCCGGATCGGGTGAGGTGTTCTCTTCACTTGGTTCTTCATTCATGCTCTTCTCATCTAGATTTGCATAATGCACTTCGGCAACAATGTTATTATCAATTAGGTCACACCGGAATATGGAATGGTTCTCCGGTGGGTACCTCTGGTGCACGAATTGTAAATCACACTTTTCACAACTCGTACCACTAACCAGCAAGTGCTCTGGGTTGTCCAAGTAATACCTTACGTGAGTAAGGGTTGATCCCACGGAGATTGTCGGCATGAAGCAAGCTATGGTTATTTTGTAATTCTTAGTCAAGAAATTAATAATAAAAATGGTTAGTTTTATGAAGAGTAATTAACAAAAAATAAACAATACTTGTTATGCAGTAATGGAGAACAGATTGAGGTTTTGGAGATGCTTTGTCTTCTGAACCTCTGCTTTCCTTCCATCTTCTTCACACACGCAAGGCTCCTTCCATGGCAAGCTGCATGTTGGTGGATCACCGTTGTCAATGGCTACCATTCGTCCTCTCAGTGAAAAAGGTACATGTACATGGCTAATCATCTGTCGGTTCCCACTCGTGTTGGAATAAGATCCATTAATCCTTTTGCGTCTGTCACTACGCCCAATACTTGTGAGTTTGAAGCTCGTCACAGTCATCCCTTTCCAGATCCTACTTAGAATACCACAGACAAGGTTTAGACGTTCCGGATCTCAAGAATGCTGCCCATTGATTCTAGCTTTTACCATGAAGATTCTGGATTCATGGATTTGAACGCTCTGTTGTCAGGAGAGGAATCAAACTCCTAAACTAGGAACCCAAGAGATATTCACTCAAGCTTTTACAGATAGAACGTAAGTGGTTGTCAGGCACGCGTTCATAGGTTGAGAATGATGATGAGTGTTACGGATCATCACATTCTTCATGGTTCAGTACGAGTGAATATCTTAGAACGGAAACGAGCGTGTTGAATAGAAAATAGAAGTAATTGCATTAATTCATCGAGACAGAGCAGAGCTCCTCACCCCCAATCAAGGAGTTTAGAGACTCATGCCATAGAGATACAATGTAAAACGTGAAAATGTCATGAGATCCCAAATAAATCTCTAAAAGTAGTTTTTATACTAAGCTAGTGACCTAAGTTTACAGAAATTGAGTAGATCGACTAAGATAGATAATGCAGAAATCCACTACCGGGGCCCACTTGGTTTGTGCTTAGGCTTAGCATTGAAGCTTCCATGTGTAGAGACCTTTTTTGGAGTTAAATGCCAGGTTGTAGCCTGTTTCTGGCGTTTAACTCTGGTTTGCAACCTGTTTCTGGCGTTTAATGCCAGAATAGGGTAAAGACTTGGCGTTAAATGCCAATTTGCGTCATCAAAACTTGGGCAAAGTATGGACTATTATATATTGCTGGAAAGCCCTGGATGTCTACCTTCAAACGCAATTGAGAGCATGCCAATTGGGCTTCTGTAGATCCAAAAAATCTATTTCGAGTGCAGGGAGGTCAGAATCCAACAACATCTGCAGTCCATTTTTAGCCTCTGAATCAGATTTTTGCTCAGGTCCCTCAATTTTAGCCAGAAAATTCCTGAAATCAAAGAAAAACACACAAACTCATAGTAAAGTCCAGAAATGTAATTTTTGCATAAAACTAATAAAAATACACTAAAAAGTAGCTAGATCCTACTAAAAACTATATGAAAATACCCCCAAAGCGTATAAAATATCCGCTCATCACAATACCAAACTTAAATTGTTGCTTGTCCTCAAGCAACTAGATAAATAAAATAGGATAGAAAGAAAATCAAGAGGCAATAACATCTCAGAGTTTTATATGAAGCTCAAATTCTCATTAGATGAGCGGGGCTAGTGGCTTTTTGCTTCCGAACAGTTTTGGCACCTCCATTTATCCTTTGAAGTTCAGAATGATTGGCATCTATTGGAACTCATTATTCAGATAGTGTTAGTGATTCTCCTAGTTTAGTATGTTGATTCTTGAACACAGCTACTTTATGAGTCTTGGCCGTGGCCCTAAGCACTTTGCTTTCCAGTATTACCACCGGATACGTAAATGCCACAGACACATAACTGGGTGAACTTTTTCAGATTGTGACTTAGCTTTGCTAAAATCCCCAATTAGAGGTGTCTAGGGTTCTTAAGCACACTCTTTTTGCTTTGGATCACGACTTTAACCGCTCACTCTCAAGCTTTTCACTTGACACCTTTACGCCACAAGCACATGGTTAGGGACAGCTTGGTTTAGCCGCTTAGGCCAGGATTTTATTCCTTTGGGCCCTCCTATCCATTAATGCTCAAAGCCTTGGATCCCTTTTTTCATTACTCTTTTTCATCATTCTTCAAGAGCCAACAATTTTAACATTCATAAACAACAAATTCGAAAGACATATGCACTATTCAAGCATTCATTCAGAAAACAAAAAGTATTGCCACCACATATAAATAATTTGAATTTTTCTTATTAAGAACTCGAAAATAAAATTGCCTTCTTATTCTAAAAATCTGCTATTTTATTCATGTTCAATGATGATAAGAAAGATAAATAATAACTTATTTGGGGAATAAAAATAAAAATAAAGATACTAATTACTACTACTCATATAAATTCTAAGTCAGATTTCTAATAGTAAAGTTTTCACAGAGTTAAGACTAAGATTAGGACTCAACAACCTTTATTTTGGGAGATGGATGCTTCTTTAGTCTGTGAGGTGCTTGGCCCTTCAAGAGAGAGCTTCTGGCGCTTCAGCTCCTGTAGCTCACGCCCCTGCTCCTCTTGTTCCTTCAGCTGTTTGCAGAGCATGTTATTTTGAACCTGCTGTTCTTCCTTCAGTTGATCCATAGCTTCTTGTAACTTGGTGACAGATGCTTCTAGGCGGGTCCAGTAGTCAATTTGAGGGATTTCTGGGAGGAACTCTTGTGCCCTCCTTTTGATGGAGTTATCCTACACTTGTTGTCCTTCCATTATCTTTTTGGTGATTGCTTGCTCGACTGCGATATACTCATCCACTCGCATCTTCACCCCAGCATCTTTACATAGCAGAGATATTAGGTTTGGGTAAGCTAATTTGGCATTAGTGGAGTTCTTGTTTGCAATTGTGTAGAGCTCACAAGAAATCATATGATGGATCTCCACTTCGTTTCCCAGCATAATGCAGTGGATCATCACTGCTCTTTTGACAGTGACTTCAGAGCGGTTGCTGGTGGACAGTATAGAACACCCAATGAAGTCCAGCCAGCCCCTAGCAATTGGTTTGAGATCTCCTCTCTTGAGTTGACTTGGGACACCTTTTTGTATTGGTTATCCACTTGGTTCCAGGGATGCATATGTCCTCTAGAACTTGGTCTAAGCGCTTATCAAATCTCACCATTCTCCTATTAAAGGATTCTGGATCATCTTGTAGTTGAGGCAGCTTGAAGACCTCTCTTATTTTATCCTAGTTGAAGTACATAATCTTCCCTTTGACCAAGGTTCGAAAGGTATAGAAAGCGGCTCTAGTTAATCTATGCTTATGTGTTTGCCACAGATTTGCGTAGAATTCCTGAACCATGTTTCTACCCACCTTTGTCTCAGGATTAGCCAGAATTTCCCAGCCTCTGTTTCGAATCTGCTCTTAGATCTCTGGATATTCGTTTTCTTTCAGATCAAATTTAACTTCCGGGATCACTGATCTTAGACCCATTATTTTGTAGTAATGATCTGCATGTTCTTTGGTTAAGAACCTCTCTTGATTCCAAAGTGGTTTTGGAATATTCTCTTTCTTGCCTCTTGAAGTGGTTTGTTTTCCTTTAGGAGCCATGATCTTAGTGAGCCTTAGCTCAGTGATCCCAAAAAGCACACCAAACATAGAGGTTTGCTTGTCCTCAAGCAAAAGAAAGGAAAGGAGAGGAATAGAAGGAGAGACAACTTCGAATTGTGGAGGAGAGGGGGTGCCGAATGTGAATTTAAAGAGGAGGGGGTGGGTTCAAAATTTTTGAAAAAAACATATGCTAGAAGATATGATTTGTAAAAAGATAATTATGATATGTGATGAGCGGATAATTTATACGCTTTTTGGCATTATTTTTACACAGTTTTCAGTATAATTTAATTAGTTTTTAGTATATTTTTATTAGTTTTTAATTAAAATTCACATTTCTAGATATTACTATGAGTTTGTGTGTTTTTCTGTGATTTCAGGTATTTTCTGGCTGAAATTGAGGGACCTGAGCAAAAATCAGATTCAGAGGTTGAAGAAAGACTGCAGATGCTGTTGGATTCTGACCTCCCTGTACTCAAAGTGGATTTTCTGGGGCTACAGAACCTCAAATGGGACGCTCTCAATTGCTTTGGAAAGTAGACATCCAGGGCTTTCCAGCAATATATAATAATCCATACTTTGCTCAAGTTTAGAAGACACAAACTGGCGTTCAACGCCAGTTCCATGCTGCATTCTGGAGTTAAACGCCAGAAACAGGTTACAAAGTTGAGTTAAACGCCAGAAATAGGTTACAAACTGGCGTTCAACTCCAAGAGAAGCCTCTACACGTGTAAAGTTCAATGCTCAGCCCAAGCACACACCAAGTGGGCCCCAGAAGTGGATTTCTGTATCATTTACTCATTTCTGTAAACCCTAGTAACTAGTTTAGTATAAATAGGACTTTTTACTATTGTATTTACATCTTTGGATTATCTTTTGATCTTTAGATCACGTTTGAGGGCTGGCCATTCGGCCATGCCTGGACCTTATCACTTATGTATTTTCAACGGTAGAGTTTCTACACTCCATAGATTAAGGTGTGGAGCTCTGCTGTTCCTCATGAATTAATACAAAGTAGTACTGTTTTTCTATTCAATTCAAGCTTATTCCTTCTCTAAGATATCCATTCGCACCCAAGAACATGATGAATGTGATGATTATGTGACGCTCATCATCATTCTCACCCATGAACGCGTGCCTGACAAACATTTCCATTCTACATGCAAACAAGCTAGAATGAGTATCTCTTAGATATCTAATATAGAGGACCGAGTCCGAGATATTAGAATCTTCGTGCTATAAGTTAGAACCCATGGACGGCCATTATTGAGATCTGGAAAGTCTAAACCTTGTCTGTGGTATTCCGAGTAGGATCTGGGAAGGGATGGCTATGACGAGCTTCAAACTCGCGAGTGCTGGGCTAAGTGACAGATGCAAAAGGATAGTAAATCCTATTCCAGTATGATCGAGAACCGACAGATGATTAGCCATGCAGTGACAGCGCACTGGACCATTTTCACAGAGAGGATGGGATGTAGCCATTGACAACGGTGATGCCCTACATAAAGCTTGCCATGGAAAGGAGTAGGAATGATTAGATGAAGACAGCAGGAAAGCAGAGGTTCAGGAGGAACGAAAGCATCTCTATACGCTTATCTGAAATTCTCATCAAAGAATTACATAAGTGCCTCTATCTTTGTTTTATGTTTTATTTATCTTTTTGTTATCAATTCACCATAACTATCTGAATCCGCCTGACTGAGATTTACAAGTTGACCATAGCTTGCTTCAGGCCGACAATCTCCGTGGGATCGACCCTTACTCACGTAAGGTTTATTACTTGGACGACCCAATGCACTTGTTGGTTAGTTGTGCGAAGTTGTGATAAATAGTTGAGATTACAATTGTGCGTACCAAGTTGTTGCCGGGGATTGTTCGAGTTTGGACAACTGACGGTTCATCTTATTGCTCAGATTAGGTAATTTTATTTTAATTTTAACTCTTTGTTTTTATTTATTTTCGAAAAAAATTTCAAAAAAAATTATATTTTTTTAAAAAAATAAAATATTCTATGTTCTTCAGAATTTTTAAGAATGAATTCTAGAGTTTCAGATGATGCTTTTATCATCACAGGAGTCAGTTGATTCCCATCAATTTGGCTGTTGTATGTAATGTCCTGCTGAAGCTTGTTCTGCCCTGTCTAAACTCTTTAGACTGAAGCTTTAGACTAACATTGCATGATTCCTGGAATCTTTATTAAAAATTATGAGTTTCTTATTTTCTTTTTCCAAATAATTTTTGAACAAATCCAAAAAAATTTTTAACAAAATCATAAAACCAAAAATATTTTCTGTTTCTTGTTTGAGTCTAGTGTCAAATTTTAAGTTTGGTGTCAATTGCATGTTTTAACTTTTCCATAAAAATTTTCAAAAACTCATGCATGGTGTTCTTCATGATCTTCAAGTTGTTCTTGGTAAGTCTTCTTGTTTGATCTTTAAAATTTTTTGTTTTGTGTCTTTTCTTGTTTTCCATATGCATTTTTGAATTATTAGTGTCTAAAGTTTGAAAATTTCTAAGTTTGGTGTCTTGCATGTTTTTCTTTTCTTAAAAATTTTCAAAAATAAGTCTTGATGTTCATCTTGATCTTCAAGGTGTTCTTGGTGTTCATCTTGACATTCAAAGTGTTCTTGCATGCATCAATTGTTTTGATCCAAAATTTTCATGCATTTAGTCTTTTTGATGTTTTTCTCTTTCTTTATTTAAAATTCAAAAATAAAAAAATATCTTTCCCTTTTTCATTCATAAATTTTCGAAAATTTGAGTTGACTTTTTCAAAAATTTTTAAAATTTACTTGTTTCTTATGAGTAAAATCAAATTTTCAATTTAAAAATTCTATCTTTTTCAAAAAACAAATCTTTTTCAATTTTTTTTTCATATTTTAAAAAATTTCAAATTAATTTTCAAAATCTTTTTCTTATTTTTATTCCATATTTTCGAATTCAATGCTAACAATTAATGTGATTGATTCAAAAATATTAAGTTTGTTACTTGCCTAATAAGAAAGGTTCAATCTTTAAATTTTAAAATCAAACCTTTTTGTTTGTTGTTAGTCAAGTAATCAACTTTAATTTTCAAAATCAAATCTTTTTAAATTTCTTTTTCAAATCTTTTTCAAAATAAATTTCAATCACATCTTTTTCAAAATCAATTTCAAAATCTTTTCTAACTTCTTATCTTTTCAAATTTGATTTTCAAATCTTTTTCAATTAACCACTTAGCTTTTTGATTGATTCTTATCTTTTTCAAAACTACCTAACTAATTCTCTCTCTCTAATTTTCGAAAATCCTTTCCCTCTTTTTCAAAATTCCCTTTTTTCTAACTAATTGTTTTAATTTTTAATTTAATTTGATTTAAATTTTAATTTTCGAATTTTAACTTTAATTTTAAAATATTTTTATTTTATTTATTTAAATTTTCGAATTCTTCTCTTCCTCACCTCCTTCTATTTATTTACTCATCTACTAACACTTCTCCTCCACCTAAAAATTTGAACTCCATCCCCCCTCTCTGTCTTCGAATTTTTCCTCTTCTCCTTCTTACATTCTTCTCTTCTTATACTTGCATAAGGAATCTCTATACTGTGACATAGAGGATTCCATATTTTCTTTTGTGTTCTCTTCTTTTTCATATGAGCAGGAACAAGGATAAGAACATTCTTGTTGAAGCCGATCCTGAACTTGAAAGGACTCTGAAGAGGAAGCTAAGGGAAGCTAAAGCTCAACTCTCTAGAGAAAATCTGACAGAAATTTTCGAAAAGGAAGGAGACATGGCCAAAAATAATAACAATGCAAGGAAGATGCTTGGTGACTTTACTGCACCAAATTCCAATTTACATGGAAGAGGCATCTCAATCCCTGCCATTGGAGCAAACAATTTTGAGCTTAAAACTCAATTAATTTCTCTGATGCAACAGAACTGCAAGTTTCATGGACTTCCATCCGAAGATCCTTTTCAGTTCTTAACTGAATTCTTGCAGATCTGTGATACTGTTAAGACCAATGGGGTTGATCCCGAGGTCTACAGGCTTATGCTTTTCCCGTTTGCTGTAAGAGACAGAGCTAGAGTATGGTTGGACTCTCAACCTAAAGATAGCCTGAACTTTTGGGATAAGCTGGTCACGAATTTCTTAGCCATGTTCTTTCCTCCTCAAAAGCTTAGCAAGCTTAGAGTGGATGTTCAAACCTTCAGACAGAAAGAAGGTGAATCCCTCTATGAAGCGTGGGAGAGATACAAGGAACTGACCAAAAAGTGTCCTTCTGACATGCTTTCAGAATGGACCATCCTGGATATATTCTATGATGGTCTGTTTGAGCTATCAAAGATGTCACTGGACTATTCTGCAGGTGGATCCATTCACCTAAAGAAAACGCCTGCAGAAGCTCAAGAACTCATTGACATGGTTGCAAATAACCAGTTCATGTACACTTCTGAAAGGAATCCTGTGAATAATGGGACGCCTATGAGGAAGGGAGTTCTTGAAATTGATACTCTGAATGCCATATTGGCTCAGAATAAAATATTAACTCAGCAAGTCAATATGATCTCTCAGAGTCTGAATGGATTGAAGGAATCATCCAATAGTACTAAAGAGGCATCTTCTGAAGAAAAAGCTTATGAACCTGAGAACCCTGCAATAGTAGAGGTGAATTACATGGGTGAACCCTATGGAAACACCTATAATCCCTCATGGAGAAATCATCCAAATTTCTCATGGAAGGATCAACAAAAGCCTCAACAAGGCTTTAATAATGGTGGAAGAAACAGGTTTAGCAATAGCAAGCCTTTTCCATCATCCACTCAGCAACAGACAGAGAGTTCTGAGCAGAATCCATCTAGCTTAGCAAATATAGTCTCTGATCTATCTAAGGCCACTGTAAGTTTCATGAATGAAACACGGTCCTCCATTAGGAATTTGGAGGCACAAGTGGGCCAGCTGAGTAAAAGAATCACTGAAACTCCTCCTGGTACTTTCCAAAGCAATACAGAAGAGAATCCAAAAAGAGAGTGCAAGGCCATTGATTTAACCATCATGGCCAAACCTACAAGGGAGGGAGAGGACGTGAATCCCAGTGAGGAAGACCTCCTGGGACGTCCATTGATCAACAAGGAGTTTTCCTTTGAGGAACCAAAGGAATCTGAGGCTCATCTAGAGACCATAGAGATTCCTTTGAACCTCCTTATGCCATTCATGAGCTCTGATGAGTATTCTTCTTCTGAAGAGAATGAAGATGTCACTGAAGAGCAAGTTGCCAAGTACCTTGGTGCAATCATGAAGCTGAATGCCAAATTATTTGGTAATGAGACTTGGGAAGATGAACCTCCCTTGCTCATCAATGAACTGAGTGATCTGGATCAACTGACATTGCCTCAGAAGAAACAGGATCCTGGAAAGTTCTTAATACCTTGTACCATAGGCACCATGACCTTTGAGAAGGATCTATGTGACCTTGGGTCAGGGATAAACCTCATGCCACTCTCTGTAATGGAGAAACTGGGAATCTTTGAGGTGAAAGCTGCCAGTATCTCATTAGAGATGGCAGACAACTCAAGAAAACAGGCTTATGGACAAGTAGAGGACGTGCTAGTAAAGGTTAAAGGCCTTTACATCCCTACTGATTTCATAATCCTAGATACTGGGAAGGATGAGGATGAATCCATCATCCTTGGAAGACCCTTCCTAGCCACAGCAAGAGCTGTAATTGATGTGGACAGAGGAGAATTGATCCTTCAACTGAATGAGGACAATCTTGTGTTTAAAACTCAAGGATCTTCTTTTGTAACCATGGAGAGGAAGCATAAAAAGCTTCTCTCACTACAGAGTCAACCAAAGCCCCCAAAGTCAAACTCTAAGTTTGGTGTTGAACCCCCACATTCAAACTCTAAGTTTGGTGCTGGAAGGTTCCAACAATGCTCTGAACATCTGTGAGGCTCCATGAGAGCTCACTATCAAGCTATTGACATTAAAGAAGCGCTTGTTGGGAGGCAACCCAATGTTATTTAATCATATCTATTTTATTTTCTTTTTGTTATTTCGTGTTTTATTAGGTTGATGATCATGTGAAGTCACAAAAACTACTGAAAAATTAAAAAATAGAATGAAAAATAGCATTGAAAATAGCACATCCTGGAGGAGAGCAGTCTGGCATTTAACGCCAGAAACAAGTATCTGCCTGGCGTTAAACACCAGAAACAAGCTACATTTGGGCGTTTAACGCCAGAAACAGGCAGTAGTCTGGGGTTAAACGCTAGGATTGCACAGCAAGGGCGTTTTACAAGCCTAATTGGAGCAGGGATGTTAAGTCCTTGGCCCCACTGGATCTATGGACCCCACAGGATTCCTACCACTTCTTCTCTCATCTTCACACCTTTTCATAACATTCTTCCTCAATTAACCTCCACCAATCACCTCCATTACTCCTCCAAAACCATCATACAACCCACCTACACCCACCCACTTAAATTCAAACCATAACTCTTTCCTTTTCACACATCATTACCACCTAAACCCCCCTGGTGGAACCATTCACACACCTCCATCTTCTCCATCTCTTCTTCTTCTCATCCTTTTTTTCTTCTTTTACTCGAGGACGAGCAAACATTTTAAGTTTGGTGTGGAAAAAGCATTGATTTTTTTTGTTTTTCCATAACCACTAATGCCTCAAGGGATGCACTTCCCTCCACAAAACTATTGGGAGCAAATCAACACTTCCCTAGGAGAATTAAGTTCCAACACGGGACAACTAAGGATGGAGCACCAAGAGCACTCCATCATCCTCCATGAGATTAGAGAAGATCAAAGAGCCATGAGGGAGAAGCAACAAAGGCAAGGAAGAGACATAGAGGAGCTCAAAAGCACCATTGGTTCTTCAAGAAGAGGAAGACGTCACCCTCACTAAGGTGGACTCATTCCTTAATCTCCTTGTCTATTTATTTTACTGTTTTTCGATTTTTGAGCTTTATGTTTTGTTTATGTTTGTGTCTTTACTATATGATCACTAGTGTCTAAGTGTCTATGCCTTAAAGTTATGAATATGAATCCATCATCTTTCTTAAATGAAAAATATTCCAAAAACAAAAGAACAAGAAGTACATGGTTTTGACTTTATCCTTGAAACTAGTTTAATTATTTTGATAT
This sequence comes from Arachis hypogaea, assembly GCF_003086295.3. Taxonomy (NCBI): domain Eukaryota; kingdom Viridiplantae; phylum Streptophyta; class Magnoliopsida; order Fabales; family Fabaceae; genus Arachis; species Arachis hypogaea. The sequence goes on from NC_092052.1 coordinate 81,390,472, forward strand.
GGTGACAATACTTTTTGTTTTCTGAATGAATGCTTGAACAGTGCATATGACTTTTGAAGTTGTTGTTTATGAATGTTAAATATGTTGGCTCTTGAAGAATAAGGAAAAAGGAGAAATGTTATTTGATAATCTGAAAAATCATAAAAATGATTCTTGAAGCAAGAAAAAGAAGTGAATACAAAAGCTTGCAGAAAAAAAAAGAGAGAGAGAAAAAAATAGCGAAAAAAAAAGAAAGAAAAAGAAAAAGCAAGTAGAAAAAGCCAAAAGCTCTTTAAACCAAAAAGCAAGAGCAAAAAGCCAATAGCCCTTAAAACCAAAAGGCAAGGGTAATAAAAAGGATCCAAGGCTTTGAGCATCAGTGGATAGGAGGGCCTAAAGGAATAAAATCCTGGCCTAAGCGGCTAAACTAAGCTGTCCCTAACCATGTGCTTGTGGCGTGAAGGTGTCAAGTGAAAACTTGAGACTGAGCAGTTAAAGTCAAGGTCCAAAGCAAAAACAAAGTGTGCTTAAGAACCCTGGACACCTCTAATTGGGGACTTTAGCAAAGCTGAGTCACAATCTGAAAAGGTTCACCCAGTCATGTGTCTGTGGCATTTATGTATCCGGTGGTAATACTGGAAAACAAAGTGCTTAGGGCCACGGCCAAGACTCATAAAGTAGCTATGTTCAAGAATCAACATACTGAACTAGGAGATTCAATAACACTATCTGAAGTCTAAGTTCCTATAGATGCCAATCATTCTGAACTTCAATGGATAAAGTGAGATGCCAAAACTATTCAAGAGACAAAAAGCTACAAGTCCCGCTCATCTGATTGGAGCTAAGTTTCATTGATATTTTGGAATTTATAGTATATTCTCTTCTTTTTATCCTATTTGATTTTCAGTTGCTTGGGGACAAGCAACAATTTAAGTTTGGTGTTGTGATGAGCGGATAATTTATATGCTTTTTGGCATTGTTTTTACACAGTTTTCAGTATAATTTAATTAGTTTTTATTATATTTTTATTAGTTTTTAATTAAAATTCACATTTTTGGACTTTACTATGAGTTTCTGTGTTTTTATGTGATTTTAGGTATTTTCTGGCTGAAATTGAGGGACCTGAGCAAAAATCAAATTCAGAGGTTGAAGAAGGACTGCAGATGCTGTTGGATTCTGACCTCTCTGCACTCAAAGTAGATTTTATGGAGCTACAGAACTCGAAATGGCGCGCTCTCAATTGTGTTGGAAAGTAGACATCCAGGGATTTCCAGCAATATATAATAGTCCATACTTTGCCCGAGTTTAGACGATGCAAACTGGCATTCAACGCCAGTTCCATGCTGCATTCTGGAGTTAAACGCCAAAAACAGGTTACAAAGTGGAGTTAAACGCCAGAAACAGGTTACAAACTGGCGTTCAACTCCAAGAGAAGCCTCTACACGTGTAAAGCTCAATGCTCAGCCCAAGCACACACCAAGTGGGCCCCAGAAGTGGATTTCTGCATCATTTACTCATTTCTGTAAACCTTAGTAACTAGTTTAGTATAAATAGGACTTTTTACTATTGTATTTACATCTTTGGATTGTCTTTTGATCTTTAGATCACGTTTGGGGGCTGGCCATTTGGCCATGCCTGGACCTTATCACTTATGTATTTTCAACGGTAGAATTTATACACTCCATAGATTAAGGTGTGGAGCTCTGCTGTTCCTCATGAATTAATACAAAGTAGTACTGTTTTTCTATTCAATTCAAGCTTATTCCTTCTCTAAGATATCCATTCGCACCCAAGAACATGATGAATGTGATGATTATGTGACGCTCATCATCATTCTCACCCATGAACGCGTGCCTAAAATGAGTATCTCTTAGATATATAATACAGAAGACCGAGTACGAGATATTAGAATCTTCGTGGTATAAGTTAGAACCCATGGACGGCCATTCTTGAGATCCGGAAAGTCTAAACCTTGTCTGTGGTATTCCGGGTAGGATCTGGGAAGGGATGGCTGTGATGAGCTTCAAACTCGCGAGTGCTGGGTGTAGTGATAGACGCAAAAGGATAGTAAATCCTATTCCAGTATGATCGAGAACCGACAGATGATTAGCCATGCAGTGACAGCGCATTGGACCATTTTCACAGAGAGGATGGGATGTAGCCATTGACAACGGTGATGCCCTACATAAAGCTTGCCATGGAAAGGAGTAGGAATGATTGGATGAAGACAGCAGGAAAGCAGAGGTTCAGGAGGAACGAAAGCATCTCTATACGCTTATCTGAAATTCTCCCCAATGAATTACATAAGTACCTGTATCTTTATTTTACATTTTATTTATCTTTTTATTATCAATTCACCATAACTATCTGAATCCGCCTGACTGAGATTTACAAGGTGATCATAGCTTGCTTCAAGCCGACAATCTCTGTGGGATCGACCCTTACTCACGTAAGGTTTATTACTTGGACGACCTAGTGCACTTGCTGGTTAATTGTGCGAAGTTGTGATAAATAGTTGAGATTACAATTGTGCGTACCAAGTTGTTGGCACCATTGATGATCACAATTTTGTGCACGAATATTCAAAAGATATAGTTTTAAAATTGAAAAGATAAGAGAGATATTTGAAAATAAGATAAGTCTACTTTTTGAAAAGATAGTGTGATGATTTGAAAAAGAATTGAAAAGAATTTAAAAAGATAGATGAGTAATGAAAAAGATTTGAAAAGAATTTAAAAAGATAGATGAGTTTTGAAAAAGATTTGAAAAGAAGTTGAAGAAGAATGAAGAAAGATATTTAGGCTTGAGATTAATTTGAAATTGAAATTGAAAAATGAGAATTCGTAACATTTTCATGCAAAAAATCATGGATGGAAATATGAAAATTTGAAAAAAATTGAAGTGAAAAACAAACTTCCTCCCCTCTACGGTTCTGGCGTTAAACGCCCAGTTGTAGCTTGTTTTGGGCATTTAACCCCCATTTGTTGCTTGTTTTGGGCGTTTAACTCCCAGCCAGGCACCCTGGCTGGCGTTAAATGCTATAAATACTTTGTCACTGGGCATTTTTCTAAACGCCCAGGATGTTGTAATTTTGGCATTAAACGCCCATAATGGTACCCATTCTGGCGTTTAACGCCCAGAAAGGTATCTTTACTAGCATTAAACGTCCAGTAGATGCTTCTTTTGGGCGTTTAACGCCCACAATTCCCCTTACTGGCGTTTTTGTGCCAGTGAGCCCCTTTTCTCTGCTTTATGCTCTGAATTCTTCTATAACTCTGTGAACTCATGCAATTGATACTTTACCTTGAAGATTATTTATATTAAACTCGTATAATTATTATTTAAATAACAAATAAGCTTTGCTAATCGCTGGATTGCCTCCCAACAAGCTCTTCTTTATTGTCTTTAGCTGGACCTTGCTGAGCTTTTAATCTAGCCTCAGCTTTGAGCATTCTTGCTCAATATTTCCTTCAAGATAATGCTTGATTCTCTGTCCATTAACAATGAACTTCTTATTAGAATTAATATCTTGAAGCTCCACATAGCCATATGGTGACACACTTGTAATCACATATGGTCCTTTCCACCGGGATTTCAGTTTCCCGGGGAATAATCTAAGCCTAGAGTTGAACAGCAGAACCTTTTGTCCTGGTTCAAAGACTCTGAGTCACAGTTTCTTATCATTCCACCTTTTTGCTTTCTCTTTCTAAATCTTAGCATTTTCGAAAGCATTGAGTCTGAATTCGTCTAGCTCATTCAGCTGGAGCAATCTTTTCTCTCTAGCTAATTTGGCATCAAAGTTTAGGAATCTGGTTGCCCTGTAGGCCTTATGTTCCAGTTCCACGGGCAAATGACAGGCCTTACCATACACAAGCTGGTATGGAGAGGTCCCTATAGGAGTCTTGAATGCTGTTCTGTATGCCCACAGAGCCTCATCCAAGCTTCTTGCCCAATCCCTTCTACGGGTAATTACAGTCCGTTCCAGGATTCTTTTTAGTTCTCTATTAGAGACTTCAGCCTGCCCATTTGTCTGTGGGTGATATGGAGTTGCTACTTTATGGCTAATTCCATATCAGACCATAGCAAAGTAAAGCTGTTTATTGCAGAAGTGAGTTCCCCCATCACTGACTAGTATTCTAGGGACACCAAACCTGCTGAAGATATGTTTCTGGAGGAACTTCAGCACTGTCTTAGTATCACTAGTGGGTGTTGCAATTGCCTCTACCCATTTAGATACATAGTCTACTGCCACCAGAATATACGTGTTTGAGTATGATGGTGGAAAAGGCCCCATAAAGTCAATACCCCATACATCAAAAAACTCAATCTCCAAGATCCCTTGTTGAGGCATGGCGTAACCATGAGGCAGATTACCAGCTCTCTGGCAACTGTCACAGTTACGTATGAACTCTCGGGAGTCTCTATAGAGAGTAGGCCAGTAGAAGCCACATTGGAGAACCTTGGTGGCTGTTCGCTCACCTCCGAAATGGCCACCATATTGTGATCCATGGCAATGCCATAAGATCTTCTGTGCCTCTTCCATGGGCACACACCTACAGATTATTTCGTCTGTACATCTCTTAAAGAGATATGGTTCATCCCACAAGTAGTACTTTGCATCGGTAATTAATTTTTTTGTTTGCTGCCTGCTGTACTCTTTGAGTATGAATCTTACAGCTTTATAGTTTGCAATGTCTTCAAACCATGGTGTTCCTTGAATGGCAAACAATTGCTCATCCGGAAAGGTTTCATAAATCTCAATAGAGGGAGAGGATGCCCCTTCTACTGGTTCTATCCGGGATAGATGCTCAGCTACTTGGTTCTCTGTCCCTTTTTTGTCTCTTATTTCTATATCAAACTCTTGCAGAAGCAACACCCATCTTATGAGTCTGGGTTTTGAATCCTGCTTTGTAAGTAGATATTTAAGAGCAGCAAGGTAAGTGTACACAATCACTTTTGATCCTACTAAGTATGATCTAAACTTGTCAATGGCATAAACCACTGCAAGAAACTCCTTTTCTATGGTTGTGTAAGTTTTTTGTGCATCATTTAGAACATGGATAGCATAATAAATGACATGCAGAAGCTTGTTATACCTCTGTCCCAATACTGCACCAATGGCATGGTCACTGGCATCACACTTTAGTTCGAATGGTAGTGTCCAGTATGGTACAGAAATAACTGGTGTTGTGACCAGCTTAGCTTTCAGAGTTTCAAACGCCTGCAGACACTCTGTGTCAAACATAAATGGCGTGTCAGCAGCAAGCAGATTGCTCAGAGGTTTTGCGATTTTTGAAAAATCCTTTATAAACCTCCTGTAGAATCCTGCATGCCCCAGAAAGCTTCTGATTGCTTTAACATTGGCAGGTGGTGATAATTTTTCAATTACTTCCACTTTAGCTTAATCTACCTCTATTCCCTTGTTTGAAATTTTATGCACAAGGACGATTCCTTCAGTCACCATAAAATGATATTTTTCCCAGTTTAAAACTAGATTGGTCTCTTGGCATCTTTTCAGAACAAGTGCCAAATGGTCAGGGCAGGAGTTGAATGAGTCTCCAAATACTGAAAAGTTATCCATGAAGACCTCCAGAAATTTCTCTACCATATCAGAGAAGATAGAGATCATGCACCTCTAAAAGGTTGCAGGTGCATTGCACAGACCAAAAGGCATCCTTCTGTAGGCAAACACTCCAGAAGGATATGTGAATGCTGTTTTCTCTTGGTCCTGAGGATCTACTGCAATTTGGCTACAACCTGAATAGCCATCCAAAAAGCAGTAATATTCATGACCTGCTAGTCTTTCTAGCATCTGGTCTATGAATGGTAAACGAAAGTGATCCTTCTTGGTGGCCGTATTGAGCCTTCTGTAATCAAAACACATACGCCACCCTGTAACTGTTCTTATAGGAACCAGTTCATTCTTTTCATTATGAACCACTGTCATGCCTCCCTATTTGGGGGACAACTTGGACAGGGCTCACCCAGGGGCTATCAAAAATAGGATAAATAATCCCAGCCTCTAGTAACTTGGTGACCTCTTTCTGCACTACCTTCTTCATGGCTGGATTTAGCCGCCTCTGTGGTTGAACCACTGGCTTAGCATCGTCCTCCAATAGGATCTTGTGCATGCATCTTGCTGGGCTGATGCCTTTAATATCACTTATGGACCACCCAAGAGATATCTTGTGTGTCCTTAGCACTTGAAGTAGTTCTTTCTCTTCCTGTGGATTTAAAGCAGAGCTTATGATCACCGGAAAAGTGTCACCTTCTCCCAGAAATGCATATTTCAGGGATGGTGGTAGTGGTTTGAGCTCAGGTTTAGGAGGTTTCTCCTCTTCCTGAAGAATTTTCAGAGGCTCTTTTATTTCCTCTTATTCCTCCAGATCAGGCTGAACATCTTTAAAGATGTCTTCTAGCTATGATTCGAGACTCTCAGCCATGTTGATCTCCTCTACCAGGGAGTCAATAATATCAACACTCATACAGTCTTTTGATGTGTCTGGATGCTTCATTGCCTCAACAGCATTCAGCCTGAACTCATCCTCATTGACTCTCAAGGTCACTTCCCCTCTTTGGACATCAATAAGGGTTCGTCCAGTTGCTAGGAAAGGTCTTCCTAGAATGAGAGTTGCACTCTTGTGCTCCTCCATTTCTAGCACTATAAAGTCAGTGGGAAAGGCAAATGGCCCAACCTTGACAATCATGTCCTCAATTATGCCTGACGGATATTTAATGGAGCCATCAGCAAGTTGAAGACATATTCGGGTTGGTTTGACCTCTTCAGTTAAGCCAAGCTTTCTGATAGTGGATGCAGGGATTAGATTGATACTTGCCCTGAGGTTACATAGAACTGTCTTGGTACAATTACCCTCTAATGTGCATAGTATCATAAAGCTTCCGGGATCCTTAAGCTTTTCTGGTAAGCTTGTTAGAATGACTGCACTGCATTCTTCAGTGAGAAAAACTTTTTCTGTTTCTCTCCAATCCTTCTTATGACTTAAGATCTTTTTCATGAATTTAGCATAAGAGGGTATTTGCTCAAGTGCCTCGGCAAACGAAATCTTTATTTCAAGAGTCCTGAGATAGTCTTTAAAGCGGGCAAATTGTTTATCCTGTTCCGCTTGGCGGAGTTTCTGAGGATAAGGCATTTTCACTTTATATAATTCAACCTTAGTTGCTGCAGGTATATTTCCTACAGAGGTAGGTTGAGAAGCCTTCTTGAGGGAGTTATTATCAGCACTTGCAGGTGTCTGATCCCTCACTGGCGTTTGAACGCCAAAACTGGACATGGATTGGGCGTTTAACGCCAGATTCCTCTCCTTTTCTAGTGTTTAAACGCCAGAACTGGACATGGATTGGGTGTTTAACTCCAGTTTTTCACCCTTTTCTGGCGTTTGATTGCCAGACTTGTTCCTCTTTGGGCTCTTACTGTCATCAGAGGGATTTTGGGTAGTAGGTTGCTCATCCTCTGTCAGCTGTTTTTTTCTTGGCTTTCTACTGCTTTGAGTTGTGGTATTTAACATTTTTCCACTTCTTAATTGAACTGCTTGGCATTCCTTTGTTATCTATTTTGATAACTACTATTTTGTCTGATTCAATTGTGATTCCATATCCTTGTTAGCAATTTTGGTTTCTTGTTGCATCTCCTTAAATTCTGCTAACTGCCTTGTTATAGAAGATAGTTGCTGATTGAGTTCAACAACTTGTTCTTGAGGACTAAAGTCAGTTGATACTGCCTTAGCTTCTTCTTTCATGGAGGACTCATTACTTATGTACAGATGCTGATTTCTAGCAACTATATCAATAAGCTCTTGAGCCTCTTCAATAGTCTTTCTCATGTGTATAGATCCACCAGTTGAGTGGTCTAGAGATATCTGAGCTTTTTCTGTAAGCCCATAGTAGAAGATGTCTAGTTGTACCCACTCTGAAAACATTTCAGAAGGGCATTTCCTCAGCATCCCTCTGTACCTCTCCCAGGTGTGTTATAAAGGGATTCATCATCCTCTTGTTTAAAGCCTTGGATGTCCAGCCTTAGCTGTGTCATCCTTTTTAGAGGAAAATATTGATTCAGGAATTTGTCTGATAACTGTTTCCATCTTCTTATGCTTGCTGTGGGTTGGTTGTTTAACCACCTCTTAGCTTGATCTTTTACAGCAAATGGAAACAGTAACAGCCTGTTATGGAAGATAGTTGCTGATTGAGTTCAGCAACTTGTTCTTGAGGACTAAAGTCAGTTGATACTGCCTTAGCTTCTTCTTTCATGGAGGACTCATTACTTATGTACAGATGCTGATTTCTAGCAACTATATCAATAAGCTCTTGAGCCTCTTCAATAGTCTTTCTCATGTGTATAGATCTGCCAGCTGAGTGGTCTAGAGATATCTGAGCTTTTTCTGTAAGCCCATAGTAGAAGATGTCTAGTTGTACCCACTCTGAAAACATTTCAGAAGGGCATTTTCTCAGCATCCCTCGGTACCTCTCCCAGGTGTTATAAAGGGATTCATCATCCTCTTGTTTAAAGCATTGGATGTCCAGCCTTAGCTGTGTCATCCTTTTTGGAGGGAAATATTATTTCAGGAATTTGTCTGATAACTGTTTTCAGGTTCTTATGCTTGCTGTGGGTTGGTTGTTTAACCACCTCTTAGCTTGATCTTTTACAGCAAATAGAAACAGTAACAGCCTGTATACGTCCTGATCTACCTCCTTGTCACGCACTGTGTCAGTAATTTGCAAGAACTGTGCCAGAAACTCAGTAGGTTCTTCCTGTGGAATACCGGAATACTGGCAATTTTGCTGCACCATGACAATGAGCTGAGGATTTAGCTCAAAACTGCTTACTTTGATGGGAGGTATACATATGCTACTCTCATATGCAGCAGTAATGGGGTTAGCATATGACCCCAGGGTCCTTCTGGACTGTTCATTTCCATTTAGGTCCATGATAGATAAAATGGAATTGATATGAATTGCAAACAAAATATATTTTTGTTTTTATTTTATTTAAGTAGAACAAACTGAATTATTAGGATAAATAAAATTAATAGGATAAAATAAAATAATTATAAATTAAAATATAAATTTCGAAAACCAAGAGAAAAATAAATTTGAAAACAAAAATAATTACTTAATTAAGAAGATTTGAAAAACTTTGGATATGATTTTTGAAAAAGATTTTCAATTTTGAAATTTCAAAACTAAGATAAGATAGAACAGAATGTTTTTAAAAAAATCTAAATTTTTAAAGGAAAAATCGAAAATTAATTAAAATAAAGAGAAAAGATATTTTTAATTTAATGAAGAAAGAGAAAAATAGTAAAAATGACACAAAACTTAAACTTTTAGATCAAAACAAAGGAAACAAACAGGAAAACTTTGAATATCACGATGAACGCGAAGAACAACTTTTGAAAAATTTTTTAAGAAAACAGAAACGCAAAGGACACCAAACTTAAAAATTTTTATATTCTGAGCACTAATAATTCGAAAAAAAATGAAAGAAAAATAAAATCATGCAATTGACACCAAACTTAAAATATGAAACTAAACTCAAACAGAAAAACTCAATTATTAGTTTATAAAAATTTTCGAAAAAATTAAAAAGAGAAAATAAGGATTTAAAAAAATAATTTCAACCAAAACCATTAATAGGAGATGCAATTTTAGTGACTCTAAACTAAAAAGATAATTTTTTTCCTAATCTAAGCAACAAAATAAACCGTCAGTTGTCCAAACTCGAACAATCCCCGGCAACGGCGCCAAAAACTTGGTGCACGAATTGTAAATCACACTTTTCACAACTCGTACCACTAACCAGCAAGTGTACTGGGTCGTCCAAGTAATACCTTACGTGAGTAAGGGTCGATCCCACGGAGATTGTCGGCTTGAAGCAAGCTATGGTTATTTTGTAATTCTTAGTCAGGAAATTAATAATAAAAATGGTTGGTTTTATGAAGAGTAATTAACATAAAAAAAATAATACTTGTTATGCAGTAATGGAGAACAGATTGAGGTTTTGGAGATGCTTTGTCTTCTGAACCTCTGCTTTCCTTCCATCTTTCCTCTTCACACATGCAAGGCTCCTTCCATGGCAAGCTGTATGTTGGTGGATCACTGTTGTCAATGGCTACCATCCATCCTCTCAGTGAAAAAGGTCCATGTACATGGCTAATCATCTGTCGGTTCTCACTCGTATCGGAATAAGATCCATTGATTTTTTGCGTCTGTCACTACGCCCAACACTTGTGACTTTGAAGCTCGTCACAGTCATCCCTTCCTAGATCCTACTCAGAATACCATAGACAAGGTTTAGAAGTTCCGGATCTCAAGAATGCTGCCCATTGATTCTAGCTTTTACCACGAAGATTCTGGATTCATGGATTTAAACGCTCTATTGTCAGGAGAGGAATCAAACTCCTGAACCAGAAATCCAAGAGATATACACTCAAGCTATTACAGATAGAACGTAAGTGGTTATCAGGCATGCATTCATAGGTTGAGAATGATGATGAGTGTCATGGATCATCACATTCTTCATGGTTAAGTACGAGTGAATATCTTAGAACGGAAATGAGCGAGTTGAATAGAAAATAGAAGTAATTGCATTAATTATTCGAGACACAGTAGAGCTCCTCACCCCCAATCATGGAGTTTAGAGACTCATGCCATAGAGATACAATGTAAAACGTGAAAATGTCATGAGATCCCAAATAAATCTCTAAAAGTAGTTTTTATACTAAGCTAGTGAACTAGGTTTACAGAAATTTAGTAGACTAAGATAAATAATGCAGAAATCCACTTCCGGGCCCACTTGGTGTGTGCTTGGGCTGAGCATTGAAGCTTCCATGTGTAGAGATTTTTTTGGAGTTAAACGCCAGGTTGTAGCCTGTTTCTGGCGTTTAACGCCAGAATAGGGTAAAGAGTTGGCGTTAAACGCCGATTTGCGTCGTCAAAACTTGGGCAAAGTATGGACTATTATATATTGCTGGAAAGCCCTGGATATCTACTTTCCAACGTAATTGAGAGTAGGGAGGTCAGAATCCAACAGCATCTGCAGTCCTTTTTCAGCCTCTGAATAAGATTTTTGCTCAGGTCTCTCAATTTCAGCCAGAAAATACCTAAAATCACAGAAAAACACACAAACTCATAGTAAAGTCCAGAAATGTGATTTTTGCATAAAACTAATAAAAATACACTAAAAAGTTGCTAGATCCTAATAAAAACTATATGAAAATACCCCCAAAAAGCGTATAAAATATCCGCTCATCAACCTCATAGCTTCATCAAGGCTAAAACTTACGACCCTCCCGTCGATCTCAAATGAGTAAATTCCCGAATAGACATCCAATTTGAACCTAGAGGTCCTAGAAGATGGCCTCCCAAGTAAGATGGATGATGTCCTTTCGGATTCACTAGGTGGCACCTCAAGGATATGAAAATCAATCGGAAATACCAACACATCTTCCGCAATACCCGTCACAGTTATTATGCTTTTATCCGCTAAGACAAAGCTAGCCGCCGACCGCTTCAACGGTGGGAGCTTCAATATATGATAAACGGAAAGAGGCATAATACTAACACATGCACCAAGATCACACATACAATCAATGAATTGAACTCTATCTATGGTACAAGTAACCATGCAGGGGCCCGGATCACCACATTTTTCCGGTAATGCTCCCATCAAAGCCAAAATAGAACTCCCCATTGGAATAGTCTCTAACTCATGGATTCTATCTTTGTTCAAACACAAATCCTTAAGAAATTTTGCATATTTAGATACTTAATGGATAGCATCAAAGAGACGGATAGTTACCTCAACTTTCTTGAACATCTCCACCATTTTGGGGTCAAGCTCTACACGCTTCCTAGCCTTCCTTGCCAATGTAGAAAATGGAATTGGTTGAGCCACTTCCTCCAAAACCTTCTCATCTTTAGAGACTTCACTTTTCGGTTGAGAGATTTCATCTTCAACTACCTCTTGTGCCTCATCTTCCTCTACAATTCCTTCTATCTCAATCTCGTCCTCATCTTGAGTAACTATTATAGGGCTTGGTTCCTTTGGCCTCCTCTCTTGCAATTGGGTTCCGGACCTCAAGGTAATGGCATTGATGCCACCCTTGGAGTTGGGTATAGGTTAAAAAGGAATGGCACTAGAACTCGAGGCTTGAGGAGTGGAGGTAAAAGGTGGTTCCATGCGGGCTAAAAGATCTTGGAGAATAGATGTAAGACCGGTAAGGCCGAAGGCACGTGTAGTTTGAAGTTCTTTTTGTCCTTGGAGAATGGAACACAGTGTATCATCTTGATTGGAAGAAGTGGAAGGGTAGGTGATTTGAGGGGCTTGTGATTGATTGGGTTGAGGTGGTTGTCTTTGATGTGGTGGTTGATAGGTTTGGTAGTTTCTTCCTTGGTTTTGTTGAGGGTATGGTTGGTTTTGTGAGTATCGATTTTGTGAGTTGTTGTTGTTCCATCTTTTCTTTCCATCATTGTCCCTACCTCCTTGTTGATAATTGTCCCGCTATCCTTAGTTGAAATTATCTCTCCAACCTTGATTATAGTTGCTACCCCCTTGATTGTAATTGCCTCCTTGTTGGGGATACCCTTGGTTGAAATTGCCACCTTGTTGGTAGTATCCTTGGTCCGGACGGTCATAGAAATTGTGGGTAGCCGCGAAGGTATTGTTTTTTTTGGAGATTTGGACATTCGTCTGTGTAGTGGGAATAGCAAGAGCAAATACCGCACACTTTTTGGGGGACCAATTGTTGACTATGTTGTTGTTGAGGAGGTGGTGGAGGTTGTTGTTGATGAAATGGAGGTTGTTGTTGATTTATTTGGAGTTGCTTTAGAATGCTTGTCATCTCGCCCAAGGATTTGGCAAGGGCGGCGGTCTCACTACTAGAGGAAACTTCATTTACGGTCTTTGGATGGTTGGTTCTTTGTCTAGCATATTGAGTGGACTCGGCCAAGTTAGTAATGAGTTGCCATGCATCCTCCACCGTCCTATACTTTGACAAAGAACCATTGCTTTAAGCATCCAATAGAGTTTTGTCTTGGGGTATCATTCCTTGGCACACATAGCTAAGCAATACTTGAGTGTCAATCATGTAGTTGGGACATGAGTCAAGAAGCTTTCGAAACTATTCACAATACTCGTATAGAGTCTCCATTTCACCTTGGACAATGCATGAAATCTCTTTCCTTAGCTTGTCCGTCACTTCTACGTGAACGAATTTATCCAAGAACTCCCTTCTAAGCAAGTCCCAATCAAAAATAACCTCACTAGGTAAAGTGTAGAACCACTCCTTGGCTCTTCCCTCAAGAGAGAATGGGAAGGCAAATAACCATATAGCAACCTCATCGGATCCCTCCCGCATAGTTGTTGAGCATACACCTTAAAAGTCCGTGAAACTTCGGTAGAAGATTGATCAAAAAGGTTTTAAGCTCAAAGTTGGCATTCAAGTTTGGGTGAAGCACTTGAAGAGATTGAAGAACAAAGTCTAGTACACCCACTTCCTCAAGAGTAACTCTCCTTGGAACGGCCATAGTGTCGGTGCCTAGATCAATAGAAGAACTATTAGTAGTATCAACGGTAGAGTAGATAGTTCCTTCTTCGAATGACGATTCGGAATAAACCTCAGATATGGTTGGTGAATTAGTAAAAACCTTTTCACCACTTCCGAAGGCTAACCGCCTCCGAGCTTGCCTAATGTGAAGCAAAGTTCTTTCGATTTCTGGATCAAATGGGGCTAAGCTCGGATCCGGTAGTGAACGCATCATACAAGGAAGGAAGTATAGAGCTCATGACAACAAATTGAACTAAACAAAGACTAATCCTAACTAGCAATCAAACAAACAAACAATCAAGAGAAAATTCAAGTATTCACATATCAACATATTCACACTAACCAATAACATGGCACACATATGCAATTCCCCAGCAACGGCGCCATTTTGATGAGAGATTTTATGCCGGTATAGAAATTATCAATAAATCCAATCGTGATTAAAGTCTAACTGACACGCAATTTCACATCAAACAAATCTAAAATCAATAACCGGGAGTATTAGTCCCGAGTCGTACTCCCTAGGAATTGCCTTAGAATGCACATCATTGGTTAGGAAGTCTTTTGTGGTTTTGGAGTTTAGTGTAAGGATTCAAGCTAACAAAAGTGGGCAACAATCAATCAAGATAAAAGCCTTGGCTAAGGGTGAGTATTAGAAGTTCCATCATTATAGCTTCCATCAATTATGATAACAATTGATCATTACTTCACTTAGGTAACTTCTAACTATGGAGGAAAGTCAAGTGAAAATAATCAACTTGAGTCACAAGTCCTAGTCTAACCCTAGGGAAGTCTAGCTTTAGTGACGCACAAGTCAATTAGCAATCTCCAATTGGTAATCAACAAAGGACATTAACTATTCAAGTGTCTCCAACAACTCAACCCCTAAGCCAAGAAAGAGGAATCTACTCCATAGCTAGGGTTGTCATTTTCTCAAACAATTGGTGAGCAATAGTGAGAGACATTATGAAATTAAGAAAATGAATTGAATTTAAGCTATGTAATTCAAGCAATCATCAACAATCAAACAATTGAAATCAATGAACATGAAATTCCTCAATTCATTAATCAAAATCAAAGTAGCAAAGTCTAAATCTAAAATCCAAAGTGGATTGAACAAAAAGAACACTAATTGAGAGTAGGAAAATTAAATCTACAACTTGAGTCAAAGTAAAATTGAAATTGATCTCACCAAAGGAATCCAAGAAGAATTGGGATTGAAAGTTGGAAGAGCAAAATCCTAAAGAGAAGTTGGAGTTTCTCTCTCTACAAAATGTAACTAACTAAGAAAAATATCTCAAAAAATGTGTGAATGAGTGAATGGATGTAGATCTGTTCAATCCTTAGTCTTCTTATGCCTTTTTCTGCCACAATTCTGCTCCAAACAGGGTCTGTAACTCCCCTGAAATTGCCAGTCACATTTTCTCTTTAAAAGTCACATGCAGGCATCGACGGGTACGCACACAGCACGCGTACGCGTCCTTGGAGCTTTACAATCCACGAGCATGCGTGAAGCCCGCGTGCGCGTCTATGAGGTTCTGGCATAGCCATGCAAATGCACCGGCTTCTGGCTTTGGATTCTTCACGCCGATCTTGGTAGCGCGCATCCATGCATACATGCAAGGCACGCGTGCGTGTCACTGCTCAAAACTCCAAAGCTCCATTTTCCATGCTCCTTCCCTTTATGCATGCTTCCTTCCTCTCTTCCAGGCCATCCTTGCCCTATAAACTCTGAAATCACTTAACACATATCAAATTTAATGTAAAAGAACATGTTTTCATCCATGAAGCAAAATTGTGAAAGGAACACAGAATCATGCATTTTTATATGAATAAGTGTGAAAAAAACATTGATAAAACCCTCAAAATTCATACGAGATAAACCCTAAAAACAGGGTTTATCATGGACCGTGCTTGCTATGTGATTGATCTCATATCTCTCTTTTTCTACGTTGCATAGCAACCATGTTTCTCACTTCTTGTCAATTGGATGATTCATTATCCTTTCACAATTTCTTGATTCTTGCTTGAATTCTTTTGTGCTCCTTTATTACTTGTTTGTTTATCTTAACCTTCAAATTTCTTTTAAAGTATCTCAAGCACACTAGAATGGGTGAAGTGCATACTTCTTTTTTGTAATTCTGATATAGCTTTCTTTGCTAGTGTGTGTGTTCTAAACCGCGCAACTTAGAATTCACACACTTGTTTCCTTCATGTCACAAACTAATTCACTCACTCATTTTAGTGATTCATGCCTCATTCCAACAATATATGCTTCCTTGCTTTTGCATTTTCTCATCTTATGGTGTTAATTTCTATTCTTCATGGATGATTCACCATTAAGCAACAAGTGAAGCAAGAGAAGAACACACAGCAGTCGATTGATCCACCAGCTGAGGGTGGCAATTCGAGAAGTCGCCATACCCCCTTGCTCATCTCTGATTGCACCGAGGATGGTGCAAACCTTTAAGTGTGGGGGGTCATCACTAATCGGCAATCTTGGGTGAATAATTCTAATCCCAATACTTTCACATTTTATTTTTCTTAGTTTGTATAGATCTTAGAGCTTTAATTGCTTTTTTTTTTATTTTATTTCATGTCCTTTCACATATATAATAAGATTAGTTAAAATAATGAAATTTTCCAAGAAAGATATTCTTAATAGGGCATTAATATCATAATTAATTTGAGTTGGTATTTGTTTCATTGAAACTTGTTTGAAATATATTGTAGAACATGCTTTTTTTGAGCTAAGAACACACATGCATCTAAGTTTTGAGCCTAATTGTGTGGTTGCATCATATTAACCACTATTTTCATTCTTGTGTGTGTTATTCTCTTTCTATTATTGCAATCTTTAATTTGTTTGATTCTTTATGTCCATTATTTGATGTATATAAGCATTTATATGATTGAGGTCTTTATTTCAAATAGATCACTTACCCAAATAGCCTACCCTTTTATCTTCCTTTGTTAACCAATTTTGAGCCAATTTTAATACCCTTTTGTTCCTTATTTTAGCACATCACTACCTCTAAGTGAAAAATAATAAATGTCCTTCGTTTAGATCTTTGGTTAGCTTAGGCTAGTGATAGTGTGTATCATTCAAGTGTGGAAAAGTTTGGGAACATTGGTAGAGATAAAAGTATTTCTTTGTGTTTTTTGTTAAAGATCTTAGGAATTGGGTACTTACTCATGCATTAAAAGTTTAAGCCATATGCATTGATACTTTTGTATATATTTTATTTTGAAAAAAAAAAGAAGAAGAGAAAAAGAAAAATCAAAAAGAAGGAAAAGAAAAAGAGAAATTGAAAGCAATAAAAAGGGGACAAATGTTAACCTCAAAGTAAAGTAATAAGAATAATGCATATGGGATGTGAATTGAAGAGAATGCATGAGTGTGTGAAAAAAGTGAATAATGGGTAGTTAGGTTTAAATTTGAATTGTATAGGTTGTTATGTGTGTTAGTGAGAGCTTAAGTTAATCAAAGATTCAAATTCAAGCTCACTTGACCATATATAACCTTACCTTGACCCTAGCCCCACTACAACCATGAAAAGTCCTCATGATATTTGAATGCATGCATTAAATGATTGTTGATTGTTAAATGAAAAACAAATCTTAGAAAGTTTAATTAGAGGAGAATTGAGTGAATTGACCCTAAACACTTGAGCGAATAGAATGTATACACATCCGGTGAGGGGTTCGATTGCTCGATTACATGTTTTCACCTTTGATTATCCCCTTTATCGCAAGTTGTTAAATTCTTTTCAATAACTCAATTTAATTGTGGATTTGATTTGATTGAAATTGCTTTAGCCCTTATGTTTATGTATATATTCTTGGAAATTGATTTATTTTGACTAAGTAGTTGCAATCATTTAGATAGATTGAATATAGGTAGTTTCCTTGCTTTGAATAAATGTAATACCCCTTTCTTGTTTCTTTCTTGTGTTTAGCATGAGGACATGCTATTGTTTAAGTGTGGGGATGTGATAAATTCACATTTCATTGTATTTATTTGCTCTAATTGGGTAATTTTATCAACTTTTCATACATTTAATCAATGAAATAGCATGGTTTTGTGAATCTCTCCTAATTTGTGCTTAAGAGTGAAAACATGCTTTTTAGGCCCTTAATTTGCTAAATTTTATTCACTTTAATTCCATTTAATGCCTTGATGTGTTTGCTAAGTGATTTCAGGCTTACAGGGCTAATATGGATTGAAGAAGTCAGGAAAAAGCATGCAAAAGTGGAGAATTCTAAAAGAAATAGAGTTTGGAGATTTTCAGCAAGTGTGCATACACACAATGATGCGTGTGTACGTAGAGGTGGATGTTCATGCAGTCATGCGTATGCATAGTGATGCGTGCATAGGAACGAAGAGAAAATCAGCAAGTGTGCGTACGCACACATCTGTGCGTATGCACAAGTCCCAACATGTGACCTCATTAAATGCAAAATGCTGGTAGCGATTTTTAGGCCTCCAGAACCCAATCCAACTCATTTCTAAAGCTATTTCAACCCTAATTGAAGAGGAAACAAGGGGAGAGCAATTAGGTTTAGTTCAAGACATGATTTAGATCATTTCTAGAGAGAGAATCTCTCTCTTCTATCTAGAATTTAGGGTAGATTAGTTAAATTTCTCTTAGATTGATACTTTAATTCTTGTATTGATTTAGTTTCTTTACTATTTCTTGTTCTAGCATCTTACTTCTTTTAGTTTCACTTGTTATTTCTTTTATTTGGTTATTTTTTGTTGATGAACTCTTGTTAATTTGAATTTCTGTTAATGCAATTTAATGTTTTTTTTTATTGTTATTTAATTGAGTTGTTATTATTATTTTCTTGCTTTTGGTAGCTTTAGAATTTATTGTTATTGCAATTTAATGTGATTTTATTTACATGCACACCAAGTGTTTGATAAAATGCTTGGCTTAGTTTTAGTGTAGTTTTTCCCCACTCTTGGCTTGGAATTGAGGACTTTGGTGACCTTGAGTCATTCATGTCCATTCTTGATTGATATATTAGGGTAGTTAGTTGATTTGGTTTCCACTAACGCTAGTCTTTCACTAAGCTAATTAGTGAGTTGGCTAGCACTTGTGGATTGAGATCAATTATGCTTATTTGACTTATCCTCGATGTTAGGGTTGACTAAGTAGGATTAACTATTCATGATCATCATATGTTTGTGGTCAATGGCTAGGATAGGTAACCTTAACTCTCACTCCTTGCCAACAGGTTTCTAGCATTTGAATTTTCCTTTCTCTTGATTATTGCCTTGAGTTTACTTGCTTTTGATATTTAGTTGTTTGTTTCTTTAATTTCTTGCTATTTACATTTCTTGCCTCTTGCAATCAAAATCCCCATTCCCTCTTTAGTACTATTGGATGATTCCTTCAATCCATTCAGACTCAGAGAGATCATATTGACTTGCTGAGTCAATATTTTGTTCTGAGCCAATATGGCATTCAGATTATCAATTTCAAGAACTCCCTTCCTCTGAGGCGTCCCATTACTCACATGATTCCTTTCAAAAGTGTGCATGAACTGGTTATTTGCAACCATGTCAATAAGTTCTTGAACTTCTGCAGGCGTTTTCTTTAGGTGAATGGATCCACCTGCAGAATGGTCTAATGACATTTTAGATAATTCAGACAGACCATCATAGAATATATCCAGGATGGTCCATTCTGAAAGCATGTCAGAAGGACACTTCATGGTCAGTTCCTTGTATCTCTCCCAAGCTTCATAGAGGGACTCACCTTCTTTCTGTTTGAAGGTTTGAACATCCACTCTAAGCTTACTAAGCTTTTGAGGAGGAAAGAACTTTGCTAAGAAAGCCGTGACCAACTTATCCCAAGAGTTTAGGCTGTCTTTAGGTTGAGAGTCCAACCATATTCTAGCTCTGTCTCTTACAGCAAACGGGAAAAGCATAAGCCTGTAGACCTCGGGATCAACCCCATTGGTCTTAACAGTATCACAGATTTGCAAGAATTCAGTTAAGAACTAAAAAGGATCTTCTGATGGAAGTCCATGAAACTGGCAGTTCTATTGCATCAGAGAAACTAATTGAGGTTTCAGCTCAAAATTGTTTGCTCCAATGGCAGGGATTGAGATGCTTCTTCCATGTAAATTGGAATTTGGTTCAGTAAAGTCACCAAGCATCTTCCTTGCATTGTTATTATTTTCGGCCATGTCTCCTTCTTTTTCGAAAATTTCTGTCAGATTTTCTCCAGAGAGTTGTGCTTTAGCTTCTCTTAGCTTCCTCTTCAGAGTCCTTTCAGGTTCAGGATCAGCTTCAACAAGAATGTTCTTATCCTTGTTCCTGCTCATATGAAAAAGAAGAGAACAGAAAATATGGAATCCTCTATGTCATAGTATAGAGATTTCTTATTTAAGTATAAGAAGAGAATAACGGAGGAAGGAAAAGATAAGAATCCAAACACAAGGGAGAGGAATGAGTTCGAATTCTTGGGTGAAAGAGGAGTGTTAATAGATGAATAAATAAACAGAAGGAGATGAGAGATGAGAGAATTCGAAAATTAAATAAATTAAAATAAAAGTATTTTTGTTTTTAAATTGAATTTTAAATAAAAATTCAAAAATTTAAAAAGAAAAATAAAATTAAATCAAATTAAAATTTAAAATAAATAGTTAATTAAAAAGAAATTTTGAAAAAGAGGAAAGTGATTTTCAAAAATTAGAGAGAGAGTTAGTTACGCAGTTTTGAAAAAGATATGATTGAAACAAAAAGATAGGATTAGTTCGAAAGGATTTGAAATTTAATTTTGAAAAGATAAGAAGTTAGAAAAGATTTTGAAATTAATTTTGAAAAATGATATGATTGAAACTTAATTTGAAAAAGATTTGAAAAAGAAATTTAAAAAGATTTGATTTTCTGAAATCAAAGTTGATTACTTGACTAACAAGAAACTAAAAGATAGTATTTTAAAGTTTAAAGATTGAACCTTTCTTACTAGGCAAGTAACAAACTTAAAATTTTTGAATCAATCACATTAATTGTTAGTAAGATTTTGAAATTATGAAACAAAATAAGAAAAGATTTTGAAAATCAATCATAAAGTTTTCGAAAATATGAAGGAAAAATTGAAAAAAGATTTGATTTTTGAAAAAGGTTTGAAAAAGATAGAATTTTTAAATTGAAAATTCGATTTGACTCATAAGAAACAACTAGATTTTAAAAATTTTTTAAAAGTCAACTCAAATTTTCGAATTTTATGAGAAGAAAAAGAGAAAGATAATTTTTTGATTTTTTTTTGAATTTTAATGATGAGAGAGAAAAACATCAAAAAGACTCAATGCATGAAAATTTTGGATCAAAACACATAATGCATGCAAGAACACTATGAATGTCAAGATGAACACCAAGAACACTTTGAATGTCAAGATGAACACCAAGAACTTATTTTTGAAAATTTTTAAGAAAAGAAAAAACATGCAAGACACCAAACTTAGAAATTTTCAATGTTGAGACATTAATAATTCAAAAATGCATATGAGAAACAAGAAAATACACAAAACAAGAAATTTTAAAGATCAAACAAGAAGACTTACCAAGAACAACTTGAAGATCATGAAGAATGGAATGCATGAATTTTTGAAAAATGCAAGAAAGAGATAAACATGCAATTGACACCAAACTTAAAAACTGACACAATACTTAAACAAGAAACATCAAATATTTTTGGTTTTATGATTTTATTAATTTTTTTTCAAAAATTAATTTTGAAAAAGAAAATAAGGATTTCGAAAATCTTTAATAGGAATTCCAGGAATCTTGCAATGTTAGTCTAAAGCTCCAGTCCAGGAATTAGACATGGCTCACTAGCCAGCCAAGCTTTTAGTGATAGCTCCGGTCCAAAACACTAGACATGGCCAATGGCCAGCCAAGCTTTAGCAGATACAAATCAGGCATACAACGGCTGATACTTCATCCAACTTTATTCTATGCTGATAGGTGGAAGCCCCAGTCCAAATGAATTAGACATGGCTTTACAGCCAGCCAGGCTTCAACATGCTTCATGAAACTCTAGAATTCATTCATAAAAATTCTGAAGAAAAATATATTTTTGAAAATATTTATTATTATTTTTTTTCGAAATTAAGAATAATAAAAACAAAAAAGCATAAAATTAAAATAAAATTACCTAATCTGAGCAACAAGATGAACCGTCAGTTGTCCAAACTCGAACAATCCCCGGCAACGGCGCCAAAAACTTGGTGCACGAAATTACGATCATCAACAATGGCGCCAAAGACTTGATGCTCTCAAATGTGAATCACACTTTGTCACAACTTCGCACCACTAACCAGCAAGTGCACTGGGTCGTCCAAGTAATAAACCTTACGTGAGTAAAGGTCGATCCCACGGAGATTGTCGGCTTGAAGCAAGCTATGGTCACCTTGTAAATCTCAGTCAGGCGGATTCAAATGGTTATGGTGAATTGATAATAAATATAAATAAAATATAAATTAGGATAGAGATACTTATGTAATTCATTGGTGAGAGTTTCAGATAAGCGTATAGAGAGGCTTTCGTTCCTCCTGAACCTCTGCTTTCCTGCTGTCTTCATCCAATCATTCCTACTCCTTTCCATGGCAAGCTATATGTTGGGCATCACCGTTGTCAATGACTACATCCCATCCTCTCTGTGAAAATGGTCCAATGCGCTGTCACTGCATGGCTAATCATCTGTCGGTTCTCGATCATACTTGAATAGGATTTACTATCCTTTTGCGTCTGTCACTACGCCCAGCACTCGCGAGTTTGAAGCTTGTCACAGCCATCCCTTCCTAGATCCTACTTGGAATACCACAGACAAGGTTTAGACTTTCCGGATCTCAGGAATGGCCATCCATGGGTTTTAACTTATACCACAAAGACTCTAATATCTCGGACTCGGTCCTCTGTATTAGATATCTAAGAGATATTCATTCTAGCTTGTTTGCATATAGAACGGAAGTGTTTGTCAGGCACGCGTTCGTAAGTGAGAATGATGATGAGCGTCACATAATCATCACATTCATCATGTTCTTAGGTGCGAATAAACATCTTAGAATAGGAATAAGCTTGAATTGAATAGAAAAACAGTAGTACTTTGCATTAATACTCAAGGAACAACAGAGCTCCACACCTTAATCTATGGTGTGTAGAAACTCTATCGTTGAAAATACATAAGAACAAGGTCCAGGCATGGCCGAGAGGCCAGCCCCCAAAAAGGTCTAAGATAGCATAAAACTAATCAAAGATAGATCCGAAGATGTAAATACAATAGTAAAATGTCCTATTTATACTAAACTAGTTACTAGGGTTTACAGAAATGAGTAAATGATGCAGAAATCTACTTCCAGGGCCCACTTGGTATGTGCTTGGGTTGAGCATTAAGATTTACACGTGTAGAGGCTTCTCTTGGAGTTGAACGCCAGTTTGTAACCTGTTTCTGGCGTTTAACTCCACTTTGCAACCTGTTTCTGGCGTTTAACTCCAGAATGTAACATGGAACTGGCGTTGAACGCCAGTTTGCGTCATCTAAATTCCGGCAAAGCATAGACTATTATATATTTCTGGAAAGCCCTTGATGTTTACTTTCCAACGCAATTAAGAGCGCGCCATTTGGAGTTCGGTAGCTCCAGAAAATCCACTTTGAGTGCAGGGAGGTCAGAATCCAACAGCATCTGCAGTCCTTCTTCAACCTCTGAATTTGATTTTTGCTCAAGTCCCTCAATTTCAGCCAGAAATTAACTGAAATCAAAGAAAAATACACAAACTCATAGTAAAGTCCAGAAATGTGAATTTTAATTAAAACTAATAAAAATATATTAAAAACTAATCAAATCATAATAAAAACTATGTAAAAATAATGCCAAAAAGCATATAAATTATCCGCTCATCAAGGACCCCTAAGACTCCTCTTGACACTCTTCCAAGAAACACTAAGGTGAACCCAAGAGAAGAGTGTAAGGCCTTCACCTCTGAGGTAGAGGCTAAATATGAAGAGATTGGGAAGGCCTTGAACGCGAGTGAGGAAGTCCTAAATGGGCACTCAACGCCCAAGATGGTAGAGAACCTAGCACTGAACGCCAGTGAGGAACCCTTCACTGGGTGATCAACGCCCATCCTGGCAGCTAGCCTGGTGCTGAACGCCAGTGAGGAACCCCTCACTGTGCGTTCAACTCCCATCTTGGCAGCAGAGCTGGCATTGAACGCCAGCCAGGGAGCACTGGCTGGGCAGTCAACGGCCATCCTAGCAGCTAGCCTGGTGCTGAATGCCAGTGAGGAACCCTTCATTGGGCGTTCAACACCCAATCAGCCTGGGAAGCAGGCATTGAACGCTAGGAAGGATACCCCTGCTGGGTGTTCAATGCCTAAAATGCTAAAGGGACTGGCGTTTAACACCAGTAAGGGTGCACAGCATGAGCGTTTAACGCCCAATAAGCTAACAGAGCTAGTGTTAAACGCCGGTAAAAGCACACCTTCTGAAAGTTCAAAACCCACTCAAGAAACCCCTATTCCAGAACCAAAGGAAGGCAAGGCTCATATAAAGACAATAGAGGTTCCTTTGCATGCACTTCTGTAGTGCATGAGTTTTGATGAACACTCATCCTCTGATGAGGATGAAGACACTAGGGAGG
Organism: Arachis hypogaea; assembly: GCF_003086295.3. Lineage (NCBI taxonomy): Eukaryota > Viridiplantae > Streptophyta > Magnoliopsida > Fabales > Fabaceae > Arachis > Arachis hypogaea. Next base: position 81,414,669 of record NC_092052.1, read on the forward strand.
AGCAAGTTCCTCGGTACCTAGGAGCTCTTGTGAAGCTGAATGCCAAGTTATTTGGTACAAAGCCCCTGGAGGAAGAACCTCCATTGCTTTCCAAAGAAATCCATGCTTTGGTTTAGCAGAAGCTACCACAGAAGCTTCCAGATCCTGGACGCTTCCTGATCCCTTACACCATAGGCACCATGATCTTTGAGAAGGCTCTGTGTGTCCTAGAGTCAAGTATAAAACTCATGCCACACTCTGTAATGGAGAAGCTAGGAATCCTTGAGGTACAAGCTGCAAACATCTCACTAGAGATGGCAGACAAGACAATAAAAAATCCATATGGCTAAGTAGAGGATGTCTTGGTGAAAGTTGAAAATTACTACATCCCTGAAAACTTCATAGTCTTGGATATTGGAGAGGATGAGGATGACTCTATCATCCTTGGATGACCTTTCCTACCCACTGCCAATGCTATCATTGATGTGGCCAAGGGAGAACTGACTCTACAACTAGGAGAGGATCACATCTTATTCAAGATGCCTCATCCCAATTCTTCCTCTGAGAAAAGAGAGATAACTATGCAACACTTAGTGTTCTAACCCTCTCTTTTTGTGCATAGCCTCACAGAGCCCCAAGACATCAATTCTAAGTTTGGTGTTGGGCAGCCATCAACAAGCTCAAAGCACAAAGGTGCTAGGAAGAATGTACCTAAAGGCTAGAGGGACAAAAAACTCCCAACAGAAGGCCTCTCACTTTGCATAAGAGTTTTCTTCACCAAGAAACCAATCATACCACATACAGTTAGTTGTGTCCTATCTCTATAGCATTTAGAGCTCATTCATGAGAGGACAGGAAGAAAGTTCACTGTAAGGGGCGACAATCTAAGCCCATACTCACCTTCGTAAGGAGCTAACCGTCAAGCTAATGATGTTAAAGAAGTGATTATTGGGAGGCAACCCAACCTTCATTAATTATTTTTATCTTCTTTTATTTTGTTTTTCCTTAATTTATAATTTTGGTTCATAATCATGTGCAGGAGTCAGAACAGAGACAGAAATGTTACAGCAGTGAAAATAGAATACTCTGAATGGAGTGTTATCAAAGTTGAACGCCAGCCAGGGAGCTCTGGCTGGGTGTCCAATGCCCCAAATGGGCACCATTACTGGCATTGAACGCCAGCCAAGGAGCAGCCCCTGGGCATTCAAACGCCAGTGCAGAGAAGCAGGGAATTTGGATTCCCTAGCCTCTCAAGACCAGTGGGTCCCACAACATCTTTACCTACCCCACTTATTCCCTTTTACTTTCACACTTTCCCTTACACACTTCCCTATAAACCCTAGCCCAATCACAACCATGTCACTTTCCCAAAACTATCATAACTCCCACCAACCCCCACCCACTTTAAAATCAAATTTCCCTCCCATTTATCCACCCATGGCCAAACCTAACCCTACCCCACTCCTATAAATACCCCTCATTCTAACCCTTCATACACACAACTCTCATACACCACAATACACCCCACGGCCGAATCCTCTGTCTCCCTCTATCTTCTTCTATCTACTCGATTCTTCTCTTTTCTTTATTTTTTCTCGAGGATGAGCAAAGTTTTAAGTTTGGTGTTGGAAAAGCATAGCTTTTTTATTTCTATTACCATTCAAGGCACGCAAGGTTGGGGAGCCCTCTAGAAAGAGGAAAGGAAAGGAAGTAGTTGCCTCCTCTGAATCTTGGAAGATGGAAAGATTCATCACCAAAATCCACAACGACCACTTCTATGAAGTAGTGGTAGAGAAGAAAGTGATCCGTGAGGTCCCTTTCAGGCTCAAGAAGAATGAGTATCCAGAAATCCGAAGAGAGATCCAAAGAAGAGGTTGGGAAGTCCTAACCATTCCCATTCAAGAGGTTGGGATCCTAATGGTGCAAGAGTTCTATGCTAATGCATAGGTTACTAAAAACTATGACATTGGTGTGAACCCAAATCCAAGGATTTGGAGCACCATGGTTCGAGGGAAAATCCTAGATTTTAGCCTGGAAAGTGTGAAGTTGGTGTTAAACTTGCCTTGAATGCAAGGAGATCCTCATCCTTATACTAGGATAGTCAACTTTAAACAGAGATCGAATCAAGTGCTCTCAGATATTTGTGTGGAAGGAGCACAGTGGAAAAGGGATTCCCAAGGCAAGCCCATTCAATTAAGAAGAGTTGACCTCAAGCCCATAGCTAGAGGATGGTTGGAATTCATTCAACGTTCCATCATCCCCACTAGCAACCGGTCAGAAGTGACTATTGACAGAGCTATCATGATCCATTGCATCATGATTGGGAGTGAGGTGGAAGTACATGAGGTGATTCCTCAAGAATTGTACAAGATACTTGAGAAGCCTTCCACCAATGCAAAGTTGGCATTCCTACACCTCATCTCTCATCTATGCAATTCATCTAGAATTGTCATAGAAGAAGACATATCCATTTGGGAGGACAAGCCCATCACTAAGAAGAGGATGGAGCAAACTAGAGAGCATGCACAAGAGCCTGTGCATCTACCTCAGCATGAGATCCCTGAGATGCCTCAAGGGATGTATTTTTCTCTTCAAAGCTATTGGGATCAATGGCATGCTTCTCTTGGAGAAATAAGCACTAACATGGAGCAACTGAGGTTAGAGCATCAAGAGCATACTACCACCCTCAATGAAATAAGAGAAGATCAAAGAGCCATAAGGGAAGAACAAAGGGCTATGAGGGAAGAGCAACAAAGGCAAATGAGTGACATTGAAGAGATCAAGCACCACATTGGATCCTCAAGGAGGAGTACTAGCCGCCACCATTAAAGGTGGTTTTGTTCTCTTTACACCCCTTTCTTTTTCTGTTTTCTGTCATGTTGTGTTATCTGTTCTCTTGTTCTTGTTGCATGATCATTTGCATTGATGTCTTAAGGATGTAAAATGTTCCATATATCTCTTACCTTGCTTAAAAGAAAATTTTATTTGAAAAGAATTGAGAGATACATGAATTTCAAGTTTATAATAAGAATAGTTTAACTATTTTGACATGGTGACATTGCTTTTGTTTTCTGAATGTATGAATAAACAGTGCATTTTTGAAGTTAGAATTTTAGAATGTTGGCCCTTGAAAGAATGTTGAAAAATGAAAAATATTATTGATAATTTGAAAAATCCAAAAATTGATTCTTGAAGCAAGAAAAAGTAGCAAAAGAAAGAAAAAAAAAAGAAAAAGCATGTTGCAAAAGAAAAAAAATAATAATGCATACGAAAAAAATTGGCGAAAAAAAAGAAAAAAAAAATAATAAAGAGAAAAATCCATTATTACCCAAAAATGTAGGAAAATGAGGACAGATTGAAAAAGCCAGTAACCCTTTAAACCAAATGGCAAGGGTAAAAGGATCCAAGGCTTTAAGCATCAGTTGTTAGGAGGCGCTACAAGGAATAAAATCCTGGCCTAAGTGGCTCAACCAAGCTGTCTCTAACCATGTGCTTGTGGCATGAAGGTGTCAAGTGAAACGCTTGAGACTGAGCGATTAAAGTCGTGGTCCAAAGAAAAAAGAGTGTGCTTAAGAACTCTGGACACCTCTATCTGGGGATTCTAGGAAAGCTGAATCACAATCCAAAAGGATTCACCCAGTTAAAGTGTCTGTGGCATTTATGTATCCGGTGGTAATACTGGAAAACAAAGTTCTTAGGGTCACGGCCAAGACTCTAAAAGCTGTGTTCAAGAATAAAAAAGAGCTTAACTAGGAGAGTTAATAATATCATCTGGATTCTAAGTTCCTAAAGAGACCAACATTTGTAAGTTTCAATGGATAGTGAAATACCAAAACTAATCAGAAGCAAAAAGCTACTAAGTCTCGCTCATCTAATTGAAACTGAGATTCATTGGAAACTTTGAGATTTATTGTATCTTAATTTTCATTTTTATCCTACTGTGTTTTTAGTTGCTTGGGGACAAGCAACGGTTTAAGTTTGGTTTTGTGATGAGCGGATATTTTATGCACTTTTTGACATCATTTTCATATAGTTTTTAGTTGTTGAGTTTTTATTAAGTTTTCATAGGTTTTAGTATTAAATTCACATTTTTGTTTTCCACTATGAGTTTTTGTGTTTTTGTACAATTTCAGGTATTTTCTGGCTGAAATTGAGAAGCTGGAGCAAAAGTCTGATTCAGAGACAGAGAAAGCACCGTAGATACTGTCCGGATCTAACCTCCTTGCACATGGAAGAACTTTTCTAGAGCTAAAGAAATCTAAATGGAGCTTTATCAACTGCTATGGAAAGCTGACTTCCAGAGCTTTCCAATAGTCGATACTTTGCTTCAGATTAGAAGGCCCAAAACTGGCATCCAACGCCAGCCTCCTGCCCCCTTCCAGGCGTCTAGCGTCCAAAGAGTAGAGACTAGCATCCAAACACCCAGAGAGGACCCCCTAGCCAGTGTTCAATGCCCTAGAGGCTCCCTATCACGTGGATCTCATCAAAGCTCAGCCTAAACACTCACCAAGTAGGCCCCATAAGTGGATTTTAGCACTACATAGACTGTTTTACCCTTACTAGTCATCTGTTTAGTATTTAAGAGTTATTTTTACGTAATCATACGAACATTTTGAGGGAGACACACCATATTCCAGTTTTATCGTTGTATTTTCTTTCAGTATGACTTTCTAAACCTCCGAGGTTGAGAGGACGAGCCCTGCTGAGTCCTATGAAGTAATAAAAGTATTACTGTTTTTCTTCGATCCGTGTTTGATTAATTCTAAGATGTATACTCGTTCTTCAACATGGTGAATAGGATGATCAGTGACAATCAGCTCTGTTCATTATACTAAGAAAAACGTGCCTAACAAATACCTGTGTCTACTTGGGTTCGTGTGAATACTTCAGTGGAAAGCATTGAACTGCCAGCTTGATTTTACATCTCTCAGATGGCTAATCCACAACTTCATTGGGGACTTCTTGAGACACCACTTCATCCAATTTACGGGGAGATTAGGGTCTCTGTGGTAGAGGCTAGAATCCAAAGATACAACATTCTCTGATCTGGAAGATACGACCTTGTCAGTGGCGCTTTGCAATTGAAGTGTCACACTCTTGGTTGTGAGGAAAAAGGGGTTTTAAATCAAGGAACAAAAGATTAAAAGAACTAAGCAATGATAAAAATTGAAATCAATGCAAGTAAAAAGGGAACAAGGTTAAAACTAGTGAAAATGCAATGATATGTAAAAAGAGCCTTGACTTGGGAATGAGAATCCAAGGAATCCTATCATTGCCATAACCACAACTATGAAAACTATGATGAGTCTGTCTCGCCTAGTTAACCCCTAGCATCGATGTCAAGCAAGCATAATTGACCTTAATCCATAAGTCCTAGCTAACTTACCAAACTAGTTGATAAAAAGCTAGCGTCAATGGAAACAAGAGTCAACTAACTATCCAAGAATTACCACTAAATGTCGGATATTATGACTCTAGTATTCTAGGAACTCAAATCCCAAACCAAGGTGTGAAAATCTACTCCAAATCCATAATTGGCATTTTCAGAAATACCTTGTGGGCATAAAATCAAAACATGTAAAATTGCAAAAGATAATGAAAACTATAACCAAAATATTCACAATATCAACAATTACCATTCAATCAAACATAAAGGAAGCATAAAACATTAAATTCTTCAATCAAAATTTCAAGATAATAAAATTGCATATATAAACAAAGTAACTTGAACCATGAGAACATGAAAGCAAAAGTAGTGAAATTAAAGAGGAAATTGAGAGTACTTACAAAAGAGTTGATCAACATCCAAGATTAAAGCTTGCTATAAAATGCTACAATTGAAACTACAGAAACCCTATAAGAGAATTCTCTACTCTACTCTACTCCTACTCCTAATTAACTATGCAAAAAATGTAAAATGAGGCCTCCTACTCTAATACTCACTAATGGCTTCAATTCCTCTTGATATAGTGTAATAACCCTAATTTTCGAATACGTGAGATATTTTCTGAAAGTACGGATTTCTCCAGAAGATCGGTAAAGGGAACACCTCTAATGTATCATCAAGCATCTCAATCCTCATTGTCATTATGTCATCTTTAAGCTAGAACATCCTTTTAGGCAAGCTCAACAATGCAATCACGAAAAACCTAGTTTTTGAACCGTATCGGTTAGGAGTTTTGATTCTAGTTTCTATAAATAGTCTCAGTTTGACGAACCAGACTTGATTCATGAGAGAAGAGAGATAAAATTATAATATCATCATTATATGAGTATTAGAAGCTTCTTGAATAATATTATAAGATTACCTGATCAGTTTTAGTTAAAAACAGAAAATCAGTTTAACCGGGTTCACAGTTTACTGGTGCAGCTTAGCACCAGCACTCCTTGATGACTTTAGCAATGCTAAGGCCTCATCATACATGTTCTATTCTCATAATAAATATGTTACTAGTATCATTTATGCTAGTAGCTCAAAAAAGAATTTTTAGAGATGTTTTTACAAGTGTTCTGATACATCTAGTTTTAGTAGTTATACACCTGAGATATTTTAATATTATTTTAACTCACCAAGACCTCCAAGGCTGTCTTATTTCTTCATTTTGGCCGAAAATAACAAGAGAGAAAAGAGAGAAACTTTCATGCACACTTAATCTTCAAAGCTTGATTTCTTTTGAACTAAAACTCAAATCAAAACTCCGATTTCACCAAAATGATCCTCTCTTCTTCCTCTACATAACCATATAACATATCAAGGCTAGAAATAAGGTGAGATGGCTGTCTCCCTCCCTCTTCAATTCGGTTTTCAAGGAAACATGCTTAAACAAGTGTTTTCTTAATGTTTTTCCTTAGATCTCTTGCTTAGCTTGACTTGTGAGCCAAGAATCTTCAATTCCCGGCACGTTTAAGGTGTGGAATCCCTTTCTAACATTCTGAGTGAGATTTGGTTAGTTGAGGGTTTTTGGATTTAAAGTTGTTCTTGATGTAATTTAGGAGGAAAAAGTGCTTAAGGACCACCTGAAAGTATAACCGAATTTAGAGCAGCAAAACCAGGTAAGATTTAGTAAAATTAATCTTGATTGATTGTGTTTGAGTTGTGTGATTATGATATGGTTTGGTTATGCTTGAAATTGATTGTTTATATGAGTTATTCTTGTTGAAATTTTGGTGAAAATTTGATGAAATTTGATGATATTCAACTTTGAATTTGTGTTTTTGATGGCTGCTGGAAAAACAAACCATAGGACATAAATTGGGGTTGAATTTGTGTTGAAATCAAGTAGGAAATAAGGGGCTTTAGTGGCTGAAATTTTATTTTGAATTATGGTAAAAATCGGTTCCTGAAAAGACTGAAAAACGGGTAAAAACAGAGAAAGAATCTGAAGAATTTACGAAGAACATGAAGAATACTTTGAGTGTGATGAAGAACATTGAAGAACACCGTTTAGATCCTAAAATGGGCAAGGTTGTAATTATTTTGGTGTTTGAGGGGTTATTTGGTAATTTCCAAAAGTTAGGGTGGTTAAAGTAGAAATAATAAAAGTTACGGGTAGTAATAGTGAATTTTAAAGGTTAAATGTAAAGATAAGGTAATTTTCGAAAATTTAATAATAAAATAATAAATAATAATAAAATATTAAATAATAATATTTAATTAGAAATAATATTTTAATAAAAATAATAAAATAATGCAGAAAAGACAGTTTTCTGTAAAAGCTTTAGAAAGATAACTTTAAGCGCAGAAGCTCATAATTACCTTCATAAAACACTTAGGGAGTGGTAAGAACATGATAGTGAGGAAAAGATAAAGGAAAGATAAGAAGTTAAAGAAAAGATAAAAACCAAAGAAAAGTCTGTAAAGTTTTAATGACAAAAAAACAAACAGAGATTAGTGAACGAATTAGGGCAACATAGTTAGTCATTAAGTTGCGACTAGGGTTAGGTATTATATGAAAAGTTAAACTGTTTCAGTATAGACTTAATGAACCTATACTTGGGACAGGCTAACTATTCATACTGAAATTTACATAAGCTTTAAATACATACGTTAAACAGAGAAATCAGAGCAAAGTAAAGAGACAAAGAGAAAAGAGTAGTATGATAAAAAGTAGAGGACCTTTTGAAGGGTCATTTGTTGCTTGAAGCAACCCAAGAGATTCTTGTTTGTTCATTTGTTGCATTAAGGCAACTCCAGAGTTATTTGTTTGTTCATCTGCTGCATTGAGGCAGTTAGATAAATAGTGGTGCGACCATTGAGAAACGCTTTCCTGCGGTACAGATCCATATTTTATTTCTGTAAGGCAGAGGGGTTATTTCCTGCTACAGAAGTACCGTGACCACCTATTCCATTTCTGTAGTGGCAGAGGTGTAATTTTCTTTATACAGAAGGTGTGTCGGCATACATCCCTGCAGTGGCAGATGTGTTATTTCCTACATGCACTGGACCCTGTGGTGGCAGAGGGGTTATTTCCTGTACACAGGGGTATAGCCAATAGGAAAGCCATATCTGGCTAGTAAAGCTAGGTTACATCGGGAGCGGGTAGAAACCGACAGATGAGCTCATTACCTGTACTAGGGCTAGACATGCATCATACTTGGTTGCGCATTTACTCTGTTATGGTTGTTGTTTGAATGTATGCTTTCTTTGTTTGTATTCTATTCACTATGTCTGTGTTTTATTTTCTTGTATTCTTTTGTTTGTGTTTTACTTTCTATTTTTTCTGTTTTCTCTAGTTATCTGTTTCTTCTGTTTACTGCTTCTCGGTATTCTGCTATTTATCTTGCTAAACAACATGGAATTAATGAACTTAACTAATAACCCCTGCCCTACTAAGAACTCTCTAGTTCTTAACCCCTTCTCTCTCCACGCCCATTAGATAAAAACGGGCGTGATATTCTATAAAGTTGAAGACCTATACATTTACGAGGATCCAGTGTACAATGGTTACTACATTCTGAGTGCGGAACTTCGAATGAGACGTTACGCGTTACAAAACCGTCCCTTCCAACATCCTTTGTATAGTCTGCTTTTTTATGGTGATGCTCCCTACGACTTTCCCTTATCCTGGTTACACCCTAACGCACCTGGACATCCTTTTCCCGATGGTCCCGAATACCCTATACTGGCTCAACCCTTGAATGAGGCGGTACTTGAGCCTATCATTCCTGATGAGCCCGAGTTAGTTGGTGAGTACGTACCTGTGATTCCACCAGAGTGAGACTTTCCCCCTGAGCCGATCCCTGACTTTCCACAGCCTGATGAGCCGGCACTACCAGACGATGGGGTAGCTCCTATTTACGCGAACGGACCTGTGCTCGCAAATGGTTTTGTACATAGTGACAGCAGTGCTTCTGGTGGGTCTGAGGGTATAGCTGTAGCTACGGACAAGGAGGAGGAGGAGGATCCTGAGATAGAGATAGAGCAGGATGAGGAGATGGGCGAACCTCATGACGATCTTTCGAACGGCCACGTGTAGATATAGTTTGACAGCCGTAGGGGCATTCTTTTGATGACACTCTAGTATGACGTTATTTGTTAGTTAGTCTCTCACGTGTGTTAGTATACCCGAGAGCTAGGAGCCATATAGTGGTTAGGCTAGCCTGGGCGCCAGTTTAGCGGCTTTTTGTATAGGCCAGGCCCTAGGAGTGTCGTGTATATATTAGCTACGTAGGATGACGAGGATGTAAACTGACTTGACTTTATGTGAACGCTACATGTTTTGTTATAGTGTACATTATGTATATTATTAGCTGTGTTATATGTATCTTCATGCTTCCTTATTATTTCTCTCAGTGTGTGCTTATTTATTTTACTCCCTCGCTCGCAATGATATAAGTTAAAAAAAAAGTTACTTGTAAAATTGGCAACGTTCTAACAAGGAAGGCTCATATATTAAGTAATAGTTAATAATTAGGAAAAACAAGTTGGTAACACTTAGCTTCTTGTATGACCATGGCATACTGGAAGTTGGGTCGTTACATATAGCACTTCCTATTCAGCATCAAGTCTTCCAAAACTGCGCCAAAGGCCCCCAAAATGGTGAATCACGTATTTCATTAATGGAACCACGTGTAGGGACCTGTGCGTACGCACAGATGTGTGCGTACACACACTTTCCTAAATTCCCACTTGTGCGTACGCACACCTGCTGGTTTGGCTCCTGTGCGTACGCACAGGTGGTTCTGCACACGCACACGTTAGTGTGCGCTTCTCCTTTGTTTTCTTCATGTATTCTCCCTTGTACATGCTTTCTTCCACTTTTGCCTAGCTAATCTTGCGTCTAGGGCCTGAAATCACTCAACAAACAAGTCATGGAATCGAATGGCATAAAAGTGGAACTATAATCACTAATTTAAGCATAAAAATGCATGATTTCACATTTAGGTTCAATCTCGGAAGAAATCACGAAAGTATGCTATTTTGGTGCTTAAGTGCAGGTTTATGTGATGAAATCCACTCAAATCATGTCAAAATATATCAGAAAATATGAAAGCAAAATTCAAAGCTCATGTTGATCAGATAAGAGAATCAAATCAAAAACTCCATTTAGGCAATTTATCGAACATGTGGCATGCAGGATTCATAAACAGCAATTTCAGTACAATGTAGCAGTCAATCAACCCAAAAAATTCAATCAGCCACAAATTTAGTCCAGAACACAAGTTAACTAACTTAAACCTAAGCCTAACAGATCAGTAAAAGAAGAAGCAAAAGCAGTAAAAAAATGAAAAAGAAAAGAAAAAAGAAGCAGACACAGGGGAGTGGATGAATGGAACCTGCGCTAACGAAGAAGGAAGAGGATTGGGAAGGACAGTAGTGGTGGTCGCAGCGGCACAGAAGTTCGCTGCTGTTGGTGGTTGCTCATCGGACTGGAAGACGCCGACTAGGGCTGCTGTCGCGGAGACAGGGTGCTTCGCGTAGAGAGGAGAAGGAATGGAGAAGGGGGAAAGAAAAGGGAGAAGGAAATGAGAGGGGGTGGGCAACGGTGGTCGTCGGTGGTCGTTTCGGGTGGACGGAGGGTTGGTGTGGTGGGCTTGGTGGTGCGGGTGATGATGGGATGGAGATGGTTGGGGTTCAGAGAAAGAAGAAGAAGAAAGGGTTGGGGTGGGTATCTAAAGCGCGATGGTTCTCCCCTTTCAAATTAACATTCGAAAAGTGCCTTGTGCGTACGCACAAAGTAGCGTACGGGCTCTCAAGAGGGAAAAGAGGGGTATACGCATGCACAGAAGCGTGCGGGCGCTGCGAACAAAATGGGTAGCAAGGACTATGCATGCGCACAAGGGCGTGTGCGTGCGCACAGAAGGGAAAAGAGGAGGTGTTCCCACGAACACTGTGCACGTGGGCTGCAAACATAAGGGTTGCCAAAAGTTGTGCGTCTGCACAGGACTATGCGCATGCACAGGTAGCTATCTGCTTTTTTTTTTTAAGAGAAACAGGGTGAAGTGTCCTTGCACACAACGTGTGTGCATATTGGTATGCGAAATTGTTACTCAGGTTGTGAATTATTACATATCTTCACAACTTCGCATAACTAACCAGCAAGTGCACTGGGTCGTCCAAGTAATACCTTACGTGAGTAAGGGTCGAATCCCACGGAGATTGTTGGTATGAAGCAAGCTATGGTCACCTTGTAAATCTCAGTCTGGCGGATATAAAATAGTTATGTAGTTTTCGAAATTTAGTAATAAAAGAAGGATAGAAATACTTATGTAAATCATTGGTGAGAATTCAGATAAGCGTATGGAGATGCATTCGTTCCTCTGAACCTCCACTTTCCTACTGTCTTTATCCAATCCGTCTTACTCCTTTCTATGGCTGGCTTTATGTAAAGATGTCACCGGTGCCAATGGCTACTTTCAATCCTCTCGGGAAAATGGTCCAAATGCTCTGTCACAGCACGGCTAATCGTCTGGAGGCATCACCGTTGTCGTTGGTTGCATCCTATTGCTCTCTGTGAAAATGGTCCGATGCGCTGTCACTGCATGGCTAATCATCTTGGAGGTTCTCGATCATACTGGAATAGGATTTACTATCCTTTTGCGTCTGTCACTACGCCCAGCACTCGCGAGTTTGGAGTTCGTCACAGTCATTTAATCCCAGAGTCCTACTCGGAATACCACGGACAAGGTTTAGACTTTTCCGGACTCTCATGAATGCCGCCATCAATCTAGCTTATACCACGAAGATTCTGATTAAGAGATCTAAGAGATAATCATTCAATCTAATGTAGAATGGAAGTGGTTGTCAGGCACGCGTTCATAGGGAATGATGATGATTGTCACGTTCATCACATTCAGGTTGAAGTGCGAATGAATATCTTAGAAGCGAAATAAGATGAATTGAATAGAAAACAGTAGTACTTTGCATTAATCTTTGAGGAACAGCAGAGCTCCACACCTTAATCTATGGAGTGCAGAAACTCTACCGTTGAAAATACATAAGTAATGAAGGAGTTCATTGGTCTCGGCCCCAGAGGGGAACCGGAATAACCAAGACTATGAATACAATGATAAAAAGTTCTATTTATAATAAACTAGTCACTAGGTTTACAGAAGTAAGTAATTGATGCATAAATCCAGTTCCGGGGCCCACTTGGTGTGTGCTGGGGCTGAGCATGAATGTTACACATGCAGAGGTCATTCTTGGAGTTGAACACCTGCTTTTGTGCCATTTTGGGCGTTGAACTCCACTTTGCAACTTGTTTTTGGCGCTGGACGCCAGAATTGGACAGAGAGCTGGCGTTGAACGCCAGTTTGCGTCGTCTAAACTTGGGCAGGGAGGTCAGAATCCAACAGCATCAGCAGTCCTTCTTCAACCTCTGAATTTGATTTTTGCTCAAGTCCCTCAATTTCAGCCAAAAAATACCTGAAATCACAGAAAAACACACAAACTCATAGTAAAGTTCAGAAATGTGAATTTAACATAAAAACTAATGAAAACATCCCTAAAAGTAACCAGATTCTACTAAAAACATACTAAAAATAATGCCAAAAAGCGTATAAATGATCCGCTCATCACAACACCAAACTTAAATTGTTGCTTGTCCCCAAGCAACTGAAAATCATATAGGATAAAAAGAAGAGAATATACTAAAAATTCCAAACTATCAATGAAATATAGCTCCAATCAGATGAGCGGGACTTGTAGCTTTTTGCCTCTTGAATAGTTTTGGCATCTCACTTTATCCATTGAAGTTCAGAATGATTGGCATCTATAGGAACTCAGAGTTCAGATAGTGTTATTGATTCTCCTAGTTCAGTATGATGATTCTTGAACACAGCTATTTTATGAGTCTTGGCCGTGGCCCTAAGCACTTTGTTTTCCTGTATTACCACCGGATACATAAATGCCACAGACACATAATTGGGTGAACCTTTTCAAATTGTGACTCAGCTTTGCTAAAATCCCCAATTAGAGGTGTCCAGGGTTCTTAAGCACACTCTGTTTTTGCTTTGGACCTTGACTTTAACTGCTCAGTCTCAAGTTTTCACTTGACACCTAAACGCCACAAGCACATGGTTAGGGACAGCTTGGTTTAGCCGCTTAGGCCAGGATTTTATTCCTTTAGGCCCTCCTATCCAATGATGCTCAAAGCCTTGGGATCTTTTTTATTTACCCTTACCTTTTGGTTTTAAGGGTTACTGGCTTTTTGCTCTTGCCTCTTGGTTTTAAGAGCTTTTGGCTTTTTCTGCTTGCTTTTTCTTTCTATTTTTTTTTTCGCTTATGATTTTTTTTTTCTGCAAGCTTTGTTCTTTGCTGCTTTTTCTTGCTTCAAGAATCATTTTTATGATTTTTCAGATTATCAAATAACATGTCTCCTTGTCATCATTCTTTCAAGAGCCAACATATTTAACATTCATGAACAACAACTTCAAAACATATGCACTGTTCAAGCATACATTTAGAAAACAAGAAGCATTGTCACCACATCAATATAATTAAACTAAGTTCAAGGATAAATTAGAAACTCATGTACTTCTTGTTCTTTTGAATTAAAACATTTTTCATTTAAGAGAGGTGATGGATTCATAGGACATTTATAAGTTTAAGACAAAGTTACTAACTACTAATGATCATGTAATGAAGACCCAAACATAGATAAGCACTTTAACATAGAGAAAACGAAAATAGAGAATGTAAGAACAAGGAATGAGTCCACCTTAGTGATGGTGGCGTTTTCTTCTTGAGGAACCAATGATGTCCTTGAGCTCTTCTATGTCTCTTCCTTGTCTTTGTTGCTCCTCCCTCATTGCTTTTTGATCTTCTCTAATTTCATGAAGGATGATGGAGTGCTCTTGATGTTCCACCCTTAGTTGTCCCATGTTGGAACTTAATTCTCCTAGGGAGGTGTTGATTTGCTCCCAATAGTTTTGTGGAGGAAGATGCATTTGAGGCATCTCTGGGATCTCATGGTGATGAGCTTGAAAGGGACCTCAGGGATCACGTTCTTCTTGGTCACAACATCATAGAAGTGGTCTTGATGAGCTTTGGAGATGAATCTTTCCATCTCCCATGACTCGGAGGTGGAAGCTTTTGTCTTCCCTTTCCCTTTTCTAGAGGATTCTCCGGTCTTAGGTGCCATCAATGGTAATGGAAAAACAAAAAGCTTATGCTTTTACCACACCAAACTTAGAATATTGCTCGCCCTTGAGCAAGAGAAGAAAGAATAGATGAAGAAGAAGTAGAAAATATGGAGGAGAGGGGGGTAAGGTTCGGCCATATAGGGTGGATTTGGGTGGGAAATTGATTTTGAATTTTGAAGGTAGGTGGAGTTTATGAGGTAGGTTTATGGGGAAGAGTGGATGGATGTGAGTGGTAAAGTGGTGATAGGGAAGAGAGATTGAGGTGATTGGTGAAGAGTTTTAGGGAAGAGTGTTTATGGGATTGTGTGAAAGAGGGGTGAGAAGAAGTGAGTGGAGGTAGGTGGGGATCCTGTGGGGTCCACAGATCCTGAGGTGTTCAAGGACTTACAACCTTGCACCAAATTAGGCATGTAAAATGCCCTTGCACACAACTCTAGGCGTTCAGCGCCAGGTTGGTGCCCATTTTGGGCGTTCAACGCCCATTTGTTGCCCATTTCTGGCGTTGAACGCCAGAACCATGCTTGTTCTGGCCGTTCAGTGCCAGCTCTTCTCCAGGGTGCAATTCTGGCGTTCAGCGCCCAGATGCTGCCCATTTTGGGCGTTCAGCGCCCAGATACTGCCCATTTTGGGCGTTCAGCGCCAGATACTGCCCATTTTGGGCGTTCAGCGCCAGAACCATGCTCTGTTCTGGCGTTGAACGCCAGGCAGGTGCTTCCTCCAGGGTGTGATTTTTCTTCCGCTGTTTTAGATTCTGTTTCTAAATTTTTGATCATGAACCTAAGAAAACATGAAAAACAAAAATAAAATTAGATAAATAAACATTGGGTTGCCTCCCAACAAGCGCTTCTTTAATATCAATAGCTTGACAGTGGGCTCTCATGGAGCCTCACAGATGTGCAGAGCTTTGTTGAGACCTCCCAACACCAAACTTAGAGTTTGGATATGGGGGTTTGACACCAAACTTAGAGTTTGGTTGTGGCCTCCCAACACCAAACTTAGAGTTTGACTGTGGGAGCTTTGGTTGACTCTGCTTTGAGAGAAGCTTTTTCTGCTTCCTCTCCATGGATGCAGAGAGAGATCCTTGAGTTGTACACACAAGGTTGTCCTTATTTAATTGAAGGATCAATTCTCCTCTGTCTACATCAATCACAGCTCTTGCTATGGCTAGGAAAGGTCTTCCTAGGATGATGGATTCATCCTCTTCCTTTCCAGTATCCAGGACTATGAAATCAGTAGGGATGTAAAGGCCTTCAACCTTCACTAACACGTCCTCTACTTGTCCATAAGCCTGTTTTCTTGAATTGTCTGCCATCTCTAGTGAGATTTTAGCAGCTTGCACCCCAAAGATTCCTAGTTTGTCTATTACAGAGAGGGGCATGAGGTTTATTCCTGAACCAAGGTCACACAGAGCCTTAAAGATCATGGTGCCTATGGTACAAGGTATTAAGAACTTTCCAGGATCCTGTTTCTTCTGAGGCAGTGTCAGTTGATCCAGATCACTTAGTTCATTGGTGAACAAGGGTGGTTCATCTTCCCAAGTTTCAATACCAAATAATTTGGCATTTAGCTTCATGATTGCACCAAGGAACTTGGCAGCTTGCTCTTCAGTGACATCCTCATTCTCTTCAGAAGAGGAATACTCATCAGAGCTCATGAAGGGTATAAGGAGGTTCAATGGAATCTCTATGGTCTCTAGATGAGCCTCAGATTCCTTTGGTTCCTCAGAGGGAAACTCCTTATTGATCACTGGACGTCCCAGGAGGTCTTCCTCACTGGGATTCACGTCCTCCTCTCCCTCTTTGGGTTCGGCCATTTTGGTAATATCAATGGCCTTGCACTCTCTCTTTGAATTTTCTTCTGTATTGCTTGGGAGAGTACTGGGAGGGATTTCAGTGATCCTTTTACTCAGCTGGCCCACTTGTGCTTCCAAATTTCTAATGGAAGACCTTGTTTCATTCATGAAACTTACAGTGGCCTTGGATAGATCAGAGACTAAGTTTGCTAAATTAGAGGTACTTTGTTCAGAGTTCTCTGTCTGTTGCTGAGTGGATGATGGAAAAGGCTTGCTACTGCTAAACCTGTTTCTTCCACCATTATTAAAGCCTTGTTGAGGCCTTTGATCCTTCCATGAGAGATTTGGATGATTTCTCCATGATGGATTATAGGTGTTTCCATAAGGTTCACCTACGTAATTTACCTCTGCTATTGCAGGGTTCTCAGGATCATAAGCTTCTTCTTCAGAAGATGCCTCTTGAGTACTGTTGGATGCAGCTTGCATTCCATTCAGACTCTGGGAAATCATATTGACTTACTGAGTCAATATTTTGTTCTGAGCCAATATGGCATTCAGAGTATCAATTTCAAGAACTCCCTTCTTCATAGGCATCCCATTACTCACAGGATTCCTCTCAGAAGTGTACATGAACTGGTTATTAGCAACCATGTCAATGAGTTCTTGAGCTTCTGCAGGCGTTTTCTTTAGGTGAATGGATCCACCTGCAGAAGTATCCAATGACATCTTTGATAGCTCAGATAAACCATCATAGAATACATCCAGGATGGTCCATTCTGAAAGCATATCAGAAGGACACTTTTTGGTCAGCTGCTTGTATCTTTCCCAAGCTTCATAGAGGGATTCACCTTCTTTCTGTCTGAAGGTTTGAACATCAGCTCTAAGCTTGCTCAGCTTTTGAGGAGGAAAGAACTTGGCTAAGAAAGCCGTGACCAGCTTATCCCAAGAGTTTAGGCTGTCTTTGGGTTGAGAGTCCAACCATATTCTAGCTCTGTCTCTTACAGCAAAAGGGAAAAGCATGAGCCTGTAGACTTCAGGATCTACTCTATTAGTCTTAACAGTATCACAGATCTGCAAGAATTTAGTTAAGAACTGAAAAGGATCTTCAGATGGAAGTCTATGAAACTTGCAGTTCTGCTGCATCAGAGAAACTAGCTGAGGTTTCAGCTCAAAATTGTTTGCTCCAATGGTAGGAATGGAAATGCTTCTTCCATGTAAATTGGAATTAGGTGCAGTAAAGTCACCAAGCATTCTCCTTGCGTTATTGTTGTTGGGTTCGGCTGCCATCTCCTTTACTTGTTCAAAATTTTCAATAAGGTTGTCTCTGGATTGATGTAATTTAGCTTCTCTTAGTTTTCTCTTCAAAGTCCTTTTAGGTTCTGGATCAGCTTCAACAAGAATGCCTTTTTCTTTGTCCCTGCTCATAAGAAAGAGAAGAGAAAAAGAAAAGAAGAGGAATCATCTATGTCACAGTAAAGAGGTTCCTTATTGTTAGTAGAAGAAGAAAAGGAATAGGGGTGAAGAAGAATGAAGAATCCAAACACAAAGGTAAGGATAGGAGCAGTGATGTGAGATGAAGAGAAGTGTTAGTAGATGAATAAATAATTAGGAGATGAGGGAGAAGAATTTTCGAAAATTATTTTGAAAAAGGGTTAGTGATTTTCGAAAATAGTTTTTGAAAAAGGTTAGTAGTTTTCGAAAATTAAAATAAAAAATTAAAATAATTAGTTAATTAAAAAGAAATTTTGAAAAAGGGGGAAGATATTTTCGAAAATTGGAGAGAGAGGGAGTTAGTTAGGTAGTTTTGAAAAAGATAAGAAACAAACAAAAAGTTAGTTAGTTAGTTGAAACAATTTTGAAAAGATAAGAAGATAAGAAGTTAGAAAAGATATTTTGAAATCAAATTTTTGAAAAAGATAAGATAAGAATATATTTTTGAAAAGATATGATTGAAATTAGTTTTGAAAAAGATTTGATTTTTAAAAATCACAATTAATGACTTGATTCACAAGAAATCACAAGATATGATTCTAGAACTCAAAGTTTGAATCTTTCTTAACAAGTAAGTAACAAACTTGAAGTTTTTGAATCAAAACATTAATTGCTATTGTTATTTTCGAAAATTTGATATAAAAATAAGAAAAAGATTTTTGAAAAATATTTTTAGAATTTTTGAAAATAACTAAGAAAAATGGAAAAGATTTGATTTTTGAAAAAGATTTTGAAAAAGATAAGATTTTTAAATTGAAAATTTGATTTGACTCATAAAAACAACTAGATTTTAAAATTTTTTGAAAAAGTCAAATCTAATTTTTGAAATTTTAAGAGAAAAAGGGAAAGATATTTTTTTTATTTTTGAATTTTTATGATGAGAGAGAAAAACAAGAAAAATGATGCAATGCATGAAAGTTATGGATCAAAACAATGAATGCATGCAAGAATGCTATGAATGTCAAGATGAACACCAAGAACACTATGAAGATCATGATGAACATCAAGAACACATTTTTGAAAAATTTTTAATGCAAAGAAAACATGCAAGACACTAAACTTAGAATTCTTTAATGCTTAGACATAAAGAATTCAGGAATGCATATGAAAAACAAGAAAAGACACAAAACATGCAAATGCAAAGATCAAACAAGAAGACTTACCAAGAACAACTTGAAAATCATGAAGAACATTATGAATGCATGAATTTTGTGTATTTTCTTTTAAATTTTTTTCGAAAATCATTTGAAAAAGAAAAATAAGGATTCCAAAATTTTTAATATGAATTCCAGGAATCTTATGCTCTTTAGTCTAAAGCTCCAATCAAAGGGTCAGGCATGGCTTAATAGCCAGCCAAGCTTTAGTAAAAATATGAGTGTAATTCATTCAATTTTAAGCCAAAATCTCTGTCCAAAAGAATTTAGACATGGTTTTATAGCCAGCATGCTTCAACATGCTTCATGAAACTCTAGAATTCATTCTTAAAAATTCTGAAGAAAAATATATTTTTGAAAACATTTTTGTTTTAAAAAGTTTTTTTTTTTCGAAAACAAAGGAGAAATTTTTTTGAAAGATTTTTGAAAAATTTTTGAAAACTTTTTGAAAATAAGAAGGAAATTACTCAATCTAAGCAACAAGATGAACCGTTAGTTGTCCAAACTCGAACAATCTCCGGCAACGACACCAAAACCTTGGTATGCGAAATTGTTACTCAGGTTGTGAATTATTACATATCTTCACAACTTCGCATAACTAACCAGCAAGTGCACTGGGTCGTCCAAGTAATACCTTACGTGAGTAAGGGTCGAATCCCACGGAGATTGTTGGTATGAAGCAAGCTATGGTCACCTTGTAAATCTCAGTCAGGCGGATATAAAATAGTTATGTAGTTTTCGAAATTTAGTAATAAAAGAAGGATAGAAATACTTATGTAAATCATTGGTGAGAATTCAGATAAGCATATGGAGATGCATTCGTTCCTCTAAACCTCCGCTTTCCTGCTGTCTTCATCCAATCCGTCTTACCCCTTTCTATGGCTGGCTTTATGTAAGGATGTCACCAGTGCCAATGGCTACTTTCAATCCTCTCGGGAAAATGGTCCAAATGCTCTGTCACAGCACGGCTAATCGTCTGGAGGCATCACCCTTGTCGTTGGTTGCATCCTATTGCTCTCTGTGAGAATGGTCCGATGCGCTGTCACTGCATGGCTAATCATCTTGGAGGTTCTCGATCATACTGGAATAGGATTTAATATCCTTTTGCGTCTGTCACTACGCCCAGCACTCGTGAGTTTGGAGTTCGTCACAGTCATTCAATCCCAGAGTCCTACTCGGAATACCACGGACAAGGTTTAGACTTTTCCGGACTCTCATGAATGCCGCCATCAATCTAGCTTATACCACGAAGATTCTGATTAAGAGATCTAAGAGATACTCATTCAATCTAATGTAGAACGGAAGTGGTTGTCAGGCACGCATTCATAGGGAATGATGATGATTGTCACGTTCATCACATTCAGGTTGAAGTGCGAATGAATATCTTAGAAGCGAAATAAGATGAATTGAATAGAAAACAATAGTACTTTGCATTAATCTTTGAGGAACAGCAGAGCTCCACACCTTAATCTATGGAGTGCAGAAACTCTACCATTGAAAATACATAAGTAATAAAGGAGTTCATTGGTCTCGGCCCCAGAGGGGAACCAGAGTAACCAAGACTATGAATACAATGATAAAAAGTTCTATTTATAATAAACTAGTCACTAGGGTTTACAGAAGTAAGTAATTGATGCATAAATCCACTTCCGGGGCCCACTTGGTGTGTGCTTGGGCTGAGCATGAATGTTACACATGCAGAGGTCATTCTTGGAGTTGAATGCCAGCTTTTGTGCCGTTTTGGGCGTTGAACTCCACTTTGCAACTTGTTTCTGGCGCTGGACGCCAGAATTGGGCAGAGAGCTGGCGTTGAACGCCAGTTTGTGTGGTCTAAACTTGAGCAAAGTATGGACTATTATATATCTGTAAAGCCCTGGATGTCTACTTTCCAACGCAATTGGAAGCACGCCATTTTGAGTTCTGTAGCTCCAGAAAATCCATTTTGAGTGCAGGGAGGTCAGAATCCAACAGCATCAGCAGTCCTTCTTCAACCTCTGAATCTGATTTTTGCTCAAGTCCCTCAATTTCAGCCAGAAAATACCTGAAATCACAGAAAAACACACAAACTCATAGTAAAGTCCAGAAATGTGAATTTAACATAAAAACCAATGAAAGCATCCCTAAAAGTAACTATATTCTACTAAAAACATACTAAAAACAATGCCAAAAAGCGTATAAATTATCCGCTCATCACGTATGCACAGGAAGAAAAGATGGCAAGGGGCACACGCACAAGACATGCGAGAGCTGTGAACAAAGTGGGTGTTAAGGGGTGTGCGTACGCTCAGATCTGCACGTACGCACAGGTGACGAAAAACAGGGGAAGTGTGCTCGGGCACGATGTTATGCGTACGCACAGGACTCTGTTCCTACAACAAAATTATGCCTCTAAGGCACCAATCATGACATCCAAATCAGGTTTTCAAGCCCCAAAATGTCATAAAACTCCAAAAACATATTATTCCACTAAAATTACCTAACAAACATTAAAATGCAACTAACTAACCAAGCAACATATCCAATTATTCAAGAAATAAAAGCTAAAAGAGAAAAAGTTGGAAGGATATTACCATGGTGGAGTATCTCCCACCTAGCACTTTGGTTTAAAGTCCTCAAGTTTGACTTTTGGTTGAAGCTCACATCAAGGAGGCTTGTGCTTCCATCCATCTTTGAGTTGCCAACCATGCTTGCTCTTCCAAAATCCTCCGGGATCCCAAATGAAGTACATTAAGCTCTCAAGCAATCTCAAGCAAGAAATTGGGATCCAAAATTGTTGGTTGTAGAGTTGTACGCCCGGATCCTACACTTTGGTTTCTCTATCATTCTCTTGTTGACAATTATTTATGTCCTTGGATGAATAACCTCTTGAATCACCTTTGATGTACCCAAATAAACCTTGGAATCCTCCTAATTGAGCCTAGCACCATTTATACCTTGAATCCCTTTGGCAACCAACGTCGAATCCTTCACTACTTAACGCTCCAAGAAGCACCCTAAGTTGATAATCCATTTCCAAGAGAGCAAATTGATATGGGCCTATGACACTCAACAAGGATATTGTTACCCACTCAATTTGTCCTTGGGGTGGAGTTATCCTATTAAGCTCTTGAAGAATTGCTTCCACTTCTTGGGTGTCTACCTCTACCTCACCACTATTTTCTAGCTCTTCCCTATCTTTCTCAAACTCCAAGGGGAAAGCTTCCTCAAATCATTGAGGGGGTTGACCAAGGTGGACAAAAATTCATTAATGATGGAATCCACTCCTTGATCAAATTCCCTCAGTTTTCTATTTAGCTCTTCCAGTTCACTAGTTCTTCCTCCTCTTTTTGCAATTCCTGTCCTAGCTCTTCTTCTTTCCCTTGAGGCTCCATGTTCTCCTCCTCTCTACACTCCTTCGTTGCTACTCCGCATTCCTCAAGGGGAATGTCTTGATTGCTTGAGCGTAGTAGGGTCAAGCGGTTCACCGCTTCGACTACGGTGGCTATGAACTCCCCTTGCCTCCTTCGAAACCCTTCTTGCTCTTGGAAAAATGCTTGAAGGTTTTGTTGTTCTTAGGGCAAGGGTTGGAAAACTTCACATTTAGGTGGAAGAGAAGGTTCAAAGGTTGGGAGAAAGGTTGTGTAGTTGGAAGGTGTGTCATGTGGGTGGGGATATTGAAGTGGTGTATAAGGGGGTGATGGTTCATATGATTGGTAACAAACTGTATAGACATTTTGATTCCATGGAGGTGTATGGTGTGGTGCTTGAAGGTTTGGTGGTTGAGGGTTGTGTATGGGGTATCTTTCATATCCTTGGGTTTGATATTCTCATAGGGGAGAGTTTGGGGGAGGATTTTGCTCGTTGTAGTATGGGAAAGATTGCTCCTCCCTCCATCGATTTTCCCACTCCATTATGCAATCCCAATTTGAATTCGTCATACCCTGCAAAATACTCACAACCAAGCTCCAAGCAACAAGGGTGATAGCTCATAGAGAAAGTAGAAAATAAAAATAAAAGACATTAATAAACAATAAAAACAAACACCTAAATATTAGCAAAAACAACCAAATAAGCAAAAAGTAGGATATTTACAATATCAACGTGTTTACAACAACCAAAAACTAGCACTCAATTGCATCCCCGGCAACGGCGCCAAAAACATGATGTAGAAGATCACGATGGTTCGGAAGTTTAGCAACAAAATTTCTTCTTTGGTAGCATAGTCCAAACTAACAAATAACCCTCTCAATCAAAGTTTAATTTTCAAAATACAAATATAACCAAGAGTTATGAAACCTAGGAACTAAAATCCCAAGCCAAGGTGTGAAAATCTACTCCAAATCCATAATTGGCATTTTCACAAACACCTTGTGGGCATAAAAACAAAACATGTAAAATTGCAAAAGATAATGAAAACTATAACCAAAATATTCACAATATCAACAATTACCATTCAATCAAACATAAAGGAAGCATAAAACATTAAATTCTTAAATCAAAAGTTCAAGATACTAAAATTGCATATATAAATAAAGTAACTTGAACCATGAGAACATAAAAGCAAAGGTAGTGAAATTAAAGAGGAAATTGAAAGTACTTACAAAAGAGTTTATCAACATCCAAGATTAAAGCTTGCTATAAAATGCTACAGTGAAAACTACATAAACCCTAGGAGAGAATTCTCTACTCTACACTACTCCTACTCCTAATTAACTATGCTAAAAATTAAAAGGAGGCCTCTTACTCTAATACTCACTAATGGCTTCAATTCCCCTTGATATAGCACTTCCTATTCAGCACCAAGCCTTCCAAAACTGGGCCAAAGGCTACCAAAATTGTGAATCACGTGTTTCATTAATGGAACCACGTGGAGGGACCTGTGCGTATGCACAGATGTGTGCATATGCACACTTCTCTGAATTCTCACTTGTGCGTACGCACAGAGGGTTGCGTACGCACACTTGCTGGTTTGGCTCCTGTGCGTACGCACATGTGGTTGTGCGCACGCCTACGTAAGGGTGTGCTTCTCCTTTGTTTTCTTCATGTATTCTTCCTTGTACATGCTTTCTTCCACTTTTGCCTAGCAAATCTTGCCTCTAGGGCCTTAAATCACTCAACAAACAAGTCATAGCATCGAATGGCATAAAAGTGGAATTAAAATCACTAATTTAAGCAGAAAAATGCAAGTTTTCATATTTATGTTCAATCTAGGGAGAAATCACGAAAGTATGCTATTTTTGTGCTTAAGTGTAGGTTTATGTGATGAAATTCACTCAAATCAAGTCAAAATATATCAGCAAATATGGACTCATCACGCTTTGAGTAGGATCATTAAGTAGAATGGACTGTACGAGCTTCACCCTTAATCAGAATGGATCCACACTAACCCTGGGGTTCAGATCTGGAGGCGTATTGACGACCTCTCAATAAAGGCGTCAATCACATACAGCCTGCCATGAAAGACATCATTCACAAGCAAAGAAAATAGTACTACCAGAGTTAATTCAGAAAGACAAAGCAACTCCAATCATTAACCATATTCCTATTACTGATTGCGCTTGTCTCAATCCAACTAATTTCATTCCAATTCACAAATACAAATTATGAATAGTTTCCTTTAATCAAAACAACCTTCTGATTTGCCTGACTAAGACCTGCAAGATAACCATAGCTTGCTTCAACCCACAATCCTTGTGGGATTGACCTTGACTTGCTCAGGTATTACTTGGACGACCTAGTGCACTTGCTGGTACAGCTGTACAAAAGTGTGGGGATTCGTGCACCACTGGCTGAGACACACTTACCAAATCACCAAGATTCCATAAAGTTCAACATTAAAATCAAACAAAATCAATCAAATTCTGACAACAATTAGTTCAAACATCAACTTCACTTGTTAAATACAAGTTAATCAGTGAGAATTTACGGTAACCCTACCTCCATACAAAATCAAAATACTGAAAGCTCTATAGAAGCATTCTGACCGTGTTGCTGAAGAAGAAAATGTCAGAAATTGTCTGTGCCTCCTAGAAATCTGATTGGCCGAAATCAAGGGAAAGGGGAGCTTTGTCACCGTCAATTTCTACCGAACAACAGTGACACCAACACATAGAGGAGGAAGATACGAACACTTTAATCGGATTATATTTTTTATTGGAGTTACAGATCCCAAGAAATTGAAGCCGAAAGATTAAAAGGAGTCACAGTTCTCTCTCTTTCTCTCTCGATCACTTCCTTCTTTCTTTCTCACCGTGCATGCAATGAATCCTAATTAAGCTAGATGATGATGATTAATATAATGGGAATGATTAAGTGTCATGCTTAATATGATTCACGGTTATATATATGTACAAATGTATACATATAAGACAGCTTCTTTTATTTCTTTGGCTTTGGTTCTTTCTTTCTTTTTTTTCCCAAATGTATGAATAAATAAAGTGAAGGTGGTGATGATTTTCATTATTGAATATGGCGAGGTGTTAAGTTTCGGTGTAACCGAGTCGGCGGTTCAAGTTATAAATATCTCAAATGGATATTTATTAAAACTGAATATATTAAAACACAAGTAATAATATATATAGGGTTAAATATATATGAGTTACTAATATAAATGACATTAGTAACTTGAGGATGAAAGATATTTGATGAAGCATTAGCCAAGCTAAGTTAATCGAAGAGTTACTGTCCGCATACTAATGCCTCAAAAACCGTTGAAAAAGTTAAAAGCTGCAGAATTCAGAATTTGTCCCAAACTTCAAACGCGCATAACTTTCTAATTTTAAAATATTTTTCATCCTTTCCTAAACGTCTTAAATCTCTTGGACCCAACTTTCATTTAAATCAAATTTCATCAAAATTGAGGGTCCGGTGCACAACTTTCTCTAGTTTTCCAAACATGAATCCAAACTAATTTCTAATACACTTTAACCGATACCAAAACCTACCATTCAATATCAATACTCATATACATATGATCAATTACTTTCTACTACTTCCTCAACCATTTCACACCTAATATATTCAATTTTCCATCTTCTTCAGTCATGCATTAACAAATCCAATAATTTTATTCTAAAAACACAATTTCCCACTAATTGCCATATTCATAATCCTTATCAATCATCATCACATTATAATCATCATAATCATATTCCAACATACACAAGTCGTTCAACCTTCATCACAATTCATATGTCACACACACAATTCAATAAACCATTTATTTAATTCAATCCTATCTTATGGTATACTAGCCTAAGTTTTATGAAACATTGCATATTAACTAAAGAAAACCAAGACCATACTTCAGCCGATTTCTATACAACTCAAAACACCAAATGACCTCTAATCAAGTTCAACCAAGCTCCAGCCACCAAAGTTCAATCCAATAGCCAAAACCAACTCCAATAATCACAAATTTCAAACAAATATCATGCAATATACCAAAATCAATCCTAGAATCCACAAAATAAATAATCCACAAGGGTTTTGAAGTGCCTTACCTAACTCGATGGTATTAGGAGCAAAATCCAACAATAATCTAACACTAGATCACCCCTAAATAATCAAAAACAAAAAATCTACTCAACAACCAAATCCAAAATTGTGAAATCTGTTAGGGCAGAGAACTGGACGAAAATTGAGAGTCTCTTACCACTTTGTTTTGCTAGAAATGACAAAATAGTAGACAAATTTAGGAAAATGCTTAGAATTGAAACACGGGCGCTAATTTTAAAGGTTTGGCCTAAAATTAGGCCAAACGTGCCAAAAATGCTAACGGGTTGAGAGTGAAAGGGGAGAGAAGAGTTACTATTCACTTCCTCACTCTTATGATCATAACTCGAGATACAATGCTCCGATTCGCAAAGGTTTGCGGCCACGCGAAGCTCTCACCGAGCACGTTATTTTCATGTAACCAAAGTGGTAAGATTTTTGAAAATCCCTGCCCAGTTCTTAGCCCTTGTGAATTTTGAATTTAAGGTTTTGGTTTTGAGCGAATTTTTGTGTTTTGGTTGTTTAGGTGCCAACCAATAATGACGAATCATTGGATTTTATCCCTCAATTTCTGTGATTAAGGTAAGAAAACCCAAATCACTTGTGGTTTTATGTATATATGGAACCCTGGGTTTGATTTGTAGAATTTTGTGTAATTGCTAGCTTGTATTGGTGTTATGTGGAGTATATTGGTGACTTGATTGCATGAAAGTGGACTTGGTGGCTGGACTTGTTGATCTTGGTTGAGAATTCAGTGTTTTACGCATATTAAAAATCGGCCAAGGTATGGTTTCAGTTTTCTCTATGTAATATGTAATGTTTATGGACACTTAGGCTAGTAGACCTTAGGATAGGATTGAATTGGTTGTTGATAATTGTTGATGTATGATTATTGTGATTATTGTGATTATTTTAATGAATGATGATGTTGATTTATGATGTGGGGTTGAACAATGATGATTATGAGGATTGATAATGAATTATGAGGCTTGTTGATGTTGATAAATGTTTAGGATGGTGAAATGATATTTTGGGATATTAATTACTGAAATTTGAGTTTTATAAGTCGAATTTGGTGTATGAATGGATGATATTACATGTTTCTAAGTTATGGAATAATGAGAAGGTATATGAATATAATTTAGGTACATTGGGACTGTTTTGGATGTGGAATAATTGATATGAATTGGGAGCTTTGGTAAATTTGAGGTATAAAAGGTTTTTGGTAAAAATAAATTTTTGGCTAACTTCGGCGGATCATATCTTGAGCTTTGGTTTCTGAAATTGATTGAATTTTATATCAAATTAAAGATAATTTAAGGAGATTTAAAATGGTATAGATTTTGTGGAAATCGAAGTTTCGTAGAAAACGATATGAACATTGGAAATTTGGGTAAAAAATATGAAATCTGTGATGTTGCAAAAAATTTGAAGTTTTGGATTGTGTGCCCACGTACGCACGAGGGGTGTGCACGTACACCATGTGAAAGTTGTAAGTTGTGCGTACACACAACATCATGCATACACACAATCTGGGAAGAGCCTTCTGTTGAGTGCGTACGCACACCATTATGCCTACGCATAAGTTGAGAAAACTCTTCTGGTGCGTGCATACACACAACCCTATGCATACGCGCAAGCCCTCTTTCTCAATGAAAACCTTTTCTTAACAGTATTACCTTCTCTGCAAGCTTGTAAACTTCTATAACACTGGTCTAAGACCTCTTAGCTTGTTTTTAGGATTTGAAACCTAAAAGAATACAATAAATTAGTTAGCTAGTTATTTTCTGGTAATGAGTTTAGAAGACGGAGATTTAGGTTTTTGAAGTACTGGGGATGAACTAGCTGGATATCTGTGATGGAGTACTATATTTGTAATGGCCTAGTTATAAACCACTATTTCATGATTTATCTTATACTCAATTGAGTGGTTTTTACCAACTCTTTACCCACTTATTCATACTAATCGCATGTTTTACGTTTTCCTTCCTGATTTTGTGCTATGATTGAAAACATGCTTCTTTGGTCTTAAATTTGCTATGTTTAATTCTCTCTTATTACCATTTGATACTGTGATATGTGTGTTAAGTGTTTTCAGAGATTACAAGGCAGGAATGGATTGGAGGATGGAAAGGAAGCATGCAAAAGTGGAAGGAATACAAGAACTTGAAGGAACTGCAAAGTTGTCAGCCTGACCCTCTCGCACTAAAACGATCATAACTTGAGCTACAGAGGTCCAAATGATGCAGTTCTAGTTGGGTTAGAAAGCTAACGTCCGGGGTTTCGATTTGATATATAATTTGCTATAGTGGCCGTACAGCTAGGTGACGCGAACGCGTGCTCCACTCGGACGCATCGCAGTGACGAAAATCAGTGTGGCAGATTTCGCCCCCAGCGATTTCTGGACTGTTTCTGGCCCAGTTTTTGGCCCAGAAAACACAGATTAGAGGCTATAAAGTGAGGGAATCCATTCATTCATAAATC
The DNA here is from genome assembly GCF_003086295.3 of Arachis hypogaea. Classification (NCBI taxonomy): domain Eukaryota; kingdom Viridiplantae; phylum Streptophyta; class Magnoliopsida; order Fabales; family Fabaceae; genus Arachis; species Arachis hypogaea. Next base: position 81,443,625 of record NC_092052.1, read on the forward strand.
ATACTTTCATATTTCACAATATTAGGATTTAGATGTAGTTTTAGAGAAAGAGAGAGGCTCTCTCCTCTCTCTTAGAATTTAGGATTTAGATTTTTAGAATTAGGATTCCTTTCAGTTTATGGTTATTTCTTCAATCACAGGTTTAATATTCCTTTAAATTACTTTCCAGTTTTATTTATTCTATTACTTTAATTGTTATTTATCTCTTCAATTTGGCTTATGAACCTTTCCATGTTAGGACTTGAATTTATGTTTAAATGCAAATTGAGGTATTTTAGATTTAAGATTTCTTTCTTTTATTTATGTTACTGTTGCTTTCCATCTGAAGGCATTTTTATTCAAGTAGATTTATTTTTCCTTTTGGCTTTGGTTAAGTAATTTATAACACTTGAGTTATCAAACTCAGCTGTTGTTTGAACATTGGAATTTGCTGATTGATTTGTATTCCAATAACTCTAGTCTTTTCTTAGGAATTGACTAGGACCTGAGGAATCAAATTGATTCATCCACTTAACTTACCTTCATAGTTAGAGGTTAATTAAAGTGGGAGCAGAATCCAATTCTCATCACACCTGATAAGGATAACTAGGATAGGACTTCAATTTCTCATACCTTGCCAAGAGATTTTATTAATTATTAATTTATTTTTCTTGTTATTTATATTACTTGTTCCCTATTCCAAAAACCCGAAAATATACTGTTTTACATAACCAATAATAAATCATACCTCCCTGCAATTCCTTAAGAAGACGACCCGAGATTTAAATACTTCGGTTCTAAATTTATTTGGGTTTTGTTACTTGTGACAACCAAACTTTTGTAAGAAAGGAATTCTTGTCGGTCTAGAAGCTATACTTACAACGCGAATTTATTGTGAAAACTCTAGATTGCGCGAGAGTTTCGTTCTTCAAAATGGCGCCATTGCCGGGGAATTGCAAACGTGTGCCTTATTATTGGTTATTGTAAATATTTACTTTTAAATTGATTTTTTCGAAAATTACAAAAAAAAAATTCAGATTTTTATTTTAAAATTTTTTATCTTATGTTATTTTAGTTTTAAATTTCAAAATTCAAATCTTTTTCAAAAATCATATCTTTTTCAAAATCTTATCTTATCTTATTTCAAATTCAAATTTCAAATTTCAATTAAATTCCAAAATTCAAAATTCAAAATTTGAATTTAAAATTTTAAAAATCAAACCTTTTCAAAATTTAAATCTTTTTCAAATCATATCTTATATTGTTGACTTTTTTAAAATTCAAATTTCAAATTTCAAATTCTAAATTTCAAATTTCAAATTTCAAATTTCAAATTTTAAAATTTAAAATTCAAAATTTAATTTTCAAATTCAAAAATTTAAATTTCAAAACCTTTTAATTTAAAACTTATCTTCTGTTACCTAACTTATCTTACCTTTTCTAATCTTAAAATCAAATCTTTTTCAAACCTTTTATCTTATTTATTTTATTTTCCTTTGCTTGTTTATTTATTTTTGTTTTTAATTTTTATTAGTTACTATGAGTTCTCACCCCCGTCGCTTTGAGTTTGGTACTAATAATGTTGAAAGGAATGGAAGCTATAACAGGAACATGCATCAAGGTCAAAACAATCAGAGATGGATGGAGCCACGAGGATCTGATCAACCCTTTAGGTAGCAACACCTTCCAACGTACCATGGACGATGACCATTCAACAATGCATGTCGAGACAATAGTTATGGTGGACCCTTTCGTGATAAGCATCACCCACCAAATTACTATAGTCAGAAACCATTCCGAGGTGTATACCAAGATGATAGATATGGTGGAACCCCTTGTAATTACCAACAAGCCCCGCCATATGCCTATGAACCACCTCCTCAACGCAGCTTTGAACAACCACACTCACAAGCCAACTACCACCATTCACCTCTATATGACCCTAACCCTTATCCATCCTAATTCCAACCCAATTACTCCCAAGAACCACCACCTCCCTATGCACCATGTCCATATCCATCACCCCAAGAAACAACGGAGCAACTCAAGGAAACATTTGAAAAATTTCATGCCACACTTCACCAATTGAATCAAGCGATAAATCGACTGCCTTCCCGATGTTCTAACACTCAAGGAACCCCCATGGCTTCATATGGAGAATCTAACAAAGAACGCAGCATGAAGGAGATACTAGAAACCCCACTGGACAGTAAGGAGCATGACTTTGTACTGGAACAAGTGGAGGAAGCTAAAATTATCAAAGAAGAAGAATTGGTTGAAGACTTAGGAGATGCTGAACCTCCATGGGAAAGTCAAGTTATAGAGCCTCCCTCAAAGACATTTGAAATTGATGTTGAGGAGGGTGTACAACCTCCAATGCATATCATGGTTGAAGACTTTGAAGGGGATGATCAAGAAATGGATTCAATCATTAATGAATTCTTATCTACATTTGAATCCTCTCCCATTGGACTAGATATGGAGATCAAAGAAGAAGAAGCACAACCTCTCATGCCCTTGGTGAACGATGAAGAAGAGATTGAATTGGAAGAAAGCTATCAAGAGGAAGAGGTTGATATTGAAGAAGCTTACAAAGAGGTAGAAACTGTCAAAGAAGAGCACAAGGGAATTGTGCTGGAAATCACCTTGCCAAAGTTGTTGGAGACCTCTGATAAACCCATATTTTATGATATATTTTGTGCTTAATCTGAGTGATTTATTCAATCCTTCACCCACTTATTCATATTATTTACATGGTTTTACTTTCCCTCCCTTATTATGTGATGTATGTGAAAAACATGTTTCCTATGCTTTAAAATTAATTATTTTAATTACCTTTATTTCCATTCGATGCCGTGATTAGTGTGTTGAGTAGTTTCAGATCTTCTAAGGCAGGAATGACTTAAAGGATAGAAAGGAAACATATAAAAATGGAAGGAAAGCACAAAACGGAGTTTTTGGAGAAACTGGCATCCACGCGATCGCATGGGCGACGCGGACGCATGCCAAGCGCGAAGAAGCAGCGACGCGGCAGCATGACTGACGCGACCGCGCACCTTAAGTAGAACACATATGACGCGGTCGCATGACTGACGCGACCGTGTGGCAATGACAACTCCGAATGACGCGACCGCGTGACCCACGCGAACGCGTGACAGAGGCCACGCACCAGAAATTGCAGAAAATGCTCATAGCGAATTTTAAAGCCTTTTTTGGCCCAAATCCAAGTCCAGAAGGCATAGACCAGAGGTTATGAAGTGGGGGAATGCATTCATTCAAGGGGAGTCTCCACTTTAGTTAGTTTTCCATGAATTAGATTTAGTTTAGAGAGAGGTTCTCTCCTCTCTCTCCAATCTTTAGGATTAGGATTTAGAATTAGGATTTTATTCGCTTTCAGGATTATCTCTTTATCAGGTTCAATATTCCCTTTTAATTACTTTTGCAATTTAATTTATGAATTCTTCCATGTTACAGATTACTCTTTTGAATTAATGTTATTTGAGGTATTTCAGTTTAATATTGCTTTCTTCTATTTACATTATTGTTATTCCCATATGAAGACATTTTTATTCCAGTAAATTTAATTTTCTCCTTTTGGTCTTGGTTAAAAAATCAGTAACTCAGGAGTTATCAAACTCAAACATGATTGATAATTGTTATCTTGTTAGTTAAATTGAACTTCAATAATCCCAATCTTTTCTTAGGAAATAAATAGGATTCAAAGATCAGACCAATTAATCCCTTGACCTTTCTTTATCTTAGTAAAGGTTAACAAAGTGGAATTAAGATTCAATTCTCATCATCATTGATAGGGATAACTAGGATATGACCTCCAATTTCTCATACCTTGCCAAAAGTTTATTTACAGTCATTTATTTATTTTACTTGCCATTTAAATTACTTGTTCTTCATTTACTTTAATTGCTAATTAAACTATTCACTCCTCATTCTCAAAACCCCAATTTACAATCTCCATAACCAATAATAAGAACATACTTCCCTGCAGTTCCTTGAGAAGACGACCCGAGGTTTGAATACTTCGGTTATCAATTTATTTAGGGGTTTGTTACTTGTGACTACCAAAACGTTTGTATGAAAGGACTTTTGAAGGTTTAGAAACAATACTTGCAATGAGGATTTATCCGCAAATTTCTAGACCACGCAAAAGTTCCTCTCATCAACCTCTCCCCCAAAGCCATCACCATCCATCCCTTCATTCAAGTGGGTAAATCTCTCATCTCTAACCTTAATTAGCTCACTTGAATATGCTTTTCTTGAGACAGATGGTCAGTTTAGAGCTCTTTGTGGCTATAAGAGCAAGCGGGAGATGGTTAGTGGTAGGAATCGTCATGCAAGATTCAATATGGTGGAAAGATCAAAGTTTAAATGCAAAGGTTGGTGTAAAGCTCAACTGAATGGGTCTAGGAAGTTGGTTGGCCACTTTAGTGAGAATTCAGATTGCTTGCTACCCGGATGGAATCATGATGATCAACAAGAAGACGGGTGCAAAAGCAAGGTTTGGGACCCCGGAATTCAGTCTAGAAATCAACACTCTTGGGGCCTTGTCACTTGCTTTAACATGCTTGAAGGCTTTCTGCGCCTAGTTTAGGATTCCGGAGGCCATTGGAATCACAAACATTGGTGGAGATTCTTGGATGAGTTCAAGCACAAGCCACCATAACAAAGGACTCCCCAAATGTCCAACTTAAGGACTTTAACTAAAAGTTCTAGGTGGGAGACAACCCACCCTGGTATGATCGTTCCTTTTCAATTTTAATTTTATTTCGTATTGTTTGTTTTTGAGTTTTATTTTATTCTATTTTCATTAAACCTGGAATTATTCATAGCATCCACACTATCATTGCATTTTGCATCCTGTATAATAAAAAAAAAATGCACGCGACGCGTAAGCGTCACTGACGCGTCCGCATCACCAGTGCATTTTGAAGAGAAGAGAATTAGACAGAGAGTCACGCGAAAGCTTGGCTGCAGGCGTGCCTTAGGCACAAACATGACCACGCGACCGCGTCACTGACGCGTTTGCGTCGTTTGCGATATAGCCTCCCCACGCATCCGTGTCACCCACGCGAACGCGTGGCCCTGTGAAATCGACGTAAATGGGTGTATGGCACTAAGTTATGATGGAGTGGGGCTGAAACCATGCTAGAAGCACAAGCCCTACCACGCAAATGCGTTCCCCACGCGTCCGTATCATTTTTAAAAGAAAGGCCATTCACGCGTGCGCGTCACCCACGCGCACGCGTCACCCTGAATTTTCGCAAAATGGGTTTGAAACAGAGAGTTGCGCGAACGCATGGCTGCCCTCGCGCCATTTGTTTAAATCAAGTCACGCGATCGCGTGACCCACGCGTCCGCGCCACCTGAATAATATCGCACACCACGCGACCGCGTCACCCACGCCTCCGCGTCGCCTGCGTCGCACAACTTATCCAGATCAGCGCCAATTATCTTATCTTTTTATTTCTAATCCTAATTTTTTCTATGTTTTCTTCTTTCTTCTTTCTTTCTTTTCTTCTCCCCCTCTACTCTTCTATCCCTTTAATTTAATGCATTTATTTGTTCTTTTTTCTTCTCAATTTCATCTTTGCTTAATTCCTTTTGGTTTCTTTTTCAATTCTTTTTCATGCATTTTTATGTTGGTGTTGGAGTTTTATTTGGATAGTACCTTCTTTTATTTGCGCATGTGGCTATTCTGAGGAGAGATTTGACAATTCACATTTACTTATGGCTCTCATATACATTTGGATTACATTATTTTCATCCCTATTTTAACTTGCACACCTAGTGTTTGTGAAAAAGCTTTTATGGCATTTTGAATCTTATTTTATTTTACTCTCTCACTTGCATACCTCTTTTTCACAACACTTGTGCTCCACATGTATTTGAGATTATCATTCACAATTGTCATCATTACACATGCTCTTTAATTTGGCACATTTATTACTTAATGCTTGAGCTATGCTTCTCATGCCTATTATTTGCATGTTTTTACCCTCTTGCATGTAATTATTTTGAATTGCCCTTTTTGATCTTTATTGTTGTCTTCTCTACATGTTGTAGCTACCATGTAGTTGGGCTATCATCTTTCCTTTGGCATTCCTTATCGCTTGGAATTTCCTCCCTTCCGGTCTTAGTTTTCTATATTTCACACTCTTCCTTTTTCTTCTTCCTTAGGCATGGGTACCAAGAAAGGAAAAGAGAAGGCCACTGACAAGACACCGGCATGGAAAGGAACCAAGAGACCTCCAGCTAAGGCACCTCTATCTACAAGCGTCAGTTGTAGCAACCCGTCCACTTGTACATCTCAGCATGTACCGAGGACGGTGCAATCTCTAAGTGTGGGAAGGTCGATACCGACTTCCGTGGGTTAGTTATTTTTTTTTCAACACCAATATTTTATTTTCTTTGTTTGTTCATTGTTGTATTTGCATGTTTGATTGCATATTTATTTGATTTTGTACATATTTTACCACTTGGTTAAAGTAATAATTTCTTTTTCAAGAAACTTTTTATAACATTTCACTAATTTGAATTAAAAATTTTTTTGTTAAACTTGTTTGAAGAAATATTATACTAGAACATGGCTTACAGCTCGAACACACAAAACCAGTGAGACTTTGAGCCTATTTGAATTGGTTGCATTTTATCAACCAACATCTTATTTTTGGTGTGTGTTGTTCTCTCTAAAATTGTGATCTTTGTCTTGCTTAATTCTATATTTCCATGGTTTGATGTATGCATGCACTTATATGATTGAGGCCTTTGTTTCACTGAGCTTACATACCCATATGGCCTTGCCTTTCATTATCCCTTGCAAACCAATTTTGAGCCTATTTTACCCCTTTTATTCTTTACTACAGCACATCATTAACTCTAAGCGGAAAACAATAATGTCCTTAATTTGAATCCTTGGTTAGCTTAGACTAGTGAGAGTGCTTATGATTTAAGTGTGGGGAAATTTGGTTTGGAAACATTTGGTTTGAGAATTGAGTATGTTAGAATTTTCTGAAAATGTGAAAGAAATGTTTAGGACATATTCATGCATTCAATAAATTAATCATATGCATTGAGAAAAAAAAGGCATAAATATAAACGAAAAAAATAATAATAAAAAAAAGGAGAAAAAGAAAAGAAAAAGAGCAAATGACAAAAACGGGACAAAATGCCCCAAAGTAAATGGTGAAAGCAATGCATATGTACTGTACTTGAAATTAGAATGCATGAATATGTAGAAAACATGGTTAATGGATAGTTAAATATTGTATTATGATTACATGGATTGCCTAAAGTTAGATGGAAAGTTTAAGTTAATTAAGGATTCAAATTTTAGTCCACTTGGCCAAATACAATCCTACCTTGACCCTAACCCCATTACAACCCTCAAAAAGACCTCTTGATTTGTGTATTTGTGCATTAAATTTTTGTTGATTGTTAGATGAAGAGCAAGCCTTAGAAAGCAAGGTTAGTAGAGAATTGAGAGAATCGAAGCTTAAACACTTGAGCGATTAGAGTGCATACACTTCCAGTGAGGGTTCGGTGCTCAATTCCTCGTTTCCGGCTTTCATGAGCTATTTTCTTCTGCAAGTTCACTTGTACTTTATTTTGTGATTTGAATTAGTGAAATCCAGTTCATATTTGTTCTTAAAAGATTTTCTTACTTTTAACCAAGTAGGTAGAAACATTCTGCATGTAGTTGCATTCATATAGATATGTTGCATTTCATATATTCTACCATTCCTCTTCACTCCTTTATAGCTTCTCTTAAGCTTAGCATGAGGACATGCTAATATTTAAGTATGAAGAGGTTGATAAACCACTATTTCATGGTTTATCTTGTGCTCAATTGAGTGTTTTTTATCAACTCTTTACCCACTTATTCATCCTAATCGCATGTTTTACGTTTTTCTTCCTGATTTTGTGCTATGATTGAAAACATGCTTCTTTGGTCTTAAATTTGCTATGTTTAATTCTCTCTTATTACCATTTGATGCCGTGATATGTGTGTTAAGTGTTTTCAGATATTACAGGGCAGGAATGGCTTGGAGGATGGAAAGGAAGCATGCAAAAGTGGAAGGAATACAAGAAGTTGAAGGAACTGCAAAGCTGTTAGCCTGACCCTCTCGCACTAAAACGATCATAACTTGAGCTACAGAGGTCCAAATGATGCGGTTCCAGTTGCGTTAGAAATCTAACGTCTGGGGCTTCGATTTGATACATAATTTGTTATGGTGGCCGTACATATAGGCAACGCGAACGCATGCTCCACGCGGACACATCGCAGTGACAAAAATCAGCGTGGCAGATTTCGCCCATAGCAATTTCTGGGCTGTTTCTGGCCCAGTTTTTGGCCTAAAAAACACATATTAGAGGCTATAAAGTGGGGGAATCCATTCATTCATAAATCATACTTTCATAATTCACAATATTAGGATTTAGATATAGTTTTAGAGAAAGAGAGAGGCTCTCTCCTCTCTCTTAGGATTTAGGATTCAGATTTTTAGAATTAGGATTCCTTTCAGTTTATGGTTATTTCTTCAATCACAGGTTCAATATTCCTTTAAATTACTTTCCAGTTTTATTTATTCTATTACTTTAATTGTTATTTATCTCTTCAATTTGGCTTATGAACCTTTCCATGTTAGGACTTGAATTTATGTTTAAATGCAAATTGAGGTATTTCAGATTTAAGATTTCTTTCTTTTATTTATGTTACTACTGCTTTCCATCTGAAGGCATTTTTATTCAAGTAGATTTATTTCTCCTTTTGGCTTTGGTTAAGTAATTGATAACACTTGAGTTATCAAACTCAGCTGTTGTTTGAACATTGGAATTTGCTGATTGATTTGAATTCCAATAACTTTAGTCTTTTCTTAGGAATTGACTAGGACCTGAGGAATCAAATTGATTCATTCCCTTAACTTACCTTCATATTTAGAGGTTAATTAAAATGGGAGCAGAATCCAATTCTCATCACACCTGATAAGGATAACTAGGATAGGACTTCAATTTCTCATACCTTGCCAAGAGATTTTATTAATTATTAATTTATTTTTTTTGTTATTTAAATTACTTGTTCCCTATTCCAAAAACCCAAAAATATACTGTTTTACAAAACCAATAATAAATCATACCTCCCTGCAATTCCTTGAGAAGACGACCCGAGGTTTAAATACTTCGGTTATAAATTTATTTGGGTTTTGTTACTTGTGACAACCAAACTTTTGTAAGAAAGGAATTCTTGTCAGTCTAGAAGCTATACTTACAACACGAATTTATTGTGAAAATTCTAGATCGCGCGAGAGTTTCGTTCTTCACCTAGCCCCAAAGAAACAACGCTTTTTCGGGATCAAACAGAAATTTTATGGAATTTTTAGGAATTTTAGTGCATAGAAGCACCTCTGCTGCACAGGTGCTATGTCATCAAGCTGCTGAGTCAGCATCTTGACTGCACCAAACACCTCTCTTGATCTAAGCAGGCATGTCGCAAAAAAGTTGTGTTTTTGAGCCACTTCGGGTCCGAATTTCAAAATTCTGATTTCCATGGTTGGTCTCATTGTGATGAGCTGGTCCCGAATTTTGAAAAAAAATTATATTAATATAATATTTATATATTATTATTTTATTCAGAATATTACATTATTATTTCCTCTCCTGTGGTTAATGTTGATCTATGTTTAGTAAAATAATAAATAAACTAGAAATCTACCGCTAATGGATAATATCGGCATTATAAGATGAACTTAGCAATGCTAATGCTTCATCATATATCTTTTATTCTCATGATTATCTTGTTACTAGTGTCATTTATACTAGTAAAGCTCATGCTTATCCTTTACTAGTGTAATCTAACGTATCTAGTTTTAGCAATTATCTTCAGAATGATATTTTATTATTAAATTCTGATGAGTCATCACCTTATGATACATGGCTCTTCCAGGGCTAGCCACCACATGTTTCCTTTCTTGCTCTCCAAGAAAAGGTTTCTTAAGTGACAAGTAAGAAACACTTGTGTTTTAATACATATAGCTTTAGTAATTATCCTTTCTTAAGATATTTTTACACAAAAATATAGGATATTTCTTATCCTAACCCGACGGCCTCCCATGCATCATCATTACTATCATCATTACTTTCTAAACAAGCTAGAACACCATGAGAGAAATCAAGAAAAACTTCCATGGATGCCTAGGCTTCTTTCTCCGTTCTTTCTGAAACTAAAATCCCTATCAAAAATCTAATCTGACCAAAGTGTTCATCTCTTCCTCCTCTTCATTTCTATTTGTCAATTTTCATGGAGCAAATCACGGTATGATGGTTGCTCCTCCTCCTTGAAGTTTCGGTCATGGTAGAAAATCAAGCTAATCATGTTTTTTTCATGTTTTTTCTTAGGATCTCTTGTTCAATCACCATATGCTCTAAGAAAACGTGATTTCTAGCTGCCTTGAGGTGAGGAAAACCTTCTTTTCATCATCATGAAGCTTCATACTTCATGGTTCATATGGTTCTAAAGTTATTTTTGATGTTAAATCAGGCGTAAAAGTGCTTTTTGAAGCTTATTCTTTGTTCAATTCTTGGCAGCTACAAAGGAGGTAAGGTTTGATAATTTAATCAATAATTGGTTGTGTTCTTGAAGTGTGAAATCAGATATTGTTTCTTGAGGCTTGATTTTGAGTGTTTGTGTGATGATTTGATCATGAAATCTTGTTGTTTTAATGTTTGAAAATCAAGTTATTGAAGGTTGTGAAGTTGCTGTTGTATCAAATGTAAAATTGTTACAAAAAAAATTTTTGTAATAATAATTGGTGATTGTTACAAAAAAACTATGTTTTGTAACAACATTACAAGTTGTTACAAAATATTCAAATATTTTGTAACAATCTATTTTTTTTTTTTGTTACAAGTTGTTACTTAATAATTGGTGTGTTGTTACAAAATATTATAATATTTTGTAACAAAAAGTAAAGTAGTTACAAAAATTCAAAATATTTTGTAACAAAATATTTTTTTGTTTCAAAAACTCCAATTGTTTTGTAACAAAATATATTTTTTTTCAAAAACTCAAATTATTTTGTTACAAAAAATTAATTTGTCACAAAATTTAACATTGTTTGTAACAAGTTATTTTTGTGTCACAAAATATAAGTATATTTTATAAATCTTTTTTTTCAAAATGTTAAATACTTTAACAGTAAAAAAAAAATTATTTATATATTTTTTTAAAATAATTTTACTTTTTTAAAAAATTAAAAAAATTGTTTATATAATAATTTTAAAATATATTTTACATATTATTTTTTACATATTCATTAATTTTTAAAAATTGTAAATATTAATTTATATTCCTTTAGAAATTAGTATATAATTTTAATTAATAATCAGATTTTTAAAGTAACTAAAAATTAATTTGTGAAATTTAAAATTTTTTTATTAATTTATAAATATAAATAACAATAATTAAATATACCCAAAAAAAATTAAGATACTAAAAGCAAATCTGTAAAAAATTAAAGAGTAAAGCTGTAAAAAAAACCCTAAGTCCCCACCCCTCACTCTGAGCCTCACTCTCAACCTTCATCTAAGCGACGTCTACTCTGCGAAGCAAAATGCAGCTGCTGCCAGAAGAAGAAGCACCGGCGTAGCCCCCGGGAAATGTCTGCCTCATCTTTGTGGCCTCTGCAAGCATCGTCTCCTCCGCCGTCGAGTCATGTGCGGCGGTGTCGTGGTCCTCGTTAGTGTTCGTTCCGTCGCAAGCGCCGCGCCCTGTGGTCATCGTTGCGGAGGTCTTAGTGGTGGTGGTGGTCGTCGTTGTTCGTTGTCACTGTCAGCTCTACTTCTTTGCTGGAGTTCGCATCGTGCTCTGTCTCTGGTAGCCTAGTTTAGCCGTGCTTTGTTCGTCTGCTGCCGGTCTACTCCGATTACATTTCTGTTGAAGGTAAGTGCAATTTGTTTGAGTATTGTTAATTATATTGTTAGTGGATAGTCTTAGCTGAAATATTGAACCTTGATTCCGCTGATGTTGTGGTTGAAAATATTAGTGTTATTAGTTTTTGCTTTCTTTTCTAGTGATTTTGATTCTGTTTCTTTTTTAATATTTTTGTGTTTGTGAATTGACTAAAGTAGGTAACTACATTATCCTTATTAAGATAGAAATATTGATTAAATTTTATTATTAATTTTGTGTATTTTACATTGCATTGAATTAAGATAGTTTATGCTTCTCTGCTCATCCGGTGTTGTCCTTTGCCTCTGCTGGTCTGATTCAGTTGTCCTTCTTCTCCTGCTGGTCTGGTCTGGTCCAATTACGTCTCTGCTAAAGGTAAGTTCAGTTTATTTGAGATTTGTTAACTATGTTGTTAGTTGATAATCTTAGTTGAAATATTGAACCTTGATTCCGCTGATGTTGTGGTTGAAAATATTAGTGTTATATCTGGTTGAAAATATTAGTGTTATTAGTTTTTGTTTTCTTTTTTAGTGATTTTGATTCTGTTTCTTTTTTTTTTATACTTTGGTGTTTGTGAATTGGGTAAAGTAGGTAACTACATTATCCTTATTAAGATAGAAATATTGATTAAATTTTGTTATTAATTTTGTGTATTTTACATTGCATTGAATTAGGATAGTTTATACTTCTCTGCTCATCCGGCGTTGTCCTTTACCTCTGCTGGCCTGATTCGGCTGTCCTTCTTCTCCTGCTGGTCTAGTCTGGTCCGATTACGTCTCTGCTAGAGGTATCCTCAGTTTATTTGAGTATTGTTAACTATGTTGTTAGTTAATAATCTTAGCTGAAATATTGAACTTTGATTCTACTGATGTTGTGGTTGAAAATATTAGTGTTATACCTTGTTGATAATCTTATTTTAGCTTATTTGGAGAGTTGATATTTGATTCTAATTTTTGTTTTTGTGTTCTATTATTTTTATTCTAGTTTTTGCTTTCTTTTTAGTGATTTTGATTCTGTTTTTTTTTTTATATTTTTGTGTTTGTGAATTGAGTAAAGTAGGTAACTACATTATCCTTGTTAACATAGAAATACTGATTAAATTTTGTTATTAATTTTGTGTATTTTACATTGCATTGAATTAGCATAGTTTATGCTGCTCTGCTCATCCGGCGTTGTCCTTTGCCTCTGCTGGTCTGATTCGGTTGTCCTTCTTCTCCTGCTAGTCTGGTCTGGTCCAATTACTTCTCTACTGAAGGTAAGTGATGTTTATTTGAGTATTGTTAACTATATTGTTAGTTGATTATGTTAATGTTGTTGTGGTTGAAAATATTGGTGTAATATGGTTGATTATCTAATTTTTTGGTTATTTGGAGAGTTGATATTTTTATTCTATTTTTTGTTTATGGGTTTTATTATTTTGATTATATTTTTTGCACTTTTTTTGGTGATTTTGAAAGTGATAGCCGCTGTGATGTTATGTTATGTCATGCTGCTCTTTTTTTTCCCACTCTTTAAATCCTTTTATCCGTTCTCGTCTCCTGCAGAAATTAGTCCAATGGTCAATTACCAGAAATATTGGATTAATTTTGATAGGCGTATTCCTAAGTTTAGGAAGTGCCTCGATGAATTATTTTTGGATATTGCCTTCTCTCAACCCGGTGTGAAAAATCAAATACATTGTCCTTGTCCCAAATGCAACAATTTTTTGTTCAAATTTAGAAATAAAGTTCATCATCATGTGCACTAATGGGGGATAGTGACCTCTTATAAAACATGGGTGCATCATGGCGAGATTCTTCAAGATACATCCACTATAGATGTGTCTGATCTAAATAAAATTGAGTGTGAAAGGGAGAATGATTCTGCCACTTATGAGATGTTGTATAACATCTTTAGAGGAGAAACACTAGGGGAAACGCCGAGAGATTTTGCTACCAACGTAGATGACAATATAGAAGAAGAACCTCATGAGGGGGCAAAGAGGTTCCAGAGGCTAATGAGGGATTATGAGCAAAGCCTGTATTCGGACAGTGGGATATCAAGCTTATCTTTCATTGTCAAGTTTTTTCAAATGAAATGTCGTTATGGATAGAGCAACAATTCAGTTGATGCTTTGTTGCTCCTTCTAAAAAGCATATTTCCAAAGGAAAATTCTTGTCCAACTTCATTTTGTGATGCTCAAAAAGTGATTCAAGATTTAGGATTAGATTACGAGAAGATAGATGCTTGTGTGAATGATTGCATTTTGTTTCGGGGGAAAGCATATGCTGATCTTGATGAACGTCCAAAGTGTAAGCAATCTATATGGGTGAAGGGGAAGGGGAATGAAAAGGATGACCCTCGTAAGAAGGTTCCCTAGAAGATACTAAGATACTTTCCGTTAAAATCTAGGCTTCAAAGGATCTTTATGTGTGAAGAAACAGCGCTAGCAATAAGGTGGCATAAAGAGAAACGACTTGACGCTGGAGTCCTGAAACACCCAGCAGATTCAATGGTGTGGAATACATTTGATGAGGAGCACGATAGGTTTGCACGTGATGCTAGAAATATCAGGCTTGGAGTTGCTAGTGACGGATTCAATCCGTTCGGCAATATGAAAATTTCCTATAGTACTTGGCCAGTTGTTCTCATTCCATATAACTATATTCCATGCATGATTTTGAAACATTCAAATTAGATGTTATCTCTACTTATTCCAGGCCCTAAATTCCCTGGCAATTCTATTGATGTATACTTAGAACCGTTAATTAAAGAGTTGAAAGAATTGTGGGAAGATGGTGTTGAAATATTTGATGTGGTTCAGAAATGGAATTTTTAGTTGTCTGCTGTAGTTTTATGGACAATAAATGATTATCTAGCTTATGTCATGTTATCCGGTTGGAGCACTAAAGGTGCACTAGCATGTGCGTGTTGCCACAGAGAAACTAGTTTTAAAAGGCTGAAACATGGACACAAGCATTGTTATATGGGTCATTGCCGCTATTTGCCACATGATCATCCATGGCGAAGGAATAAGAGTTCTTTTGACAATACCAGGGAACTTGGCGAATCACCTCAGCCACTTTCTGGTTATGATGTCCTAGAAGAATTCAAGACTTTTGAACAAACGGAGTTTGGGAACATTACTAAAAAGAGAAAGAAGTCTGAGCATGACAAGGTGGCTGGAAATTGGAAAAAGAAAAGCATTTTCTTTGAGTTGCCTTATTGGAAGACATTATTATTATGTCATAATTTAGATGTAATGCATATAGAGAAGAACGTCTTCGATAATATACTGGGTACACTGTTAAATTTAGATCGAAAGACAAAGGACAATCTTAATGCACGACTTGATCTTCAATTTATGGGTATCAAGAGAGACCTTCATCCTCGTAGAGTGAGCAACAAGTTTGTGATGCCGATAGCCAAATATACGTTGTTAAAGACTAAGAAGGAGAGAGAATGAAAGGCAACTTCTTTGTTAGTTCTTGAAAGAACTCAAGATGCCTGATTCGTATTCATCAAATATTGGAAAGTGTGTGCACGTTGAAGATTACAAAATCTATGGCTTGAAGAGCCATGATTACCATGTCCTATTAGAACGGCTGTTACCACTTGCAATTTGTGAGCTTTTACCCAAAGAAGTTTGTGAACCGTTGATACATCTAAGTATTTTCTTTGGAGAGCTTTGTTCCAAGGAGTTGAAGGTGGACGTTCTAGACAAACTTGAACCCCAGATTTCAATAACACTTTGTAAATTGGAGACGGTTTTTCCTCCGGCATTTTTTGATGTGATGGTTCACCTAACCGTTCATCTTGCCCATGAAGCTAAGTTAGCCAGACTAGTTCAATATCGCTGGATGTACTCTGTTGAGAGGTTAGCCCTTTCGAATTGACAACAACTTAGAATCTGTCTTCACTACAAGAAAATGGAACATTTGTAACAAAAAATTTGTATCAAATTTAAAATTATTACAAAAAAAATATTTTGTAATAATAATATGTGATTGTTACAAAAGAATAATGTTTTGTAACAACCTGTTTTATTTTATTACAAATTATGTTAGTTTTTGTAACGAGATGGTGTTTTGTTACAAAATATTTTAATATTTTGTAACAAAAAAAAACAAGTTGCAAAAGTTCAAAATATTTTGTAACAAATTTTGTTTTTTGTTTCAAAAACTCCAATTGTTTTGTAACAAAAAAATAATTTGTCACAAAATTCAATATTATTTGTAACAAGTTAATTATTTGTCACAAAATATAAATATATTTTATAACAATTTCTTTTCAAAATGTTAAACACTTTAAGAGTAAAATAAATTGTGTATATATTTTTTTCAAAATAATTTTATTTTGTAATATCCTGCATTTTTTAAAATCTAAATATAAATAAATTTTGATTTTATTTTATTAAGTTTAAACTTTATAATTTTAGAAATTATTTTATTAGAAATAATTAAATAGATTCGGAGATAATTTTATTATAAATCAATTAAGATTCTTAAGTAATTTTATTATAATTGAATATTTTGCGTAATTTTAGAAATTGAAAAATAAGAAAGAATTATATAGTTTAATTTAAGTAACTTTTATCATGAAAAAGTTATAACTTATTATTAATTTAAACTTCTTATTTTATAAAATAATTTATTAAGAGTAATTAAATTAGTTTTATTAATATTTGGAGTTAAATTATTTAATATTCTTGTGAAAATTTTATAATTGGTTATTTGAAATTAAAATTCAATAATAGAAGTATTATACAATTTAATTCAAGAAATTTGTATTATGATTGTGTAAAATCCCGGATTTTAAAAAAGTTATTAATAAATTATTTATGATGTATTATATTTATTTAAGATGATATTTTTAGAGATTTTTATATAAAAGTTGAGTAAATTCTTATTTATTATTTAGAGTTTTTATAATTGAAAAATAGTGAATATTTTATATGTCTTAATTGTAAATATTCAGATTTTTAACCTTATTTTATAAATAAAGAAAAATTAATTTACTTATATCTAATATTTTTTTTAAATTAGCATTTGAGTGAAAATAAATTACAAATTGAATTTGGAAAGTATTTTTAGGATAGAAATTTTATATTTAATTTAATTTTTAATTATTATTTTATCTTTTTAATTATTTCATAAAATTACACTACTAACCCTACTTTTAAAAAAATACCTAAACTAACCCACACCCCCTAAACCCTAACACTACACTCATCTCTCTCACACTCACCCTCACCCACGGCACATACACAAAACTCACCCACACACACAAAGAACAGAAAGAAGAATAGGAAGAAAGGGAAAAGAAAAGAGAGTGCGGGTTGAGAGAGAAGAGGGGAGGGAGGAGCTCGCCGCCGCCATCACACACCACCGCCGCGCTGCCAAGGCTGTTGAGTTGTCGACGAAGAGGAGAGAGAGAGTCGAACGCAGGGACCTTTCTTTGTCGCCTCGCGGGCATGGGGGAAGCCATCGCTGCCAGCTTTGTCGGGTCTCTGACGCCGAACCCGTCCTTGCCGCCGCCACTGGAAGCACGAAGAGAGGAGAGAAGTCGTCGCCATCAAGCCAACTGCCACCAGCGTTGTTCATGTCTGCCGCAGTCACCGTCGGAAGCCGCCGTCAATTAGGGCAGGCAGAGGGGGAAATACGAACAACCAGGAAGAGGAGAAGAACATTGGTGGTGGTTTTCTTAGCCATCGCCGCCGAAGGAAGCTCTGCCATGGTTGTCTCCTCCATCACTACCACGATCACCGTTCCGATTCGCATTCTCAAAACCGTAACCCCTTTCACCCTTATTCTATTTTAAACTTTGTTTCTCTGCTATGTTCCTATTTTATTCATGGTAGCATATAAATCTAATTTAGTTCAGTCCCTTTGCTTCACCTGTTTCTCTACTACAATCATCTGGAATACTGGCGTTGATGCTATTACTAATCTGGATCCCCTGTTTTGCTGCAACCATGGTTATTACTGTGAGAGCCAACGCAGCTGCTGTCCTGATTATGTTAAAACGCAAGACTGCTGCTATCTCGATTAAATTTGTTGAGTGGTTAGTAGTGGTCTAGCCAGCTGTCTCGCCGTAATTTCGCCTCCGGTTTCTTTTAATTGCGACATCGAGGTAGGGGACTTAACTTAAAAAAATTTAATTTAAGAATGCTTACAAGATTTATTGAATAACTACAAATAGATTTAATAGCTGTGAATAATTTATTAATTATGTGAATGTTGAATTGTGGCTGAAATTGTGATTGGAATGGTTGAGATTGTGATTTGGAATTGTTGATTTACTGTTTGATTGATTATGTGGATTGTGAATTGTTTGACAAATAATTGTTGTGAATGCTGAATTTGTGGTTAGTAAATATATTGTAATGGTGGTGGAATTGATTGGTGATTGCTTTGAGATTTGATTTTTAGAGGTACTAAAAGGGTTAAATTTTGAAACACTAAACTACTTGTTGAAAATCTGAGTTTTGAAATGAAACGGCAAATAATTCTCTCTAAGGTCTCTTCTATCACATATCAGCCTTGAAAACATGGAATAGCTAAACTTGTATGGAAACAAACTTAAAAGTAGCATATCCAATGCTACAAAGCTTAACTACATGGACTTGAAGTTAAATAAATTCAGTGGAGTTATCCCAAATACTATTGGAAATTTAAGAAATCTTCAGTAGGTTGATTTACGATACAATATTTAACCACTCATTCTTCCACTCTTGAATTAATATATCCTTCTTCCTTGTGTGATCTTTACAAATCAGGAAATCCATTCCATGTAAAGTTTCCCAAGTCAATTGGAAATATGTCCAATTTGGAACTATTTGATGCTGATGCTTACAGTATTGATAGTGAAATCCTTTTCAAAATTGGAAAATTAACCAATCTGTACACGCTAAGTGTGTGCCGAAATGATTTAAGTGGAACCATTCCAACTACAATTAAAGGTTTGCAGTCTCTTCAATATTTGAATCAGTTGATGAGCAAAAACCATTTAGCCATCTTACTAGATTACTTTCAGCCATCAGTTTTGTTGGTAATGTGTTATGATAAACAAGTTACGTTGAGTAGTTGATTTTTATATTCGGTTCATTAGAAAATACTTACAATTCTAAGTACCAAAATATTAAGCATTAACAGATATGCTGCTAGAGCTTGCTAAGAGAGAAAAGAGTGCTGTAATAAAACCAGATGTTGATCTTGATATCTTCATGAAGGTATGATCTTCATTACTTATTTTTTTCCCTTCTCTTTTTTAGGAAGTATTTTTTCCTCTGTTTCTCCAGTACGAAAGCTTCTTACATAAACTAATAATCTAATCTATTTTCTTTTGTAATCAATAGCTTTTGGAAGACACGAAACAGATCTTGTGGTAGAGTACATCAAAAAGGTATTCATTAAGCAAATTGCGAAATAGTTTAATATTTGTTGAGTTGATAAAAATGTAAAAATAGAGATTAATAGGCTCTAGCTACTAGTATCCCGTTTCAATACAGCTTACATCATATTGACATTTTTATAAGTCTTCCAAACTCCTAAGTGATAAGATATGTGGAGACACATTGGTGGACGATGAAATGCTCAAGGGCATCTCAGAGGGACAAAAGAAGTGACTTATAACAGGTTTATTATAACATTGACATATAATTTGTCTTCCCCTTCTCTCCACCATTTTCAGCGTCTGAGTGTGTCAAGTGAGGAGAGAGAGTGCTGAAAACTAGGGTTTTGGTTTAGTTTAGTTGAGCCAAGGGCCCACTTTGGGTCCGGTTGGACCGGTTTGGCCCGTTCAGTCCAATCTTGGTCCGTTTTCTATAAAATTGGTACCGAAATTCTCGTCTCAATCTCCTCTATCATATTAAGCCATAAAAATCACATTTTTGGCTTTCTAGAATAAATTCTCATTTATGGGTTAATTAGCCATTAATTAACCGGGTCTTACATTCTACCCACCTAATTGGAAATTTTTCCCACAAAATTCAAATCCAATTACCTGAGAATAAGTGCGGATAATCTGTTCGCATCTCCGACTCAAGTTCCCAAGTGTGTTCCCCAACACCGCCTCGACTCCAATCCACTTTGACTAATGAAACCGCTTTTCCACGCAACCGTTTGATACTAGTATCATCAATTCTGACTGGAGCCACTGGAAACGTCAAATCTTCCCTTAACTGAACCGATTCAGGTTCTAACACATGGCTAGCATCAGGAGTGTACTTCCAAAGCTGCGACACATGAAACACATTGTGCAGGTTCGAAAGATGAGGTGGTAGAGCCATTCGATACGCCACCGGTCCAATCCTCTCCAGGATCTGAAATGGACCAATGTATCGAGGATTCAACTTCTTTGCTTTAATCGCCCTACCTACTCTTGTGGTTGGAGTAACCTTCAGGAAAACATGATCTCCTTCTTCAAATTCCAAGGGCTTTCGCCTTTGATCGGCGTAACTTTTCTGGCAACTCTGCGCCGTAAGCATCCTATTTCAGATTTTCTTAACTTGTTCAGTGGTCTCAGCTATCATTTCCGGCCCCAACAAGCCCTTCTCTCCAGCTTCATACCAACATAGCGGAGATTGACATTTCCTCCCATACAATGCCTCATACGGAGCCATTCCGATGCTCGCATGGTAACTATTATTGTATGCAAACTCTACTAACGGCATATACCGATCCCAACTCGCCAGTTGGTCCAAAACACAAGCTCTCAACATATCCTCTAGTGTTTGGATCGTCCTCTCGGATTGACCATCTGTTTGAGGATGGTAAGCTGTACTCAAGCTTAATCGGGTTCCAAAAGCTTTCTGAAATGCACCCCAGAACCTCGAAGTGAAACGACGATCTCTATTAGAGATTATAGTAGCAGGTACACCATGGAGTCTCACAATCTCCTTTATGTATAACCGTGCTAGCTCCTCAAGGGTGTAAGTCATCCGAATGGGCAAAAAGTGAGCTGACTTCGTCAGTCGGTCCACAATCACCCAGATAGCATCAAAACCAGTCCTAGTCCTTGGCAATCCCGACACAAAGTCCATTGCAATACTTTCCCATTTCCATTGCGGAACCTCTAAAGGTTGCAACATCCCGGAAGGTCTTTGATGTTCAATCTTTACCTTTTGGCAAGTTAAGCACTTTGAAACATATTCCGCCATATTATTCTTCATACCCGGCCACCAAAACATCGTCTTTAAATCATGGTACATCTTAGTACTTCCCGGGTGAATGGAGAATCCACTTTTGTGTGCCTCCTTTAAGATATCTTGCCTCAAAGTGCCAACATCCGGCACAATGATCCTACCCTTGAATCTCCATAACCCATCTTTTTCTTCCGACACTCTCTACTGTTTTCCTTGTTCGATAGCCGGTAACACCTTCCATAACGCTTCATCATTTTCATGAGCCTTTAGGAGTTCGGACTTAAAGTCACTCGAGATTTCTAATCGGCTCAAACACAAGGTTCCGGATACTTCTCGAACACCAATTTTTAGACTCTCGAATCCCTTGAGCAACTTCTCCTCTTGAAGCATCATCCAACCCGCATATAACGACTTCCGACTTAACGCATCCGGCACTACATTTGCCTTTCCCGGATGGTAATTCAACTCAAAGTCGTAGTCTTTCAATAATTCCATCCACCTCCTTTGCCTCATATTAAGCTCTTTCTGATCAAAGAGATATTTCAAGCTCTTGTGATCAGAGAAGACTTGGAACATAACCCCATAGAGATAATGCCTCCACACCTTCAAGGCAAACACAACCGCAGCGAGTTCCGAATCGTGCGTAGGGTGACTAACTTCGTGAGGTCTCAACTGTCGTGAGGCATACGCCACCACATTATGATGCTGCATCAGCACGCATCCTAGACCCTTTAGTGAGGCATCACAGTACACCTCAAATGGTTCATTCGGCTCAGGTAACACCAACACAGGTGCAGTGGTCAACTTTTTCTTCAATGCCTGAAAGCTCTCCTCGCACTCAGGAGTCCAAACAAACGGGGTATCTTTGCAGGTTAACTTTGTCAACGGCAAGGCTAATTGCGAAAAGCCCTTGATACCTTCGGTAATAGCCAGCTAAACCCAGAAAACTCCTTATCTCGGTTAGTGTGGTTGGTTGCCTCCAATCCATCACAGCTTCTACCTTGGTTGGATCTACGGCTATTCCCTTCTTACTCACCACGTGACCCAAAAACTTCACCTCATCCTTCCAAAACTCACACTTAAACAGTTTTGCATAGAGTTTCTTCTCCTTTAGAATCTGCAACACGGTCCTCAAGTGTTCCGCATGCTCTTCTTCAGTCTTGGAGTAAATTAGTATGTCGTCAATGAAGACAACAACGAATTTATCCAGAAACGGACGGAACACTCTATTCATGTAATCCATAAACACTGCAGGAGCGTTCGTCAACCCAAAAGACCTTACAATATACTCGTAATGACCATAACGAGTCCTGAAAGCGGTCTTATGGATATCCTCACCCCTCACCCTTATCTGGTGATAACCGGATCGCAAATCGATCTTAGAGAAAACCCCAGCTCCTTGTAACTGATCCATGACATCATCAATTCTCGGCAATGGGTACTTATTCTTTATGGTGACCTTGTTCAGCTGCCTGTAATCCACACAGAGTCGCATACTTCCATCTTTCTTCTTTACCAGTAACACTGGAGCACCCCACGGGGAAACACTTGGTCGGATAAAGTTCTTACCCAACAATTCCTCTAACTGAGACTTTAGCTCGGCCATCTCTAACGGTGACATCCTATAAGGAGCACTTGTGATTGGTCCCGTCCCAGGCACCAATTAAATAGCAAACTCGACCTCTCGGTTAGGTGGAAATTTCTCAATATCATCGGGAAACACTTCCGGAAACTCACACACTACCGAAATCTGATCCAACCTTTGATTATCACCCGAAACACCAGCGGTTAACAACAGGATACCCTGACATTCGAATCCAGAACAGTTCACCATCATCGAATTCAAGTAATAATTATTCACCACGACCGGCCCTTCTGTATCTTCCGGCATAAAGTACACCGACTTTGTAGAACAATCAAGTAGGACATGGTTCTCGGATAACCAGTCCAATCCCAAGATAAGGTCAAGACCGATCATCGGTAAGCAAATTAAATTATGGACAAAATCACGCTGCTTGAACCTAAACGAAACTTTCGGGCATCCTAGCCTAGTTACCATGGCTTCATGGGTAGCATTATACACTTTTAAGTCATAACCTAAGGTTACGATCTTCAATCCTAACTCATGGGCTTTCTCAAATACAATGAATGAATGTGATGCTCCCGAATCAAATAAAGCATTTAAAGTTTGACCAGCCATTTCACAGTTACTTCGAATGAGTGTCTCGGATCCCTCTGCACCCACAGCTGAGGTGGTGAACACCCGACCAGTCTGTTGTGCTTTTCCAGCACCTTGCTTTTTCTTCTCCGAACAACTTGCGGCTTTATGCCCCGCCTTTCCACAATTGTAGCACAAACCCCATCCGGCTTTGCATGGTGCTCCCGGATGGTGACTTCCACACCTAGTAGAAGCTTGATCATTCTGAGGCTGTTTCCCAAGCCTTTTCCCTTGGGAGTAGTTGTTGTTGGGCCTCCTAAAAGAACCTCCCCTCTTGAAGGGCGGACCTCTAGGTGCAAAGCTCTTCCCTCAGTTTTGTGGAAATGATCCTTTGTGACTCCCTTTCTCAGTGGTTGCCCTCTTCACACACTCCTCAGTAACCCTACACTTGTTCACCAATTCGGAGAAAGTCCTAATCTCCATTGGTCCCACTGAACTGAAAATATCACTCCGGAGTCCTCCTTCGTACTTAACACACTTCCATTCCTCATATTCCACCGGAGTCCCTTGACACATACGAGAGAATCTGAACAGCTCCTCAAACTTGTCAGTATACTCAGATACGGACATAGTACCCTACTTCAGCTGCAACAATTCAAGCTCCTTGGCTGTCCTGGCAAAAGTCGAAAAGTACTTCTTATAGAACTCCTCTTGGAAGATGTCCCAGGTGATATAATCATCACCCTGCTGCAGGAGGCGTCGGATACCTTGCCACCAATGCGACGCTTCACCAGTGAGCAAATAGGTAGCGAACTCCACACGCTGCCCTTCAGGTACCACCTGCGCTTGCAGTGCTCGTTCCATAGCCTGAAACCATGTATCAGCCTCAGTCGAGCTAGTAGTTCCCTTGAACTTTGGGGGATTAACCTTCAAAAAGTTTGCCAGTGTTATCGGGCCTTGAACTCCACCTCCGTCATTACCATGGTTGTTCATCTGTTGGCCAAGAGCCTCAGCAGTGGCTTGCATAGCAGCAGCCATGTTCTCCAACGCAGTCATAAAGTTCACAGGGTCATTAGGGTTATTCTCCGGCGCACGAGCATTAGTATGACCTCTACCGCGTACACGAGGCGCCATCTGGTCCCTATACACACCAAACAATCGATATTAAGTTGATCAGTCTCAATATCGGAAGTCTAGTGCTTCAAAGTCCCAAATGCAGGCTCATGAACGTTTATGCCAATTATATCAAGCAGATATACTAACAGCACATGACATATATACAGAGAATGCACAGAAGCATAGTCAGTCCATTCCTCAGGCTCTACAGGAACGAACTGCTCTGATACCATAATGTAACACCCTACCAGACAGAGTCTTATGCTTAAGTCATAATTCAGAGATGGTAAGGTATTACGACCTCTAAAACCAAAATTTAGTACGTTTAGTAGTATGAATAATTGATTATAACTAGGAGCCTTTATAGAAAAAGGGGTAAACAAAAATCGTAACTCGAAAGCGCAACACTCCGATCGATAACGTAACGAACAGGGATAAGCTAACGCGAGATCATATATATAAAGAGTGTCAAAAACAGGAATATCAAGACTCAAAATCCGGCTGCGAAGATAACCGGTTCGAGCGTAGCAATATATACATATAATAAAATAAGGAAAACCCCAAGGAAAACCCAAAGGGATACAAATACAGAAACCTATTCTCCAAAACCTCCTATAAGAGGAGTCATCACAGTTTGTATTATTTAATGGAGATAAAAGTATCTAAACAAGATATATAACCCAAAACAGAGTCCCGAAAACAAAGGATCTTCGCTAATCCAGAAGTCTCCAGCATGCCTCAACGAGAAGCCTCGCGTCCTGCATCTGAAAACCACAAAATCCGCATGGGTGAGAACCAGAGGTCCCCAGCACGGTAACAGCTTCCACATATATAATACATAATAATAGAGGAAAGCCGAAGGCAATCCTAAAACTTCCTCTAGATAATATCAAAGCTTATAAACAAACTAAACCGTAAGTGGCAATTGACTAAAGATTCTTCAGTCTAACTAATACTTCCCTTTCCAATTCCTTCAGACCTCCCAACCACCAGCAGAAGTATAATATAGCAAACACAGTTATATCAAACAAGAGATTTACAAATAAGAACAGACAAGGCATTTAGACAATTAGCAAGTAATATGCAGTCAAATAGGCAATCTCAAATAATTCATGTAGTATGCTTATGATGCATGCCTGTCCCTAGTGGCTGATGATATCATCTGTCGGTTATAGAGCCAACCCGACAAGTCCTGGTAGCTAACCATTGGACTGTCCCTCTGTCGCGCATCCCCAACTCGAGTTATACTCATCATAAACTTGATCATAATCATGATCCATATCCATCACCCTCACTGGTGAATATTTACGGGGGCGAGCTCATCCAGGCCTTTCACAGTGCCCGGCCACACTTACGACATAGGGTCAAAAGAGCTTCGAGTCTCAATCTGGAGCACGTGGTGGCTAGCCACTGCTTCCTCGCAGGGAAACCCTCATCTCCGATGGTGGAAGTGCAAACATTCACAATTCATTCAACAGCATATATGCATTTACACTTACCCATAATCATGGCTCCGCCGTAACACGGCAATAATCTAGCCATCCGGCTCACGGTTAAATCCATAACCAGCCAATTCATTAACAATTACGGCCCTTCGGCCCATGGCACAACAAGCACTTCCACTGCCATTCTCCGCATCTCACATAATCATCTTTGATCCTCATTGATCATTCATTTTTCCCTTGCTTCACTCGTAAGTTACCACATTCACTAGCCCTTTTCCTCATGCTAGGCATATCATAATGATTTAAGATATAAGTGGTGAGATCGGAGGCTTAGAAGTATGAAATTTGGCTTTTAAAACTCAAAAATCAACTTTGGAATGAAAACAAGGCCACGCGTACGCGCACTCCACGCGCACGCGCGGATGGCCAAAAACTCATCGACGCGCAAGCGTCATACGCGCGAATGCGTGGGTTGAAAAATATCCAAACGGCGCGCAAGCGTCAGCCACGCGTACCAGTGGGTGCTCTTGCGCCCAGGAACAAAACTGGCACAATTCTGGCACAACTCTCTGGAAAATAGCTGGGCATATGGCGCAGCGTATCGACGCGCCCGCGCACACCACGCGCACGCGTGGATGGTGCTTCCTGGAAGAATGGCGCGCACGCGCCAAGTGCGCCTACGCGCGGAGGGTTATTCTACTAAAAATTTTCTAAGTTAAAAGCTGGAGAATTCACAAATTCAACCCCAATCTCCCGACGGTCATAACTCTCTCATTTTAAATCATTTTTCACCCGTTCTTCGAACGGCATGGACATCCCGGATCCAATTTCATTTCTAAATAGATTTGGCACAAATCAGAGATCCGTAGTCGAGGTTATGTCCCATCAAAGTATGCCCAAACACCATGTTTTCATACAAAATCACAAAGTGCCATTTTCAAAACAAGCCACTTTCAACTCTTTTTAAAATCAGTCAAAACATGCCAATTTCAACCCTTTTCTTTGAAATCATTCAAAATGTACCAAAATCAACAACAAGCCATCCTCAACTCACACATTGACACTTTACCAAAATTTCCAAAACCACCATACAACCATTTTAACACTTCTCAATCAAATGGCTAAAGGACAAACACAATGTCATGTCATACATCCTTCCTCATCCCAATTTCCAATAATTCCATTTCCAATCAACCATCATTATACATAATCATCATCATACTCACCATCAATATGGTACCACCCATCAATTCAACCTCAATCATTCATCAAGCATATATCACAACATGCATTTTCTCATATATCTCACAATCAAGGCATCAATATTCATAATTACATATATGATCACATCATATATCTCAATCATTCAACAACATCATCAATTCAATGCCTATCTTAGGGCCTCTAGCCTAGGTATTTCCTACCACATTACATATTAGATACGGGAAACCGAAACCATACCTTAGCCGATTTCCCACGCTCAACCGGAGCACTTCCAAACCACTTGTCCACAAGCACTCAAGGTATCAACACCTCTAAGAACAGATTTTATCACACAAAACCCTCTTCCAATCTTTCCAAAATCACCAATCAAGTTCCAATATTCACATATACACAACCTAAGCCACAATCATCATATCCATACACAACATCTCAATACCCAAACATCATAGAACAACAATTTACACTAGGATTGAGAATCTTACCACACCCAAGGTCTAAGGAGACAAGATTAACCTTCCCCTTCAAGAGAGTTGGGTCCTATAACATCAAAGAGCCCAAAATCTCAACATTTTTGCTCATGAAACTCGAAATCAAGGCTGGAAATTCGAAGAGCAAAACGTGGCTTACCTCAAGATTGATTGTATGGGTTTTGTAGAGCTCTCCGCGGTGAACGCGTGGCCACAAACGGTGCGGCAATCGGAGCTCTAGATCAAAAGTTATGGTGGTTTGAAGATCAACCAAGGGAGAGAACTTGAGAGAGTGTTCTTCCCCTTCTCTCCACCATTTTCAGCGTGTGAGTGTGTCAAGTGAGGAGAGAGAGTGCTGAAAACTAGGGTTTTGATTTAGTTTAGTTGGGCCATGGGCCCACTTTGGGTCTGGTTGGACCGGTTTGGCCCGTTCGGTCCAATCTTGGTCCGTTTTCTATAAAATTGGTACCGAAATTCTCGTCTCAATCTCCTCTATCATATTAAGCCATAAAAATCACACTTTTGGCTTTCTAGAATAAATTCTCATTTATGGGTTAATTAGCCATTAATTAACCGGGTCTTACACAAGCATGTAAATACACTAAATAATGGACATATAGATTGGAACAAAATATAGATTACAATCATAGAGAAGGAAACACACAGGAATAAAAAATTATGGTTAAATAATATAACCATGTAAATAAGCTCAAAATCTCACATGTTCTGTGTTCTTTGGCTCAAAAACCATGTTCCAAATACAACTTCAAACAAATTTAACATAAAAAATTTTGATTTTAAATTAGTGAAAATTTTTCAAAAATAGGGTCTTTAAAAAGAAACTTATTATTTCTAAACCAAGTAGTAACTAAATGCATAAAATCAAACAAACATGCAATTAAACATGCAAATGCAATAATGAACAAAGAAAATAAAACAATGGTGTTGAAAAGAAGAAAATAGCTAACCCATAGAGATCGGTATCGACCTCCCCACACTTAAAGATTGCACCGTCCTCGGTGCATGCTAAGATGTGCAGGTGGACGGGCTATTCCAACAGGCGCTTTTCTCCGAAGATTTTACAGATGGACTTGTCTGTCTCCCCATGTAAACGTCTTCTGGTTCTCTTCCTGGTGGCCATCCTGAAAGAAAAAGGGAAGAAAGGTAACCCAATAATAAAGATAAGAAAATAAATGAAGTATGGTTGGGTTAATGCCAAATGATAAGGGTCTCATTTACATGAAAGCTTCAACATGTACGTGAGAAAACAATATAAGCACATGGCATACTCGTGGTGCAAAATTTGCAACAAAGGGGAGGAAAATGTGGGTAATGCAAGATAGTATAAGTTCATATCAATGCAAGAGAAGTACAAGTATCATAAAAGATTAGCATTGATTTAAATAATGTTACCCAATCAGAATAAAACAAGTCATAAGCACTAAGAACATTTGAACACCAATGGTAAAATAATAAATTTAGAAAAGAAAATAAAAATATGCACAAAATTGAGATGCAATAAATGAAATATGCAAATAAATTTTGGCTGATCTGGATATTCTGTGTGCCGCATGCGACGCGGACGCGTGAGTGACGTGGTCGCGTGGTGCGCGATAAGGTCAGGTGACGCGGACGCGTATGTCACGCGATCGCGTGACCTGATTTGTGCGATTGGCGCGTGCAACTCTCTGTTTAAATCTCTTTTTGCCAAATTATTGGGTGACGCGGTCGCGTGGTTGACGCGATCGCATGGATGGCCATTTTCTTAAAATGACGCGGCCGCGTGGGGCACGTCGTCGCGTGGTAGGGCTTGGGCTTCCAGCACGAGTCCAGCACAATTCCAGCTCAACTTTCGGCCATACACCCTTTTACGTCGATTTACATGGCCACGCGGTCGCGTGGGTGACGCGAACGCGTGGGGAGGCATTTTTCTCACATGACGCGGACGCATGGATCAATTTGTGCCAAAAGCACGCCTCCAGCCATGCTCTCGCGTGACTCTCTGTTTGATTTTCTTTTCTTCCCAATGTTCTGGCGACGCGGACGCGTGGGTGACGCGGTCGCGTCGCGTGCGATTTTTTTTTTATAATAATGTGGTATGCAGAATGCAATGCTAATATGAATGTTATGCATGATTCCAGGTCCAATAAAATAAAATAAAACTTAAAAACAAACAAGACAGACTAGAATTAAAACTGAAAAAGGAACGATCATACCATGGTGGGTTGTCTCCCACCTAGCACTTTTAGTTAAAGTCCTTAAGTTGGACATTTGGTGAGCTCCCTGTTATGGTGGCTTGTGCTTGAACTCATCTAGGAATCTCCACCAATGTTTGTATCTCCAGTAACCTCCGGGGTCCCAAACTAGGCATGTAAAGCCCTTAAGAAGCTTCAAACAGATTCTTAGGCTCCCGGGGTGACAAATGTCAGAGCAGATTCCAGGATCCCAAATCTTACTTTTACACCCATTTTTGTCGAGATTTGTATTTTTCCAGCCGGGTGATAAGTAATTTGAATTCTCACTGCAACTACCAAACAACTTCCTAGACCCATTCAATTGAGCTTTACACCAACCTTTGCGTTTAAACTTAAAGCTTCCAACCATAATGAACCTTGCAGGACAATTCTTACCACTGACCATTTTCCTCTTACTCTTAATGCCACAAAGAGTTCTAAGTTGACCATCTGTCTCCAGTAGCCCATATTCAAGTGGAATTAGAAAGCTAAGGGATATGAATTTTACCCATTTGAATGTTGTGAAGGATGATGGCAACTTAGGGGGAGGGGTCTCCAATAACTTTGGCAAGGTGATTTCAAGCTCCACTCCCTTGTGCTCTTTGACAACTTCCACCTCTTTGCAAACTCCTTTGATCTCAACCTCTTCCTCTTGGTAGCCTTCTTCCAATTCAATCTCTTCTTCATTACTTACCAAGGGCATGGGGGGCTGTGCTTCTTCTTCTTTAATCTCCATCTCTTGACCGACCTCTTCCAAGTCCTTAATCATGATATGCCTTGGAGGTTGTACACCCTCCTCAGCATCAATTTCAATCGCCTTGGAAGGAGGTTCTATGTCTTGACTTTCCCATGGAGGTTCAGCATCTCTTAAGTCTGCAACCACTTCTTCCTTTTTAATAATTGCTGCTTTGTCCAGTTGTTTAAGTATAAAATCGTACTCATTCTCGATGATTTTCTTTCCATGACAACTCCTTTCAACTATTCTTTCATCTTTAAGGGTCTCTCCTACCTTTACCCGTAGGGCCTCCTCTAGCTCTTTATGAAGTATGGATTCGCGAAGATGATTCCTTCTTTCTTGTTCCATATCAATAGCATAATTGGGATCATCTTGCTTTTGGATTGATGGATGTGGGTGCTCTTCCATGGAGGGTGGTGATGGGATGAAAAGATTATTATGTAGTTGAAAAGGAAGTGCACTAGAGCTTTAGGGTTGAATATTGGAGGTAGGGGGTTGGTTCATGCGGGATATAAGATTTTGGAGTGTAGAGGTGAGACCAATGATGTTAGAGATGAGTGTATTATTATCCAATGGAGGTTGGGGTGGATCTATGTATCGTTCATTTGGTTCATAGGGTGGTTGGTATGGTGGATGTGGGTTAGGTTCTTATGGAGGTGAATGGTGGAAAGGGGCTTGTGAGTTTGGTGGTTCAAAGGTATGTTGAGGAGAGGGTTTATAGGCATATGGTGGTGGTTGTTGATAGTCCATTGGAGGTGGTTGTTGATAGTCCATTGGAGGTGGTTGTTGCCGTGAGGGTTGATCAAATCCTTGTGGCTCCTCCCATCTTTGATTGTTCCAACCTTGATGCCTGTTCTCATTGTAATTTCCTCTTCCTGCAATATAATTATAACCAGACTCATAGCCAAATGGGTGAGAGTTCATAGTAGCAAATAAAAATTAAAAACGAAAATAAAAACAAATTTAGATTAAAAGGTTATTGAAATTTAAATTTTAAATTTGAAAATTAAATTTTGAAATTTGAATTTTAAATTTTAAAATTTGAAAATTGAAATTTTGAATTTTAAATTTTTGAAATATGAATTTTGAAATTTGAAAAATTAAATTTTGAAATTTGAAATTTAAATAATGAATTTTGAAATTTGATTTTTGAAATAAGATAAGATAAGATTTTGAAAAAGATATGATTTTTTGAAAAAGATTTAAATTTTGAAATTTTGAATTTTTAATTTTGAATTTTTGAATTTAATGAGGAAAGAGAAAAACAATAAAATGACACCAAAGTTAAAGTTTTTAGATCAAAACGAAGAAAACAACTAAGAACAACTTGAAGGTCAAGATGTACACGAAGAACAAATTTTTGAAAAATTTTTTTAATAACTAAATAAAAATCAATAACCTCTTAATTTATGAAAAAGCAAAAATAAAAATAAAAATAAAAACAAATAAATAAGTAAAAAGAAAAATATTTACAATAACCAATAATAAGGCACACGTTTGCAATTCCCCGGCAACGGCGCCATTTTGAAAGAGTGGAAGATTGATGGTTTAGAGGTCATAATAAACTCTCGTTGTAAGTATAGTTACTAAATCAAGCAATCAACCTGTCTTACAAACGTTTTGGTTGTCACAAGTAACAAACCCCTAAATAAATTGATAACCGAAGTATTCAAACCTCGGGTCATCTTCTCAAGGAACTACAGGGAAGTATGTTCTTATTATTGGTTATGGAGATTGTAAATTGGGGTTTTGAGAATGAGGAGTGAATAGTTTAATTAGCAATTAAAGTAAATGAAGAACAACTAATTTAGATGGCAAGTAAAATAAATAAATGACTGTAAATAGACTTTTGGCAAGGTATGCGAAATTGGAGGTCCTATCCTAGTTATCCTTATCAATGATGATGAGAATTGAATCTTAATTCCACTTTGTTAACCTTTCCTAAGATAAAGGAAGGTCAAGGGATTAATTGGTTTGATCTTCGGATCCTATTTATTTCCTAAGAAAAGATTGGGATTGTTGAAGTTCAATTTAATTAACAAAGATAACAATTATCGATCATGTTTGAGTTTGATAACTCCTGAGTTACTGATTTCTTAACCAAGACCAAAAGGAGAAAAGTAAATTTACTGGAATGAAAATGCCTTCAGATGGGAATGACAATAATGTGAATAAAATAAAGCAAGATTGAAATGAAATACCTCAAATAATATTAATTCAAAAGAGTAATCTGTAACATGGAAGAATTCATAAATTAAATTGCAAAAGTAAATAAAAGGGAATATTGAACCTGATAAAGAGATAATCCAGAAAGCGAATAAAATCCTAATTCTAAATCCTAATCCTAAAGAGAGAAGAGAGAGGAGAGAACCTCTCTCCAAACTAAATCTAAATCATGAAAACTAACTAAAGTGGAGACTCCCTTTTTTTTGGATCCATTCCCCCACTTCATAACCTCTGGTCTATGCCTTCTGGACTTGGATTTGGGCCAAAAGGGCCTCAGAAATCGCTATGAGAGTTTTCTGCAATTTCTGGTGCGTGGCTTCTGTCACGCGTCCGCGTGTGTCACGCGTCTGCATGGGTCACGCGGTCGTGTCATTCGGAGTTTTCCTTGTCACGCGGTCGCGTCAGTCATGCGACCGCGTCATATGTATTCTGCTTAAGGCGCGCGGTCGCATCAGTCATGCGGCCGTGTCGCTGCTTGTTCGCGCTTGGCATGCGGCCCCGTCGTCTATGCGATCGCGTGGATGCCAATCTCTCCAAAAACTCCGTTTTGTATTTTCCTTCCATTTTTGTATGTTTCCTTTCCATCCTTTAAGCCATTCCTGCCTTAGAAGATCTGAAACTACTCAACACACAAATCACGGCATTGAATGGGAATAAAGGGTAATCAAAATAATTATTTTTAAGCATAGGAAACATGTTTTTCACATACATCATATAATAAGGAAGGGAAAGTAAAACCATGCAATTAATATGAATAAGTGGGTGAAAGATTAAATAAATCACTCAGATTAAGCACAAAATATATCATAAAATATGGGTTTATCAGCTTTCCTTTGTGTAATTGTGTATTAAATGATGTAGATATTTTATTATTTCATTTCTTTAATGTTATCTCTATGAGTTTTATTGTAGATTGCATAACATAATGGCTACACGGAGGTTGACAAGGGCTACTGCATCTACTTCTACAACACCAGCCCCTGCCCCAGCCCCGGTAGCCCTTGTAGCCCCTGCCCCAGCCCCGACAGCCCTTACTTCAGCACCAGCCACTGCCCCTGTTGATAGGCGTATTGGTAAAAGGGGACGTTCGAGTGGGATTGCAACAAATAGGGTTATGAAAAAAAAAAGACAAATGGGAAATTGGAATTGCCGATCTCTTTGGAGAACTTAGCTCCTAATGGCATCCATGCTGATCTGTTTGCATCTGATGTGGGTATTGTTACAAGACAAAATGCTCCTTTGGATGTAGAGAAATGGAGCCTAGTTGGAGATGATGTCAAGAAAAAAATATGCGACCTTGTTTTGGTAATACATATTTATATTTTTTGCTATTATGTATATTAAATCTTTATTTCTGCTAACTAACTTTGACCAATCTTATGTAGGAAAAGTTTGATATAGCAGATACGCAAGTAATGCACAAAATGATTTTAGCTAAGGTTAATATATGTTATCAAAGTTGGCGCTCAAGATTGCGCGAGCACTATGAGTTGTATCAAACTGATGAGAAGCGCCTTCAAAATCCACCGAACAATGTTCTTCCAGAGACATGGGAGAATTTGGTGTCCTACTTTGGAAGTCCTTCTTTTCAGGTTTGAATTTTTTATTGTGACAACCATTGAGGTGTTCTTATGTTGTTTTGCTATTTTAGGTCAATGAAATAATTATAACTTAACTCCTTTTGTCTTTTGTGAGTTTGGTCTTCTATAGGAAAAAAGTTTAAGAAAAAAAGATAATTCAAAGCATCATGTTGTACCACATATTGTTGATCGAAGAACATTTCAAGTTGTTAGACATGATTGGGTAAATAGTCTTAAAGTTTTAATTTGGTGTTATATTTTTTGCTATGTCACGTTTGCACTTAACTACATGTTATATTTTAAACTTCAAAAAATTTGCAGTGCCATCCTAGAACCGGTGTCGAGCCTAATATTCAAGAATTGTGGCAAATTACTCATCAAAAGAATAACAGTGAATGGGTCAATGAAAAAGCTAAATAAATTGATGTAACATTACTAACCTTTTCCTTTTACTGTTGCATGGATGTTAAATTTTATCTTCATTTTCAAATCCCAAATTGGATTGTGCAGGATGATATTAGATGTATGCTTGATGAATCCTATGATTCAAAAAATCTTCTCACTCCAAATGAAGCTTTTTTACTTGTGAGAGGTGAGAAAAGTGGTGCAAGTTATGGCATAAAGGCTTCAAAATCTAAGTTAAGGATTCAAGCACAACTTCAAGAGGCAATGCAAGACCGTGAGGAGCTAACAAAGGAAATAG
Organism: Arachis hypogaea; assembly: GCF_003086295.3. Taxonomy (NCBI): domain Eukaryota; kingdom Viridiplantae; phylum Streptophyta; class Magnoliopsida; order Fabales; family Fabaceae; genus Arachis; species Arachis hypogaea. The sequence goes on from NC_092052.1 coordinate 81,478,579, forward strand.
ATGTGCTCAAAGAAAAACTTGAAGAGCAACAAACACATCACGAGGAAGAATTAGCTCAAATGAAAGCTCAATTGGAAGCTCAACAAGCCATTGTGAACTCTTTTATAACGCACTTTGAGAATGAAAGAAACTAGACCCTAAAGGTACTCCTAAAATTGCTTATGGTTTTAATATATTTTCCTAGATGATTCCGATTTTATTAGTATAGTTTAATTTGTATATGGATCTATTTATCACATTTTACTTGTGTCATGGTTGAAAAATGACAAATGTCCTATTATTTGATTTGACAAATTTGGTTGTGTATGGTTGAGACATAAGTTGTGAATTGGTTGTTTTTGTTGGAATCGTAGACTGTGGAAATATCCAAGTTTTAGGGGAGGTTCTGCCAAAATTTTGCTAAACATTTTAGATAAAACTTAATGGAAAATGTTATAATTAGTGTTATATCTTGTTTCTAATTTTTTGTTTTGGTTTTTCTTATTTACAGGAGTGCTGAAATGGTGACCATATGCTACGTTGAGGGCTCAAGAATATTTTGATTCATAGAGACACTAATCTATGTTAGAACTTTTAACTTTTTGTTGAAATTATGCAAGACATATAACTTGTAAAACTAATGTTATTTTGTTTTAAAACAATTTTAGCTAAATAAGGCATGTTTGAATTATCTATGTTTTTGTATATTATATAAATGTAGTCATGCTTATTAAAATAGTTAATATATTAGTGAATTTAAAAAATAATTTAGTAAATTATGCATGCAATTTGTATTAAAAAAATTGTTACAAAATAATTAATTTGCTTTTGTAACTAAAGAAAAAAAAAACGTTAGAAAATCAAGTTATATTTTGTAACAAAATTTTATGACAGGAAAAAATAGATTGTCACCAAAAATACCTTGAAGATCAAAAATTGTTTCCACTTTTGTAACGGCTTCTGAATTTTTGTATCAGAAAAATTTGTTACAAAATATCACTTTGAATCGTAACAGTTCCAATTTTTTGTTACAAAAACTTTTTGTAACGGGACATACTGTAACGGCCCCTTTTTTGTTACAAAAACCTTTTGTTTCAAAATTTTGATTTTTTGTAACAAATTTTTTTTTGCTACAAATATTTCTTTTTCTTGTAGTGGTATTTGATAGCTAAAACGTTGCTCTTTGATTTGGCAAAAATCTTGTAAAAATCGGTTACCGAAAAGATTGAAAAACAAGTTGAAAATCAAGTTGAAAATTGGTCTTTGGGGAACAAGGAAACCTTTGATTTCAGGTTGATTTGGGGTTAAAATTTAATTATTAAAAAGTTTGGATTGAAAGTTAATTAAGAAAAGTTGAGGGGCCAAAATGCTAATATTAAAAGTTAAAGGGATCAAAATGTAATTTTCAAAAAGTTTGGGGTCAAAATGTAATTTTTGAAATTTGAATAAAATATTATTATTTTAATATTAAAATATTAATATATTATTTTATTAATAATAATAAAATATTGATAAAAAGACAGTTTTTCCTAAAAGTCTCAGGAAGGCAGTTTTGACTCCAAAATTCCTTAATTCTCTTCATTAAACACCTAAGGAAAGGTATAAGCGAAGGTATAGAGGTAGATAACGTAATGAAATATGATTTAGAAACTCGTTACCATGTTAGAAAGAAAAGGTGTTAAACGTTGTATAGCAGTGTGCTAACCTTACGGAGTAAACATAGAATTGGGAATTGAGATCACTATGATGGTGTGATGCCTGATTTATGATTTTTGGAAGATGATAAAGATGATTTCTAAGTGATGGAAAGAATGGTTATATGTGACTTATGAGCCTTCAGGCGATGTTTGAGAATATTTTTTGGGGACGCGGTAGAGACCTGACTCGCATACCTGCGGTATATAGAGATCCAGGCAAATACCATCCCTGCAAGTCGAGAGTACTTGGTAGAGGGTATGCAGTACTTAATCTGGGATTAAGTTCTCGGAAAGCCTTATCTGATCTGGGGGTCAGATTGTGTCCAGTGCGGGTCGAAACCAACAAATGAGCTCATTACCTGTAGTAGGACCAGACATGCATAATACTTATTTGTGCATCATTCTCTATTTATTTTCCTGTGGTCTTATTCTATTCCTTGTTGTATGTGCATAATTGTATGATTGCATACTGGATGTGATTGTGCATATGGTACTTGTTTTTTCTGCTATTTGAGCTTTGGCATACAGCGTGGTAGATACTTATTTGTCTAAACTTAATTATGATTATGTGATCGCGAACATTATAAATGAACTTAACTCTAAACCCTGACCTTACTAAGAACTCCCCAGTTTTTACTCCTTACACCTTTTCATATGGACACGGGAGTCCTGCTCTACGAGATTAATCATCGGTATATCCACGACGACCCAGCACACGACTGCGAGTGTTACATCTCTTGTGCGGCACCTCGTGTACGTAATTATGTAGTACATAGTAGACCTTGTCAACATCCTATTTCTTCACCTTTCTTCGATTTAGATATACCCTCAGACTTTCCTCTTTCTTGGATGCAACATGAGGAGGACCCTGAGATCGTAGATATCTCTTCTGGCAATGATGAGCCTATAAGGCACCTGCGAGCAGGCATCACCACCTGCCAATTGGTTTTCTGTGAGAGGCTTTTGGATCAGAGACAAGGAAACTTTTTGAGACGTCCAGTTTAACTCCGGTACCTTAGAGTATCTTCCTCACTTTTGCTAGCATATTTAGAGGGAATAGGTGTAACACCCTAATTACCATAAGCCTTACCTCATTCCGTAAAGCAAAGGTTAATCAAGGGTTTGATAAACCCCGATTTCGTGGTTTATCTTGTGCTTACTTTGGGGGATTTTATCACCTTTTCTCACATTTATTCAATAAAATAGCATGGTTTTGTAATTCTCCCTTGAATTGTGCTTAAATGTGAAAACATGCTTTTTAGACCCTAAAATTGGTAATTTTAATTCATTTTAATTCCATTCAATGCCTTCATGTATTTTTTAAGTGATTTAAGGTTCATAGGACAAGTATTGGATGGAAGAAGTGAGGAAAAAAGCATGCAAAGTGGGAGAACTCATGAAGAATTGAAGGAACCGTAAAGCTGTCAAGTCCGACCTCTTCCCACTCAATCGACCATAACTTGAGCTACAGAGGTCCAAATGAGGCAGTTTCAGTTGCGTTAGAAATCTAACATCCGGGGCTTCAAAATGATATAAAATATTCCATATATTGCTTCGTGTTAAGGGGCGCGAACGCGCCATGTACGTGTGCGTGCCGATTGAGCACGTGGCCCGCTAATGTGAAATCGCCCCCAGTGATTTCTGAAGCACTTTGGGCCCAACCCAACTCATTTCTAATGCTATTTAATGCAGAATTCAAGCTTGGGCAAAGGGGGTGCAATTGTTTGGTAGTATAGCATCATGTAGGTTAGTTTCTAGAGAGAGAAGCTCCTTCTTCTCTCTAGAATTAGGTTAGGTTAATTTTCATCTTAGATCTAGATTTAATTCATGCTTTGATTTACTTTTCCTTTACAATTTCTTGTTCCTCTAATCTTCCTCTCTCTAATTTTGTATTTCATTCTAGTAATTGCTTACTTTGTTGTTGATGCACTTTTGTTCTTCCATTTTTCCTTTAATGCAATTTATGATTCATGTTCTTTTATTATTGAATTGCTTTATTGTTGTTTAATTCCTTGCAATTGAGTAGTGTAGATTTACATTCGTTGCAATTTACTATGTTTTCCTTTTATGCCTTTCAAGTGTTTGTTAAAATGCTTGGTTTGATCTTAGAGTAGATTTTTGAGCATTCTTGGCTTTGAGAGAGTAATTAGGCAATCTTGAGTCATGAAAACCCAACTCATGTTGGTGATCTAGAGTTGTTAGCTAATATTGTTTCCATTGACGCTAATCTTTTGCTAATTAAATTAGTAAGTTGATTAGGACTTTTGGAATATTGTTTCCATTGACGCTAATCTTTTGCTAATTAAATTATTGAGTTGATTAGGACTTTTAGATTGAGATTAGCTAGTCTTGTTAGACTTTCTCCCATGGAAGATAATATGATACCTTCTTCCAATGTTGGAGATGACGTAATAAGAGAAATTCTTGTTATTATTGTGGTATGATTGATTAATCTTGTTTGACTTTCTCCCTATTTGTTGGAGTTGACTAAATAAGATGAATTAATCATTGCATGACTAGGATAGAAAGTCTATGATCTCAATCTTTGCCATGAATGTCTCTCTCTTTATTAATTGCTCTCTTTATTTTTCTTGTCATTTATTTTATTGCCCCTTTAATCAACCAAACCCCCCTTACATCCTTCATAGCCAATAATTGACCACTTCATTGCAATTCCTTGTGAGACGACCCAGAGTCCAAAATACTCCGGTTAATTCTTATTTGGGGTTTGTTCTTTGTGACAACCAAAATTTTTGCATGAAAGGATTCTTGATTGGTTTGGAAACTATACTTTACAACGAGATTTCATTCATTTGAGGAAATTCTAAACCGTCAAAAGTCCGTTCATCAGGGTTACGATAATTCTGAGGCTTATACAATATTTTATTTAGAAAGAAATAGTAATTCTAGAAGACCGATGAAGAATTAAGCTCAAAAACAGAATTTCAAAAGCGCAAACGTTCATACGAAGCTAAAAGCATAAAGACACAGGATATATGTAACACCCTACCATACAGAGTCTTATGCTTAAGTCATAAAACAGAGATGGCATGGTATTACGACCTCTAAATTAAAATTTAGTACGTATAGTAGTGTGAAAAATGATTATAAGTAGGAGCCTTTGAAGAAAAAGGGATAAAACAAAATCGTTAAATTGAAAAGCGCAACACTCCGATGGATAACATAATGTAATGGATAAAGGATAAGTGATAAACCCATATTTTATGATATATTTTGTGCCTAATTTAAGTGAATTATTCAATCCTTCACTCACTTATTCATGTTAATTGCATGGTTTTACTTTTCCTTCCTTATTATGTGATGTATACGAAAAACATGTTTCCTATGCTTTAAAAGTAATTATTTTAATTACCCTTTACTTCCATTCGATGCCGTAATTTGTGTGTTGAGTAGTTTCAGATATTCTAAGGCAGGAATGACTTAAAGGATGGAAAGGGAACATACAAAAATGGAATGAAAGCACAAAACGGAGTTTTTGAAGAAACTGCCAGTGACGCGATCGCATGGACGACGCGACCGCATGCCAGCGCCAATTGGTAGTGACGCGACCGCGTGATTGATGTGACCGCGCGCCTTGAGCGAAACGCATATGATGCAGACGCATGATTGAAGCGACCGCGTGGCAAGGAAAACTCCAATTGACGCGACCGCGTGACCCACGCAGACGCGTGACAGAGGCCACGCACCAGAAATTACAGAAAACGCTCCCAGCGATTTCTGAAGCTCTTTTTGGCCCAAATCCAAGTCCAGAAGGCACAGATCAGAGGTTATGAAGTGGGGGAATGCATCCATTCGGGGGAGAGTCTCAAATTAGTTACTTTTTCACGAATTAGATGTAGTTTTGAGGGAGAGGTTCTCTCCTCTCTCTTTTAGGGTTTAGAATTCGGATTTCTTTTGCTTTCAGGATTATCTCTTTTTATCAGGTTCAACATTCCTTTTTATTTATCTTCTCAATTTAGTTTATGAATTTTTCTATGATACAGATTACTCTTTGAATTAATGTTATTTGAGGTATTTTAGTTTATTATTGCTCTCTTTTATTTATGTTACTGTTGCTTCCAATCTGAAGACATTTTTTTATTCCAGTAGATTTAGTTTCTCCCTTTTGGTCTTGGTTAAGAAATCAGTAACTCAAGAGTTATCAACCTCAACATGATTGATAATTGTTATCTTTGCTAATTGAATTGAACTTCAATAATCCCAATCTTTCCTTAGGGATTAACTAGGATTTGAAGATCAAACCAACTAGTCACGTGACCTTTCTTTACTTTAAGTAAAGGCTAACTAAGTGGAATTAAGATTCAATCTTCATCATCATTGATTAGGATAACTAGGATAGGACTTCTAATTTCTCAATCCTTGCCAAAAGTGCGTTTTACAGTTATTTATTTATTTTACAGTCTTTTACTTATTTTAATTGCAATTCAAATCACTTGTTCCTCATCTTCAAAACCCCAATTTACAATCTTCATAACCAATAATAAGAACATACTTCCCTGCAGTTCCTTGAGAAGACGACCCGAGGTTTAAATACTCGGTTATCAATTTTTAAGGGGTTTGTTACTTGTGACAACCAAAACGTTTGTAAGAAAGGTTGATTGCTTGGTTTAATAACTATACTTGCAACGAGAGTTTACTATAACTTCTAAACCATCAATCTTCAGTTCTTCAAAATTGCGCCGTTGCTGGGGAGCTGCAATCGTGTGCCTTATTACTGGTTATTGTAAATATTTTTCTTTTACTTGTTTATTTGTCTTTATTTTCCCCTTTTATTTCCATTAGCTACTATGAATTCTCACCTCTCTCGCTTTGAGTTTGGTTCTAATATTGTTGACAGGAGTGAAAGTTATAACTGGAATAGGCATCAAGGTCAGAGCAATCAAAGATGGATGGAGCCAAGAGGATCTGATCAACCCTTTAGGCAACAACACCCTCCAAGATATCATAGACAAAGACCATTCTATAATGCATACCAAGCCAATAGACATGGTGGACAACCTTGTAGTTACCAACAAGCCCCACCCTGTGCTTATAGGCCATCCTCTCAACATAACTTCGAACCACCACACTCGCAAGCTCCTTTTCACCATTCACCACCATATGATCCTCATTTACCCCAATTCCAATCCAATTACTCCCAAACAGCACCACTTTCCCATGGACCACGTCCAAATCCATCACCCTGAGAATCAGAGGTTCGCCTGAAGGTAACTTCAAACAACCCTTCATCAACTGGAGCAAGCTGTAAGTCAATTATCTTCTAAACATTCGAACATTCAAGGACCTCCCACAGCCCCATGTGGGCAATCTAAAGAAGAGCGTAGCATGAAGAAGATACTAGAAACTCCTGTGGACAGAACAGGGCATGACTTCATACTGGAACAAGTAGAGGAAGCTGTCATTGTAAACGAAGAAGAGTTGGTTGAAGACTTAGGAGACGCTGAACTTCCATGGGAATCCAGAGTTATGGAGAACTCTGTCAAAAACGTCACAATTGATGCTGAGGAGGATAGTGCACAACTCCCAAAGCAAGCCTTTTATGAAGAACTAGACGGAATAATCCAAGAAGCAAGTTTCCTTGATGATGATAATCTCAAGTCAAGTTCTCCCAGTAATGAACTTGCATTAGCAAGTGAATTCTCTGAAATCGAAGAATCTTTCCCAAGTGAATATGAAGATGATGCGGAGGTAGATTTCTCTCAACCTCCCGTTTATGACTTAAGTGACGAGGAAGACATAGAAGGCTTTGATCAGGACATGGATGCATTTGAAGAAGTCTGCAAGGAAGTGAAAAAATTCACCGAAGAGCACAAGGGACTAGAACTTACAGAACCACTGGAAACACATATTCCAAAGCCATTACCACCCAATACAAGCTTCAAGTGGGTATAATCCTTAACCTTTAGCTTTATTTTTCCACTTGAATATGGTTTGCTTGAAATAGATGGCCAGCTTAGAGCTCTCTGCGGCTTTAAGAGTAAGAGGGAAATGGCTCGTACTCAGAGCTGGTGCACAAGGTCCAATAAGGTTCCACGCTTCAATTCGAAGTGCACAAATTGGCATCATGGTCAATCGAATGGATCTCGGAAAACGTTTGGTCATCTTGGTGAAAACCTACTTTCTAAACCTCCCGAACGGAAAAATATAGATCAAGACGAAGGCGGATTTAAAAGCAAAGTTTGGGATCCTGGAATCTATTCTGACATTCGTCACCCCGGGAGCCTGACAATCTACTTGAAGATACTTAGAAGCTTTACATGCCTAGTTTGGGACCCCGGAGGCTGTTGGCATTCCAAACAATGGTGGAGATTTCTGGATGAATTTAAGCGCAAGCCGCCATAACAGAAAGCTCGTCCAATGTCCAACTTAAGGACTTTAACTAAAAGTGCTAGGTGGGAGACAACCCACCATGGTATGGTCATTTCTTTTTCAGTTTTACTTCGTGTTAGTTATTTTTGTTTTTCCTTTTCATTTGAACCTGAATATTATTCATTCGCATTGCATACTGCATACTTGCATTCCTGCATTAAAAAAAATAGAGAGTAGGCGTGCGACGCGACCGCATCACTCATGCGATCGCGTCAGTTGCGAAAAATAACCCCCCATGCGTCCGCATCATTCACGCGGCCGTGTGACCTGGAAATCGGCGTAAGGATCCAACGCCCAGAAAGTTGGGCTGGAATCGTGCGGCTATTGTGCGTTTCGCACAAACGACCCACGCGGTCGCGTCCCTGACGCGATCGCGTCAGCTGCCCAACACCAATCCCACGCGACAGCGTGAGCGACGCGATCGCGTCGCCTGGATTGCACAACACCCCAAAAGAGACAGAGAGTTGCGCTGAAACGACACTGGAATTGCGCGTTTAGCACAATTTCCAGCGACGCGGTCGCATGCCTCACGCGACCGCGTCACTAGTCCTTTTTCTCCATTCCATGCGATCGCATCACTCACGCGATCGCATCAACTCCCACTCCACCCCAGCCACGCGACCGCGTGTCCCACGTGATCGCGTGGATTCAAATTCGATAACCCCCACAGTCATGCGAACCCTACCCATTCGCGCCCCCCAACCCCTTCGCCTTCCTTTCTTCTCTGTAAACCAGCCACCACCACCTACTTCCAGCCACCACCACCAACTTCTAGCCACCACCGTCGACCACCCAGACACCACCGCTGAGCCACCCCCTTCTCCCTTCCCTCTCTTTCTTCTCTTCTTCTCTCCTCTTCTTCCCTCCACCTCTACTGCCCACCTCCACGACCACCACCCCCACCACGCCGCCGTCACCGCCGCGATTCCACCCTTCCCTTCCTTCCCCCGTAACCCCTGCCCCATTACCCCCCCGTAACCCTCCTGCCTCCGAACAACCACCGCCATGCCAACCACCCACAACCGCTGCGTCAGCCGCCACCACCACCATCCCCCAGTCATCTCTCTGCCCTACTTTCATTCATCCGCCTACCAGGTTCTGCCGAATGCCACACTACTTTTGATTCCCAGTTAATTACATATTTTTCTGTTTATGTTCATCATTAGGCTAGTTAGATATGCATGTTGTAGTGGATTCTAGGTGGTTAGGTAGCCTAGGATGTGGTTAGTGGATTTAGACCTGTTTAATTGCGCTGTTCGTGCTTCTTGTTTCATAATTTTTGTAATTCTGCTATTGCTGTGATGTTAGTTTTGTTCATATGCTGTTCGTACTGTTCATGCTGCTATTATGAATGTTATTTCTTGTTCATACCCAATTGCAGTTTGTTTTAATTCATATGAACTATTCTGTTGCTGTTTATTTTCCGGGAACATCCAATTTTAGCCGGAATGCTGTCCAATTTTTTGTAAACTGTTTTCTTTCCATTCATGTCTTGGTTTTGGCACTTTGAACTCTGCTTTACTCTGCTTTTACCATAACCAATTCATGAATACCAGGGCAAGCTTTCTTATTCTTTTTGATTTTTTGGTTCATAATATGCATTTTTGATGTTTAGCTTCTAATTTTTGATTCATCATCAACCTGATTCCCTTGTTTGGATATGAGTTAACTGTAGCTTCTAATTGAGAATGCTTGTTACTTACAAAAGGATCATCATGCCACTTACTCTAACCCACTTTTTACTAATTCACTAATTTTAACCTCCTAAACTCTTTTTTTCATTCCTAACCAACCTAACCTTTCAAAACATCTCTTCTGGTTTTTCACTATTCTCTTTAACCTTTTAACCAAGGCATGATGATAATTTTTCCTAATTAACATGATTTCTATTACATTTTGGATTGTTAATTTTTTTTCTCGGACTTTTAACTCCTATTCAATCCTTAATGCACATTTACTTAACTCATTTTCATTACTCCATTGCTCCTTTGCCACTATATGCTTATTTTGTGATTTGCATACTTGTTTTTCCTGTTTTTGTTATATCTTGGTTTCTGCTTTTCAGGATGTCTGACACCCAAAGAAAAAGAAAGGGAAAGGCAACAACTGACAAACGGAAAAGAGGAGAATCCTCCATGTCCATCCTGGACATCATGCATGATGACTCCTGGCAGGAGAAACACTTTACCCCGCAGGAGAAGGCTGACCAGCTACTCCCTGCTACTGATCCCATTAAGTTTGCAAACCGATACTGTGAGCTGAAGTATCCAGTGTCTGCAACCTCCAGGAACCTATACCTGGAGAAGACTCTGAAGATCCCATAAGAACTCCAGCAATACACCTCTGATCAGATCAAACAAAGAGGCTGGTTCTTCTTGGAGAGAAACCTGACTGAGGTCAATGCATCTTGGGTAAGGGAATTTTACTGCAATTACTTCAAAACTTTCCTAGATGCAGTAAACCTAAGAGGGAAGCAGATACTGGTCACTAAAGAGGCCATAGAGGATGTTCTGAAGCTCCTGCCTAAATCCGATCAGCCAGATGGTTATCAACAGGCTGAAGAGGACATGCGCTTCATGAAATTTGACTGGGATGCCGTCAAAGCAAGGATAACCCTTGACCCGACTGTTCCATGGGTCATGGGTCAGAACACCACCATGCCTAAGGGAATCAAGCGGGCATACTTGAATGATGAGGCTCGGCTATGGCATCAAATCCTAAGCAACTTTATTATGCCGAGTACTCACGAGACAGAGCTACCTGCTGCTATAATCACCATTCTATGGTCTGTGATGAAGGGTAAGGACCTGTACCTGCCACGCTTCATTCGGTACTACATGGCCAGGGTCCACGTCCGAGGCACTCTCCCCTTTCCATATCTGATTACACAGCTTGGCCGTCGAGCTGACGTGCCTTGGGAGGATGCTGATGAGAAGCCACCTACTGCAGAATGCAAGAAAATTATCCCTCACAGCAGGAACTTTCTGGCTTTGGGCTACAGACCTCCATTCCTCACTCCTACTGATGAGACAGCCACACCATCTGCCGGCCCCTCTTCCTCTACAACTACCCCTGCTACTACCACTGCACCTCCACCTGCCTCAGAACCAGTTTATCACTTAGTTCACCGCCTGTTTCAGCAGCTAGACCGGATGGAGCACCGCAACCGGTGGCGTTACGAGAGATCTGAGTGTCGCAGTAAGCAACGCTATGAGCACCTGAAGCTGATGATCCGTTCTGGCAGCGACATCCCCTCCGAGCGTAACACCTCGTCAGAGCCATCTGAGGAGGAGGCGGATAACCACGAGCCGGAGACCCGTCCATAGAGAGAGGCTGCGCAGGCAGGCACAGAGTAGGTTGCATCACATCAGGAGGCCCCGCATCAGATTCAGACTGCAGACCCAGAGGTTCCTATTCAGTCAGCACGTCCTCTGCAGCAGGCTGATCCTCAGACCCCCACCACAGAGACTCCGGCTACCCATCCTTCCAGTGATGACACCCCTTCACACCCTGCTTGAGTGAGCATCAGGGACGATGCTTCATATTAAGTGTCGGGAGGTTGCCATCTCTGGCGTATATTTTTTTGGTGAACCACTACAGACTCTTTTACTTTATTTTGCTACTTTTCTGTATTTTTCTCTTTATTTTTATTTTTTATTTTCTCAGTACTTATACATTGCTATTTTCATGTATTTTACTATATTTCTACATGTTGCACTTTAGTTCATATTTTAGCCATTTAGTTTAGTTTCAATTCTAACTTATTAGTTATAGAAAATGTGGATTAATCAGTATAGTTTACCCTTTTTACAATAAGATAACTTAGTTTAAATTAAAAATATAAAAAGGAAGTAAACTAGAGACTTTAACAGAATAAAAACAACCCACACCTTGTATATATAGCATTACGTGTTAGTTAGTTAACAACATTTCATCAAAGAGAAACACTAGAACTTTAAAGCCACCTTAAGATTTACATTGAGAATAATGGGAACTCTTAATTTTTACTTGCTTGACATATATAACTGATATATGATTTTTGAGTTAGAGAATACACAGCCTGTGAGTTTTGAGCTTAATTGCATGGTTACATTTAAACCATAATATTTTATTCCTATGTGTTCCGCCCTTCTTATTTATTCTGGTGTTCTTTACATTGTTTTAATCTATATGTCCGATTATAAAATATAGATACATACCAAAAAAAGTGATTGAGGCCATTGTTTGATTCTAGCTCACTATTCCCAAATTAGCCTACCTTTTACATCACCCTCGTTAGCCCCCTTGAGCCTTTAAATCCCCTCTTGTTTTATAACCATATTACTAGCCTTAAGCAAAAAAATAAAATAAAAATCCCAAGTTGAATCTTTGGTTAGCATAAGATAGAAAGTGTGTATTGTTTAATTGTGGGAAACTTATTAGGAACATGGATGATTAAAACAAAGGGTATAAAGTTAAAAAGAATAAGATATTTCAAAATAAAAAAAATTTGGAAAGCATGCTCATGTGGAATCAAAATAATTTAATTACCATGTGCAGTTAAAATATATATATATATATATATATATATATATATATATATATTTCAGTATTTAAATAAAGGGGATACAAAAGAATTCCCCAAATACAAAATAAAGCAATGAACATGGGACAAAATTAAAATATGAGCATGTAACATCAAAAAGTGGGAAGAATATGGGAAAATAGGTAAAGAAGCTTTGCTTTACAAAATATGTATGTTAGGTGAGATCTTAGACTAATCAAGGATTTACTTATTAGATCACTTAGCCTTATACGTATACCCTTACCTTTACCTTGGCCCCATTACAACCTTAACTAAAGACCTCATGATTTTTGTATGCCTATATTGTATAATTGTTGATTGGTTAGATGAAGAACAAAGTTATGGAAATTAAGGATAAAAAGAAGAATAGAGTGATTAACCCAATAAATACTGAGTGACTAGAGAGTAAACACAAAATCCAGTGAGGGTTCAATAACTCATCAACATATATCTCTGCTTAAATTTCTAATTGTCTTGCAAGTTTATAAAATATTTTTCTTTCCCATCTCAATTGTAAAAGTGTTTTATCATTATCTAAGGTTTGGCTATGCATATATGATTCCTTGAGAATGTGAATTAATTTGACTACATGTAAGTTTTATATACAAGTGAATAAAAATTAGAATTGCATGATTCATTTAGGTAGTTGCATTTAGAATAGATTGCATTGCATAAGATTCCACCGCTTCAACCTTACCTTACTCGTTATCTTGGATTTAGCATGAGGACATGCTATTGTTTAAGTGTGGGGAGGTTGATAAACCCATATTTTATGATATATTTTGTGCCTAATTTAAGCGAATTATTCAATCCTTCACTCACTTATTCATGTTAATTGCATGGTTTTAGTTTCCCTTCCTTATTATTTGATGTATATGAAAAACATGTTTCCTATGCTTTAAAAGTAATTATTTTAATTACCCTTTACTTCCATTCGATGCCGTGATTCGTTTGTTGAGTAGTTTCAGATCTTCTAAGGCAGGAATGACTTAAAGGATGAAAAGAGAACATACAAAAATGGAAGGAAAGCACAAAACGGAGTTTTTGAAGAATCTGGCAGTGACGCAATCGCATGGACGACGCGACCGCATGCCAGCGCGAAATGGTAGTGACGCGACCGCGTGATTGACGCGACTGCGCGCCTTAAACGAAACACATATGACGCGGACGCATGATTGAAGCGACCGCGTGGCAAGGAAAACTCCAATTGACGCGACCGCGTGACCCACGCGGACGCGTGACAGAGGCCACGCACCAGAAATTATAGAAAATGCTCCCAGCGATTTCTGAAGCCCTTTTTGGTCCAAATCCAAGTCCAGAAGGCACAGATCAGAGGTTATGAAGTGGGGGAATGCATCCATTCGGGGGAGAGTCTCGAATTAGTTACTTTTTCATGAATTAGATGTAGTTTTGAGGGAGAGGTTCTCTCCTCTCTCTTTTAGGATTTAGAATTAGGATTTCTTTTGCTTTCAGGATTATCTCTTTTTATCAGGTTCAACATTCCTTTTTATTTATCTTCTCAATTTAGTTTATGAATTCTTCTATGTTACAGATTACTCTTTGAATTAATGTTATTTGAGGTATTTCAGTTTATTATTGCTCTCTTTTATTTATGTTACTGTTGCTTCCAATCTGAAGACATTTTTTTATTCCAGTAGATTTACTTTCTCCCTTTTGGTCTTGGTTAAGAAATCAGTAACTCAGGAGTTATCAAACTCAACATGATTGATAATTGTTATCTTTGCTAATTGAATTGAACTTCAATAATCCCAATATTTCCTTAGGGATTAACTAGGATTTGAAGATCAAACCAATTAGTCACTTGGCCTTTCTTTACTTTAAGTAAAGGCTAACTAAGTGGAATTAAGATTCAATCTTCATCATCATTGATAAGGATTACTAGGATAGGACTTCTAATTTCTCATACCTTGCCAAAAGTGCATTTTACAGTTATTTATTTATTTTACAGTCTTTTACTTATTTTAACTGCAATTCAAATCACTTGTTCCTCATCTTCAAAACCCCGATTTACAATCTTGATAACCAATAATAAAAACATACTTCCCTGCAGTTCCTTGAGAAGACGACCCGAGGTTTAAATACTCGGTTATCAAATTTTAAGGGGTTTGTTACTTGTGACAACCAAAACGTTTGTAAGAAAGGTTGATTGCTTGGTTTAGTAACTATACTTGCAACGAGAGTTTACTATAACTTCTAAACCATCAATCTTCAGTTCTTCAATAAGCTAACGCGAGAATATATACAAAAGAGTGCCAAAAACACGACTATCAAAACTCAAAATCCAGTGGCGAAAATAACCGGTCCGAGCATAGCAGTATATACATATATATAAAGTGAGGAACCCAAAAGAAACCCAAAAGACGAGTTACAAAAACCTGTTTTCCAAAATCACCTCTAAGAGGTGTCAACACGGTATGTATTATTTAGTGGAGATAAAAGTATCTAAGAAAAACATATAAACCAACATAGAGTCCCGAGAACCAAGGATCTTCGCTAATCCAGAAGTCTCTAACAAGCTTCAGTGAGAAGCCTCACATCCTACATCTGAAAACCACAAAATCCGCATGGGTGAAAACCGGAGGTTCTTAGTAGGGTAACAGTTCCCACATATCTAACATGTAAGGCCATGGGAAAGCCAAAGGCAATCCTAGAGCTTCCAACAGATAAATTCAAAGCTTATAAACAGACTAATCCACAAATGGCAACTGACTAAAGATTCTTCTGTCTAACTATTGCTTCCTTTTCCAAATCCTTTAAACCTCCCAACCACCAGTAGGAGTATAATATGGCAAACACAGTTATATCAGACAAGAGATATACAAATAGGAGACAGATAAGGCATTTAGATAATTAGCAAGTAATATGCAGTCAATTAGGCAATCTCAAACAATTCACATAGTATGCATATGATGTATGCCTGTCCTAATTGGTGATGATATCATCTGTCGGTTATATAGCCAACCTAACAAGTCTTGGTAGCTAACCATTGGACTGTCTCTCTGTCGTAAATCCCAACTCGAGTTATCCTCGATCTTCATCATGATCATAATCATAATCCATATCGAACACCCTCACTGGCATATATTCACGGGGGCGAGCTTACGACATAGGGTCAGCAGAGTCTCGAGTCTCCACCTGAAGCACGTGGTGGCTAGCCACTGCTTTCTTCCAGGGAAACAAGTGTCTCAGATAGTGGAAGTGCAACATTCACATTTCATTCAATACGCATATATCCAATCATACTCAGCCATAATCCAATTATGGCCTCGCCGTAACACGGCAATACCTCAGCCATCCGACTCATAGTTCAATCCAGAACCAGCCAATTCATTAACAATTACAGCCCTTAGGCTCATGGCACATCAAGCACTTCCACCGCCATCCTCCGTATCTCATACAATTATCTTTGATCATCATTGATCCTTAACTTTCCCCTTTCTTCATGCACCAGTTACCACATCCCCTAGCTTCTTTTCCATCGCTAGGCATATCATAATGATTTAAGACATAAGGGGTGAGATCAGAGGCTTAGAAGTATGAAATTTGGCTTTTAAAACTCAAAAATTAACTTTGGGATGAAAACAGGGCAACGCATACGCGTGGATAGAAAAGTTGCCAGGGGACGCGTACGCGTAAGCCACGTGTACGCGTGGGTGCGTTTGTGCCCCAAGCACAAAACTGGCACAATTCCAGCACAACTCTCGGGAAAATGGCTGGGCACTTGGTGCAGCGCATCGACACGCACGTGTGGATGGCACGTTTTTTAAAAATGACGCATACGCGTCAGGCACGCCTACGCCTGGGGGTATTCTGCTAAAAAATTTTTCAAAGTTAAAAGCTGCAGAATTCACAGATTAATCCCCCAAACTTCTAACGGACATAACTTCTTCATTTCAAATCATTTTTCGCCCGTTCTTCGAACAACATGAACATCCCGGATCCAATTTCATTTATAATCAAGTTTGGCACAAAACGGGGATCCAGAGTCCAAGTTATGCCCCATCAAAGTATGCCCAAAAACCATATTTTCATATAAAACCACAAAGTGCCATTTTCAAAACAAACCAATTTCATCCCTTTTCAAAATTGACCAAAACATACCAATTTCAACCCTTTTTGAAATCAATCAAAATACACAAAAATCAACATCAAGCCTCCTCAAGTCACACATTTAAACTTTACCACAATTCACAAAACTACCATCCAACCATTTTACCCTTCTCAATCAACTGGCTAAATTACAAACACATTAACATGTCATACATCCTTTCTCATCCCAATTTCCAACAACCCCATTTCCAATCGACTATCATTATAAATAATCAATATCATACTCACCATCAACATGGTTTCACCCACAAATCAACCTTAATCATTCATCAAGCATATATCACAACATGTATTTTTCTCATATATCACACCATCAAGGCATCAATATTCATAACCACATATATGACCAAATCATATATCTCCACCATTCAACAACATCAACAATTTAATGCCTATCTTAGGGCCTCTAGCCTATGTTTTCACACAACATTATATTTTAGATATAGAAAACCGAGACTATATCTTAGGCAATTTTCCAAGCTCAACTGGAGCACTTCTAAAGCACTTGTCCACAAGCTCTCATAGTCTCAATACCTCCAAGAACAGATTTTTGCACACCAAGCCCTTTCTCAAGCTTTCCAAAATCTCAATCAAGCTTCAATATTCACATACACACTACCTAAGCCACAATTATCATACCCAAACACAACATCTTAATACCCAAGCATCATAAAATAACAAATTACACTAGGGTTGAGAATCTTACCACACCCAAGGTTCAAGGAGACAAGATTAATCTTCTCCTTCAAGAGAGTTGGATCCTTTAACATGAAAGAGCCCAAAATCTCAACACATTTCTCCATGAAACTCGAAATTTAGGGATGAAGAAATGAAATGATTTCGTGGCTTACCACAAGAATAAAGTAGTGGATTTTGTGAGGAGAGAGAGTGCTGAAAATTAGGGTTTTGGTTTAGTTAGGTTGGGCCAAGGGCCCAATATGGGTCCGGTTGGCCCAATTTGGCCCGTTCCGTCCATTCTTGGTCTGATTTTTATAAAATTGGTATCGAAATTCTCGTCTCAATCTCCTCTATCATATTAAGCCATAAAAATCACATTTTTAGCTTTTTAGAATAAATTCTCATTTATGGGTTAATTAGCCATTAATTAATCGGGTTTTACATTCTACCCACCTAATTGGGAATTTTGTCCACAAAATTCGAATTCAAATTCAAATTCAGTTACCTGAGCATAAATGCGGGTAGTCAGTTCGCATTTCTGACTCGAGTTCCCAAGTGTGTTCTGCAACACCGGCTCGACTCCATGCCAGTTTGACTAACAAAGCCTCTTTTCCATGCAACCATTTGATACTAGTATCATCAATCTTGACTGGAGCCACCGGAAGCGTCAAATCTTCTTTTAACTGAACCGATTCAGGTTCTAGCACATGGCAAGCATCAGGAGTATACTTCCGAAGCTGCGACACGTGAAATACGTCGTGCAGATTTGAAAGATTAGGTGGTAGAGCCATCCGATACGCTACCGGTCCAACCCTCTCTAGGATTTGAAATGGACCAATGTACCCAGGATTCAACTTCTTTGCTTTAATCGTCCTACCTACTCTTGTGGTCAGAGTAACTTCAAGGAAAACATGATTTCCTTCCTCAAATTACAAGGGCTTCCGCCTCTGATCGGCGTAACTCTTCTGACGACTTTGTGCAGTAAGTTTCCTATCTCAGATTTTCTTAACTTGTTCAATGGTTTCAGCTATTATCTCTGGCCCCAACAAGCCTTTCTCCCCAGCTTCATACCAACATAGCAGAGATTGACATTTCCTCCCATACAATGCTTCATACGGAGCCATTCTGATGCTCGCGTGGTAGCTATTATTGTACGCAAACTCCACTAGTAGCATATATTGATCCCAGCTTGCCGGCTGATCCAGAACATAAGCCCTCAACATATCTTCTAAGGTTTGGATCGTCCTCTTGAATTGACCATCTATTTGAGGGTGGTAAGCTGTGCTCAAGCTTAATCGGGTTCCGAAAGCTTTCTGAAATGCACTACAAAACCTCGAAGTGAAACAAGGATCTCTATCAGAGATTACAATAGTAGGTACACCATGAAGTCTCATAATCTCCTTTATGTATAACCGTGCTAGCTCCTCAAGGGTGTAGGTCATTTGAATGGGTAAGAAGTGAGCTGACTTCGTCAGTCGGTCCACGATCACCCAAACAGCATCAAAACCGGCCCTAGTCCTTGGCAATCCCAACACAAAGTCCATCGCAATGCTTTCCCACTTCCACTGTGGAACCTCTAAAGGTTGCAACGTACCGGCAGGTCTTTGGTGTTCGATCTTCACTTTCTGACAGGTTAAACAATTTGAAACATACTCCGTCACATCATTCTTCATAATCGGCCACCAAAACATCACCTTTAGATCATGGTACATCTTAGTACTTCCCGGGCGGATAGAGAATCCGCTCTTATGCGCTTCTTTTAAGATATCTTGCCGCAAAGAGCTAAAATCGGGCACAATGATCCTACCCTTGAATCTCCATAACCCATCTTGATCCTTCAACACTCTCCACTGCTTCCCTTGCTCAATAGCTGGTAGCACCTTTGGTAACACGTCATCATTTTGATGAGCCTTTAGGAGTTCGGATTTAAAATCACTTGAGATCTGTAATTGACTCAAACATAGAGTACCAGACACTTCATGAACACCAATCTTCAGACTCTCGAATTCCTTGAGCAACTTCTCTTCTCGAAGCATCATCCAAGCGGCATACAATGACTTTCGACTTAACGCATCCGCCACTACATTCGCTTTCCCTGGATGGTAATTCAACTCAAAGTCGTAGTCCTTTAGTAATTCTATCCATCTCCTCTGCTGCATATTAAGCTCTTTCTGATCAAAGAGATATTTCAAGCTCTTGTGATCAGAGAAAACTTGGAACTTAACCCCATAAAGGTAATGCCTACATACCTTTAGCACAAACACAACCGCAGCAAGCTCCAAATCGTGTGTAGGGTAATTAACTTCATGAGGTCTTAACTGCCGTGAGGCATACACTACCACATTACGATGCTGCATCAGCACGCACCCTAGACCCTTTAGTGAGGCATCACAATACACCTCAAATGATTCATTTGGCTCAGGTAACACCAACACAAGCGCGGTGGTCAATTGTTGCTTCAACGCTTGAAAGCTCTCTTCACACTAAGGAGTCCAAATAAATGGCGCGTCCTTGCGGGTTAACTTTGTAAATGGCAAAGCTATCTGCGAAAAACTCTTGTTGAATCTTCAGTAGTAGCCAGCTAAGCCCAGAAAATTCCTTATCTCTGTTACAGAGGTTGGTCGCTTCCAATCCATTAGATAGATCTATGACTATCCCCTTCTTACTCACCACGTGACCCAAAAACATCACCTCACTCTTCCAAACTCACACTTAGAAAGTTTCGCAAAGAGTTTCTTCTCCATTAGTATCTGCAACACAGTCTTCAAGTGTTCTGCATGCTCTTCGTCAGCCTTGGAATAAATCAGTATGTCATCAATGAAGACAATAATGAATATATCCAGAAATGGATGGAAAACTCTATTCATATAATCCATAAACACTATAGGAGCATTTGTCAATCCAAAAGACATTATAGTGTACTCGTAATGACTGTAACGAGTTCTGAAAGCAGTTTTAGGGTTATCTTTTCCCCTCACTCTTATCTGGTGATAACCAGATTGCAAATTGATATTGGAGAAAACCCGAGCTCCTTGTAACTGATCCATGAGATCATCGATCCTCGGCAGTGGGTACTTATTCTTTATTGTGACCTTGTTCAGCTGCCTGTAATCCGCACAGAGTCGCATACTCCCATCTTTCTTCTTTACCAGTAACACTGGCGCGCCCCATGGGGAAACACTTGGTCGGAAAAAGTTCTTACCCAACGGATCCTCTAAATAAGACTTTTGCTCGACCATCTCTAGCAGTGATATCTTATAAGGAGCACTCGAGATTAGTCCAGCCCTAGGCACCAACTCGATAGCAAACTCAACCTCTCGGTTAGGTGAAAATTCATCAATGTCATCGGAAAACACTTCTGGAAACTCACACACCACCAAAATTTGCTCCAACCTTTGATCATCACCCGAAACACCCGCGGTTAACAATATAATAGCCTGAGATTTGGTCCCAGAATAATTCACCATCATAGAATTCAAGTAGTAACTATTCACTACAACCGGTCCTTCTGTATCTTCAAGCATAAAAACCACCGACTTTGTAGAATAATTGAGTAGGACATGGTTCTCAGATAACCAGTCCAGTCCTAAGATAAGATCAAGACTGATCATCGGTAAACATATTAGATTTTGAACAAAATCACATTGCTTGAACCTAAATGAAACTTTCAAACATCCTAGCCTAGTTATCATGGCTTCATGAGTGGCATTGTACACCTTTAGGTCATAACCTAAAACTACAATCTTCAAGCCTAGCGCACTAGCTTTATTGAATGCAATGAATGAATGTGTGGCTCCCGAATCAAATAAAGCATTTAAAGTTTGACCAGCCATTTCACAGTTACCTCGGATAAGTGTCTCACACTAAACCTTAGCCGATTTCCCAAGCTCAACCGGAGCACTTCTAAACCACTTGTCCACAAGCTTTCATGGTCTCAACACCTCTAAGAACAGGTTTTTTCACACCAAGCCCTTTCTCAAGCTTTCCAAAATCTCAATTAAGCTTCAATATTCACATACACACTACCTAAGCCACAATTATCATACCCAAACACAACATCTCAATACCAAAGCATCATAAAACAATAAATTACACTAGGGTTGAGAATCTTACCACACCCAAGGTTCAAGGAGACAAGATTAATCTTCTTCTTCAAGAGAGTTGGGTCCTATAACATCAATGAGCCCAAAATCTCAACACATTTCTCCATGAAACTCAAAATTTAAGGATGAAGAACTGAAATGATTTCATGGCTTACCTCAAGAATAAAGTAGTGGGTTTTGTAGAGCTCTTCGTGGTGAACGTGTGGCCGCAAATGGTGCAGCAATCGAAGCTCTAGATCAAAAGTTATGGTGGTTTGAAGATCAAATAAGAGTTAGAACTTGAGAGAGTGTTCTTCCCCCTTTCCCCTTCATTTTTAGCGTGTCTGAGTGTGTTGTGAGGAGAGACAGTGCTGAAAATTAGGGTTTTGGTTTAGTTAGGTTGGGCCAAGGGCCCAATATGGGTCCGGTTGGCCTGGTTTGGCCCGTTCGGTCCAATCTTGGTCCGATTTCTATAAAATTGTTATCAAAATTCTCGTCTCAATCTCCTCTATCATATTAAGCAATAAAATCACATTTTTGGCTTTCTAGAATAAATTCTCATTTATGGGTTAATTAGCCATTAATTAACCGGGTTTTACAATATATGTAACGGCCTAGCCCGGAAGAAACAGCGCTTTTTCGGGATCAAACAAAATTTTTATTGAATTTTAGGAATTTTAGTGCATATAAGAAACTCCACTACACAGGTTCTATGTCATCAAGCTGCTGAGTCAGCAGCTTGACTACACCAGACACCTCTCTTGATCTAAGCAGGCAAATCATGAAAAGTTGCGTTTTTGAGCCACTTCGGGTCGAAATTTCAAAATTTTGATTTTCGTGATTAGTCACATTGTGACGAGTTAGTCTCGAATTTTGAGAGAAATATTATATTAATATAATATTCATATATTATTATTTTATTTGGAATATTATATTATTATTTTTTCTACTTTGATTAATGTTGATCTATATTTAGTAACATAATAACTGAGTTAGAAATCTACAGGTAATGGATAATACCGGCATTCTTAGATGAATTTAGCATTGCTAATGTGTCACCATAGATCTTTTATTCTTATAATTATCTAGTTAATCCGAACAAAAGGTTCACATCTTCATCCTCTTCACATCGATGCCAATTTTCATTGAGTAAATCAAGGTATGATGGCTGCTCCTCCTCCCTGAAGTTTCGGCCATAGTGGAAAATCAAGCTAATGATGTTTTCTTCATGTTTTTTCTTAGGATCTCTTGTGCACTCATCATAAGCTCTAAGAAAATATGATTTCTAGCTACTTTAAGTTGAAGAAAACCTTCTTTTCATTATCATGAAGCTTCAGCCTTCATGGTTCATATGGTTTTAAAGTTGTTTTTGATGTTAAAATAGGCATAAAAGTGCTTTTTGAAGCTTGTTCTTGGATCAACTCTTGGCAGCTGCAAAGGGGGTAAGGTTTGGTAAATTAATCAATGATTTATTTTTTTCTTGAAGTGTGAAATCAGATCTTGTTGCTTGAGGCTTGATTTTGAGTGTCTGTGTGATGATTTGATCATGAGATCTTGTTGTTTTAATGCTTGAAAATCAAGTTATTGAAGTTTGTCTTGTTGTTGTTGTTGCTACTGGAAAACATGGCCTTCCAGCCATGATTTTTAAGAGATTTTATGTGTTTTTAATGCGTATTTGATGGCTAAAACATTGCTCTTTAGTTTGGCAAAAATCGGGTAAAAATCGGTTACCAAAAAGATTGAAAACCTAGTTGAAAATCAAGTGGAAATTTGATGATTTTTTTGAAAAAACGTTTTGGCCCTAGGAGAACAAGGAAACCTTTAATTTTAGGTTGATTTGGGGTCAAAATTTAATTATTAAAAAGTTTGAGATTGAATGTTAATTAATGAAAAGTTGAGGGGCCAAAGTAGAATTATTAAAGGTTAAGGGGGTCAAAATGCAATCTCCAAAAATTTGGGAGTCAAAATGCAATTATTGAACGTTGAATAAAATATTGATCAAAAGACAATTTTTCCTAAAAGCCTCAAGAAGGAAATTTTGAGTCCAGAATTCCCTAATTCTCTTTATTAAACACCTAAGGAAAGGTATAAGAAAAGGTATAGAGGTGTCTAAGGTAATGAAAAAAGTTTTAAAAACTTGGAAGCATTTTAAAAAAAAGAAGTTAAAAGATGCATAGCAGTATGCTTGACCTTATAGAGTAAGCGGAGAATTGTGAAATGAAATCACTGAGATACTGTGATGCTCGATTTATGATTGTGAAGAGAAGATAAATATAATTGCTAAGTGATGAAAAGTATGGTTATATGTGAAATATGAGCCTTCGGGAGATGCTTGTGAATATTGTGCGGGGATGACTATATTGTGCTGTTGCTTCCCAGATAGGATGCAGTAAAGAGAGTACCAGCCCTGCAAGCTGAATGCTTGGTAGAGGCCTGACTCGCATACCTGTGGAATATTGACATTTGAGCAAATACGAGCCCTGCAAGTCGAGAGTACTTGGTAGAGGGTATGCGGTACATAACTTGGGATTAAGTTCTAAGAAGGCCTTATCTGGCCTGGAGGATCGGACTATGTCGGGTGCGGGTCGAAACTGACAAATGAGCTAATTACCTACAGTAGGACCAGACATGGATCATACTTGTTTGTGCATATTGTAATTGGTTTGCCTTTGTGAATAATTCTATTTAATTGCTAATTGCTATACTTGACGTAACAACTCTTGATTATGCTTGAACTTTATTACTTGTGTTTGTGGCTGAAATTTGTTGGGTTGTGGTGAATTGTATGTGATTGAGCTTTTGCGCTTGAAGCCATGATTGACTATATGATGGGCCGGAGGCCGTGATCGGTTTGAGTTGTGGTTTAGTAAAGTATGAAATATCAAGCTGGTTCAACAAAGACTTAATGAACCTATGTTTGGAACAGGTTGGTCATTCATACCATTAGGAAAATTTTAAGATTCTTTTATCTGAAAAGGGAGTTTGGATTTCTGGTTAATTAACTGATTTCTTTCAAAAAGGTTTTAAATTTTTTATGGTTAAACCATCGATTTTCAAAGGATTTAGAAACTTGCAAATGGACATTATAAATGGACTTAACTATAAACTCTGACCTTACTAAGAAATCCCCAATTCTTATCCCATATACCTATTTAGATGGACACGGGAGTCTTGTTCTATAAGATTAATCATCCGTATATCCACGACGACCCAATGCGCGGCGAGTATTACATCAATTGTGCGGTACCTCGCGTATGTAATTATGTAGTACATGGTAGACCTTTTCAGCATCCAATTACTACACCTTTCTTCGATCCCGATGTACCCTCTGACTTTCCTCTTTCTTGGATGCAACCAGAGGATGACCCCGAGATCGTATATATCTCTTCTGGAAGTGATGATCCAGGTGAGGCACCAGCAAGCAGGCGTCATTACCTGCCCAATGGTTTTCTGTGAGGGACTTTTGGATCAGAGACGCGGAGACTTTTTGAGGCGTCCAGTCTAACTCCAGTACATTAGAGTGTTTCCCTCGCTTTTGCTAGCATACTTAGAAGGAATGGGCATGTCATAGAGGTCGGCTAGCCTGGGTGCCAGCTTAGGGGCTTGGACACGCCAGGACTTGGGATGCCTTAGGTATATATATATGTATATATTATATGAGTTACTAACTGAGAGACGCTATATCATATTCCTGTACTTGTATGACTGAACTACCTTTGTTTCATGATGTATATTATAGTGTGATGTTTTATATTTTGCCTTCTATTATTCTATGATTGCGTATGCTTATGTTTTCTTATATATTATATGAATGCGACTCTAAACTACTATTGTTTTCTTTTAAAAAAATTTCTCAAAAACTCGCAAGGTGTTAACAACGAACATGCTTATATTTATTAAATATTACTTAAGTTTGGGAAACAGGTTGGTAACATTCAGCTTCTAGTATGATCATGACATGCTGGGAGTTGGATCGTTACAATATAAATATAAGATAAGAAAGCATAAATAGATATATGAGTATAATAGTCATAAGATACTAGCCTAAGCCCACGGAGTTTAGGCTGACTAGTTATATACAGACATATAGAATTTTGAAAGTTAAATCTGCATATACAACATATCTCTCTCAAAGTTGGCCTCTAAGGCAAATAAAATACAAAAAATTAGAGTATTAAAAACAAAAGTAGTAAAAAAGACTCCAAAATATGATAATCAAGATCCTTCGTTCTGTCACTATCTCGTAACTCACTAAGGTGGGTTACGATCTAAATCTAATAAACAACAGCATAATATGGTATGGTAACAGTGCCCAGTAATGTAAGATATAAGATTCTGGGATGCCAGAAGAACTTTATATCAATCAAAACATTCAAGCTTAAAATGTAAGTAATTTTAAAACCAACATTTAAAACCATAATGAAAATAAGGGTAATCTAACTTAAGAAATTTCTAAACTATCAGTTCACCGCTGTCCCACAACCTTCACCGCTTTCCGAACCTCCTCAATCCCAGTAGAAAACACAATTAATAGAAATGCAAGTAAAATACAAGTATAATCATATCAAGTAATTCAAGAAACAACAAAGCATGTTATACAATTAAGCAAACAATGTAAGTCAGCAAATCAAGCAAACACATAGAATATGTACATGATGAATGCCTGTCCTATTTAGCTGTGATATCACATTCTCAGTTCAACTGCCAACCCGACACATTCCCATGGAAATGTCGCCTTTCGGTCAAGAATAAAAGTGGGAGCCCCCCACGGATATAGTGTCGAGCACACTACCCACGGATATAGTGCCGGGAACACTCTTGCGATCTAAAAAGATGCGAGCAGGATACTCTATCATAGACCTCTGGTACACGAAATTGTGATTACACTTTTCACAACTCCGCACAACTAACCAGCAAGTGCACTGGGTCGTCCAAGTAATACCTTACGTGAGTAAGGGTCGATCCCACGGAGATTGTCGACTTGAAGCAAGCTATGGTTATCTTGTAAATCTTAGTCAGGAGATTAATGATAAAAATGATTTTGTTTACGAAAAGTAAATAACATGAAATAAATGGTACTTGTGATTCAGTAATGAGGAACAAGTTAAGGTTCTGGAGATGCTCTGTCATCTGAATCTCTGCTTTCCTACTGTCTTCTTCTCCAAACACGCAAGGCTTCCTTCAATGGCAAGCTGTATGATCCTCTCGGATGAAAAATACCAGGTACGATCTCTGCACGGCTAATCAACTGTCGAATTTCTCGTCTCGGATGAAAAATACCAGGTACAGCTATCGCACGGCTAATCATCTGTCGGTTCTCACTAGCGTCGGAATAGGATCTCTCTATCCTTTTGCACACTGTCACTGCGCCCAACAATCGTGAGTTTGAAGCTCGTCAGAGTCATCCCTTCCCATATCCTACTCGAAATACCATAGACAAGGTTTAGACTTTCTGGGTGCCAGGAATGCTGCCAATTAGTTCTAGCCTCTACCACGAAGGTTCTGATCTCACAGACTCGGTCCGTGGATCAGAGACCCAAGAGATATGCACTCAAGCTGTCACCCAATGACTACGTTGAGCTCAGATAGAACGGAAGTAGTTGTCAGGCACGCGTTCATAGAATTGAGAATAATGATGAGTGTCACGGATCATCAGATTCTCTCTATTGATGTACGAGCGAGTATCATAGAATAGAATCAAGCGTGATTGAATAGAAAAAAAAGTAGTAATTGCATTAATCCATTGAAACACAGCAGAGCTCCTCACCCCACCTATGGGGTTTAGAGACTCATGCCGTCAAAGATACAATATGGAATGTAAAAAATGTCATCAGTCTCAAATGAATCTAAAAGTAGTTTTTATACTAGACTAGTAACTTAGGTTTACAGAAAATGAGTAACTAAGTACAGATAGTGCAAAAATCCACTTCCGGGACCCACTTGGTAAGTGTTTGGGCTGAGCTTTCAAGCTTTCACGTGCATAAGCCTCAAGTTGGAGTTAAACGCCACCCTGGGTAACAAAATGGGCGTTTAACGCCAAGAAATGTGCCAGTTTTGGCGTTTTATGCCAGAAAGTTTTTGGCTGGTTTTTAATGCCAGTTTGGGCCATCAAATATCGAGCAAAGTATGGACTATTAATTATTGCTGGAAAGCCCAAGATGTCTACCTTCCAACGAAATTGAGAGCGCACCAATTGGGTATCTGTAGCTGCAGAAAATCTACTTCGAGTGCAGGAGGGTCAGAATCCAACAGCATCTACTGTCCTTTCTCAGCCTTTGAATCAAATTTTTGCTCAGGTCCCTCAAATTCAGCCAGAAAATACCTGAAATTACAGAAAAACACACAAACTCATAGTAAAGTCTAGAGATTTTTGCATAAAAACTAATAAAAATATAATAAAAAGTAAATAAAAATATACTAAAAACTACCTAAAAACAATGCCAAAAGGGTATAAATTATCCGCTCATCACAACACCAAACTTAAATTGTTGCTTGTCCCCAAGCAACTAAAAACAAAATAAGATAAAAATAAGAGAATATACAATAAATTTCAAAAATATCAATGAAGATTAGTTTCAATTAGATGAGCGGGACTAGTAGCTTTTTTGCTTTTGAACAGTTTTGGCATCTCACTTTATCCTTTGAAGTTCAGAATGATTGGCATCCATAGGAACTCAGAATTCAGATAGTGTTATTGATTCTCCTAGTTCAGTATGCTAATTCTTGAACACAGCTACTTTATGAGTCTTGGCCGTGACCTTAAGCATTTTGTTTTTCAGTATTACCACCGGATACATAAATGCCACAGACACATAACTGGGTAAACCTTTTCAGATTGTGACTCAGCTTTGCTAGAGTCCCCAGTTAGAGGTGCCCAGAGCTCTTAAGCACACTCTTTTTGCTTTGGACCACGACTTTAACCGCTCAGTCTCAAGCTTTTCACTTGACACCTTCACGCCACAGCACATGGTTAGGGACAGCTTGATTTAGCCGCTTAGGCCAAGATTTTGTTCCTTTAGGCCCTCCTATCCATTAATGCTCAAAGCCTTGGATCTTTTTACCCTTGCCTTTTAGTTTAAAGGGTTATTGGCTTTTTCTACTTGCTTTTTCTTTTTTTCTTTATTTTTTGCCATTTTTTTCGCAAGCTTTGGGTTTTTCACTTCTTTTTCTTGCTTTAAGAATCAATTTTATGATGTTTCAGATTATCAATAACATTTATCTTTTTCATTATTCTTTCAAGAGCCAACAATTTTAACATTTATAAACTTCATTATCAAAAATATGCACTGTTCAAGCATTCATTCAGAAAACAAAAAAGTATTGCCACCACATCAAAATAATTAAGCTAATTTCAAGATAAATTTCGAAACTATGCACTTCTTGTTTTTTTTGTAATTAAAAACATTTTTCATTTAAGAAAGGTGAGGGATTCATAGCTTTAAGACATAGACTTTAAACTTTAATGATCATGACTCTAAAAATAAGACATAAAATAAACATCAAAGTAGACAAATAATAAAAGAAAGGAAATTAAAGACATAAAAATAAATGACTCTAATGCTAATGCTTATGTAACTCTAAAAATAGGTTTTTAAGAATAAAAGTTATCACAGAGTTAGGACTCAACAACCTTCTTTTTGAGAGGTAGATGCTCTTTCAATCTGTGAGACGTTCAACTCAATAGGGGACAGCTTCTGACGCTTTAGCTCCTGTATTTCATGCCCTTGTTTCTCTTGTTCTATGAGCAGTTTGTAGAGCATGCTGTTTTGATTCTGCTACTCTTCTTTGAGTTGATTCACAGCTTCTTGCAGCCTGGTGATAGATGCTTCTAGGCGGGTCCAATAGTCAAATTGAGGAATTTTTGGGAGGATCTAATGCGCCCCCCTCTTGATGAGGTTATCTTGAATTTGAGGTCTATTGATGAGCGAATAATTTATACGCCTTTTGGCATTGTTTTTAAGTAGTTTTCAACGTGTTTTAATTACTTTTTAGTATATTTTTATTAGTTTTTATTCAAAATTCACATTTCTGGACTTCACTATGAGTTTGTGTGTTTTTCTATGATTTCAGGTATTTTCTGGCTGAAATTGAGGGACCTGAGCAAAAATCTGATTCAGAGGCTGAAAAGGGACTGCAGATGCTGTTGGATTCTGACCTCCCTGCACTCGAAATGGATTTTCTGGAGCTTCAGAAACCTAAATGGCACGCTCTCAATTGCGTAGAAAAGTAGACATCCAGGGCTTTCCAGCAATATATAATAGTCCATACTTTGCTCAAAGATAAATGACGTAAAATGGCGTTTAATGCCAGTTCCATGTTCCATTCTGGCGTTAAACGCCAGAAACAAGTTACAACTTGGAGTGAAACGCCCAAAACAGGTTACAACCTGGCGTTTAACTTCAGAAACAGCCTAGGCACGTGTAAAGCTAAAGTCTCAGCCCTAGCACACACCAAGTGGGCCCCGGAAGTGGATTTCTGCACTATCTATCATAGTTTACTCATTTTCTGTAAACCTAGGTTACTAGTTTAGTATTTAAACAACTTTTAGAGATTTATTTTGTACCTCATGACTTTTTCACGTTTTATATTGTATCTCTACGGCATGAGTCTCTAAACTCCATGGTTGGTGGTTAGGAGCTCTGTTGTGTCTCGATGAATTAATGCAATTACTTCTGTTTTCTATTCAATCACGCTTGTTTCTATTCTAAGATACTCGCTTGTACTTAACCGTGATGAATATGATGATCTGTGACACTCATCATCATTCTCAACCTATGAACGCATGCCTGACAACCACTTTCGTTCTACCTTAGATTGAGTGTGTATCTCTTAGCCTCTTGGTTCATGATCAGAGTCTTCGTGGTATAGGCTAGGATTATTGGCGGCCATTCCTGAGATCTGGAAAGTCTAAACCTTGTCTGTGGTATTCCGAGTAGGATCTAGGATGGAATGACTGTGACGAGCTTCAAACTCACAAGTGCTGGTCGTAGTGACAAACGCAAAAGGATCAATGGATTCTATTCCAACATGAGTGAGAACTGACAGATGATTAGCCGTGTGGTGACAGCGCATTTGGACCATTTTTACTGAGAGGACGGATGGTAGCCATTGACAACGGTGATCCACCAACATACAGCTTGCCATGGAAGGAGACCTGCGTGCGTGAAGAAGAAGACAATAGGAAAGCAGAGATTCAAAAGACAGAGCATCTCCAAAACCTCAATCTGTTCTCCATTACTGCATAACAAGTACTATTTAATTTATGCTTTTTACTCTTCATAAATATAATCATTCTTATCATTGATTTCCTGACTAAGAATTACAAAATAACCATAGCTTGCTTCAAGCCGACAATCTCCGTGGGATCGACCCTTACTCACGTAAGGTATTACTTGGACGACCCAATGCACTTGCTGGTTAGTGGTACGAGTTGTGAAAAGTGTGATTCACAATTCGTGCACCAAGTTTTTGGATTAGATTAGGAAAATTTTGTCTTTTGGGTCAGAGTCTTTTATTTTCTTTTCAAAAATTTTCCAAAAATTTATTATTTTTCTTTATTAATCTTTAGAGTTTTCTGTTTGAGTTTAGTTGCATGTTTTAAGTTTGGTGTCTTTTGTGTTTTTGTCATCCAAAAAAAAATAGTTCTTCTCTGTTTAATCCTTGCATTTGTTGAATGTGTCTATGTTCTTGTGAATAGTTGCTCCTTTGAGTCTATTTTTCTTTGATTAAATCTTGTGTCAAGTTTTAAGTTTGGTGTTTTCTTGTTAGTTTTTATTTTCGAAATTTATTTTTGGTTTTCTAAAAATTTTAAGTTTGGTGTTCTTTGTGTTTTTATTTTCTTAAAAATTTCCAAAAATTTTTCTTGGTGTTCATCTTGATCTTCAAAATGTTCTTGGTATTCATCTTAACATTCAAAGTTTCCTTACTCGTTTTCTTTCTTTTGATCTAAAAATTCTAAGTTTGGTGTCAGTTTATTGTTTTTCTCTTTCCTCATTGAATTCAAAAATATCTTTTCCCTTAATTTTAATTGATTTTTCGAATTTTCCTTTTAAAAATTTAGATTTTATTTTAAAATTTTTATTTTATCTTATCTTAGTTTTAAAATTTCAAAGTTCAAATCTTTTTCAAAAAATTATATCTTTTTCAAATCCTTATCTTATATAGTTTCAAATTTTCAAATTTCAAAATTCAAATTTCAAATTTCAAAAATTTAAAATTCAAAATTTAATTTTCAAATTTAAAATTTAAATTTCAAGACTTCCTAACCACTTTCTCTCTCTTCACTTTTCGAAAATCCTTACCCTTTATTTTTCAAATCATTTTAATTAATTATTTATTTTAGTTTTCAATTTCCTTTTAATTTTTGAGCTTATATTCGAATTTTCACTTATTTTATTTTATTTTATTTTCGGTTTCCAAAAAAAAAAATTTACAATCCACATCATCTTCCTTTTTCCATCATGGACAAAAGTGGAAATGAACAGTCCAGAAGGACTCTGGGGTCATATGCTAACCCTATTACTACTGCATACGGGGGTAGTATCTGTATACCTCCTATCAAAGCAAGCAGTTTTGAGCTAAATCCTCAGCTCATTATCATGGTGCAGCAAAATTGCCAGTATTCTGGTCTTCCACAGGAAGAACCTACTGAGTTTTTGGCACAGTTCTTGCAAATTGCTGACACAGTGCGTGACAAGGAGGTAGATCAGGATATATATAGGCTATTACTGTTTCCGTTTGCTGTAAAAGATCGAGCTAAAAGGTGGTTAAATAACCAACCCACAGCAAGCATAAGAACATAAAAACAGTTATCAGACAAATTCCTGAATCAATATTTCCCTCCAAAAAGGATAACACAGCTAAGGCTGGACATCCAAGGCTTTAAACAAAAGGATGATGAATCCCTTTATAATGCCTGGGAGAGGTACAGAGGGATGCTAAGGAAATGCCCTTCTGAAATATTTTCAGAGTGGGTGCAATTAAACATCTTCTACTACGGGCTTAGAGAAAAAGCTCAGAAAGACTATTGAAGAGGCTCAAGAGCTTATTGATATAGTTGCTAGAAATCAGCATCTGTACATAAGTAATAAGTCCTCCATGAAAGAAGAACCTAAGGCAGTATCAATTGACTTTAGTCCTCTGGAACAAGTTGCTGAACTCAATCAGCAACTATCTTCTATAACAAGGCAGTTAGCAGAAGTTAAGGAGATGCTACAAGAAACCAAAAATACTAACAAGGATATGGAATCACAATTGGATCAGACAAAACAGCATTTATCAAAACAGATAATAGAGGAGTACCAAGCAGTTCAATTAAGAAGTAGAAAAACATTAAATACCTCAACTCAAAGCAGCAGAAAGCCAAGAAAAGAACAGCTGACAGAAGATGAGCAACCTACTATCCAAAATCCCTCTGAGGACAGTAAGAGCCCAGAGAGGAATAAGTCTGGCGTCCAAACACCAGAAAAGGGTGAAAAACTGGTTTTAAACGCCTAATCCATGTCCAGTTCTGGCGTTCAAACGCTAGAAAAGGGTAGGAATCTGGCATTCAACGCCCAATCCATGTTCAGTTCTGGCGTTCAAATGCCAGTGAGGGATCAGACACCTGCAAGTGCTGATAATAACTCCCTCAAGAAGGCTTCTCAACCTACCTCTGTAGGAAATAAACCTGCAGCAACTAAGGTTGAAGAATATAAAGCCAAAATACCTTTTCCTCAGAAATTTCGCCAAGCGGAACAGGATAAACAATTTGCCCGCTTTGCAGACTATCTCAGGATTCTTGAAATAAAGATTCCGTTTGCAGAGGAACTTGAGCAAATACCCTCTTATGCTAAGTTCATGAAAGATATCTTAAGTCATAAGAAGGATTGGAGAGAAACAGAAAAAGTTTTTCTCACTGAAGAATGCAGTACAGTCATCCTAACAAGCTTACCAGAAAAGCTTAAGG
Organism: Arachis hypogaea; assembly: GCF_003086295.3. NCBI lineage: Eukaryota > Viridiplantae > Streptophyta > Magnoliopsida > Fabales > Fabaceae > Arachis > Arachis hypogaea. The sequence continues at coordinate 81,512,047 of NC_092052.1, forward strand.
ATCCTGGAAGCTTTATGATACCATGCACATTAGAGGGTGCTTGTACCAAGACAGCTCTATGTGATCTTGGGGCAAGCATCAACCTAATCCCTGCATCCACTATCAGAAAGCTTGGCTTGACTGAAGAGGTCAAATCAACCCGAATCTATCTTCAACTTGCTGATGACTCCATTAAATACCCATTAGGCATAATTGAGGACATGAATGTCAAGGTTGGGCCATTTGCCTTCCCTACTGACTTTGTAGTGCTGGAAATAGAGGAGCACAAGAGTGCAACTCTAATTCTAGGAAGACCATTCCTAGCAACTGGACGAACCCTCATTGATGTCCAAAAAGGGGAGATAACCCTGAGAGTCAATGAGGATGAGTTTAAGTTGAATGTTGTCAAAGCTATGCAGCATCCAGACACATCAGAAGACTGCCTGGGCGTTGATATTATTGACTCCCTAGTGGAAGAGGTCAATATGACTGAGAGTCTCGAATCAGAGCTAGAGGACATTTTTGAAGATGTTCAGCCTGATCTGAAGGAACTAGAGGAAATAAAAGAACCTCTGAAAACTCCTCAGGAAGAGGAGAAACCTCTTAATCTCGAGCTCAAACCACTACCACCATCCCTAAAATATGCATTTCTGGGAGAAGGTGACACTTTTCCTGTAATCATAAGCTCTGCTTTAGAGCCACAGGAAGAGAAAGCACTAATTTAGGTGCTAAGGACACACAAGACAGCTCTTGGGTGGTCCATAAGTGATCTTAAGGGCATTAGCCCAGCCAGATGCATGCACAAGATCCTATTGGAGGATGATGTTAAGCCAGTGGTTCAACCACAGAGGCGGCTAAATCCCATCATGAAGGAGGTGGTGTAGAAAGAGATCACTAAGTTACTAGAGGCTGGGATTATTTATCCTATTTCTGATAGCCCTTGGGTGAGCCCTGTCCATGTTGTCCCTAAGAAGGGAGGTATGACAGTGGTTCATAATGAAAAAAATAAACTGGTTCCTACAAGAATAGTTACAGGGTGGTGTATGTGTATTAACTACAGAAGGCTCAACACAGCCACCAGGAAGGATCACTTCCCTTTACCATTCATAGACCATATGCTAGAAAGACTAGCAGGTCATGAATACTACTACTTTTTGGATGGCTATTCAGGTTATAACCAAATTGCAGTAGATCCTCAAGACTAAGAGAAAACAGCATTCACATGTCCATCTGGAGTATTTGCATACAGAAGAATGCCTTTTGGTCTGTGCAATGCACCTGCAACCTTTCAGAGGTGCATGCTCTCTATCTTCTCTGATATGGTAGAGAAATTTCTGGAAGTCTTCATGGATGACTTCTCAGCATTTGGGGGCTCATTTATCTCCTGTCTTAACCATCTAGCACTTGTTCTGAAAAGATGCCAAGAGACTAACCTGGTTTTAAATTGGGAAAAATGTCACTTTATGGTGACTGAAGGAATTGTCCTTGGGCATAAAATTTCGAACAAGGGAATAGAGGTGGATCAAGCTAAGGTAGAGGTAATTGAAAAATTACCACCACCCACCAATGTTAAGGCAATCAGAAGCTTTCTGGGGCATGCAGGATTCTATAGGAGGTTTATAAAGGATTTTTCAAAAATTGCAAAACCTCTGAGCAATCTGCTAGCTGCTGACACACCATTTGTGTTTGACACAGAGTGTCTGCAGGCATTTGAAACCTTGAAAGCTAAGCTGGTCACAGCACCAGTTATTTCTGCACTAGACTGGACATTACCATTCGAACTAATGTGTGATGCCAGTGACCATGCCATTGGTGCAGTACTGGGACAGAGGCATAACAAGCTTTTGCATGTTATTTATTATGCTAGCCGTGTTTTAAATGATGCCCAGGAAAATTACACAACCATAGAAAAAAAATTGCTTGCAGTGGTTTATGCCATTGACAAGTTTAGATCATACTTAGTAGGATCAAAAGTGATTGTGTACACTGACCATGCTGCTCTTAAATATTTACTCACAAAGCAGGATTTAAAACCCAGGCTCATAAGATGAGTGTTGCTTTTGCAAGAGTTTGATATAGAAATAAGAGACAGAAAATGGACAGAGAATCATGTAGCTGATCACCTGTCCCGGATAGAACCAGTAGCAGGAGCATCCCTCCCTCCTACTGAGATCTCTGAAACCATTCTAGGTGAGAAATTGTTTGCTATTCAGGAAGCTCCAAGGTTTGCAGACATTGCAAACTATAAGACTCAAGGTTCTCCTTCTGTAACCATGGAGAGGAAGCATGAAAAGCTTCTCTCAGTACAGAGTCAAACAAAAACCCCACATTCAAACTCTAAGTTTGGTGTTGGAAGGCCACAACCAAACTCTATGTTTGGTGTTGAGAGGCCCCAACCCTGCTCTGATTATCTGTGAGGCTCCATGAGAGCTCACTGTTAAGCTATTGACATTAAAGAAGCGCTTGTTAGGAGGCAACCCAATGTTATTTAATTATATCTATTTATTTTCCATTGCAATTTTATGTTTTCTTTAGGTTGATGATCATGTGAAGTCACAAAAACAACTGAAAAATCAAAAACAGAATGAAAAACAACATTAAAAATAGCTCACCCTGGAGGAAGAGCTTACTGGCGTTTAAACGCCAGTAAGAAGCATCAGACTGGCGTTTAACGCCAGAAAGAAGCATCAAGCTGGCGTTAAACGCCAGAAACAAGCACCAGATTGGCGTTTAACGCCAGAACAGAGCATCAAGTTGGCGTTGAATGCCAAGAAAGGGAGAAAAGCTGGCGTTTAACGCTAGAAACAAGCAGCAGTCTGGCGTTAAACGCCAGGATTGCACACTAAGTCCTTGACCCCTCAGGATCTGTGGATCCCACAGGATCCCCACCTACCACACCTTTTTCATACACACTTCCCCCACCCTTGGTTGAATCCACCATACACCTTCTTCTCCCCCTTTCCTCCTTCTTTTGCTCGATGACGAGCAAACATTTTAAGTTTGGTGTGGAAAAAGCATTGCTTTTTTGTTTTTCCATAACCACTAATGCCTCAAGGGATGCACTTTCCTCCATAAAACTATTGGAAGCAGATTAACACCTCCCTAGGAGAATTAAGTTCCAACATGGGACAACTAAGGGTAGAGTACCAAGAGCATTCCATCCTCCTCCATGAAATTAGAGAAGATCAACGAGCTATGAGGGAGGAGCAACAAAGGCAAGGAAGAGACATAGAGGAGCTCAAGAGCACCATTGGTTCTTCAAGAGGAAGAAGATGCCACCCTTACTAAAGTGGACCCGTTCCTTAATCTCCTTGTCTATTTATTTTTTCTGTTTTCATTCTCTATGCTTTATGTTTATTTATGTTTGTGTCCTTTTTACATGATCATTAGTGTCTAGTGTCTATACCTTAAAGCTATGAATGTCCTATGAATCCATCACCTTTCTTAAATGAATAATGTTTTTAATCATAAAAGAACAAGAAGTACATGATTTTGAATTCATCCTTGAAATTAGTTTAATTATTCTGATGTGGTGACAATACTTTTTGTTTTCTGAATGAATGCTTGAACAGTGCATATGTCTTTTGAATTTTTTGTTTATGAATGTTAAAATTGTTGGCTCTTGAAAGAATGATGAAAAGGAGAAATGTTGTTGATAATCTGAAAAATCATAAAATTGATTCTTGAAGCAAGAAAAAACAGTAAATACAAAAGCTTGAGGAAAAAAAAGAGAAAAGAAAAATGACAAAAAAAAAAGAAAAATAAAAAGCAAGCAGAAAACGCCAAAAGCTCTTTAAACCAAAAGGCAAGAGCAAAAAGCCAATAGCCCTTAAAACCAAAAGGCAAGGGTAATAAAAAGGATCCAAGGCTTTGAGCATCAGTGGATAGGAGGGCCCAAAAGGAATAAAATCCTGGCCTAAGCGGCTAAACCAAGCTGTCCCTAACCATGTGCTTGTGGCGTGAAGGTGTCAAGTGAAAACTTGAGACTGAGCGGTTAAAGTTGAGGTCCAAAGCAAAAAGAAGAGTGTGCTTAAGAACCCTGGACACCTCTAATTGGGAACTTTAGCAAAGCTGAATCACAATCTGAAAAGGTTCACCCAGTTATGTGTCTGCGGCATTTATGTATCCGGTGGTAATATTGGAAAACAAAGTGCTTAGGGCCACGACCAAGACTCATAAAGTAGCTGTGTTCAAGAATCAACATACTAAACTAGGAGAATCAATAACACTATCTGAATTCTGAGTTCCTATAGATGCCAGTCATTCTGAGCTTCAAAGGATAAAGTGAGATGCCAAAACTGTTCAGAGGCAAAAAGCTACTAGTCCCGCTCATTTAATTGGAAAGCGTGATTCACAATTCGTGCACCATCTATCCATCACTTTTTTGGTGATTGGGCGTTCAACTGAGATAAATTCATCCACACCTATCTTTACCCCCGCATCTTTACATAGCAGACTAATCAAGCTTGGGTAGGCCAATTTGGCATCAGTGGATTCCTTGTTTCCAAACATGTAAATTTCAACAGGGATCAGATGATGAATCTCTACCTCCTTCCCCAGTATAATACAGTGGATCATCACTGCCCTTTTGACAGTGACTTCAGATCGGTTGCTGGTTGGGAGTATAGAACGCCCAATGAAATCTAGCCACCCTCTAGCAACTGGTTTGAGATCTCCTCTCTTTAGCTGGTTTGGGATACCTTTTAAATTTGTAATCCACTTGGTTCCAGGGAGGCATATGTACTCTAGAACTTGATCTAGCCTTTTATCCTTGGCCATTCTCCTGTTAAAGGACTCTGGATCATCTTGTAGTTGAGGAAGTTTGAGAACTTCTCTCACTTTGTCAAAATGGAAGTAAATAATCTTCCCTCTAACCATAGTCCAAAAGGAGTAAAAAGTAGTTCCCTCTAATCTTTGCTTCTCTGTCATCCACAGATTTACATAGAATTCCTGGACCATGTTTCTTCCAACATGTATCTCAGGATTAGCCAAGACTTCCTAGCCTCTGTTTTGAATCTGCTCTTGGATCTCCAGGTATTCATCTTCTTTTAAACTGAACTTAACTTCCGGGATTACTGATCTTCTGCACATAATTTTGAGGTTATGGTCTGCATGTTCTTTGGTGCAGAAATTCTCATGTATCCAACGTGGTTTTGGATTGCTTTCGTTCTTGTCTCTTGAAATGGTTTGTCTTCCTTTGAGAGCCATGAGATTTGTTTGTCTTAGCTCAGGGATCACGGAGATCACACCAAACTTAGGATTGCTTATCCTCAAGCAAAAATAAAAAGAAGATGAAAAGATGGAGAGAAGGATTTGAATGATGTGTTAAAGGGGATGGCCGAATGTGTATTTAAAGGGAGGGAGGGAATGGGTTCGAATTTTTAGAATAGGATATGATTGAAAGACATGATTGATAAAAGATAAACATAATATGAAAAAGATGAGATTGCTTTCAAAATTTAAGAGATATGAAAAATATATGAGGAAGTTAGATCTGAATTTTTGTTTATGCATCTAAGAAATAAAAGATAATATGAATGAGTTAAAAAGATTTGAAAAGAAATTGAAAATATGAATGACTTTTGAAAAATAATTGAGAAGAATTGAAAAATAAATAAAAAGAATTTATAAGATTATGAGTTTTTGAAATTGGAAATTGAAAGATGAATATTTGTAAAATTTTTATGTAGAAAATTATGAATTAAAACATGAAAATTTGAATCGGAAACGAAATTACCTCCCTGATAAACCCATATTTTATGATGTATTTTGTGCTCAATTTAAGTGATTTATTCAATCCTTCACCCACTTATTCATGTAATTCGCATGGTTTTACTTTCCCTTCCTTATTATGTGATATATGTGAAAAATATGTTTTCTATGCTTTAGAAATATTAAAATTAATCATCCTTTATTACCATTCGATGCCGTGATTTGTGTGTTGAGTGCTTTCAGGCTTTATAGGGCAGGAATGACTTAAAGGATGGAAATGAAACATACAAAAATAGAAGGAAAGCACAAAAATGGAGTTTTGAAGAAAAGGGCAGCGACGCGAACGCGTGGACGAAGCGGCCGCGTGCCCAGCGCGAAAAGGCAGCGACGCAAATGCATGACTGACGCGGACGTGTGCCTTGAGCAGAATGCAAATGACGCGTACGCGTGCCTGACGCAAATGACGCGTGCCTGATGCACGCCACGCACCAGAAACTGCAGAAAATGCCCCCAGCAATTTCTGAACACCTTTTGGCCCAGATCCAAGTCCAGAAAACACAGATTAGAGGTTATAAAGTGGGAGAATGCATCTATTCATACGATGGATTCGATTATTCACTATTCATAATTTTAGATGTAGTTTTTAGAGAGAGAGGTTCTCTCCTCTCTTTTAGGTTTTAGGATTAGGATTCCTCTTAAAGGAATTAGGATTTCAACTTCCTCTCAGGTTCAATATTCCTTTTACTTTATATTTCTCTTTTACTTTCAGATACTTTAATGCTTTTAATTAATTACTTATGTTGCCAAATTGGCTTATGAACCATTCATGTTAGGATTTTCTTTATTTAATATAAATTGAGGTATTTCAGATTTATGACTCTTATTTAGCTTTTTATATTCTTGGCTTTAATTGATTAACAGGAGGCTCTTGAGTTATCAAACTTATCGTGGTTGTTAATTGTTATTTTTGCTAATTGAATTAAATCCCATTAACTCTAGTCTTTCCTTAGGAGTTGGCTAGGACTTGGGATCTAACTAATTAGTCCACTTGACGTTCCCTTGCTTTCGCAAAGGTTAACTAAGCGGGATTAAACTCAATTCTCATCACCATCGATAAGGATAACTAGGATAGGACTTCCGAATTTTCATACCTTGCCAAGAGTTTTATTAGATATTAATTTATCAATTCCTGCAATTTATTTTCCCTGTTCAACCCTTTTTAAAACCCAAAACACTGTTTTCCATAACTAATAATAAGAACACCTCCTTGCAGTTCCTTGAGAAGACGACCCGAGGTTTGAATACTTCGGTTTATAAATTTTATTGGGTTTGTTACTCGTGACAACCAAAATGTTTGTACGAAAGGATTTTTCTGTTGGTTTAGAAACTATACTTACAACGCAATTACTTTCATTCTTTACCGATAGAAAAAAACCGATCGTCAAAATGGCGCCGTTGTCAGGGAATTGCAAACGTGTGCCTTATTATTGGTCATTGTAAATATTTTTCTTTTACTTGTTTATTTATTTTTATTTTTCCCTTTTATTTCTATTAGCTACTATGAATTCTCACCCCTCTCGCTTTGAGTTTGGTTCTAAATTTGTTGAAAGGAATGGAAGCTATAACAGGAATATGCATCAAGTTCTAAGCTATCAAAGATGGATGGAGCCAAGAGGATCAGATCAACCCTTTAGGCAACAACACCCTCCAAGATATTATGGGCAAGGACAACTCTACAATGCATACCAAGCTGATAGTTTTGCTTGAATATGAGTTGATTATTCTTTAAATTTGTGAATTTATTGTTACCTAGGAAACATTTATCATGCCACTCACTTTAATTTTCTTTCTACTAACTCACTGATTTCCACTTTCTAACCTCTTTTTCAATCCTAACCGATCTAACTTTCCAACTTCTCTTTTTGGTTTTTAACTAACTACTTTAACTTTCTAACTCAAGGCATGATTATTGTTTTTCCTAATTAACATGAATTCTACTTATATTATATTTTGGATTGTGATTTTTCATCTCAGATTTTTAACTCAAATACAGTCCATAATGCACATATACTTAACTCATTTCATAATTCTACTACTCTTTTGCCACTATGTGCTTTTATTGCTATTATTCTATTTGCCTACTTGTTTTCCTGCTTTTGTTCTTCAATTATATCCTGGAATTTCTGCTTTTCAGGATGTCTGACCCTCAGCGCAAAGGAAAGGGCAAAGCAACCACTGGCAAAAGGAAAAGAGGCGAATCCTCTATGTCCATCCTCGACATTATGCATGACGACTCCTGGCGGGAAAAGCACATTACCCCGCAGGAGAAGGCTGACCAACTCCTCACTGCCAATGATCCTGTTAAATTTGCAAACTGATACTGTGAGCTGAAGTATCTAGTATTTGTCACCTCCAAGAAACTGTACCTGGAGAGAACTCTGAAAATTCCAGAAGAACTACAGCAGTACACCTCCAAACAGATAAAACAGAGAGGCTGGTTCTTCTTGGAGAGAAACTTGATAGAGGTCAATGCTTCCTAGGTCAGAGAGTTTTACTGCAACTATTTCAAGACTTCCCTGGATGCAGTGCACCTCAGAGGGAAACAGATTTTGGTCATTGAGGAAGCTATTAAGGACATCCTCCACCTTCAGCCTAAATCAGATCAGCTTAACGGTTACCAAAAGGCTGAACAGGATATGCACTTTATGAGATTTGATTGGGATGCTGTCAAGCAGAGAATAGCCCTTGATCCTACTGTCCCATGGGTCATGGGAAAGAACACAGTGATGCCTAGGGGAATCAAGCTGATGTATCTGAATGATGAGGCTCGGCTCTGGCACCAAATTCTAAGCAACTATGTGATACCGAACACTCATGAGACAGAGTTGCCCGCTGCTATGATCACCCTCATCTGGTGTGTGATGGAGGGTAAGGACCTGTATCTTCCATGTTTCATCCGGTACTATATGGCCAGGGTCCATGTGAGAGGCACTCTCCCCTTCCCTTACCTGATCACCCAGCTGGGCCGTCGAGCTGACGTGCCTTGGGAGCTTGCTGATGAGAAGCCACCTGCTGCGGACTGCAAGAAGATTATCCCTTACACTAGGAAGTTTTAGGCTTTAGGCCACAGACCCCCATTCCTCACCGCTTCTGATGAGACCGCCACACCTTCAGCTGCCCCTTCTTCATCCACTACTGCACCAGCTACCACCACTGTACCTCCACCTGCCTCAGACCCCCATTCACCACCTCGTGCACCGCTTATTTTAGCAGCTGGACCAGATGGAGCGCCGCAACCGGCGGCGATATGAGAGATCTGAGCGTCGCAACAAGCAACGCTATGAGAACCTCAAGTTGATGATCTGATCCGGCGGCGACATCCCCTCCGAGCCTGACACCCCTTCTGATACATCTAAGGTGGAGGAGGATGATCACGAGGAGGAGGCACCTACCCAGGTTGAGCAGGCAGGACCAGAGCAGACTGCGCCATAGCATGACGAGCACCACCAGCTACAGGCCGCAGATCCGGAGATTCCTATACATTCAGCGCCTCCCCTGCAGCAGACAGATCCTCCTACACTTATCCAGTCTGCAAACCCTCAGACCACCACAGAGACACCAGCAGCCCATCCTTTCAATGATGACACTTCTTCACACCCAGCTTGAGTAAGCATCGAGGACGATGCTATATTTTAAGTGTGGGGAGGTCGCCATCCCTGGCCTATCTTTTTGGTGAACCACTACAGACTCTTTTTATCTTATTTTGTTCATTTTTCTGTATTTTTATTTTTATTTTTATATTTCAGTACTTATACATTTTTCTTTTGATATATTTTTACTTTATTTCCGTATTTTGCACTTTAGTTTATATCTTAGACATTTTGTTTAGTTTGTAATTCTAAACTTATTAGTTATAGAATATGTGGATTAATTAGTATAGTTTACCCTCTTAGCATATGATAGTTGGTTTAATTCAAAATAAAAAGGAGTAAACTAGAAACTTTAGTAAATTAAAACAATCCACGCACCTTGTATATATAGCATTACATGTTAGTTAGTTAACCACAATTCATCAAGGAAGAACACTAAGACTTTAAAAGCCACCCTAATATTTACATTGAGAATAATGGGAACTTTTGATTTCTGCTTGCATGACATATATAACTGATATATGATTTTTGAGCTGGAGAACACACAGCTTGTGAGTTTTGAGCTTAATTGTATGGTTACATTCAAACCATAAATTTCATTGTTGTGTGTTTTGCCCTTCTTTTTTCATTCTGATGTTCTTTACTTTGCTTTAATCTATATGTCCAGTATAGAATATAGATACATACCAAGAGATGATTGAGGCCATCATTTGAATTTTTACTCACTTATCCCAAATTAGCCTACCTTTTACATCACCCTTGTTAGCTCCCTTGAGCTTTTTAATCCTCTCTTGTTCTATAACCACATTACTAGCCTTAAGCAGGAAAACAAAATAAAAATCCCAAGTTGAATCATTGGTTAGCTTAAGATAGATACTGTGTACAATTTAAGTGTGGGAAATTTTATGGGAACATCGGATGATAGAAACAAAGTAGGAATTTTAAAAGAATAAGTTGTTTCAAAAACAAAATTTGGGAAGCATGCTCACGTAAAATCAAAACAATTGAATTACCATGTGCATTGATACAAATATATATATATATATATATATATAGATAAGGGGATACAAAAAAATTCCCCAAATGCAAAATAAAAATCAATGCACATGGAACAAAATTTCAAAAATTAAAATTAATGCATGAGCTTGCAATACAAAGTGGGAGAATTTCGGTCAATAGATAAAGGAACTTTAATTTATATGAAGTATGTATGTTAGGTGAGATCTTAGACTAATCAAGGATTCACTTATTAGCTCGCTTAGCCTTATACATATACCCTTACCTTTACCTTGGCCCAATTACAACCTTGAAAAAGACCTCATGATTTTTGTATGTCTATATTCCATATTTGTTGATTGGTTAGATGAAGAACAAAGTTTTAGAAAGCAAGGATAGAAAATGAATAGAGTGAATAACCCAATAAACACTGAGTGACTAGAGAGTAAACACAAAATCTAGTGAGGGTTCAATAGCTCATCACCATATATCTCTGCTTAATTGTTAATTGTCTTGCAAGTTTGTGAAATACTTTTACCCATCTCAATTATAAAAGTGCTTTAACAATATCTAAGGTTTGGCTATGCATATATGATTCCTTGAGGATATGAATTAATTTAACTACATGTAAGTTTTATATACAAGTGAATAAAAACTAGAATTGCATGACTCATTTAGGTAGCTTGTATTTAGAGTAGATTGTATTGCATGAAATTCCACCACCTTACCTTATTCTTTACCTTGGATTTAGCATGAGGACATGCTATTGTTTAATTGTGGGGAGGTTGATAAACCCATATTTTATGATGTATTTTGTGCTCAATTTAAGTGATTTATTCAATCTTTCACCCACTTATTCATGTAATTCGCATGGTTTTACTTTTCCTTCCTTATTATGTGATATATGTGAAAAACATGTTTCCTATGCTTTAGAAATATTAAAATTAATCATCCTTTATTACCATTCGATGCCGTGATTTGTGTGTTGAGTGCTTTTCAGAATGACTGCATTGTATTCTTCAGTGAGGAAAACTTTTTTAGTTTCTCTCCAATCCTTCTTATGACTTGAGATCTCTTTCATGAACTTAGCATAAGAGGGTATTTGCTCAAGTGCCTCTACAAACGGAATCTTTATTTCAAGAGTCCTGAGATAGTCTACAAAGTGGACAAATTGTTTATCATGTTCCGGTTGGCGGAGTTTCTGAGGATAAGGCATCTTGGCTTTATATTCTTTAACCTTAGTTGCTGCAGGTTTGTTTCCTACAGAGGTGGTTGGAGGACCTGCTTAAGGGGGTTGTTATCAGCACTTGCAGGTGTCTGATCCCTTATTGGCATTTGAATGCCAAAATTGGGGGCTGCATGGGCATTTAACGCCAGATTGCCACCCTTTTCTGGCATTTGGATGCCAGAATTGGCCATTCCTTAGGTGTTTAACGCCAACTGTCTACCCTTTTCTGGTGTTTGAACGCCAGAATCATTCCTCTCTGGGCTCTTACTGTCCTCAAAGGGATTTTAGGTAGTGGTTTAGTTATCCTCTGCTAGTTGTTCTTTTCTTGGTTTTCTGCTGCCTTGAGTTAATACATTCAGTGTTTTTCCACTCCTTAATTGAACAGCTTGGCACTCTTCTGTTATCTGTTTAGATAATTGCTGTCTAGTCTGATTCAATTGTGCTTCCATATCCTTGTTAGCCTTTTTAGTGTCTTGTAGCATCTCTTTAAATTCTGCTAACTGTTTTGTTATAAGAAGCCATTACTGATTGAGTTCAGCAACTTGTTCTGGAGGACCAAGTTCAGTGGATACTGCTTTAGCCTCTTCTTTCATGGAGGACTCACTACTTAAGTATAGATGCTGATTTCTAGCAACTATATCAATGATCTCTTGAGCCTCTTCAATTTTCCTTCTCATGTGTATAGATCCACCAGCTGAGTGGTCTAGAGACGTCTGGGACTTTTCTGTAAGATCATAGTAGAAGATGTCTAACTGTACCCATTCTTAAAATATTTCAGAGGGGCATTTCCTTAGCATCCCTCTGTACTTCTCCCAGGTATTATAAAGAGATTCATTATCTTCTTGTTTAAAGCCTTGAATGTCCAGCCTTAGCTGTGTCATCCTTTTTGGAGGGAAATATTGATTCAGGAATTTGTCTGATAACTGTTTCCATGTTCTTATACTTGCTGTGGGTTGGTTATTTAACCACCTCTTAGCTTGATCTTTTACAGCAAATGGAAACAGTAATAATCTGTAGACATCCTGATCTACTTCCTTATCACGTACTATGTCAGCAATTTGTAAGAACTGTCCCAGAAACTCAGTAGGTTCTTCCTGTGGAAGACCGGAATATTGGCAATTTTGCTGCACTATGATAATGAGCTGAGGGTTTAGCTCAAAACTCCTGGCTCTGATGGGGGGTATACAGATACTACTCCCATATGCAGCAGGAATAGGGTTAGCATATGACCCTAGAGTCCTTCTGGACTATTTATTTCCACTCAGGTCCATAATGGAGAAAGGGAGATGATGTGGATTGCAAATAAAAAATATTTTTGTTTTTATTTTATTTAATTAAGAACAAACCAAATTAGAAAGGAAACAAGATAAAATAAAATAATTGAAAAATAGACTATAAGTTTCGAAAACTAAAAGAAAAAATAAAATAAAAAATTCAAATACTTAAATGATTAATTAATTAAAAAAATTTGAAAAATTTTGAATATGATTTTCGAAAAATTAAGATAGAGAAAGTGGTTAGGAAGTTTTGAAAAAGATATGTCTTAAAATTAAAGATACTTGTAAGAAAATAATTAAATAAAAGAAAAATTTTGAAAATGATATGATTTTAAAATTTTAAAGATTGAAACTTTCTTAACAAGGAAACACCAAACTTAAAATTTTTCAATCAAGATAATAAAATAGGACAAGAATTCAAAAATTATGAATGAGAAGAGAAAAAGATTTTGAAAAATATAAAAAGAAAATTGAAAAAGATTTAAAAAGGTAAATTTTAAAATTGAAATTTTAACTTAACTAACAAGAAACTACCAAATTTTAAAATTTTGAAAAAGTCAACCTAAGGAAATCGAAAATGATGACTAAATAAGGGAAAAGTATATATATATATATATATATTTTGAATTTAATGAGGAAAGAGAAAAAAATAAAATGACACCAAACTTAGAATTTTAAAATCAAAACAAAGAAAACAAACAAGAAAACTTTGAATGTCAAGATGAACACCAAGAACAAATTTTGGAAATTTTTAAGAAAATAAAAACACAAAGGACACCAAACTTAAAAATTTTTATACTTTGAACACTAATAATTGGAAAGTGCATAAGAAAAACAAGGAAAAACACAAAACAAGAAAAACTAAAGATCAAACAAGGAAAATAAACAAGAACAGCTTGAAGATCAATGAAGAACACAATGCGTATATTTTTGAAAATTAAAGAAAAATTTAAACATGTAATTGACACCAAACTTAAAGCATGAAACTAAACTCAAACAGAAAACTCAACTATTAGTTTATTAAAAATTTTCATAAAAAATCTAGAAAAAGAAAACAAGGATTTTAAAATTTTAACAAAAACAATAATAGAAGACTCAATTTTAGTGACTCTAAACCAAAAAGATACATTTTTCCTAATCTAAGCAACAAAACAAAACCGTCAGTTGTCCAAACTCGAACAATCCACGGCAACAGCGCCAAAAACTTGGTGCACGAAATTGTGATTACACTTTTCACAACTAACCAGCAAGTGCACTGGGTCGTCCAAGTAATACCTTATGTGAGTAAGGGGAGATTGTCGGCTTGAAGCAAGCTATGGTTATCTTGTAAATCTTAGTCAGGAGATTAATGATAAAAATGATTTTGTTTATGAAAAGTAAATAACATGAAATAAATAGTACTTGTGATTCAGTAATGAGGAACAGGTTGAGGTTCCGGAGATGCTCTGTCATCTGAATCTCTGCTTTCTTACTGTCTTCTTCTCCAAACACAAAAGGCTTCCTTCAATGGCAAGCTGTATGATCCTCTCGGATGAAAAATACCAGGTACGATCTCTGCACGGCTAATCAACTGTCAGATTTCTCATTTCAGATGAAAAATACCAGGTACAGCTACCGCACGGCTAATCATCTGTCGGTCCTCACTAGCATCGGAATAGGATCTCTCTATCCTTTTGCACACAGTCACTGCGCCCAACATTTGTGAGTTTGAAGCTCGTCATAGTTATCCCTTCCCAGATTCTACTCGGAATACCACAGACAAGGTTTAGACTTTCTAGATCCCAGGAATGCTACCAATTAGTTCTAGCCTCTACCACGAAGGTTCTGATCTCACAGACTCGGTCCATGGATCAGAGACCCAAGAGATACGCACTCAAGCTATCACCCAATGACTACGTTGAGCTCAGATAGAATGAAAGTGGTTGTCAGGCACGTGTTCATATAATTGAGAATAATGATGAGTGTCACGGATCATCAGATTCTCTATATTGAAGTACGAGCAAGTATCTTAGAATAGAATCAAGCGTGATTGAATAGAAAACAGTAGTAATTGCATTAATCCATTGAAACACAGCAGAGCTCCTCACCCCCACCTATGAGGTTTAGAGACTCATGCCGTGAAAGATACAATATGGAATTTAAAAAATGTCATCAGTCTCAAATGAATCTCTAAAAGTAGTTTTTATACTAGACTAGTAACTTAGGTTTACAGAAAATGAGAAACTAAGTGCAGATAGTGCAGAAATCCACTTCCGGGACCCACTTGGTGAGTGTTTGGGCTGAGCTTTCAAGCTTTCACGTACATATGCCTCAAGTTGGATTTAAACGCCACCCTGAGTGCAAAAATTGTCGTTTAACGCTAAGAAATGTGCCAGTTCTGGCGTTTTACGCCATAAAATTTTTGGTTGGCATTTAACGCCAGTTTGGGCCATCAAATCTCAGGCAAAGTATGGACAATTATATATTTCTGGAAAGCCCAAGATGTCGACTTTCCAACGCAACCAAGGGCGCGCCAATTGGGTTTTCGTAGCTCCAGAAAATCCACGTCGAGTGTAGGAGGGTCAGAATCCAACAGCATCTGCAGTCCTTTCTCAGCCTCTAAATCAGATTTTTGCTCAGGTCCCTCAATTTCAGCCAGAAAATACCTGAAATTACAGAAAAACAGACAAACTCATAGTAAAGTCGAGAAATGTGATTTTTGCATAAAAACTAATAAAAATATAATAAAAAGTAAATAAAACATACTAAAAACTACCTAAAAACAATGCCAAAAAGGGTATAAATTATCCGCTCATCAACCTCACATCTCAATATAAGCGGGATAAACCAACCGTACTTACGCTGCCGCCATGACCTCGACAAGCGGGATTAACCAACCATCCATTCCAGGCGCATAATGTCTCAACAATCTCAGTATAAAATAATATATCAGTGGTTTTCAGAAATCATTTTCAGTACTCAGTAAAGCCATCCTTCGACTTCAAGTCCTAGACTCGTCTCAAACATCCTCAAATCCATAACTCCACAATTCATCATATCAATCGTCATTACAGTACTCTACCATATCATTTAACTAATCCACTCTAAGAACTCCAAAAACCTAAGGCTTCGTCTTCTAAATTTATATAAAATTCCACCTATTTAATTCATTAATTCTTCCCTATTAAGCTTAGGGCCTAATTACTAGATAATACTCTTAAACAGCAATTTAAAGAAGTTTAGAAAGCAAGAGAACCCTTAAAAACGAAGAAAAATAATTTTTCAGCAAAACAGGGTATGTGCGTACGCACGCCCAAATGTGCATGCGCACACTTCAATTTTGGACCATTACGGGTACGAGCTCACGTGTCGCGCATGCGAGGGTGCTGGACAGAGACCATCTCCCACGTATGGTACATTGGGGCCCCGTAAGCATCCCTGAGTTTTGGCCCAACCCGCGTATGCATGAGGGCCTGGCAGAGATGCACGGCCACGTATAGGAGTACCCGCGTACGCATGCCCCTCCAGATTTGCAAAATTCTATGAAGTTGCAGAAAAATAGTTTTAAACACCAAACTTTAAACGTTCATAACTTCCTCTACAAAACACCATTTTCCTCAAACTTTATATCATTTTAAAGATATTGAGATAACCCTTAATTTAGAACAATTTTCAACCAATTTCAAAAACAAAGGCTCAAGTTATTACCCGTCAACATTCACTAAAAATAGATTTTTACTAAAAGTTCACTAGGTTCTCAAACTTCCAAAATTAACAATCAAAACTAATTATCCTACAACCAAAATAGTTCCAATGTACCTAATTTATGTTCAAATATCATCCAATCCATTCAACAACCTACCAATACACATTTTCATCCAAAAATTCCTACTCACACATCTCCACTTCTCAATAATTAGCAACTTAACATCAATTAACCATTCTCAACATACATCAACATCAACAAACATCATAATTCATTATCATTCCGCTCAATCACAATCATCAAAATCATCATACATTGTAATTTTTAACAATCAATTTCAATCCTATCCTATGGTCCACTAGCTTAATTGTCCAGAAATATTACATATTACATAGAGAAAACTGAAACCGTACCTTGGCCGATTCTCAATATGCACAATACCCAAATTTGTGTCCAAACCAAGCGTTTAAGCAAAATCAAGCCACCAATTCTAATCTAAATGCTTCCAAATATCCAAGACAACTCCAACAAGCACCAATGCTCAAACTAACATCATATATTTCATAAAAATTAAAACCTAATATCCATAATGTAACAAACTACAAGGGTTTTTGAGAAACCTTAACTTATCCACTAAAATTTGGGATAAAATCTAACAATCCCTTACTAATAATTAGTACCTAAACAACCAAAACACAAAATTTCACTCAAAACCAAAATCTCATATTCAATTTCACAAGGGCAGAAAACTGGGCAGGGATTCTTGGGATTCTTACCACTTTGGTTAGATGAAACTAACGGGCTCAGCAAGTGCTCCTCGTAGCCACTAACGGCACACAAATCAGAGCACTGTAGCTCAAGTTATGGTTGAATGAAGTTAGACGTGAATAGTGTTTTTGAAACCCTCTCCTCTCTTCCTCTCACTCACGTTGCTTCAGCCTTCTTGTGCTGAAAGTGACTGAATTTTTTACTTAAGTGGCTTTTTATATGTTGGGCTTGGGCCCAACTTAGGTCCGGTCCAACCCGTTAGCATTTTTGGCCCGTTTGACCAAATTCGGGCAAAACCTTTAAAATTTGTGGCCAATTTTCAACATTAATTATTTTCCTATGTTTTTCTACAGTTTTTACTGTTCTCACACAGTACGAGACAGATTTAAGCCGGTACTGCCGGCTAATTTACCGATATGCATTTTTACGCAATTTTTTTGTAGAAAATTACATTTTCTAACTCAGAAAAATCTATTGAGTCCAAAAATCATATTTAAATTTTCTAATTAACATTCTAAATTTTTGGATCCTATTTTGGGCAATTAATTTAATTTAATTAAGCGGCTAATTAATTGCGGTTCTTATATTCTCCCCACCAAATAAGAAATTTTGTCCCCAAAATTTAGTGAGTACCTGAGAATATCTTGGGATAATCCTTTCATATGTCAGACTCCAATTCCCAAGTATACTCTTCCACTCTTGCTCTTCTCCAAGCTACTTTAACCAACAGAACTTTCTTTCCATACAATTTCTTCACAATAGTGTCGTCAATTCGCATCGGTGTTACTTGAAATGTCAAGTTCTCCTTCAGCTCAACCGACTCCGGCTCGAACACATGAGCCGCATCCGACGTGTATTTACAGAGTTGTGACATGTGGAATATGTCATGTAAGTTAGACAAATGAGGCGGCAAAGCTACTTGATATGCCACCGGCCCAACTCGTCTCAAAATCTCGAAAGGTCCTATGAACCTCAGATTCAACTTCTTTGTGATAATCGCCCTTCCAATTCCTGTTGTAGGGGTAACTCTCAGAAATATATGCTCACCCACTTCAAATTCCAATGGTTTCCTTCTCTCATCCGCAAAACTCTTCTGTTGGCCTTGTATAGTTAAGATTCTGGCCCTAATCTGTTTGATCTTCTCAGTGGTCTCTGCTACCAAATCCGGTCCCAACACACTTACTTCACCAGCTTCATACCAACACAGTGGAGACTGAAAGCTCCGTCCATACAAAGCCTCATACGGATCCATTCCAAAGCTCACATGAAAGCTATTGTTGTACGCAAACTCCACTAATGGCATGTAATGGTCCCAGCTTCCCGGTTGATCTAAGACACAAGCCCTTAGCATATCCTCCAACATCTGAATAGTCCGTTCCGACTGTCCATCCATTTGGGGATGATATGCCGTGCTGAGACATAGTCTCGTACCGAAAGCTCTTTGGAAAGCTCTCCAAAACCTTGATGTGAATCGGGGATCATAGTCCAATACTATGCTCAATGGCACCCCGTTCAACCTCACAATCTCCTTGATATACAACCTTGTCAATTCCTCCAATGAATAGTTCACTCAGATAGGCAGAAAGTGAGCGGACTTGGTTAAGCGATCCATGATCACCCAAACCGCATCAAATCCTAACCTAGTCCTCGGTAAACCAGTCACAATATCCATTGCAATTCTTTCCCACTTCCACTGAGGAATCTCAAGTGGCTGTAATATTCCTGATGGTCTCTGGTGTTGTATCTTCACCTTCTGACACATCAGACATTTAGACACAAGTGTGGCTACGTCACTCTTCATCCTAGGCCACCAAAACATCTTCTTTAAATCATGATACATCTTCGTACTACCTGGATGAATGGACAATCCGCTACTATGAGCTTCCAAAAACAATTCTTGTCTCAAACTTCCAACATCTGGCAAACATATCCTCCCCTTATATCTCCATATCCATTCACCGTCCTTAGTGAACTCTCCCTGCCTCTCTTTACCAATGGGCTGAAACATCTTCTGAAGTTCTTGTTCGTCTTACTGAGTCCTCTGAATTCCTGACTTAAAAGTACTTGAAATGCACAATTGGTTCAAACAGGCTTGTCCGTCAACTTCACCAATATCCAACATGAGTTCTGCAAACTTTTCTACTAATTCATCTTCTTTGATCCTCATCCAAGCAACAGTCAAAGACTTTCTGCTCAAGGCATCTGCTACCACATTAGCCTTTCCAAGGTGATAACTCAGTTCAAAATCATAATCCTTCATAAAATGGCTTGTGCGGTTTCGACAGAATCAAAACAGGTGCTGAAGTTCATTTCTCCTTCAAAGTTTGAAAGCTCTCCTCACACTCCGACGTCCACACAAACGGTGTCTCTTTCCTTGTTAACTAAGTCATCAGTAGTGCAATTTGTGAAAACCCATGAATGAACCTTCTTTAATACGTGGCTAATCCCAAGAAACTCATAACTTTTGTCACTAACGTCGGTCTTTCCCATTCCATCACCGCTTTCACTTTCGAAAGATCCACTGCTATCCCTCTTTTACTCACCACGTGACCAAAAAACTTCATCTCCTTCTTCCAAAATTCACATTTAGGCAACTTAGCATACAATTTCTGCTCCTTCAAAACTTGTAACACAATCCTCAGATGCTTTTCATGCTCCTTTGTCATCTTAGAATAAACCAGAATGTCATCTATGAACACTACCACAAAATCATCCAAAAGGGGATAAAATACTTTATTCATGTATACCATGAACACAGCAGGTGCATTCGTCAACCCAAAGGACATCACCATAAACTCGTAGTGCATATAACGCGTCTTAAATGCAGTTTTTGGAATGTCATCTTTCTTCACCCTTATCTGATGGTAACCGGATATCAAATTAATGTTTGAAAACACTCTATCCCCTTGCAACTGATGCATTAAGTCATCTATCCTCAGCAACTGGTGGACGAAATTGTGATTCACATTTTTCACAACTCCGCACAACTAACCAGCAAGTGTACTGGGTCGTCCAAGTAATACCTTACGTGAGTAAAAGTCAATCCCACGGAGACTGTCGGCTTGAAGTAAGCTATGGTCATCTTGTAAATCTCAGTCAGGAAGATTCAAATGGTTTGAGTATTGATAATTAAAAGATAAATAAAACATAAAATAACATAAAGTCACTTATGTAATTCATTGGTGGGAATTTTAGATAAGCGTTTGGAGATGCTTTGTTGCTTCTGAACCTCTGCTTCCCTATTGTCTTCCTCCAACCATGCGTGCTCCCTTCCATGGCAAGCTGTATGATCCTCTCGGATGAAAAATACCAGGTACGATCTCTACACGCCTAATCAACTGTCGAATTTCTCGTCTCGGATAAAAAATACCAGGTATAGCTACCGCATGGCTGATCATCTGTCGGTTCCTGCTAGAGTCAGAATAGGATCTCTCTATCCTTTTGCACACTGTCACTGTGCCCAACATTCACAGGTTTGAAGCTCTTCACAGTCATCCCTTCCCAGACCCTATTCGGAATACCACAGATAAGGTTTAGACTTTCCAAATCTCAGGAATGCTGCCAATGGTTCTAGCCTATACTACGAAGATACTAATCTCACGGACTCGATCCGTGTAATAGATATCCAAGAGAATATACTCCGGTTATCGTCCAATGACTACATTGAGCATCATGTAGACTGTTTGTGGTTGTCAGACACATGGATCTTGGCTAAGCGAGTAACAAAGATAGTGAGTGATTGTCACAGGTCACCCCTTCATTCTAACTTAACTGAATTAAGTACAAGAGTATATCTTGGAGAAGAAGTAGGTGTGAATTAAAAGAAAAATAATAGTACTTCCATTAATTCTTGAAAAGCAGCAGAGCTCCTCACCTTAATCTATGATAGAAACTCCACCGTAGAAAATACATAAGTGAAAATAGTCTAGGCATGGCCGTGAGGCCAGCCTCCATTCCAAGGGTTCTCAGATGTAAAAAGTTACATTCCAATCTGATAAATCTCTAAAAGTAGTTTTTACACTAAACTAGTAACCTAGGTTTACAGAAAATGAGTAACTAAGTGCCGAAAGTGCAGAAATCCACTTCCGGGGCCCACTTGGTGTGTGCTGTAACAACCCTGATTTTCGAGTACGCGAGATCTTTTCTAAAGGCACGGATTTCTCCGGAAGATCAGTAAAGAGAAAACCTGTTCTATATCAACAAGTATCTCGATACTCATTGTCATTATGTCATCCTTAAGCTAGAACCTTTTCTGAGGCAAGCACGATAACGCGGTCACGAAGAACCTAGTTTTTGAACCGTATCGGTTGGCAGTTTTGATTCTGATTTCGTAAATAGTCTATGTTTGATGAATCGGACTCGATTCATGAGAGAAGAGATATAATATTATAATATTATCATTATATTAGTATTAGAACATGCTTGAATGATTTTATAAGGTTACCTGGTCTATTTTTGTTAAAAACAGAAAATCGGTTTAACCGGGTTTACGGTTTACTGGTGCAGCTTAGCACCAGCACTCTCTGATGAATTTAGCAATGCTAAGGCCTCATCATACATGTTCTATTCTCATAATAAATATGTTACTAGTGTCACTTATGCTAGTAGCTCAGAAAATAATTTTTAGAGATGTTTTTACGAGTGTTCCGATACACCTAGTTTTAGTAGTTTTACACCAGAGATATTTTAATATTATTTTAATCCACCTCCAAGCCAACCAATCACAACTCACCTTACACCCCCAAGACACTCCAAGGTTGGTCACTTACTCCCTTTGGCCGAAATTGAAAGGAGAGAAAAGAGAGAAAACTTCATGGACACTTAATCTTCAAAGCTTGATTTCTTCTGAACCAAAACTCAAATCAAAACTCTGATTTCACCAAAATGATCCTCTCTTATTCCTCTACATAACCATGTGACTTATCAAGGCTGGAAATAAGGTGAGATGGCTGTCTCCCTCCCTCTTCAATTCGGTTTTCAAGGAAAACCATGCAAAACATGTGTTTTCTTGATGTTCTTCCTTAGGAATCATGCTTAACTTGACTTGAGGGCCAAGAAACGTGAAGTTCCAGCAAGTCTAAGGTGAGATATCTCTTCCTAACATACTGAGTAAGATTTGGTCAGTTGAGAGTTTTTGGATTTAAAGTTGTTCTTGATGTGATTTAGGAGGAAAAAGTGCTTAAGGACCACCTGAAAGTTTAACCGAATTAGGAGCAGCAAAACCAGGTAAGGATTGATGAATTTAATCTTTATTGATTGTGTTTGAGTTGTGTGACTATGATATGGTTTGGTTGTGCTTGAAATTGATTATTTATATGAGTGATTCTTGTTGAAATTTTGGTGAAAATTTGATGAAATTTAATGATATTCAACTTTGAAATTATGTTCTTTATGGCTGCTGGAAAAACGAACCCTAGAGCTTAAATTGAGGTTCAATTTGTGTTAAAATCATGTAGAAAAGATGGGGTTTTAGTGGCTAGGAATTTATTATGAATTATAGTAAAAATTGGTTGCTGAAAAGACTGAAAAACAGGTAAAAACAGAGAAAGAATCTGAAGAATTTATGAAGAACATGAAGAACACTTTGAGTGTGGTGAAGAACAATGAAAAACACCTTTTTGATTCATAAAAGGGCAAGGAAGTAATTAATTTGGTGTTTGAGGGGTTATATGGTAATTTTTGGAAGTTAGGGTGGTAAAAGTAGAAATATTAAAAGTTACGGATGGTAAAAAGTGAATTTTAAAGGTTAAAAGTAAAAGTAAGTTAATTTTCGAAAATTTAGTATTAAAATAATAAATAATAATAAAAAATTAAATAATAATATTTAATTAAAAATAATATTTTAATAAAAATAATAAAATAATGCGGAAAAGGCAGTTTTCTGTAAAAGCTTTAGAAAGAAAACTTTAAGTGCAGAATCTCATAATTACCTTTATAAAACACTTAGGGAGTGGTAATAACATGTCAGTGAGGCAAAGATAAAAGAAAGATAAAAAGTTGAAGAAAAGATAAAAGTCGAAGAAAAAGTCTGTAAAGTTTTAATGACAGAAAAACAGACAGAAATCAGTGAACAAACTAGGGCAACATAGTTAGTCCTTGAGTTGCGACTAGGGTTAGGTATTATATGAAAATTTAAACTGTTTCAGTATAGACTTAATGAACCTATACTTGGGACAGGCATACTATTCATACCGAAATTTACATAAGCTTTAAATGCATACGTTAAGCAGAGAAATCAGAGCAGAGTAAAGAAACACAGAGAACAGAGTAACCAGAGAAAAGTAAAGAGATACAGAGAAAAGAGTAATCAAAGTAGAGTAAAAAGACAAAGTGAAAAGGGTAATATGATAAAGAGAAATGGTTTGAGCCAAGATATTGTGAAAGTGAAAGATGTAAAGTTTGTATAGTATGATTGAATAGAGAAAGAAAGAAGTACTGCATAAGAATGTGAAAGTGATGATGAATAATGAGAATAATATTGAATGATGATAATGAGAAAAGAGTAATATAACAAAGAGAATAGAGGAGAAGAGTATAAAAATAAAGATTTAAGCCTTGTGGCATGATATTCTATTACATGTTCATCTGATGCTTTTCTATTGGCCCTAGAGGTCCTGTAGGCCCAAGTTCACCTACAGTAAGTTGTTATTCCTGTAGGCCGAAGTTCACCTGCAGTGAATATCAATTGTGTATCTCAGGGTGTTGCTCCTGTAGGCCGAAGTTCACCTACAGAGAGTTGTGATACCTGTAAGCCGAAGTTCACTTACAGGGGCGCTATTTCTGTAAGCCGAAGTTCACTTACAGGGGCGCTATTTCTGTAAGCCGAAGTTCACTTACAGAGGTGCTATTTCTGTAGGCCGAAGTTCACCTACAGAAAGTTGTTGTGATTAAACCATTTCTGCAATCCGAAGTTCACTTACAGAGGTGTTATTTCTGTAGGCCGAAGTTCACCTACAGAAAGTTGTTGTGTTGTGTTTAGACTATTCCTGTAAGCCGAAGTTCACTTACGGGAGTGCTATTTCTGTAGGCCGAAGTTCACCTACAAAAAATAAGCCATATCTAGGACTAGTTTCTAGGTAATGTCGGGCTGCAGGGTGTAAACTGACACGTGAGCTCATGGCCTGCATAGGACAGACATGCATCATACTTGGTTGCGCATTTCCTCTGTTATGATTGTTGTTTGAATGTATGCTTTATTTGTTTTCATTCTATTCTCTGTGTTTGTGTTTTGTTTCCTTGTATTCTTTTGTTTGTGTTTTGCTTTCTTAGTTTCTTTATTTATCTGTATCTTCTGTTTACTGTTTCTCGGTATTCTGCTATATGTCTGCTAAGCGACACGGAATTAATGAACTTAACTAATAACCCCGACCCTACTAAGAACTCCCCAGTTCTTACCCATTCTCTCTCCCTTCCCCCTTCAAATAGAAGCAAGAGTTCCTCTCTGTAATTTACTGACGACCGTTTGTAGAAAGGATTCCGCTCTAGGTAGTCTTCTGATTCTAGGGTGAATCCCGTTCTCTGTTTATATGTATACACTGTGAGACCAGCCAATGTCTACACCCCGTTTGTATGCGAACTTTAACTTAAATCATATGTACGAGACTCCTGTTGTGTGGCTACTTGATGAGGTACCAGAGAGACGTCCTATGGCAATGTCTGATCGTGCAGAGGAGTAGCAGATGATGTTCTACCTTTTGGTGATGTTCCACCTGATTTGAGTTTTGAAGACCTAGAACGTACTTTCCCTCGCTTTAGTAGTTTAGAGGGACTAGGTGAGTATAGAGTCTAGGCTAGCCTGGGCGCTAGCTTAGGGACTTCTTGAACAGGTCAGGGCCTAGGATGTTGTATGTATATATATGTATATAGTTATTATCTAGCTATATCTAGAGGTGTTCTAACTAAAAGTCTATACTCTAATAAAGCCTGAATCACTGAATGTTGTTGACTGCTTGTGATGTATTTATG
This sequence comes from Arachis hypogaea, assembly GCF_003086295.3. Lineage (NCBI taxonomy): Eukaryota > Viridiplantae > Streptophyta > Magnoliopsida > Fabales > Fabaceae > Arachis > Arachis hypogaea. Next base: position 81,537,307 of record NC_092052.1, read on the forward strand.
TGTGGTTGTTTATAACTGTATTATCTGTTATCATTTGTGACTTGATTATTAATGATTCTGTTTATTAATCCAAGCGTTTTAAAAAAAAGTACCTCGCAAACTAACTACGCTTTTAACAACGAATCAGGCTCATATAATAAATAATAGATAATAATTAGGATGACAAATTGGTAGCACTCAGTTTCCGGTATGTCCTAGGCGTACTGAAAATTGGGTCGTTACATGTGCTTGGGCTGAGCATTGAAGCTTTCACGTGCATAGGCTGTTCTTTGAGTGAAACGCCAGCTTGGGTGCCAGTTTGGGCATTTAACTCTAGTTTTGGTGCCAGTTCTGGCATTTAACGCCAAAAAGTTTTAGGCTAGATTTGAACGCCAGTTTGGGCCATCAAATCTCGGGCAAAGTGTGAACCATTATATATTGCTGGAAAGCCCAAGATGTCTACTTTCCAACGCAACTAAGAGCGCACCAATTGGGTATATGTAGCTCTAGAAAATCTACTTCGAGTGCAGGAGGGTAAGAATCCAATAGCATCTTTAGTCCTTTTTCAGCCTCTGAATCAGATTTTTACTCAGGTCCCTCAATTTCCGCAAGAAAATACCTGAAATTGTAGAAAAATACACAAACTCATAGTAAAGTCCAGAAATGTGATTTTTGAATAAGAACTAATAAAAATATAATAAAAAGTGACTAAAACATACTAAAAACTATGTAAAAACAATGCTAAAAAGGGTATAAATTATCTGCTCATCACAACACCAAACTTAAATTGTTGCTTGTCCCCAAGCAACTAAAAACAAATATGGATAAAAAGAAGAGAAAATACAATAAATTTCAAATATCAATGAAGCTCAATTCCAATTAGATGAGCGGGGCTGGTGGCTTTTTGCTTTTGAATAGTTTTGGCATCTCACTTTATCCTTTGAAGTTCAGAATGATTGGCATCCATAGGAACTCAGAATTTAGATAGTGTTATTGATCTCCTAGTTCAGTATGTTGATTCTTGAACATAGCTACTTTATGAGTCTTGGCCGTGACCCTAAGCATTTTGTTTTCCAGTATTACCATCGGATACATAAATGCCACAGACACATAACTGGGTGAACCTTTTCAGATTTGATTCAGCTTTGATAGAGTCCCCAGTTAGAGGTGCCCATATCTCTTAAGCACACTCTTTTTGCTTTGGACCACAACTTTAACCGCTCAGTCTCAAGCTTTTCACTTGACACCTTCACGCCACAAGCACATGGTTAGGGACATCATGGTTTAGCCGCTTAGGCTAGGATTTTATTCCTTTGGGCACTCCTATCCATTAATGCTCAAAGTCTTGGATCCTTTTACCCTTGCCTTTTGGTTTAAAGGGCTATTGGCTTTTTCTGCTTGCTTTTTCTTTTTCTTTCTTTTTTTCTTTTTTTTGCCTTTTTTTTCTTTTTTTTTTCGCAAGCTTTGTTTTGCACTGCTTTTTCTTGCTTCAAGAATCAATTTTATGATTTTTTCAGATTCTCAATAATATTTCTCCTTTTTCATTATTCTTTCAAGAGCCTACAATTTTAACATTCATAAACAACAATATCAAAATTATGCACTGTTCAAGCATTCATTCAGAAAACAAAAAGTATTGCCACCACATCAAAATAATTAGATTATTTTCAAGATAGAATTCAAAATTCATGTATTTCTTCTTTTTTTTTTTCAGAAAACATTTTTCATTAAAGAAAGGTGAAGGATTCATAGGACATTCATAGCTTTAAGGCATAGACACTAAACACTAATAATCATGTAATAAAGACACAAACATAGATAAAACATAAAGCATAGAAACGAAAAATAGAAAAATAAGAAAAAGAAAATTAAAGAACGGGTCCACCTTAGTGATGGCAGCTAGTTCTTCCTCTTGAAGATCTTATGGAGTGCTTGAGCTCCTCAATATTTCTTCCTTGCGTTTGTTGCTTCTTTCTCATGGCCTTTTGGTCCTCTCTTATTTCATGGAGGATGATGGAGTGCTATTGGTGCTCCACTCTTATTTGCTCCATGTTGGAACTCAAATCTCCTAAAGAGGTGTTGAGTTGCTCCCAATAGTTATGTGGAGGAAAGTGAATCCCTTGAGGCATCTCAGGGATTTCTTGATGAGGAACTTCCTCATGCTCTTGTTGAGGTCCATGAGTGGGCTCGTTATTTGATCCATCCTTTTCTTAGTGATGGGCTTGTCCTCTTCAATGAGGATGTCTTCTTCTATGACAACTCCAGCTGAATTGCATAGGTGACAGATGAGATGAGGAAAGGCTAACCTTGCCAAAGTGGAGGGTTTGTCAGCCACCTTGTATAGTTCTAGAGATATGATCTCATGAACTTCTACTTTCTCTCCAATCATGATACTATGGATCATGATAGCCCGGTCAACAGTAACTTCAGACCGGTTGCTAGTGGGAATGATAGAGCGTTGGATGAACTCCAACCATCCCCTAGCCACGGGTTTGAGGTCAGGCCTTCTCAATTGAACTGGCTTGCCTCTTGAGTCTCTCTTCCATTGAGCTCCTTCCACACTGATGTCCATGAGGACTTGGTCCAACCTTTGATCAAAGTTGACTCTTCTAGTGAAAGGATGAGGATTTCCTCTCATTATTGGCAAGTTGAATGCTAACCTTATAGTTTCCGAACTGAAATCCAAGTATTTCCCCCGAACCATTGAGAGCCACTTCTTTGGGTTCGGGTTCACACTTTGGTCATGGTTCCTAGTGATCCATGCATTAGCATAGCACTCTTGAACCATTAAGATTCCGACTTGTTGGATGGGGTTGGTGAGAGCTTCCCAACCTCTTCTTCGAATTCCACGTCGGATCTCTGGATATTCACTCTTTTTGAGCATGAAAGGGACTTCGGAGATCACCTTTTTCTTGGCCATAACTTCATAGAAGTGGTCTTGATGGCCTTCTCTTTCCTCTTTCTAGAGGTTTCTCCGGCCTTAGGTGCCACTATTGGTTATGGAAAAATAAAAAGCAGAGCTTTTTCCAAACCTAACTTAAAATGTTTGCTCGTCCTCGAGCAAAAGAAGAAAGAAAGGAGTAGAAGAAGAAGAAATGAAGGAGATAGATGAAGAGGAGTAGATTCAACCATAGGTGTTTAAGTGTGTATGATGTGTGGAATTGAAGGTGGTAAGGAGGGGGTATTTATAGGGTAAGAGAGAGAGGGAAGTCATGTATGAGGGGTTGGGTTTGGGAGGGAAATGGTTTGAATTTGAATGGTGAGGTAGGTGGGGTTTTATGATGGATGGATGTGAGTGGTGAAGAGATTGTGGGGAAGAGGGTAGGATTTGATAGGTGAATGGTATTTGGGGAAGAGGTATTGATGGGATTGGTCAAGGGTATTTGGGGAAGAGTGTTTTGGAGAGTGGTGCACGAAATCACAATCACACTTTTGTAATTCCGCACAACTAACCAGCAAGTGCACTGGGTCGTCCAAGTAATACCTTACATGAGTAAGGGTCGATCCCACGGAGATTGTCGGCTTGAAGAAAGCTATGGTTATCTTGTAACTCTTAATCAGGATATCAATAATTCTCAGATTTAATTGGAATAAGTGAAAGAACATGGATTAAATAATACTTGTTATGCAGTAATGGAGAACAGATTGAGGTTTTGGAGATGCTCTGTCTTCTGAATCTCTGCTTTCCTACTGTCTTCTTCTCCACACATGCAAGGCTCCTTCCATGGCAAGCTGTATGTTGGTGGATCACCGTTGTCAATGGCTACCATCCGTCCTCTCAGTGAAAATGGTCCAAATGCGCTGTCACCACACGGCTAATCATTTGTCAGATCTCACTCATGTTGGAATAAGATCCATTGATCCTTTTGCGTCTGTCACTACGTCCAGCACTCGTGAGTTTGAAGCTCGTCACAGTCATCCCTTCCCAGATCCTACTCAGAATACCACAGACAAGGTTTAGACTTCCAGATCTCAGGAATGGCCGCCAATAATTCTAGCCTATACCACGAAGGTTCTAATCTTAGATTAGAAACCCAAGAGATATGCACTCAAACTATTGCAGATAGAACGGAGGTGTTTGTCATGCACGCATTCATAGGTGAGAATAATGATAAGTGTCAATGATCATCACATTCATCAGGTTGAAGTGCGAGTGAATATCTTAGAATAGAAACAAGCGTGACATAATGGAAAACAGCAGTAGTTGCATTAATTCATCGAGACACGGCAGAGCTCCTCACCCCCAACCCTGGAGTTTAGAGACTCATGCCATAGATAATACAATATGAAGCGTGTAAAAATGTCATGAGGTGTGTAAATACAATAGCAAAAGGTCCTATTTATAGAAAACTAGTAGCCTAGGGTTTACAGAAATGAGTAAATGATGCAGAATCCACTTCCGGGTCCACTTGGTGTGTGCTTGGGCTGAGCATTGAAGCTTTCATATGTAGAGACTTTTCTTGGAGTTAAACGCCAGCTTTTGTGCCAGTTTGGGTGTTTAACTCCATCTTTTATGCCAGTTCTGGCGTTTTGACACCAGAATTTTATGCTGACATGGAACGCCAGTTTGGGCCATCAAATCTTGGGCAAAGTATGGACTATTAGATATTTCTTGAAAGCCCAGGACGTCTACTTTTCAACGCAATTGAGAGCGCGCCAATTGGGCTTCCGTAGCTCCAGAAAATCCACTTCAAGTGCAGCGAGGTCAAAATCCAACAATATCTGCAGTCCTTTTTCAGCCTCTGAATCAGATTTTTGCTCAGGTCCCTCAATTTCAGCCAGAAAATTCCTGAAATCACAGAAAAACACACAATCTCATAGTAAAGTCCAGAAATGTTATTTTTGAATAAAAACTAATAAAAACATAATAAAAACTAACTAAAATATACTAAAAACATACTAAAACAATGCCAAAAAGCGTATAAATTATCCGCTCATCACAACACCAAACTTAAATTGTTGGTTGTCCTCAAGCAACTGAAAATCAAATAGGATAAAAAGAAGAGAATATACTGTAAATTCCAAATTATCAATGAAACTTAGCTCCAATTAGATGAGCAGGACTAGTAGCTTTTTGCCTCTGAATAGTTTGGCATCCCACTTTATCCTTTGAAGTTTAGAATGTTTGGCATCTATAGGAACTCAGAATTTAGATAGTGTTATTGATTCTCCTAGTTCAGTATTGTTGATTCTTGAACATAGTTACTTTATGAGTCTTGGTCGTGGCCCTAAGCACTTTGTTTTCCAGTATTACCACCGGATACATAAATGCCACAGACATATAACTGGGTGAACGTTTTCAGATTGTGACTCAGCTTTGCTAGAGCCCCCAGTTAGAGGTGTCCAGGGTTCTTAAGCACACTCTTTTTGCTCTGGACCACGACTTTAACCGCTCAGTCTCAAGTTTTCACTTGACACTTTCACGCCACAAGCACATGGTTAGGGACAGCTTGGTTTAGCCGCTTAGGCCAAGATTTTACTCCTTTAAGCCCTCCTATCCACTGATGCTCAAAGCCTTGGATCCTTTTTATTACCCTTGCCTTTTGGTTTAAAGGGCTATTGGATTTTTCTTTTTCTTTCTTTTTCTTTTCGCCAAATATTTTTTTTTTGACAAGCTTCTTCTTTTTCACTGCTTTTTCTTGATTCAAGAATCAATTTTTTTATGATTTTTCAGATTATCAATAACATTTTCTTTTTCATCATTCTTTCAAGAGCCAACAAATTTAACATTCATAAACAACAAATTCAAAAGACATATGCACTGTTCAAGCATTCATTAAGAAAACAAAAAGTATTGTCACCACATCAAAATAATTAAACTAATTTCAAGGATGAATTTGAAATCATGTACTTCTTGTTCTTTTGTGATTAAAAACATTTTTCCTTTAAGAAAGGTGATAGATTCATAGGATATTCATAGCTTTAAGACATAAACTTTAAATTTTATTAATCATGGAATAAATATAAGAGTAAAAAATAAATATATGAGCAAACCAATAATAATAGAACACAGAAAATTAAAAACAGAAAAATAAATGACTCTTAAAATAGATTCCTAATAATTAAGGTTATCACAGAGTTAGGACTCAACAACCTTGATTTTGAGGAGTGGATGCTCCTTCAATCTGTGGGGTGTTTGGTCCTTCAAGGGAGAGCTTCTAGCGCTTCAGCTCCCGTAGCTCACGCCCCTGCTTCTCCTGTTCCTTAAGTAGCTTGCCGAGCATGCAGTTTTGATTATGCTGTTCTTCCTTAAGTTGATCCACAGCTTCTTGCAGCTTGGTGACAGATGCTTCTAGGCGGGTCCAGTAGTCAATTTCAGGGATTTCTGGGAGGAACTCCTGCGCCCTCCTTTTGATGGAGTTATCTTGTACTTGTTGTCCTTCCATTGACTTCTTGGTGATTGGGTGTTCAATTGGGATGAATTCATCTACTCCCATCCTTACCCCAGCATCTTTACATAGCAGAGAAATTAAGCTTGGGTAAGCCAGTTTGGCTTCAGTGGAGTTCTTGTTTGCAATTGTGTAAATCTCACAAGAAATCAGATGATGAATCTCCACTTCATTTCCCAGCATAATATAATGAATCATCACTGCTCTTTTGACAGTGACCTCAAAGCGGTTGCTAGTGGGCAGTATAGAATGCCCAATGAAGTCCAACTTGCCTCTTGCGACTGGTTTGAGATCTCCTCTCTTGAGTTGGTTTGGGACACCTTTTGAATTGGTTATCCACTTAGTTCCAGGGAGGCATATGTCCTCTAGAACTTGGTCCAACCCCTTATCTACTCTCACCATTCTCCTATTAAAGGATTCTGGATCATCTTGTAGTTGAGGTAGTTTGAAGACCTCTCTTATTTTGTCCAGGTGGAAGTAAATAATCCTCCTTCTGACCATAGTTCGGTAGGTATGAAAGGCGGTTCCAGTTATTCTCTGCTTATCTGTCAGCCACAGATTTGAGTAGAATTCCTGAACCATGTTTCTTCCAACTTTTGTCTCAAGATTCTCTGCTTATCTGTCAGCCACAGATTTTAGTAGAATTCCTGAACCATGTTTCTTCCAACTTTTGTCTCAAGATTAGCTAGAATTTTCCATCCTCTGTTTCAAATTTGCTATTGGATCTCTGGATATTCGTCTTCTTTCAGATCGAATTTAACTTCCGGGATCACTTACCTCAGACCCATTATTTTGTGGTAATGGTCTGCATGTTCTTTGGTTAAGAACCTCTCTTGATTCCAAAGACTCTTTGGAGTGTTCTCTTTCGAATTGGTTTATTTTCCCTTAGGGGCCATGATCTTGATGAGTCTTAGCTCGGTGATCATGGAAAAATACACCAAACTTAGAGGTTTGCTTGCCCTCAAGCAAAAGAAAGGAAAGAAGAGAGTTAGGAGGAGAGGCAAATTCAAATGGTGGAGAGGTGGGGATGGCCGAATGTGTATTTATAAGTGGAGGGGAGAAATTTAAAAAATTTGAAAAAAGTTATGATATAAAGATATGATTGGTGAAAGAAAAAAAATAGAATCATGATATGAAAAAGATGAGGTTTTTAAATGGAAAAGATATAAAGGAGTTAAATCTAAAAATTTGTTGATGCATCTAAGAATTAAAAGATGATATGATAGTTGGAAAAGATTTGGAAAGAAATTGAGAAGATAATTGAGTTTTTGAAGAGGATTTAGAAATAATTTGAAAGAAAATTGAAAAGGAATTTAGAAAATTGTTGAGTTTTTGAAATTGAAGGTGAATGATGAAAATTTGTAACATGTTTATGCAAAAAATTATGAATCTAAATATGAAAGTTTGAAAAATTTTGAAGTGGAAAGCAAAATCTTCTCCCCTTGCCTTTCTGGCGTTAAACACCCAGAATGGTATCCATTCTGGCGTTTAACGCCCATATATTGGCCATTGTGGGCATTTAACGCCCAGCCAGGTACCCTGGCTGGCGTTAAACGCCATAAACCCTTTGTTAGTGGGCGTTTTTCTGAATGCCCAGGATGCTGCAAGTATGGTGTTAAACGCCCAGAATGGCACCCATTCTGGCATTTAACACCCAAAATGGTATATTTTCTGGCGTTAAACGCCCAGAATGGTATCCATTTTGGCGTTTAACGCCCAAAATACCCCTTACTGGCGTTTTCTTACCAGTGAGCCCCTTTTCTCTTATTTTTGCACTGAATCCTTCTGTAACTCTGTGAATTCCTACAATTTGATGATTAACCTTGAAGGCAATTTATATCAAAATTCTAAATATAACAAATAACTTGCTAATGGCTGGGTTGCCTCCCAGCAAGTGCTTCTTTATTATCTTTAGCTGGACCTTGACTGAGCTTTATTCAATCCTCAGTTTTGAGCATTCTAGCTCAAAATTGCTTTCAAGATAATGTTTGATTCTCTGTCCATTAACAATTAACTTTTCGTCAGAATCAATATTCTTAAGCTCAGCATATCCATATGGTGACATACTTGTAATCACATATGGTCCTCTCCACCGGGATTTTAATTTCCCGGGGAATAATCTAAGTCAAGAGTTAAACAGCAGAACCTTCTTTCCTGGCTCAAACACTCTAGATGACAGTTTCTTGTCGTGCCACCTTTTTGCTTTTTCCTTATAGATTTTTGCATTTTCAAAAGCACTGAGTCTGAATTCCTCTAGCTCATTCAGTTGGAGCAATCTTTTCTCTCTAGCTAACTTTGCATCCATGTTTAGGAATCTGGTTGCCCAGTAGGCCTTATGTTCCAGTTCCACGGGCAGATGACAGGCCTTGCCATACACAAGCTGGTATGGAGAGGTTCCTATAGGAGTTTTGAATGCTGTTCTGTATGTCCACAGAGCATCATCCAAGCTTTTTGCCCAATCCTTTCTATGGGCAATTACAGTCTGTTCCAGGATTCTTTTTAGTTCTCTATTAGAGACTTCAGCCTACCCATTTGTCTGTGGGTGATATGGAGTTGCTACTTTGTGGCTAATTCCATATCGGACCATCGCAGAGTATAGCTGTTTATTGCAAAAATGAGTGCCCCCGTCACTGATTAGTACTCTGGGGACGCCAAATCTGCTGAAGATATATTTCTGGAGGAACTCCAGGACGGTCTTAGTATCATTAGTGGGTGTGGCAATTGCTTCTACCCATTTAGATACGTAGTCTACTGCCACCAGAATGTAAGTGTTTGAGTATGATGGTAGGAAAGGACCCATGAAGTCAATACCCCATACATCAAACAAATTAATCTCTAAGATCCCTTGTTGAGGCATGGCATAACCATGAGGCAAGTTGCCCACTCTTTGGCAACTGTCACAGTTACGCACAAACTCTCGGGCATCTATGTGGAGAGTAGGCCAGTAGAACCCATATTAGAGGACCTTAGTGGCTGTTCACTCACCTCCGAAATATTCTCTATATTGTGATCCATGGCAATGCCATAGGATTTTCTCTGCCTCTTCTCTAGGAAGGCATCTGCGGATCATTCCGTCTGCACATCTCTTAAAGAGATATGGTTCATCCCATAAGTAGTACTTTGCATCAGAAATTAGTTTTTTTGTTTGCACCCTGCTGTACTCCTCGGGTATAAACCTCACAGCTTTATAAACCTCACAGTATTTATAGGGTAAGAGAGAGAGGGAAGTCGTGTATGAGGGGTTGGGTTTGGGAGGGAAATGGTTTGAATTTGAATGGTGAGGTAGGTGGGGTTTTATGATGGATGGATGTGAGTGGTGAAGAGATTGTGGGGAAGAGGGTAGGATTTGATAGGTGAATGGCATTTGGGGAAGAGGTATTGATGGGATTGGTCAAGAGTATTTGGGGAAGAGTGTTTTGGAGAGTGGTGCACGAAATCACAATCACACTTTTGTAATTCTGCACAACTAACCAGCAAGTGCACTGGGTCGTCCAAGTAATAACTTACGTGAGTAAGGGTCTATCCTACGGAGATTGTCGGCTTGAAGGAAGCTATGGTTATCTAGTAACTCTTAGTTAGGATATCAATAATTCTCAGATTTAATTGGAATAAGTGAAAGAACATGGATTAAATAATACTTGTTATGCAGTAATGGAGAACAGGTTGAGGTTTTGGAGATGCTCTGTCTTCTGAATCTCTGATTCCTACTGTCTTCTTCTCCACACACGCAAGGCTCCTTCCATGGCAAGCTGTATGTTGGTGGATCACCATTGTCAATGGCTACCATTCGTCCTCTCAGTGAAAATAGTCCAAATGCGCTGTCACCGCACGGCTAATCATCTGTCGGTTCTCACTCATGTTGGAATAGGATCCATTGATCCTTTTGCGTCTGTCACTACCTCCAGCACTCGTGAGTTTGAAGCTCGTCACAGTCATCCTTTCCCAGATCCTACTCGGAATACCACAGACAAGGTTTAGACTTTCTGGATCTTAGGAATGGCCGCCAATAATTCTAGCCTATACCACGAAGGTTCTAATCTTAGATTAGAAACCCAAGAGATATGCGCTCAAGCTATTGCAGATAGAACGGAGGTGTTTGTCATGCATGTGTTCATAGGTGAGAATAATGATAAGTGTCACGGATCATCACATTCATCAGGTTGCAGTGCGAGTGAATATCTTAGAATAGAAACAAGCGTGACAAAATGGAAAACAGCAGTAATTGCATTAATTCATCGAGACACAGCAGAGCTCCTCACCCCCAACCATGGAGTTTAGGGACTCATGCCGTAGAGAATACAATATGAAGCGTGTAAAAATGTCATGAGGTGTGTAAATACAATAGCAAAAGGTCCTATTTATAGAAAACTAGTAGCCTAGGGTTTACAGAAATGAGTAAATGATGCAGAATCCACTTCCGGGCCAACTTGGTGTGTGCTTGGGCTGAGCATTGAAGCTTTCACATGTAGAGACTTTTCTTGGAGTTAAACGCCAGCTTTTGTGCCAGTTTGGGCGTTTAACTCCAGCTTTTATGCCAGTTCTGGCGTTTTGACGCCAGAATTTTTATGCTGACTTAGAACGCCGGTTTGGGCCATCAAATCTCGAGCAAAGTATGAACTATTATATATTGCTGGAAAGCGCAGGATGTCTACTTTCCAGTGCTATTGAGAGCGCGCCAATTGAGTTTTTATAGCTCCAGAAAATCCACTTCGAGTGCAGGGAGGTCAGAATCCAACAGCATCTGCAGTCTTTTTTCAGCCTCTGAATCAGATTTTTTGCTCAGGTCCCTCAATTTCACCCAAAAAATACCTAAAATCACAGAAAAATACACAATCTCATTGTAAAATCTAGAAATGTGATTTTTGAATAAAAACTAATAAAAACATAATAAAAACAAACTAAAATATACTAAAAACATACTAAAAATAATGCCAAAAAGCATATAAATTATCCGCTCATCAGAGAGGTGTGAAGAGGAGACAAAGAGAGGTGGGGTAGGTGAGGATCCTGTGGGGTCCACAGATCCTGACGTGTCAAGAAATTCTGCTCTCTGCACCTTTCTGGCATTTAAACGCCCTCTGTGCGCCATTTCTGGCGTTTTACGCCAACTCTGCTACCTTTTTTGGCGTTAAACGCCAGGCTGATGCCCCTTTCTGGCGTTTAACGCCCTCCAAACACCCTTTTCTGGCGTTAAATGCTACTTTGTCTGCCAATTCTGGTGTTGAACGCCAGCCAGATGCCAAACACCCTTTTCTAGCGTTAAACGCCAGTCTGCCTGCTAATTCTAGCATTTAACGCCCAGAATACTGCCAGACTGGGCGTTAAATGCCCATTCTGCTATCCTTACTGGCGTTTAAATGCAAGTAAGCCTGTCCTCTAGGGTGTGCTATTTTTGATGCTATTTTTTATTCCGCTTTAATTCTGTAATTGTTTTTATGACTTCACATGATCATCAACCTAAAGAGAACATAAAATAACAATGGAAAAAAATAAATATAATTAAATAACATTGGGTTGTCTCCTAATAAGTGCTTCTTTAATGGCAATAGCTTGATTGTGAGCTCTTAAAGAGCTTCACAGAGACTCAGAGCTTAATGGTGGCTTCCCAACACCAAACTTAGAATTTGAGTGTGGGGATTCTGTTTGACTCTGTATTGAGAGAAGCTTTCTCTCCATGGTTACAGAAGAATATCCTTGAGCCTTAAACACAAGGTAGTCCTCATTCAATTACAGGACTAACTTTCCTCGGTCCACATCAATCACAGCTTTTGCTGTGGCTAGGAAGGATCTTCTAAGGATAATAGATTCATCCTCTTCCTTCCCAGTGTCTAGGATTATGAAATCAGCAGGGATGTATAGGCCTTAAACCTTCACTAAGACATCCTCTACAAGTCCATAAGCATGTTCCCTTGATATGTCTGCCAATTCTAGTGAGAATTTAGCAGCTTGTACCTCAAAGATCCCTAGTTTCTCCATTACAGAGAGTGGCATGAGGTTTATTCCTGACCCCAGGTCACACAGAGCCTACTTAAAGGTCATGGTGCCTATGGTACAGGGTATTAAGAACTTTTCGGGATCCGGTTTCTTCTGAGGTAATTTCTATTGCCCAAAGCATTCAGTTCATTGATGAGCAATGGAGGTTCATCCTACCAAGTCTCATTACCAAATAACTTGGCATTCAGCTTCATGATTGCTCCTAGATAATGAGAAACTTGCTCTTCAATAATATTTTCATCCTCTTTAGAGGAAGAATACTCATTAGAGCTCATGAATCGCAATAGTAAGTTCAGTGAAATCTCTATGGTCTCTGTATGAGTCTCAGATTCCTTTGGTTCCTCATTAGGGAACTCCTTAGTGGCTAGTGGACGTCTATTGAGGTCTTCCTCACTGGAAATCACTGCCTCTTCCTCCTCTACAGGTTCGGCCATTTTAGGTATGTTGATGGCCTTGCACTCTCTCTTTTGATTTTCTTCTGTATTGCTTGAGAGAGTACTAGGAGGGATTTCAGTAACTCTTTTGCTCAGCTGACCCACTTGTGCCTCCAAATTTCTGATGGAGAGCCTTGTTTCAGTCATGAAACTGAGAGTGGTCATATATAGATCAGAGACTATGGTTGCTAAGTCAGAGAGACTCTGCCTAGAATTCTCTGTCTGTTGCTGAGAAGATGATGGAAAAAGTTTGCTATTGCCAAACTTATTTGTCCCACCATTATTATTATTGAAGCCTTGATTAGGCTTTTGTTGATCCTTCCATGAGAGATTAGGATGATTCCTCCATGAAGGATTATAAGTGTTTCCATAGGATTCTCCCATGTAATTCACTTCTTCTATTCCAGGATTCTCAGGGTCATAAGCTTCTCCTTCAGGGGAGGCTTCTTTAGTACTACCTGATGCAGCTTGCATTTTAGTCAGACTCTGAGATATCATATTGACTTGCTGATTCAATATTTTGTTCTGAGCCAATATAGCATTTAGAGTATCAATCTCAAGAACTCCTTTCTTTTGAGTTGTCCCATTATTCACAGGATTTCTTTCAGAAGTATACATGAACTGGTTATTTACAATAATTTCAATGAGTTCCTGGGCTTCTGCAGGCATCTTCTTCAGATGAAGAGATCCACCAGCAGAGTGATCCAATGACATCTTGGATAATTCAGACAGATCATCATAGAATATACATAAGATGCTCCATTCTGAAAGCATGTCCGAAGGACACCTTCTAATCAATTGCTAGTATCTTCCCCAAGCTTCATAGAGGGATTCACCTTCCTTCTGTCTGAAGGTTTGGACATCCACTCTAAGCTTGCTCAACTTTTGAGGTGGAAAGAATTTGGCCAAGAAAGCATTGATCAACTTTTCCCAAGAGTTCAGGCTTTCTTCAGGTTGTGAGTCTAACCATATCCTAGCTCTGTTTCTTACAGCAAAAGGGAAAAGCATAAGTCTGTAGACCTCAGGATTAACCCCATTGGTTTTAACAGTGTCACAAATTTGTAAGAATTCAGCTAAAAACTGATGAGGATCTTCCAATGAAAGTCCATGAAACTTGCAATTCTGCTGCATCAGAGAAACTAATTGAGGCTTAAGCTCAAAGTTGTTTTCTCCAATTGCAGGAATTGAGATGCTTCTTCCATAGAAGTTAGAAGTTGGTGCAGTAAAGTCACCAAGCATCTTCCTCGCATCTCTACCATTGTGATTACACTTTTCACAACTCCGCACAACTAACCAGTAAGTGCACTGGGTTCGGCCATGTCTTCTTTTTTTTCGAAAATTTCTGTCAGGTCATCTCCAGAGTGTTGTACTTTTGCTTCTCTTAGCTTCCTCTTCAGAGTCTTTTCAGGTTTAGGATCAGTTTCAACAAGAATGTCTTTATCCTTGTTCCATATAAAAAAGAAGAGAACAGAAAAGAAGAAGAATCCTCTATGTCACAGTATAGAGATTCTTTTATGTGAGTAGAAGAATAGAAGAATGAGGTAGATATAGAATGAGAAGAATTTGAACACACAAAGAGGGAGAGAGTTCGAATTATAAGAAGAAGAGAAGTGTTAGTAAATAAATAAAATAAATAGAAAGAGATGAGAGAGGAGTATTCGAATATTATTTAAAAGAAAAAATATTTTTGTTTTTATTTAATTATAAGTTAAAATTCGAAAATTAAGAGAAGAAATAAAAGTAATATGAAAACTAAATAAATTAATTAATTAAAAAGATTTTTGAAAGGGTTGTTAGTTAGTTTCTGAAAATTAGGGAGAGAGAAAGGTAGTTATATGGTTTTGAAAAAGATAACAAATAGTAAACTTTTTAAAATCAAGCAAACAAGTCAAGTGGTTAATTGAAAAAGATTTGAAAATCAATTTTGAAAAGATAAGAAGTTAGAAAAGAATTTTGAAATTAAATTTTGAAAAAGATATGATTAAAATTCATTTTGAAAAAGATTTGAAAAGGAAATTAAAAAGATTTGATTTTTGAAATTAAAGTTGATTACTTGACTAACAAGAAACTAAAAGATATGATTCTAGAATTTAAAGATTGAACCTTTCTTAATAGGTAAGTAACAACTTGAAATATTTAAATCGAAACATTAAATGTTAGCAATAATTTCGAAAATATGAAATAAAAATAAGAAAAGGATTTTGAAAATTAATTTTTGAGAATTTTTGAAAAGTATGAAAGAAAAATGAAAAAGATTTGATTTTGAAAAAGATTTGAAAAGATAGAATTTTTAATTTGATATTTTGACTTGACTAACAAGAAACAACTAAATTTAAAAAATTTTTGAGTAAATCAAACCAAAATTTCGAAATTTATTAGTAAAATAAGGGAAAGATATTATTTTTGATTTTTTTTATTTAATGAAGAGGGAGAAAACAACAAAATGACACAAGACACGAAAATTTAAGATCAAAACAAATAATGCATGCAAGAACACTTTGAATATCAAGATGAACACCAAGAACACTTTGAAGATCATGATGAACATCAAGAACATGTTTTTGAAAATTTTTAAGAAAAGAAAAACATGCAAGACACGAAACTTGAAAATTTTTTTTAACTTTAGACACTAATAATTCAAAAATGCATATGAAAAACAAGAAAAAGACACAAAACAAGAAAAATTAAAGATCGAATAAGGAAAATCATCAAGAACCACTTGAAGATCATGAAGAACATAATGCATGAATTTTCAAAAATTTTAGGAGAATTGAGAGAATGCAATTGACACCAAACTTAAAATTTGACACTAAATTCAAACAAGAAACATAAAATTTTTTGTTTTTTATGGTTTTATTAAATTTTTTGTATATTTTTCAAAAATTTTTGGAAAAAGAGAATAAAGAAATTCAAAATTTTTAATAAGAATTCCAAGATTCATGCAATGTTAGTCTAAAGCTTCGGTCCAAAAGAATTAGACATGGCCAAATGACCAGCCAAGCTTTAGCATACAAATACAGACATGTCCTTTCTACAATGGAAAGTGGAAACCTCGGTCCGAAAGATTAGACATGGCTTAACAGCCAGCCAGGCTTCAACATATCTCATGAAGCTCTAGAATTCATTCTTAAATTTTTTTTTTATGAATTTTTCGAAAACTAAAAATATATTTATATTTTATTATATATTTTTTTTAAATTTTTCGAAAATAAAAATAAAAAGCTTTAAACATAAAATAAAATTACCCAATCTAAGCAACAAGATGAATCGTTAGTTGTCCAAACAATCTCCGGCAACGGCGCCAAAAACTTGGTAGACGAAATTGTGATTCACACTTTTCACAATTCCACACAACTAACCAGCAAGTGTACTGGGTTGTCCAAGCAATACCTTACGTGAGTAATGGTCGATCCCACGGAGACTGTCAACTTGAAGCAAGCTATGGTCATCTTCTAAATCTCAGTCAGGCGGATTCAAATGGTTATGAGTATTAATAATTAAAAGATAAATAAAATATAAAATAAAATAAAGTTACTTATATAATTCATTTGTGGGAATTTCAGATAAGCGTTTGGAGATGCTTTGTTGCTTCTGAACCTCTGCTTCCCTATTGTCTTCCTCCAACCATGCGTGCTCCCTTCCATGGCAAGTTGTATGATCCTCTCAGATGAAAAATACCAGGTACGATCTCTACACGGCTAATCAACTGTCGGATTTCTCGTCTCGGATGAAAAATACCAGGTACAGCTACCGCACGGCTAATCATCTGTCAGTTCCCGCTAGCGTCGGAATAGGATCTCTCTATCCTTTTGCATACTGTCACTGTGCCCAACATTCACAGGTTTGAAGCTCTTCACAGTCATCCCTTCCCAGATCATACTCGGAATACCACAAACAAGATTTAGACTTTCCAGATCTCAGGAATGCTGCCAATGGTTCTAGCCTATACCACAAAGATACTAATCTCACAGACTCGATCTGTGTATTAGATACCCAAGAGAATATACTCTGGCTGTCGTCCAATGACTGTGTTGAACATCATGTAGACCACTTGTGGTTGTTAGCCACGTGGATCTTGGCTAAGCGAGTAACGAAGATAGTGGGTGATTGTCACAGGTCACCCCTTCATTCTGACTTAACTTAATTAAGTACAAGAGTATATCTTGGAGAAGAAGTAGGCGTGAATTGAAAGAAAAACAATAGTACTTCCATTAATTCTTGAAGAACAGCAGAGCTCCTCACCTTAATCTATGAAGTGTAGAAACTCCACCGTAGAAAATACATAAGTAAAAGTAGTCTAGGCATGGCTGTGAGGCCAACCTCCATTCCAAGGGTTCTTCGATGTAAAAAGTTACATTCCGATCTGATAAATCTCTAAAAGTAATTTTTATACTAAACTAGTAATATAGGTTTATAAAAAATGAGTAACTAAGTGTAGATAGTGCAAAAATCCACTTCTGGGGCCCACTTGGTGTGTGCTTGGGCATAGCATTGAAGGTTTCACGTGCATAGGCTGTTCGTGGAGTGGAACGCCAACTTGGGTGCCAGTTTGGGCGTTTAACTCTAGTTTTGGTGCCAGTTCTGGTGTTAAACGCTAGAAAGTTTTAGGCTTGCTTTGAATGCCAGTTTGGGCCATCAAATCTCGGGCAAAGAATGGACTATTATATATTTCTGGAAAGTCCAAGATGTCTACTTTCCAACGCAACTGAGAGCGCGCCAATTGGGTTTCGGTAGCTCCAGAAAATCTACTTTGACTGCAGGAGGGTCAGAATCTAACAGCATCTGCAGTCCTTTTTCAGCCTCTGAATCAGATTTTTGCTCAGGTCCCTCAATTTCAGCCAGAAAATACCTGAAATTATAGAAAAATACACAAACTCATAGTAAAGTCCAGAAATGTGATTTTTGAATAAAAACTAATAAAAATATAATAAAAAGTAACTAAAACATACTAAAACTATGTAAAAATAATGCCAAAAAGGGTATAAATTATCTGCTCATCAGCAACAGATACTTGTTCTTCACAATCACTATGTTTAACTGTCGATAACCTACGCAGAGTCGCATTCCCCCATCTTTCTTCTTCACTAATAAAACTGGTGCTCCCCACGGAGACACACTCATTCGAATGAACCTCTTGTTCAGAAGCTCTTCCAACTGAGTCTTAAGTTCAGCCAACTCTATTGGAGACATTTGGTACGGCGTACTTGAGACTGGTCCGGCTCCCGTCACTAAGTCAATAGCAAATTCAATCTCCCTTTGATAAGGGAAATCGAGAATATCTTCCGGGAACACTTCTGAAAATTCCCTAACTACCGGAATTTGATCTAACCTCTGTTCATCACCTAACGAATTTGCAGCCAACAATATATAACCCTAACACTCTTTCCCATTATAGTTCAACAAAACAAAGTTTAGGTAATAACCCTCAGCTATCACTGCTCCTCCTTTTCCTTCCGGCATAAAGTGAATCGATCGCTCAAAAGCAATCTAGCAATATCAGGTTCTTTGACAACCAATCAAACCCCAAAATCATTTCCAACCCAACCATTGGCAAAGAAATCAAATCATGAACAAAGTCTCTATCCTCAATCTTGAAATATACTTTCCTACAACCTGATCTAGTCACAACCGTCTGATACGGGGTATGCACATGCAAATGAAAAGTTAATTCGGACACTTTGAATCCTAGTTCCTCAACGTTTTCAAAGGAAATAAATAAATGTGAAGCTCCAGTATCATATAATGCAATCAACACTTTACCACCAATTAAACCTATACCTCTCATCAACGGATCCGACTTTACAGCACCCTGGGCGTTCACAGCAAATACCCGACCTTGTTGTTGATTTCGACCCGCATTTTGGTTTCTCCCACGAAGAAAATCCTTTGCCATGTGTCCAGGAAACCACATGTAAAGTATCCACCTATACCCAGCTTGCACGAATCATAAGGATGAAAACGCCCACAACTGTTACAAATTGAATCCGGAGAAGTCTTACTCTGATTACCTCTTCCTTTTGCCGGGTGGAACTGATCATAGTTGTTTTTCCTAAAGCCCCCTTGACCTTGAGGGTGTTGAGGTGCATGTCCGTCCCTCTTGAAACTCGGACCTCTCAGTTGAAAGTATTTGCCTCGGCCTCTGGTATTGTTTCCTCCTCGGGTATCTCTCGCCAATGCCACCTTCTTAGCACACTCCTCCACAACCCTTGCTTTGTTCACAAGCTTGGAAAATATCCGAATCTCCAAAGAAGCCACGACATTATCTTATCCCTCAAGCGTCCTTGATACTTAATGCACTTCTAGTTCTCATAGGACTCTAGGGCACCTTTACATACCCTAGAGAACCTACAAAGCTCCTCAAATTGACTAGTGTAATCGGCCATGGACAATGAGCCTTGCTTTAGCTGCATAAGCTCCAACTCCCTTGCTGCTGTTACTGATTCAGGAAAGTATTTCTTGTAGCAAGCCATTTGGAATACGTCCCAAGGAATGTTGGCATTCTGAAGTTGCAGTAATTGGCATTCTCCTTGCCACCAGTGCTAAGCCTCTCCTAAAAGTTGGTATGCCACAAACTCCACAAATAGGTTGTACGGAACATGTTGGGCTTGTAATGCACGCTCCTTGGCTTGGAACCAATTGTCTGCTTCAATAGGGTTGGTCGAACCTCTAAAAGTCGGTGGGTGAACTTTTGCCAAATTCATCGAAGCACCTCCCAAGTCATTACAGTCTCGTTCCCTATTTCTGTTCCCATTTCCATTACCGTTCCCAGCCGGTTGACCCATCCTTTCCATGGCTTGCATAGTCGTAGCAATGTTGGCTTGCATAGTATTTGCCAAATTGGTCATAGCCGCCATGAACTTGACATGGTTATCGGTCGGTTGGTCATTCTCAGTTCCTCTCGATGTCCGAATACGACCCAGTTCGTGAGTAGCCATTAGGGTTCCTGGCTACACCAAACAGTCGATATCAAGGTGATCAGTCTAAACATCAAAAGCCTAACTCTTCAATTATCCTAAAAAGGCACTCACAAACGAGCATGCTTGATAGAGGCGGGAAACGACGGTTCAGAATTTTAGCAAAATAATTTCTTCGTCGATAGCATAGTCCAAACCGACAAATAACCCTCCCAATCAAATTTTAATTCAAATAAAAGTAACCGAGAGTAATTAAACTTCGGGTCATTTTTCCTAGGAACTAGTGACCACAAGCGTACAATTTTGGTTGTGAAATTCAAGGGTTTTTCAATGATGAAACAAGCAATTAAGAAATAAAAGAATGATCAAAATTGCAATCAATAAACTAATAAAGGAATAAAAGAACTACCTATGTAATATGGACAAGTAATGCCTTAAAATGATGGAAATATGGTTCAAAACATAAATGGGACCTTGACTTGGGATTAGTTATGGATTCCCTTCCTTGCCATAACCACAACTATGATCATTATAATGGATTAATCTCACTTAGTCAACCCTTAACATGGAAGAGTAAGTCAAGTGAGCATAATTGTTCTTAATCCACAAATCCTAGCTAACTTACTAATTACCTTAGTAAAAAGCTAGCGTTAGTGGAAACAATAATAACAAACAACCCAAGAATTATCACTAAATGTCAGAAATTATGACTCTGGTATCCTATATACTCATTTTCTCAAGCCAAGGAGTGGAAATTTATCCCATAATCAAAATTGTTATTTCATCAAACACATGGTAGGCATATTCACAAAAGATGGCAAAATTATAAAATTACTTGGAACTAAGAATAACCAATGGACAAAATGAACAATGGCAACTCAACAAACATAAAATAACCATTAAACATCAAATTCATTAACTAGAACTCAAAATTGCAAAAGTATATATGTAATGATAAAGTGAATTAAAACTATAAGAAGTGTAGAACAAGTAGCATAATAAAAGAGAAAATTAAGAAATACTTACAATGGAAATAAACTAGAGACCGAGATCAAAATTGGAAAATAAAAACTTGTAGTATAAACCCTAATTACATCCTAAAAAAGTTGAGAGAAAACCTAACGTAAAACTACCTAAAACTATCTAAAATATGCCTAAGTGTGTTGTACATTGTATGGTTCCTATGTTATGTTGCTAGCTCGCCTTATATGCTCCAAAGCCTTCAGAAATGGGCCAAAAAGCCTCCCAAAACGTGAGCGACATGACTGATGAGCGGATAATTTATACGCTTTTTGGCATTGTTTTTAGTATCTTTTCAGTATGATTTAGTTAGTTTTTAGTATATTTTTATTAGTTTTTTATTAAAAATCACATTTCTTGACTTTACTATGAGTTTGTGTATTTTTCTGTGATTTCAGGTATTTTCTAGCTGAAATTGAGGGACCTGAGCAAAAATCAGATTCAGAGGTTGAAGAAGGACTGCAGATGCTGTTGGATTCTAACCTCCCTGCACTCAAAGTGGATTTTCTGGAGCTACAGAACTCCAAATGGCACGCTTCCAATTGCGTTGGAAAGTAGACATCCAGGGCTTTCTAGAAATATATAATTGATGACATAAACTGGTGTTCAATGCCAGTTCCAGGTTGCATTTTGGAGTCAAACGCCAGAAACAAGTTGCAAAGTGGAGTTCAATGCCAGAAACACGTTACAAACTGGCGTTCAACTCCAAGAATGACCTCTCCACGTGTAAACTTCAAGCTCAACCCAAGCACACACCAGGTGGGCCCTGGAAGTGGATTTTTACATCATTTACTCAATTCTGTAAACCCTAGTAACTAGTTTAGTATAAATAGGACTTTTTACTATTGTATTAGACATCTTGGGACGTTTAGTTCTTAGATCATGGGGGCTGGCCATTCAGCCATGCCTGAACCTTTCACTTATGTATTTTTCAATGGTAGAGTTTCTACACACCATAGATTAAGGTGTGGAGCTCTGCTGTTCCTCAAAGATTAATGCAAAGTACTACTGTTTTTCTATTCAATTCAACTTATTCCGCTTCTAAGATATTCATTCACACTTCAATATGATGGATGTGATGATCGTGACAGTCATCATCATTCTCAACTTATGAACGCATGCCTGACAACCACTTCTGTTCTACCTTAGATTGAATTGATATCTCTTGGATATCTAATACAGGGGACTGAGTCCGAGATATTAGTGTCTTCGTGGTATAAGTTAGAACCCATGGATGGCCATTCCTGAGATCCAGAATGTCTAAACCTTGTCTGTGGTATTCTGGGTAGGATCTGGGAAGGGATGGCTGTGACGAGCTTCAAACTCGCAAGTACTAGGCGTAGTGACATACGCAAAAGAATAGTAAATCCTATTCCAGTATGATCGAGAACCGACAGATGATTAGCCATGCAGTGACAGCGCATTGGACCATTTTCACAGGAGGATGTGATGTAGCCATTGACAACGGTGATGCCCTACATAAAGCTTGCCATGGAAAGGAGTAGGATTGATTGGATGAAGACAGCAGGAAAGCAGAGATCAGAGGAACGAAAGCATCTCTATACGCTTATATGAAATTCTCACCAATGAATTACATAAGTACCACTATCCTATTTTATATTTTATTTATTTTCATCCACTATAATTTTTTAATACAATTTAATCTGCCTGGCTGAGATTTACAAGGTGACCATAACTTGCTTCATGCTGACAATCTCCGTGGGATCGACCCTTACTCACGTAAGGTTTATTACTTGGACGACCCAATGCACTTGCTGGTTAGTTGTACGAAGTTGTGAAACAGATATAAGATCATGAACGTGCGTATTGAGTTTTTAGCACCGTTACCAAGGAATGGAATGATTACGATTTCGCACACCAAGTTTTTGGTGCCGTCGCCGGGGATTGTTCGAGTTTGGACAACTGACAGTTCATCTTGTTGCTCAGATTAGGTAATTTTCTTTTTCGTTTTATTTTCAAAAAATTTTTTTTTTCAAAAAAATCTTTTCAAAAATATATTTTTCTTCAGAATTTTTAAGAATGAATTCTAGTGTTTCAGATGATGTTTTTATCATCACAGGAGCTAGTTGATTCCCATCAATTTGGCTATTGTATGTAATGTCCTGCTGAAGCTTGTTCTGCCCTGTCTAATCTCTTTAGACTGAAGCTTTAGACTAACTTTGCATGATTCCTAGGAATTCTTATTAAAAATTTTGAAATCCTTATTTTCTTTTTTAAAATAATTTTCGAAAATCCAAAAAAAAAATTCTTCTTTTTTCGTTTTTCCCAATTAATTTTCAAAAAATACAAAAAATTTACAAATTCATAAAATCAAAAATATTTTTGTGTTTCTTGTTTGAGTCTAGAGTGAATTTTTTTTAAGTTTGGTGTCTTGCATGTGTTTCTTTTTCTCAAGAATTTTCGAAAATTCATCATATGTTCTTCATGATCTTCGAGTTATTCCTGGCCAGTCTTCTTGTTTGATCTTCATATTTTCTTGTTTTGTGTCTTTTCTTGTTTTTCATATGCATTTTTAATTTGTTAGTTTCTAAAGTTTGAAAATTTCTAAGTTTGGTGTCTTGCATGTTTTTCTTTCATTAAAAATTTTCAAAAAAAAAAAAAGTCTTGATGTTCATCTTGATCGTCAAAGTGTTCTTGGTGTTCATCTTGACATTCATAGTGTTCTTACATGAATTGAGTGTTTTGATTCATAATTTTTATGTTATGAGTCTTTTTCATGTTTTTCTTTTTCTTCATTAAAAATTCAAAAATCAAAAAAATATCTTTTCCTTATTTTACTCAAAATTTTCGAAAATATGATTTGATTTAGTCAAAAAGTTTTTAAATTTAATTGTTTCTTATGAATCAAATCAAATTTTCAATTTAAAAATCTTATCTTTTCAAAATCTTTTTCAAAAATCAAATCTTTTTCATTTTACCTTCATATTTTCGAAAACTTTTTAAAATTGATTTTCAAAATCTTTTTCTTATTTTATTTCTTAATTTTCAAAATCTTTACTAACATTTAATATGATTGATTGAAAAATTTCAAGTTGTTACTTGCTTATTAAGAAAGATTCAATCTTTAAACTCTAGAATCATATCTTTTTAGTTTCTTGTTAGTCAAGTAATCAACTTTAGTTTTCAAAATCAAATCTTTTTAATTTTCTTTTCAAATCTTTTTCAAATTAAAATTTCAATCATATCTTTTTCAAATTCAATTTCAAAATCTTTTCTAACTTCTTATCTTTTTAAAATTGATTTTCAAATCTTATCTTTTTGTTTCAATCATATCTTTTTAAATTTCAATCATATCTTTTTCAAAAACAAATTTCAAAACTTTTTCAATCAATCTTATCTTTTTGTTTCAATCATATCTTTTTCAAAACTACCTAACTAATCCTCTCTCTCTTATTTTCGAAAATTCCCTCTCTCCTTTTTCAAAATTCCTTTTTAATTAACTAATTGTTTTAATTTTAATTTAATTTCAACTTTAATTTTCGAAATCTAACTTTCAATTTTAATTTTTATTTTAATTAAATTTCAAAATTCTCTCTCTCATCTCCTTCTATTTATTTATTCATCTACTAACACTTCTCTTCCATCCAAAAATTCAAACACCACCTCCCTCTCTGTGTTCGAGCTTTTCCTTTTCTTTTCTTTACATTACATTCTTTTCTTCTTCTACTCACACAAAGGAATCTCTATACTGTGACATAGAGGATTCCATATTTTCTTTGTTATTCCCTTCTTTGTCAATTGTCATATGAGCAGGAGCAAGGACAAAAAAATTCTTGTTGAAGCAGATCCTGAACCTGAAAGGACTCTAAAAAGGAAACTAAGAGAAGCTAAAATACAACAATCCAGAGACAACCTTACAGGGATTTTCGAACAGGAAGAGGAGATGGCAGCCGAAAATAATAATAATGCAAGGAGGATGCTTGGTGACTTTACTGCACCTAATTCCAATTTACATGGAAGAAGCATCTCCATTCCTGCCATTGGAGCAAACAATTTTGAGCTGAAACCTCAATTAGTTTCTCTGATGCAACAGAACTGCAAGTTTCATGGACTTCCATCTGAAGATCCTTTTCAGTTCTTAACTGAGTTCTTGCAGATCTGTGATACTATTAAGACCAATGGGGTTGACCTCAAGGTCTACAGGCTTATGCTTTTTCCGTTTGCTGTAAGAGACAGAGCTAGAGTGTGGTTGGACTCTCAACCCAAAGATAGCCTGAACTCTTGGGATAAGCTGGTCACGGCTTTCTTAGCCAAGTTCTTTCCTCCTCAAAAGCTGAGTAAGCTTAGAGTGGATGTTCAAACCTTCAGACATAAAGAAGGTGAATCCCTCTATGAAGCTTGGGAGAGATATAAGCATCTGACCAAAAAGTGTCCTTCTGACATGCTTTCAGAATGGACCATCCTGGATATATTCTATGATGGTCTGTCTGAGTTAGCTAAGATGTCATTGGATACTTCTGATATGCCTGCAGAAGCTCAAAAACTCATTGACATGGTTCCTAATAACCAGTTCATGTACACTTCTGAGAGGAATCCTGTGAGTAATGGGACGCCTCAGAAGAAGGGAGTTCTTGAAATTGATACTCTGAATTCCATATTGGCTCAGAATAAAATATTGACTCAGCAAGTCAATATGATTTCTCAGAGTCTGAATGGAATGCAAGCTGCATCCAACAGTACTCAAGAGGCATCTTCTGAGGAAGAAGCTTATGATCCTGAGAACCCTGCAATAGAAGAGGTGAATTACATGGGTGAACCCTATGGAAACACCTATAATCCCTCATGGTGAAATCACCCAAATCGCTTATGGAAGGATCAACAAAAGCCTCAACAAGGCTTTAATAATGGTAGAAGAAATAGGTTTAGCAATAGCAAGCCTTTTCCATCATCCACTCAGCAAAAGACAGAGAGTTCTGAGCAGAATCCATCTAGCTTGGCAAATATAGTCTCTGATCTATCTAAGGTCACTCTAAGTTTCATGAATGAAACAAGGTCCTCCATTAGAAATCTGGAAGCACAAGTGGGCCAGCTGAGTAAAAGGATCACTAAAACCCCTCCTAGTACTCTCCCAAGCAATACAGAAGAAAATCCAAGAGGAGAGTGCAAGGCCATTGAAATGACCATCATGTCCGAAACCACAAAAGAGGAGGAGGACGTGAATCCCAGTAAGGAAGACCTCCTGGGACGTCCAGAGATCAATAAGGAGTTTCCCTCTGAGGAACCAAAGGATTCTGAGGCTCATCTGGAGACCATAGAGATTCCATTAAACGTCCTTATGCCATTCATGAGCTCTGAGGAGTATTCTTCTTCTGAAGAGAATGAAGATGTTA
Organism: Arachis hypogaea; assembly: GCF_003086295.3. NCBI lineage: Eukaryota > Viridiplantae > Streptophyta > Magnoliopsida > Fabales > Fabaceae > Arachis > Arachis hypogaea. The sequence goes on from NC_092052.1 coordinate 81,563,388, forward strand.
CTGAAGAGCAAGCTGCCAAGTACCTTGGTGCAATCATGAAGCTGAATGCCAAAGTAGTTGGTAATGAGATTTGGGAAGATGAACCTCCCTTGCTCACCAATGAACTGAGTGATCTGGATCAAGTGATATTGCCTCAGAAGAAACAGGATCCTGGAAAGTTCTTAATACCATGTACCATAGGCAACATGACCTTTGAGAAGGCTCTATGTGACCTTGGGTCAGGGATAAACCTCATGCCCCTCTCTGTAATGGAGAAACTGGGAATCTTTGAGGTGCAAGCTAATAGAATCTCACTAGAGATGGCAGACAACTCAATAAAACAGGCTTATGGTCAAGTAGAGGACGTGTTAGTAAAGGTTGAAGGCCTTTACATCCCTACTGATTTCACAATTCTGGATACTGGGAAGGATGAGGATGAATCCATCATTCTTGGAAGACCCTTCCTAGCCACAGCAAGAGCTGTGATTGATGTGGACAGAGGAGAATTGATCCTTCAACTGAATGAGGACTCCCTTGTATTTAAAACTCAGAGATCTCCTTCTGTAACCATGGAGAGGAAACATGAAAAGCTTCTCTCACTGCAGAGTCAACCAAAGCCCCCACAGTCAAACTCTAAGTTTGGTGTTGGGAGGCCTCAACCAAACTCTAAGTTTGGTGTTGAACTCCTATATCCAAACTCTATGTTTGGTGTTGGGAGTCTATAAAATTGACCTGATCACCTGTGTGGCTCCATGAGAGCCCACTGTCAAGCTATTGACATTAAAGAAGCGCTTGTTGGGAGGCAACCCAATGTTATTTAATTATTTTTATTTTATTTTCTCTTTGTTATTTCATGTTTTATTAGGTTGATGATCATGTGGAGTCACAAAAACTACTGAAAAATTAAAAATAGAATGAAAAACTGCATTGAAAATAGAACACCCTGGAGGAAGGGCTTACTGGCGTTTAAACGCTAGTAAAGAGCATCTGGCTAGCGTTTAACGCTAGAATAGAGTATGAAACTGGCGTTAAACGCCAGAAACAAGCAGCAGTCTGGCATTTAAATGCCAGGATTGCACCAGAGGAAAGCTGGCATTAAACGCCAGAAACAAGCATCAGACTGGCGTTTAATGCCAGAAACATGCACCATACTGGCGTTTAACGATAGAAACATGCTGCAGTCTGGCGTTAAATTCCAGGATTGCATATATAGGGCGTTTTACATGCCTCAAAGGTGAAGGGATGTGAAATCCTCAAACACCTCAGGATCTGTGGACCCCACAGGATTTCCTCAGGATCTGTGGACCGCACAGGATCCCCACTTACCTTTCTTTTCTCCTCTTCACACCTTTTCATATCACTTTTCCCCAAATACCCCTCACCAATCAACTCAATCACTCTTTCCCATCATCTCTTCACCACTCACATCCATCCTCTCTTCCCCAAAACCCCACCTATCTTTAAATTCAAAATAATTTCCCTCCCAAACCCAACCCTAAATGGCCGAACCCTAACGCCTCCCCACTCCTATATAAACCCCTCATTCCTTCTTTATTTTCACACAACACAACCCTCTCATCTTCCCCTTGGCCGAATCGACCTTCTCCCTCCATCTCCTCCATTTTTCTTCTTCTTCTACTTCTTTCTCTTTTCTTTTGCTCGAGGACGAGCAACCATTTTAAGTTTGGTGTGGTAAAAGCATTGCTTTTTGTTTTTCCGTAACCATTTATGGCACCTAAGGCCAGAGAAACCTCTAGAAAGAAGAAAGGGAAGGCAATCGCTTCCACCTCTGAGTCATGGGAGATGGAGAGATTCATCTCTAAGGTTCATCAAGACCACTTCTATGAAGTTGTGGCCAAGAAGAAAGTGATCCCCGAGGTTCCTTTCAAACTCAAAAAGAATGAGTATCCGGAGATCCGACTTGAAATCCAAAGAAGAGGTTGGGAAGTTCTAACCAACCCCATTCAACAAGTCGGGATCTTAATGGTTCAAGAGTTCTATGCAAACGCATGGGTTACCAGGAACCATGATTAAAGTGTGAACCCGAACCCAAAGAATTGGCTCACCATGGTTCGGGGGAAATACTTAGATTTCAGTCTGGAGAATGTGAGGCTGGCGTTCAACTTGCCAATGATGGAAGAGAACGCATGCCCCTACACTAGAAGAGTCAACTTTGATCAAAGGTTGGACCAAGTCCTCATGGACATATGTGTGGAAGGAGCTCAATGGAAAATTGACTCAAAAGGTAAGCCGGTTCAACTAAGAAGGCTTGACCTCAAACCAGTAGCTAGAGGATGGTTGGAGTTCAGTCAACGCTCAATCATTCCTACTAGCAACCGGTCTGAAGTTACTATAGACCGGGCCATCATGATCCATAGCATCATGATTGGGGAGGAAGTGGAGGTTCATGAGATTATACCTCAAGAACTCTACAAGGTGGCTGACAAGTCCTCCAACTTGGCAAGGTTAGCCTTTCCTCACCTCATTTGCCACCTCTGTAATTCGGCTGGGATTGACATAGAGGGAGACATCCTCATTGAAGAGGACAAGCCCATCACTAAGAAAAGGATGGAGCAAACGAGAGAGCATGGACCTCAACATGAGCATGAGGAAATTCCTCACCATGAAATCCCTGAGATGCCTCAAGGGATGCACTTTCCTCCACAAAACTATTGGGAACAAATCAACACATCCCTAGGTGAATTAAGTTCCAACATGGGACAATTAAGGGTGGAACATCAAGAGCACTCCATCATCCTCCATGAAATTAGAGAAGATCAAAGAGCTATGAGGGAGGAGCAAGAAAGACAAGGAAGAGACATAGAGGAGCTCAAAAGCACCATTGGTTCTTCAAGAAGAGGAAGACGCCACCCTCACTAAGGTGGACTCATTCCTTAATCTCCTTGTTTATTTATTTTCCTGTTTTTCTATTTTTATGCTTTATGTTTGTTTATGTTTTTTGTCTTCATGATCACTAGTATTTAAGTGTCTATGCCTTAAAGTTATGAATGTCCTATCAATCCATCACCTCTCTTGAATGAAAAAACTGTTTTAATTACAAAAGAACAAGAAGTACATTGTTTCGAATTCATCCTTGAAACTAGTTTAATTATTTTGATGTGGTGACGATACTTTTTGTTTTCTGAATAAATGCTTGAACAGTGCATATGTCTTTTGAAGTTGTTGTTTAAGAATGTTAAATATGTTGGCTCTTGAAAGAATAATGATAAGGAGAAATGTTATTTGATAATCTGAAAAATCATAAAATTGATTCTTGAAGCAAGAAAAAGCAATGAATACAGAAAGCTTGCGAAAAAAGAAAAAGAGAAAAATGGCGAAAAAAATAAAAAAAAATAATAGAAAGAAAAAGAAAAAGCAAGCAGAAAAAGCCAAAAGCTCTTAAAACCAAAAGGCAAGACCAAAAAGCCAATAACCCTTATAACCAAAAGGCAAGGGTAAATAAAAAGGATCCCAATGCTTTGAGCATCAGTGGATAGGAAGGCCTAAAGGAATAAAATCCTGGCCTAAGCGGCTAAACCAAGCTGTCCCTAACTATGTGCTTGTGGCGTGAAGGTGTCAAGTGAAAACTTGAGACTGAGCGGTTAAAGTCAACGTCCAAAGCAAAATAAGAGTGTGCTTAAGAACCCTGGACACCTCTAATTGGGGACTTTAGCAAAGCTGAGTCACAATCTGAAAAGGTTCACCCAATTATGTGTCTGTGGCATTTATGTATCCGGTGGTAATACTGGAAAACAAAGTGCTTAGGGCCACGGCCAAGACTCATAAAGTAGCTGTGTTCAAGAATCAACATACTGAACTAGGAGAATCAATAACACTATCTGAACTCTGAGTTCGTATAGATGCCAATCATTCTGAACTTCAATGGATAAAGTGAGATGCCAAAACTATTCAAGAGGCAAAAAGCTACAAGTCCCGCTCATCTGATTGTAGCTATGTTTCATTGATATTTTGGAATTTATAGTATATTCTCCTCTTTTTATCCTATTTGATTTTCAGTTGCATGGGGACAAGCAACAATTTAAGTTTGGTGTTGTGATGAGCGGATAATTTATACGCTTTTTGGCATTGTTTTTAGTATGTTTTCAGTATGATTTAGTTAGTTTTTAGTATATTTTTATTAGTTTTTAATTAAAAATCACATTTCTGGACTTTACTATGAGTTTGTATGTTTTTATGTGATTTCAGGTATTTTCTGGCTGAAATTGAGGGACCTGAGCAAAAATCAGATTCAGAGGTTGAAGAAGGACTGCAGGTGCTGTTGGATTCTGACCTCCCTGCACTCAAAGTAGATTTTCTGGAGCTACAGAACTTCAAATGGCGCGCTTCCAATTGCGTTGCAAAGTAGACATCCAGGGCTTTCCAGCAATATATAATAGTTTATACTTTGAATAAGTATTGACGACGTAAACTGGCGTTCAACGCCAGTTCCATACTACATTCTGGAGTCAAACGCCAAAAACAAGTTGCAAAGTGGAGTTCAACACCAGAAACACGTTACAAACTGGCGTTCAACTCCAAGAATGACCTCTCCACGTGTAAACTTCAAGCTCAGCCCAAGCACACACCAAGTGGGCCCCGGAAGTGGATTTCTACATCATTTACTCAATTCTGTAAGCCCTAGTAACTAGTTTAGTATAAATAGGACTTTTTACTATTGTATTAGACATCTTGGGACGTTTAGTTCTTAGATCATGGGGGCTGGCCATTCGGCCATGCCTGAACCTTTCACTTATGTATTTTTCAACGGTAGAGTTTCTACACATCATAGATTAAGGAGTTGAGCTCTGCTGTTCCTCAAAGATTAATGCAAAGTACTACTGTTTTTCTATTCAATTCAACTTATTCCACTTCTAAGATATTCATTCGCACTTCATTATGATGGATGTGATGATCGTGACAGTCATCATCATTCTCAACTTATGAACGCGTGCCTGACAACCACTTCCGTTCTACCTTAGATTGAATGGATATCTCTTGGATATCTAATACAGGGGACCGAGTCCGAGATATTAGTGTCTTCGTGGTATAAGTTAGAACCCATGGATGGCCATTCCTGAGATCCGGAAAGTCTAAACCTTGTCTGTGGTATTCCGAGTAGGATCTGGGAAGAGATGGCTGTGACGAGCTTCAAACTCGCGAGTGCTGGGCGTAGTGACAGACGCAAAAGGATAGTAAATCCTATTCCAGTATGATCGAGAACCGACAGATGATTAGCCATGCAGTGATAGCGCATTGGACCATTTTCACAGGAGGATGGGATGTAGCCATTGACAACGGTGATGCCCTACATAAAGCTTGCCATGGAAAGGAGTAGGATTGATTGGATGAAGACATCAGAAAAGCAGAGATCAGAGGAATGAAAGCATCTCTATATGCTTATCTAAAATGCTCACCAATGAATTACATAAGTACCACTATCCTGTTTTATATTTTATTTATTTTCATCCACTATAATTTCTTAATACAATTTAATCCGCCTGACTGAGATTTACAAGGTGACCATAGTTTGCTTCAAGCCGACAATCTCCGTGGGATCGACCCTTACTCACGTAAGGTTTATTACTTGGAGGACCCAGTGCACTTGCTGGTTAGTTGTACGAAGTTGTGAAACAGATATAAGATCATGAATGTGCGTATTGAATTTTTAGCGCCGTTACCAAGGAATGGAATGATCAGGATTTCGCACACCAGTGACTTTTTAATGAAGTCACGTGCTGGGACTTGTGTGTACGCACAAGTGTGTGCGTACATACATTTGCTGATTTCCACTTGTGCGTACGCACAGGATGTTGTTTGTACCCACACTTTACTGTGTGCTTCTCCTTTGTTTTCTTCATGTTTTCTTCCAATTGCATGCTTCTCTTTCACTCTTATCAAGCCATTCCAACCTATTATACGTGAAATCACACATCAAAACCGTTAAGGCATTGAATGGAATGAAAGTGGAATAAAATTGAATAAAATAAGCAGAAAATAGCATGTTTTCACAGTTGGACATAATTTAGTGAGAAAAATACAAAAGTATGATATTTAGATGAATAAATGTGGGTATATATGATAAAATCCACTCAAATCAATCCAAAATTTTTCATCAAATGTAGATTCATCAATTCTGCCACACTTAAACAATAGCATGTCCTCATGCTAATCACAATCAAAGGAGAAGGGAAATGGGCAAGCAACTTATTCAATGCAACTAACTACATGCAAGAAACTATTCTAAATGCTTACTACCTATATTTATACTATGGTTTCCTATTGAGTTTGGCAAAAACAAACAAGAGATTTCCAATTAATCCAAAATAGATCCTTAGGGCCAAGGCAAGAAATTAATGCAATATGATCAATGTCCAAAGATTTGATTTGAAGTTTTCAAAAATTAATTCAGCAACTTGTAAGAAGACACAAGATAAGGGAAGGAATCATAGAATTGAGCGATCAAATCGCTCACCGGATGTGTATTGGTGCACGAAATTGTGATCATCAACAATGGCGCCAAAGACTTGGTGCTCTCAAACGTGAATCACACTTTGTCACAACTTCGCACAACTAACCAGCAAGTGCACTGGGTCGTCCAAGTAATAAACCTTACGTGAGTAAGGGTCGATCCCACGGAGATTGTCGGCTTGAAGCAAGCTATGGTCTCCTTGTAAATCTCAGTCAGGCGGATTCAATTGGTTTTGGGGATTTAATAATTAAAAGATAAATAAAACGTAAAATAAAGATAGAGATACTTATGTAATTCATTTGTGAGAATTTCAGATAAGCGTATAGAGATGCTTTCATTCCTCCTGAACCTCTGCTTTCTTGCTGTCTTCATCCAATCCTTCCTACTCCTTTCCATGGCAAGCTGTATGTTGGGCATTACCGTTGTCAATGTCTACATCCCGTCCTGTCTGTGAAAATGGTCCAATGCGCTGTCACTACATGGCTAATCATCTGTCAGTTCTCGATCATACTGGAATAGGATTTACTATCCTTTTGCGTCTGTCACTACGCCCAGCACTCGCGAGTTTGAAGCTCGTCACAGCCATCCCTTCCAAGATCCTACTCGGAATACCACAGACAAGGTTTAGACTTCCCAAATCTCAGGAATGGCCATCCATGGGTTCTAACTTATACCACGAAGACTCTAATATCTCGGACTTGGTCCTCTGTATTAGATATATAAGAGATATTCATTCTAGCTTATTTGCATATAGAACGGAAGTGTTTGTCAGGCACGCGTTCGTAAGTGAGAATGATGATGAGCGTCACCTAATCATCACATTCATCATGTTCTTGGTTGCGAATAAACATCTTAGAATAGGAATAAGCTTGAATTGAATAGAAAAACAATAGTACTTCGCATTAATTCATGAGGAACAGCAGAGCTCCACACCTTAATCTACGGTGTGTAGAACCTCTACCATTGAAAATAATAAGTGATAATGGTCCAGGCATGGCCGAATGGCTAGCCCCCATAAAGGTCTAAGATAGCATAAAACTGATCAAAGATGTCTAATACAATAGTAAAGGGTCCTATTTATATCAGACTAGTTACTAGGGTTTACAGAAATGAGTAAATGATGCAGAAATCCACTTCTGGGGCCCACTTGGTGTGTGCTTGGGCTGAGCATTGAGCTTTACACGTGTAGAGGCTTCTCTTGGAGTTGAACGCCAGTTTGTAACCTGTTTCTGGCGTTTAACTCCACTTTGCAACCTGTTTCTGGCGTTTAACTCCAGAATGCAACATGGAACTGGCGTTGAATGCCAGTTTGCATCATCTAAACTCGGGCAAAGTATGGACTGTTATATATTGCTGGAAACTCCTGGATGTCTACTTTCCAACGCAATTGAGAGCGTGCCATTTGGAGTTCTGTAGCTCCAGAAAATCCACTTTGAGTGCATGGAGGTCAGAATCCAACAACATCTGCAGTCCTTCTTCAACCTCTGAATCTGATTTTTGCTCAAGTCCCTCAATTTCAGCCAGAAAATACCTGAAATCACAGAAAAACACGCAAACTCATATTAAAGTCCAGAAATGTGATTTTTATTTAAAAACTAATAAAGATATACTAAAAACTAACTAAATCATACTGGAAACTATGTAAAAATAATGCCAAAAAGTGTATAAATTATCCGCTCATCATGTATACACTCTAGTCGCTCAGTGTTTAGGGCTTAATCACTCAATTCTCCTTTAATCATGTTTTTTAAGATTTTCTAGTCATCTAACAATCAACAAATACTTGATTCAAGAATGCAAATTTCATGAGGACTTTTGAGGGTTGTAATGGGGCTGGGATAAGGGTAGGATTAATATGGTTAAGTGGACTAGTAGATTGTATCTTTGATTAGCTCAAGTATCCACCTAATCCTATATCAACCAATGTACACAAGAGAAACACAACCGAACTTTCCATTCATCACCTTTCTCACATTCACTCATGCATCTTTTTTTCAATTCTCATATGCATTCTTTATTTACATTCTTATTATCATTTCTTTTCTTTTCTTTTCTCTTTTTCTTCTCTTTTTTTGTGTAAACAAAGTATGTACCCCAAAATTTTCTTTTATCATAAAAAAGAGATGCATATGTTTTAAGTAATGAATACATGAGTGTTTAACCATTTTTCTAAAATTTTTCAATGAAGGTAGATATAAGGATATGGCCATATGGGTTAGTGAGTTAAATTTAAAAAATGGCCTCAATCATACTAAATGCATTCAAAACACCAAATATAGGACATAAAGACTCAAGCAAATCTAAGATCACAATCATAAAAGGAGTATAACACACAAGAACAAAATATGTGGTTGAAAATATACAACCACACAATTAAAGCTCAAATCTCACTTGATGTTTTGTTCTAGCTCTTTTCTATGTTCTATAAAAGAAATACTTCAAGCAAGTTGAAAAACAAGTTTTCAAATCTAATCAATGGAATGCCCTAAAAGATATTTCTTGAAAATTCCTTTGTTATTTTTACCAACTTAGTTCCTATATAAGGTAACATGCAAATGCAGATATTTACTATAATAGAACTATAAACAAGCCGATGTATATATGCAAACTAAGCAAAGTGCAATGCAATGAAATACTGAACAAATATTCACAAAAAAATAACTACTAAAAACTAGAAGTCGTGGATCCTCCCCCACACTTAATCATTACACGGTCATCCGTACATGCACACAATCCGGGGGTTGAACTATGAGGCTCTACCTTCAGCTGGTGGGAATTGGAGCTCGGCTGCAGGATAAAACAAATAAACAAGAATTGAGAAAAAGTTCATATAAGTGTGATATGATAGAAGACAATGTGTGTTTTTAATTGTGCACGTGGTTTAGATTAGACACATTGGCCGGGTAAAATGGTAGCCACACAAGCAAAAGAAATAGCATGTTTTCCTCAATTAAGTAGCCTAGGTTGCAAGTAAAGAATAAGCAAGAGATAGGGCACAAACAGACCTAGGTAACCACAACTAAAGTGAATTGAATATTTGAGATATTAGATATTAAAATTGTGCAAGTTAAGGCACAAGATGAATAGAAAATGGCACAATCAACAATAACAAATTCAATGATGAAGAGAAAACTACTTGTTTATCTGCAAGAATGGGGAAAACAATCACACAGACAATGTGCTTATTGCAAAAAGGGACAAGCTTGACAAGAATCAAGTCAAGTCACTCAAACAAATGCAAAGCATTAACAAGAAGCAAGAACTTTGGTATGTGATTATGTTGATTTGAAAATCATGATGAACAAGCAATCCCATTCAATTCACTAAATTCCAAGCACTTACCAAAAAGTCCACCTAATATATGACAAAATAGAAATGTGCAAATCCATTTAGGTGCTAGTCATTTAAGGCAAGGTATAAGTGCATTAATGAAATCCAATCTTAAATAACGCCAACGATCATTGAAGGTGCACAATTCATGATTAAGTTGCCAAACAAGGATATAGTCTAACGCATATGGTAGCTACAACATATAAATCAAACTCAAAATTCATTTAGGCAATCGAACAAAGACTTAATACTTAGTGCACATATTCATAAAAAATTATGCCAAATTCCAAGCAAGATGCAACCCAGTAAACATCAAGCAAACACATGCAATTTATTTAATTAACAAATAACCACCAAAACTAAAATGAAAATGAAATGCAATTAAAACTAACTAGGAGAAGTAGAAAATAGGGCAAAAACAAGAGAAGAGAGGGATGAAGGGGGTGGAAGTGACTCAGGGATTAATTCAAAGTCCAATCAAAATTTTGCCCAAAACAACACTTGTGCGTACGCACATACATGTGTGCATACGCACACTGGGTGAAAAACGGAAGGTGTGTGCTCGCACAAACATGTGCGAACGCTTTCAACAGAGAGCGAATTGAGAAGTACGTGTACGCACAAAGGGGTGCTTTCGCATAGAGGACTGTTTTTTTTTTCTTTTTTTTGCAAAAAGGATCATGTGTGTGTATGTACACATGGGTGCGTACGCAGAAAATGCACAAATAGGGGTTGGTGTGCGTAGGCACAAGCTTGTGCGTATGCACAGAGGGGTGCGAGCGCTCCGAACAGACGGTGCGCAAAAGTGTTGGCATACGCACATATGAGTGCGTACGCACAAGACGCGAAATTCACTGATTGTGTGCGCACGCACAAGGGTGTGCGTACGCACACTGCCCTATTTCTTCAAAAATTTTTCCTCAAATTCTAAGGCACTCAACTTGAGCTCAACAAAATTTCAAACCAAAAACATCTATAAATTCATCAACTCATGATCCAAATGAAAATCAAGCTAGCTAAGCTCAAAAATAAACTAATTCTAAGCTAACTAAGACAAGTAAAAATTGCAATGAAATCAAACTATAAACAAAGAGAAGGGTTAGAAAGATGTTACCATGGTGGTGTGTCTCCCACCTAGCAGTTTGGTTTATTTTCCTTAAGTTGGATGTAACAACCCTAGTTTTTGAAAATTAAATAATTAGTTATTTGTGATTTATTTTATTTGATGATAATCTTATTTTAAGAAAATTATTTTACTAAAGGTAATTCAATGGAATTTCATGATAATTGGAGTTTAAATTAATTAGAATTTTTATATAACCTTTATTGCATATTTGGTATAATTGAAATTATATTTTTGGTAGTTGAAAAATAATGAAGAGTTATATCATTTAAATGTCATTAATATGTTTATTTTACAATTTAAATTAGAAATAATTAATTGAACTTAGCAATATGATGATAAATAATGTTTCTAAATATTTTTAAGAGAGTATATTTGGTTTTAAAATTACACTACCCTCCAATTTTATCAAAATATCTATTCATATCTATCCATATTATTTTATAAAATTCCTAATTTCTAACCCTAAATCCCAAAGATTCCCAAATTGGAAATTAGAAACCCTAACCCTCCCCCACTCTCCTCAGCAACAGCTGTCAGCCACACTTCCTTCCCCTAACGGTCATACAACACACACATAGCTGAGAAAGAATGGCAGAAATGGAAAGGGAGAAGAGAGAGAGCTCGGAATCGGAGAAGAAGAGGGAGCCACACTTTGCGCTGTCCAACTCGCCGCCTGATGGACTGGCAGAAGTTAACCAATTAAGAGATTTCAAATAAGAGAATAGCGTTGCACGTATAGCTCTTAACCAGCTAAGATCTGCCTCACCAATTTAAAAAGGGTTGTCACAAATTTTAGAAATAAAAATACTGGGAGTATGAGTCCCAGGTCGCCTCCTAACGAGTTGCAGGAAAGAGTGCTAATTTATTAATCAGAAAATTCCCAAAAAGTTTGAGTTTTGATAATAAGTAATTAAAATAATTGTGAATTAAAGCAATAAAAATAAACTAAAAATAATTATTGATATTTGAAAGAACTGAAGATTGATGGTTTAGAAGTTATAGTAAACTCTCGTTGTAAGTATAGTTACTAAACCAAGCAATCAACCTTTCTTATAAACGTTTTGGTTGTCACAAGTAACAAACCCCTTAATAAATTGATAACCGAAGTATTCAAACCTCGGGTCGTCTTCTCAAGGAACTGCAGGGAGGTATGTTCTTATTATTGGTTATGAGTTTTGTAAATTGGGGGTTTTTGAAAGTAAGGAACCAGTATGTTAAATGATAAGAAAAATAAAATAGTAATAATAAAATAAACTCTTGGCATGGTATAAGAACTGAAAGTCCTATCCTAGTTATCCTTATCAATTGTGATGAGAATTGGATTTTTCTCCCATTTTGTTAACATCTAACTATGAAGGTAAGTTAAGTGGATGAATTAATTTTGATTCCTCAGGTCCTAGTCTTTCCTTGGGAAAGGCTAGAGTTATTGGAACTCGAATTAATTCTTGAAGAATTCCAATTTTCAGTCAACAATGAGTTTGATAACTCAAGTGTCTCCAATGACTCAACCAAAGCCAAAAGGGAAAAATTCAAATTATTTATATCATAAATAAAAGAGAGCAATCATAAATCTGAAATACCTCAAGTTGCACTAATAAAGATATCAAATATAACATGGAAGAGTTCATAAATTAAATTGGGAAAATAAATAAAAAGAACATTGAACCTGATAAAAAGAGACAATCATGAAGGCAAGAGAAATCCTAAATCCTAATCCTAAGAGAGAGGAGAGAACCTCTCTCTCTAAAACTACATCTAATCCTAAAATTGTGAATTATGAAAAGCATGATTATGAATGGATGCATTCCCCCACTTTATAGCCTCTAGTCTATGTGTTCTGGGGTGACAACTGGGTCAAAAACAGCCTAGAAATTGCCCCCATAATTTCTGTTATGTTCAGGTCGCGGGAAAGTGATGCGGAGGCGTCGTCCACGCGTCCGCGCAGATTGAAGTTCGCAGATGCGATGCGGGCGCGTCATTCACGCGTTCGCATCGCCTAACTTTGGGGCAGCTATGGAAAATTAAATATCAAATCGAAGCCCCGGACGATAGCTTTCCAATGCAACTAGAACTGCGTCATTTGGACCTCTGTAGCTAAAGTTATAGCCGTTTGAGTGCGAAGAGGTCAGGCTGGACAGCTTAGCAATTTCTCCAACTTCTTGTATTCCTTCCACTTTTGCATGCTTCCTTTCTATCCTCTGAGCCATTCCTGCCCTGTAATCTCTGAAATCACTTAACACACATATCAAGGCATCTAATGGTAATAAGAGAGGATTTAAACATAGGGAACTTAAGGCCAAAGAAGCATGTTTTCAATCAAAGCACATAATTAGGAAGGCAAATGTAAAACCATGCAAATAATATGAATAAGTGGGTAAAGAGTTGATAAAAACCACTCAATTGAGCACAAGATAAACCATGAAATAGTGGTTTATCAATATTCCAAATAAAAGGCCTTGACTGGGGGCATAATTAAGTGGAAGTCCTATCCTTGTTGGAATCTTCTCAAGTGTAGTGTAAAGAGGTTGTTGTTCTCACTTGGTTAACCCTTACTGAATAAAGGAAAGTATAGTAATTGAACTAACTCTTACCCGCAAATCCTAGTCCTCTTCCTTCGGAAAGTCCAGCATTAGCAGATACAGAATTTGCCAACAAAATCCAATTTAACTAGGCACTTGAGCATTCCAACTCAAGTGTCTCCTTTTAATCAACCCCCATGTCAAGTAGAGGATCTACTCCATTGACATGAAATTAATAATCATAAAAATATAAGAAGACATAATTAAATAAAATTAAATAGAGAATTAAAATTAATTAAAAATAAAAATAACTCTATATATTAATAAACTCAAAATGTAACATACTTATTTGAATAGAGTCAATAATAAACTGAAAAGAGTAAAGAATAATGAAACAAACTAAAGTAGTGTCTTCACGGAGGTAATGGCTCTCCAACATCCACAATCCAAAGCAAAAGCATAAACTATCAATGTAACACTAATCTAGATTCAGATCTAAAACTAAAGTAATCCTAATGTGATGAATCTGAATGTGTGTGGATGTGTGTTGAGTTTCTGCATGTTCCCTAGCTTTAATCTGTGTTTCTAGGCCAAAAACTGGTTCAAAACGCGGCCCAAAATTGCCCCCACCGTATTCTGTAATTTCTGCAGATCGCGCAGGTCATGCATACACGTCGTTCACGCGTTTGCGTCGTTCAATGATTTTTCTTGTCACGCGTTCGCGTCATCCACGCGTTCCGTCATTCATGCAGATTCTAATCAACGCATTTGCATCAGGCACGCATTCGCGTCGCTGCGATTTCTCCATTTCACGCGTTCGTGTGAGCCATGTGCTCGTGTCAGTGTTCGCTGGTCATCTCCCTAGTTTCTTGTGTTCCTTCTATTTTTGCAAGCTTCCTTTCTATTCTCTAAGCCATTCCTGCCTTTTGAGGGCTGAAACACTTAACACATGGATCACGGCATCGAATGGTATAAAGAAGGATAAAAATACATAATTAAAAGGTCTCTAGGAAGCAAGTTTTGAACCATGGAACAATTTTGGGAAGGAATTGTAAATACATGCTAATCATATGAATAAGTGGGTAAAGACTTGATAAAACCACACAATTAAACACAATATAAATCATAAAATAATGGTTTAGCAACCTCCCCACACTTAAACATTAGCATGTCCTCATGCTTAGTTGAAGGAGATAAAATAAATGAGTAGGGAAATGCAAAACTCATGAAATGCAATGCAACTTATATATATAAATGCAACTATATGATTCTTGTCTACTTGGTTAAAAGTAAATAAGCTCTTCAAGACAAACATAAGTCAAATTCCACTAATTCAATTTATACAGTAAAAATAGATAAAAATGCAAGAAGATAGCTCATGAAAGCAGGGAACATAGAATTAAGTATTGAACCCTCACTGATGGTGTATGTGCACTCTAGTCTCGCAAGTGTATAGGGTAATCACTCTACTCTTCTCTAATCATGCTTTCTAAATTTTGTTCTTCACCTAACCAATCAACAATATTTATTGTACCAATACAAACATCATGAGATCTTTTCAAGGTTGTAATGGGGCTAAGGTAAGGGTAAGGGTATATATATATATATGGCTAAGTGAGCTATTGAATTGAATCTTTGACTAGTCTAAGCTTTTGCCTAACACACATATACTCTATATAACTCTAGAATCATGCCTAGCTACCCAAAAATTTCCCACTTTGCATTACATACTCATGCATCAACTTTCTTTTAATTTTTATCAAATATGCATTGATCTTGGAGCTTAACTTAACTTAGAATTGGGGGTAATTTGGTCCCCTTATTTATTTATTTAATATTTTTGGATTTTTTTAATAGAAAAATAAACATAGCTTATCAATGCACATGGATTTTTAATTTTTTACAGTTTCACATGAGTAGGTACCCAAATTTCTATTATTTTATCATGACACATTCCCTTATTAACCCTTGTTCCCACAATTCTCCCATACTTAATTAACACACAATTTCTATCTTAAGCTAACCAAAGATTCAATTGGGATATTTAATTATTTTTCTGCTTAAGGCTAGTAATGTGGTAAAATATAGAACAAATGGGATTAAAAAGGCTCAAATTGGCTAACAAAGGTAATTGAAAGGGTAGGCTTATTTGGGATAAGTGAGCTAAAATCAAACAATGGCCTCAATCATATGCATGCATATAACACATTAAACATTGGACATATAGGATGAAACAAAATAAAGATTACAATCATAGAGAAGTAAATACACAAGAATAAAATATTCATGGTTAAATAATGTAACCATATAAATAAGCTCAAATCTCACAGGTTGTGTGTTCTTAGCTTTTTAAACTATATTCCAAATACAACTTCAAACAAATTTAACACAAAAGTTTTGATTTAAATTAGTGAAAATTTTAAAAAATAGGGTCTTAGAAGAAACTTATTATTTTCAATCAAGTAGAATATGCATGCAAATAACCTATTTCTATGCAATCTATCCTATTCTAAACAGAAGAAAAATTAACTAAATATCCTATTTTATTGGTGTTTAGGGAAGAGAATTTACCTCCGGAAGTCAGGTACTGACCGACCTCCCCACACTTAAGGCTTTGCACCGTCCTCGGTACCATCTGTCAGGAACAAAGGGGGGCTGGTAGCAGTGTCTCCACCATCGGGACCGTCATGGCTCCCTGTGCTGGTAAATGAAGTGGAGTCCGGGGTGTCTGGATCTTTGTCAGGTTTGTAGTTTCCCATAAGTATCTCCTTAAGGTATGTGAATCGGCGCTGGTTACGGCGCTCTCTTAGCTTTGCTTTGTGTTCCTGCCGATCCAACCTTTCAAGTATTTGATGGAGCAGTTGGTTTGTTATAGTGCTTGTGGTGTGGAAGAAGAAGGGGTGTCTTCTGCTGGTTCTGTGCTCTGGTTGATAGTTGCTGCTGGATGTCTGATATATTTCCCGTTAGGGACGTGCTGATCTTCCTGTGGAAGCATGACTTTGGTGTCCCCAGCTCTGTAGGAGACTCCGGCTGCTGAGACGAGATCTGAAACTAAGGCGGGAAAAGGTAAGTTGCCCACAATTTGTATGTGTCCCATAGCATCCTGAACGTTTCTTGGTAAGTTTAGAGGCTGGTCTATATGGATACACCAAAGTAGAACAGCCATGTCTGCAATGAAGGAGGACTCGTGAGTGCTCAGAAAGACGTAATGAGACATAATCTATGCCCATACTCGAGCTTCCAAGGTAAGTGCTGAAGCCGATATGCCTTTAGGTCGGGAACGATGGTATCCATAGATCCATCTGCTGCCAGGTTGTGCTATGACTCTGAGAACGGCGTCCCAGTCAAATTGGTATGTCTAGCGCTTGAGTGAGGCTTCTTGGAATGTGTCCAATCCTTCTGGAGCAGGGGGAAGATCTAAAACTTGTTGAATGGCCTCTTCAGTTATGGGGACTTACTTCTGACGGACATAGACAGACTGCATGGCTGGCATGTGAAAGTTGGAGTAGAATTCTACTACCCATGAAAGATTAATCTACTGTGACTGTCTCCGTAGGAATCCCCATTGTCTTCGTTCAATGTGGGGCTCAACAAAGTTAGCAATGTGGGTTGGGAGGATAAGAAGGTGCTCATTGTTATAGTTCCTTGCTGCCAGGATAGTGAACATCTGCTCACAGTAGCGGTTAGGAAACCGCGCAATGTCCTTTGCTGGGAAGGCTTTTTCTTTTTCATCGACCTTGATGATCCTCTTGATTCATTTTGTTGAGGGTTGCACCACTGTTGAAGATGGCTCTGCCACTAATACTCTTTTTATTCCTCTCCTTGCTGGTGGTTTGGGAGTAGCTTTCTTCTTGCCTTTCTTGGTGGCCATCCTTAAAAAGGAAAGAGGTAAGTACATGTAAAGCTAAGGGTTCGAGGAAGGGAGCGAACATTATGGGTGGTAATCAATGCACTATAAAGAAGGATGTCATTAACACATGGTCTAGACTACATGTGAAAAGTTAATCAAAGGTAACATAGCAAGTGCATGTGATGGCAATTAAATGCAAGATGTTTATTGGCATGCTGGCAAAGGCATGAGTAGCATAGATCAAGCATTCAATGTCCAAGTTAGATTACCAAGTCTTTCAAACTGACAATCTGTTTGTATTGACAATTATATTTAATTAATAAAATAAAAAAGGGGTTTTGTGAAAAAAACAGGCATTAAGGTAGTAGAGTAGAATAATTAAAAATAACGCGTAATGCCATACGGGCATTTTCACAAAGACTTAGCATGCATGGAAAATATGATGTTGAAAGTATGAACTTGAACATGCAAGCAACCCTTTAAGGAAGTAATATTAACTGTCAAACAATTTCATAATAATCCACGACCAAAATATAGAAATAAATAATGAAAGTAATATAGATAATGAAAGTAAAAAGAAAAATAAATAAAAAAACATGAATAAAAGAAAAGGAATAATAATGAATAAGTAAAGAAGGATGAAGAAAAGAATCTTAATAATGGATGTGAAAAGGAAAGAGGGAGAAAGTAAAAAATGAGAAAGAATAGAGAAGGAAGAAGAGAAAAGAAGGAAGTAAGAAGGGATAGGGAAAAAATAGGATTTGGGGAAGAAAAGATAAGATATTTTGGCTGATCTGGATAAGCTGTGCGTCGCATACGACGCGGACGCGTGAGTGACGCAGTCGCGTCATGTGCGATAAGTTCAGGTGACGCGGACGCATGGGTCACGCGATCGCGTGGCCTGATTTGTGCGATTGGCGCGAGTGCAGCCTCACGTTCACGCAACTCTCTGTTGAAAACTCATTTTTCCAAAATTTTGGGTGACGCAATCGCGTGGATGGCCATATGTTGAAAATGACGCGGCCGTGTGGGGCACGCGGTCACGTGGTAGGGCTTGTGCTTTCAGCATCCTTCCAGTCCCACTCCATCATAACTTGCTGCCATACACCTCTTTTACGTCGATTTGTTGGGGCACGCGTTCGCGTGGGTGACGCGGACACGTGGGAGGCTCTTTTGCAGAATGACGCGGACATGTCATTGACGCGGTCGCATGGGCATGGTTATGCCTAAGGCGCGCCTCCAGCCACGCTCTCGCGTGACTTTCTGTTCAATTTGCTTTTCCTCCCAACACACATGCGACGCGGACGCGTCAGCGACGCTTACGCGTTGCGTGCATTTTTTTTTTAAGATATGCAGAATGCTAATGCAAACTATATGAAGCTATATGCAAGGATGATGAGAAGAGTCATTAACATCATAAAAATAAAATAAAGTAAAAATAAAGCTAAGACTGAAACGGAACGATCATACCATGGTGGGTTGTCTCCCACCTAGCACTTTGCTTTTACGTCCTTAAGTTGGACGCTCTTCAGGCTCATTCTTCCACTATTGGTGGGTCTTCCAAGAGGAAAACCTCTAGTTCTTTGTGATCCTTCATCTTCTCACCATGATAAAGCTTCAGGCGATGTCCATTGACCTTCAGAAATTTGGAGCTAGTAGGATGACGAAGGTGGAAAACTCCGTATGGCTCTGCCTTTTCTACTCTGTAGGGTCCTTCCCATCTTTATCTCAGTTTACCTGGCGTAAGCCTCAGTCTGGAGTTATATAGAAGAACTAACTCCCCTGGTCTGAATTCTCTCCTTTTTATATGCTTGTCATGGACAACCTTCATTTTCTCCTTGTAATGTCTGGAGTTGTCATATGCTTCTAGGCGAAGGTTCTCTAGTTCTGCTAGTTGCAGCTTTCTTAAGATTCATGTTGCACTCCCTCACAGCCCAGAAAGCCTTGTGTTCCATCTCTACTGGGAGGTGGCAAGCCTGTCCGTATACGAAGCGGAAGGGGCTCATCCCAATGGGTGTCTTGGACGCTGTTCTATATGCCCAGAGTGCATCTTGTAGCCTGGCATTCCAGTCCTTCCTATGAGGTTTTACTATCTTCTCCAGAATACGTTTAATCTCTCTGTTAGAGACTTCTGCTTGCCCATTGGTCTGGGGATGGTAAGTTGTTGCTACTTTATGAACTATCCCATGCTTCTTCAATAATCCTGTTAGTCTCCTGTTATAAAAGTGGGTTCCTTGATCGCTCACGATTGCTGGTGGTGATCCAAAACGGCAAATAATATGGTTTTTAACAAAGGAAACAACATTGTTAGCATCATCATTGCGGGTAGAAATTGCTTCCACCCATTTAGAAACACAATCTACAACTAATAGTATATAAAGGTAACCTTAGAATTTGGAAATGGACCCATGACGTCAATGCCCCAAACATAAAAAATTTCACAGAAAAGCATAATCTGTTGAGGCATTTCATCCCTCTTGGATATATTACCAAACCTTTGGCAAGGGGAACAAGATTTACAAAGTTCAGCAGCGTCTTTAAAAATAGTGGGCCACCAGAATCCATAGTGTAGAATTTTTCTAGCTATTCTTTGAGGGCCAAAATGTCCTCCATTCTCAAATGAGTGGCAAGCCTCTAAAATAGACTGGAATTCTGATCGAGGCATACACCGTCTAATTACCTGGTCAACATCACACCTCCATAAATATGGGTCATCCCATATATAATATTTGGACTCGCTTTTCAGCTTGTCTCTTTGATGCTTGGTAAAATTTGGAGGAAAAGTGTGGCTAACTAGATAATTAACTACAGGTGCATACCAAGGAACTACTTCAGATACTGCTTGTAAGCAATCAAATGGGAAATTATCATTTATAGGTGTGGAGTCATCCTTAATGTGCTCAAGGCGACTCAGGTGGTCGCCACTAAATTCTGGTTACCACTCCTATCTTTAATTTCTAAATCAAATTCTTGCAGCATCAATATCCAACGTATGAGCCTTGGTTTGGACACTTTTTTAGCTAATAAATATTTTAGAACTGCATGATCTGAGTACACTACTACCTTAGTACTAAGTAAATAGGCTCAAAATTTATCCAGAGCAAAAACAATAGCAAGAAGCTCTTTTTCAGTAGTAGTATAATTAGATTGAGCAGCGTCTAAAGTCTTAGATGCATAGGCAATTACAATAGGATCCTTACCTTCGTGGTGAGCCATCGCCGCTCCTACTGCGTGATTGGAAGCATCATACATAATTTTAAATGGCTGGCTCTAGTCTGGTCCTCTCACAATTGGATCTTGAGTCAGGGCAATCTTCAGCTTATCAAATGCTTGCATACAGCTCTCAATGAACTCGAACTCAATATCTTTCTGCAGCAATCTGGATAAAGGCAATGCTACCTTACTGAAGTCCTTAATAAATCTCCTGTAAAAACCTGCGTGGCCAAGGAACGAACGGACTTCCCTCATGGAGGAGGGGTAAGGTAAACTAGAAATAACATCTATTTTTGTTGGATCTATAGAAATGCCAGTATTAGACACAACATGTCCTAGTACAATTCCTTATCTTACCATAAAGTGACATTTTTCAAAATTCAACACAAGGTCTGTGACGTTAGGATTTTCGTATGGTCTAGAATTTTTATTAAAAATATAATTGCGTTGTAAGTATAGCTTCTAAACCAACAGAGAATCCTTTCGTACAAAAGTTTGGTTGTCACAAGTAACAAACCCAAATAAATTTATAACTGAAGTATTTAAACATCGGGTCGTCTACTCAAGGAATTGCAGGGAGTTATGATTTATTATTGGTTATGTAAAGAGGATATATTTTTGGGTTTTTTGAAAATAAGGAACAAGTAATTTAAATGACAAGAAAAATAAATTAATAATAATATAATCTCTTGGCAAGGTATGAAAAATTGAGGTCCGATCATAGTTATCCTTATCAGGTTTGATGAAAATTGGATTTTGCTCCCACTTTAATTAACCTCTAACTATGAAGGTAAGTTAAGTGGATGAATCAATTTGATTCCTCAAGTCCTAGTCAGTTCCTAAGAAAAGACTAGAGTTATTGGAATTCAAATCAATCAACAAATTCCAATGTTCAAACAACAGCTAAGTTTGATAACTCAAGTGTTACCAATTACTTAACCAAAGCAAAAGGAGAAAATCTACTTGAATAAAAATGCCTTCAGCTGGGAAGCAACAGTGACATAAATAAAAGAAAGAAATCTTAAATCTGAAATACCTCAAATTGCATTTAAACATAAATTTAAGTCCTAACATGGAAATATTCATAAGCCAAATTGAAAAGATAAATAACAATTAAAGTAATAGAATAAATAAAACTAGAAAGTAATTTAAAGGAACATTGAACCTGTGATTGAAGAAATAACCATAAACTAAAAGGAATCCTAATTCTAAAATCTAAATCCTAAATCCCTCTCTCTCTAAAACTACATCTAATCCTAAAATTGTGTGAATATGTGATGAGTGGATATTTTATACGCTTTTTGGGGTCAATTTCATGTAGTTTTTAGTATGTTTTCGTTAGTTTTTAGTATATTTTTATTAGTTTCTAGGCAAAATTCATATTTCTGGACTTTACTATGAGTTTTTGTGTTTTTCTATAATTTCAGGTATTTTCTGGCTGAAATTGAGGGAGCTGAGCAAAAATATGATTCAGGCTAAAAAAAGATTGCTGATGCTGTTGGATTCTGACCTCCCTGCACTCGGAATGGATTTTTTGGAGCTACGGAAGTCCAATTGGCGCGCTCTCAATTTCTTTGGAAAGTATACATCTAGGGCTTTCCAGCAATATATAATAGTCCATACTTTGTTCAAGGATAGACGACATAAACTGGCATTCAATGCCACTTCCATGTTGCATTCTGGCGTTAAACGCCAGAAACAGGTTACAAGTTGGAGTTAAATGCCAGAAACAGGTTACAACCTAGCGTTTAACTCTAGAAACAGCCTAGGCATGTGTAAAGCTCAAGTCTCAGCCCCAGCACACATCAAGTGGGCCCCAAAAGTGGATTTCTGCACTATCTACCTTAGTTTACTCATTCTCTGTAAACCTTATTTAAACAACTTTTAGAGATTTATTTTGTACCTCATGACATTTTTAGATCTGAACTTTGTACTCTTTGACGGCATGAGTCTCTAAACTCCATTGTTGGGGGTAAGGAGCTCTGCTGTGTCTCGATGAATTAATGCAATTATTTCTGTTTTCTATTCAAACATCCTTATTTCTATCTAAGATGTTCATTCGTACTTCAATATGATGGGTGTGATGATCCGTGACACTCATCACCATTCTCAACCTATGAACATGTGCCTGACAACCACCTCTATTCTACCTTCGATTGAATGAGTATCTCTTGGATTCCTTAATCAGAATCTTCGTGGTATAAGCTAGAATCCATTGGCAGCATTCTTGAGAATTCTGAAAGTCTAAACCTTGTCTGTGGTATGTAAATTTAATAACTATGTTCACTAAGTTGTGATTGAATTGTGATTAATTAGCCCAAGTTTATATATTGAATTTATAATTCTTGATAATTTGTATTTTTGATTGGCTAGTTTTGAACTTTGAGAATAGATTCTTAAAGAATTAATTAATTTTAACTTGTAAGTTCTAACTTAATTTTTACTCGGATGAAGATAGTGTTGTGTTATTTTTTAATTTTGGTTTTCATTGTTTATATTTGCAGGTGTACAAAATTGATGCCAACATGCTAGACTTTATATTGACTGAAATATGCTAGAAGAGTCAATAATTATAAATTCGATATGATACAATTTTATGTTAGGAAAATATTGTGTTTAGTTGAATTTGTAGAACATATTTTATAGTAAAAGAATCTTAATGACATGTAAGATGTTTTAATTATCTATATGATTATATATTATATAAATGTTGAGTTAGTGGGATTAGCAAATTAATTGATATATCAATTATTTAATTAAATATTTTAAAATAAATTTTCTATTTTGTAACTAAAAGAATAAAAAATATTACAAAAGCAAGTAGTATTTTGTAACAAAATATTATGACACAAAAATCTAAATTGTTACGAAAAGTATTTTAAAAGTAAAAAAGTGTTACCACTTTTGTAACAAATTTTGTTTTTTGTATCAAAAATATTTGTTACAAAACATTACTTTGAATTGTACCAATTCCAGTTTTTGTTACAAAAACTTTTTGTAACGGGAAATACTGCAACGACCCTTTTTTTTGTTACAAATTTCTTTTGTTTTAAAATTTTGATTTTTTGTAACAATTTTTTTTGTTACAAATATTGCTTTTTCTTGTAGTGGGTAGTGTTTGCACTCTATTCGCTCAAGTGTTTAGGGTTGATTCACTCAATTCTCCCCTAATCATGCTTTCCAAGATTTGTTTTTCATCTAACAATCAACATATATTCAATGCATGCATACTGTAACACCCTAACTTTTAGCACGTCATGATCGTACTAAAGGTAAGGAGTTACTAACCTATTTTTCTTATTTATTATTTATCTGTTTAATATTGAGCCTTTAATTCGATATCGCATCTCAATTTTTCAGAAAATGCCTAAAAAGTTTACTTTTATTAACTAAAATCAAATATCAAAGATCCCCAAACAATAATAATCACATAACTATTAATAATAATAAACATTGTACAAAAGAAATAAAAAAAAGAATTCAGATACAATTCCTATCCCTCTGAATAAAATAAAATCTTAAATAACAAGGGCGAGGGAATTCTATGAAAGCAACTCAATTCATAACTTAACTAAAATAAAACTAATAACCATCCGCAACTTTAAGCTGAGCCTTCGAACCTGTTACTAAAAGGGTGGAAGATTTTGGGGTGAGAACAAACCACACGTTCTCAGTAGGGAATGGGAATACCGTAAAAGTAATGAATTTAATGCAAATAATTTAACTTACTTAGTAAAACTATTTTGTTAAACATTTGGAAATACTTTTATTTTTACTTTAGATAAATAATTACTTTTTGCTAAATATCTAAACTCAAAGCAGGTTTTAATCATGAAATTAGTCATATTAACCATCTCTCAGCCACATAATTATTTTTCAACCACAACATCTCACCTCAATATATCCGTGAACTAACAGCACAAGTAAGGGATTCAAACCAACATACAAACAAGTCAAACAGCACAATCACAGAGAAGTAATACAAGCAAACACAACCAAATACAAATGTGCAAACAACATGATGCATGTCTATTCCTAATGCAGGCCATGAGCTCATGTGTCGGTTGCCTACCCGCTCCTGACATTACCCGGGCACAAGTCCCAGATATGGCTTTCCAGATGCATACAGTGTGCTTATAAGTCGTACGGCTAGGCCGCATCAGTGTGACTTTCCAAATCAATAAGCGTACATCTGGAAAATAGTTCTCAGTATGTGGGCGTCCCCACTTTACATTTGGCACTTAGGCCCAAACAATGTCACATCTGCTCTCCTGTGGCAGTCATTTTATTAATTCATATATTCCTTTAATCTTTGTTCTCTGCTCTCCTGTGGCAGAGATTCCTTTTCTTAAAAAAAACGAGCTCAAAACAATACTTTTAAACAAAATCTCTCCTTACAAAATTAGATTTAAAAACATTATGTTTTTCTTAATAAATCGAGTTTTAAAAAAAATAGAGTACACCTTTTCTCAACTAAATAAATCTTAAATAATTTAATTTTCCAAAACCAAATCTTTTAAAATAACTTTTCAAATAAAACCTCAGATTTTATAAAACTTCGGCAACATTTCCTCTAAAATTCGGACTAAACCACCCTTACGGGTTCCCTGTTCCTCAACGATTCACCAGCTTTTTCCTTAACAACTCTCAAATCAGCGAAATTCTTAATAATCAGAAAACAGTCACATTCACAGCAATAATCCATACTCAATAACATTACTATTATTAATATATATATAGATATATTTGTAATTATCCAATTAACTTTGTAGGCATTCTAAATTAAAAATGTTTATCTTTAGAAACAAATCCCCTACCTTCGTACGAAATTAAAATCAACGAAAATTTGGAGAAGCTTTCTGACCAAGTTGCTGAAAAAGAAAGCGTCAGAAATCATCTGTGCCTCCTAATACTACAATTGGCCGAACTCAAGGGAAAGAGAAGTTACATCACTGTCAACTTCTACCGGACAAAAATAATGCCAATGTATAGAGAAGGAAGATACAAACACTTTTACCGGACTTAATTTTTAATTGGAGTTACGAATCTCAAGAAATCGAAACCATAAATTTTACGGTGCCATGGTTTCTCTCATTCTCTTCTCACGGTTTTCTTTCTCTCTCGGTGCTTTCTTTTCTTTCTTAACGCTAAAAGGGAGAAATGAGATGCTGAAGATGATGATTAATGAAGATTAGGAACCTTAGGTGTCGTTAGTTAATAAAGAATGGAACATGTGTCATGATATTAACATATATATACATATATGTATTAATACAAGCTACCCTAGGTTTTTCTTACTTTTTGTTTCCTTAATGGTTTCGGCGAATAATAATAATAATAATAATAATAATAATAATAATAATAATAATAATAATAATAATCAATTTTTATTTTGTCTACTAAAATAATTTTCAATAAATAATTCAAACTAATAGAATAAATTATAATCAAATTAAATTTTAATACTAATAAAATTCTATTTAATTATTTTTGTTAGAAATAATTTTCTTAAAAATAAAATTCAACAAATATAATAACTCATAAATAGCTAATTATTTAATTTTCGAAAATTTGGGGTCTTACACATACAATTATCATGATGTCTTTTCATCGGTTGTAATGGAGCTAGGGTCAAGGTAGGATGCATATTTGGTCAAGTGAGCTTGAAATTTGAATCTTTGATAAGCTTAAACTTTCCACCTAACCTATGACATCCTATACAGTTAAGTTCTAATCTAACTACCCATTTTTCACTTTTTCACATGCTCATGCATTCTCTTTTCATTTCACAACACGTATGCATTGATTTTATTGAGCTTCACTTGCTTTGGGGCATTTTGTCCCCTTTTTATTTCTTTTCTTTTTCTTTTTCTTTCTTTCTTCTTTTTTTTTTTTTCATTTTTTTCCATATAATTTTTTTCTTTTTCTTTTGTCTTTCTCATTTTTTCTTTCTTTTTGCCTTGCAACATATACAAAAACATCAATGCATAAGGTTTTACATTTAATCAACACATGAGCATGTACCTAATTCTCAATTTTTACAACAAAAATATAAACTACCCTTTTTATTCAACCAATGTCCCAAGTTTTCCCCCACTTGAATGTTACACACACACTGGCCTAAGAGAATCAAAGATCCAAATAGTGGACATTTATTGTTTTTCGCTTTAAGGCTTGTAATGTGCTAAAATTAAGAACAAGTGGGTTAAGCGTAGGCTCAAATTAGCTAACAATGGAAGTTAAAAGGTAAGGCTATTTGGGTAAGTGAGCTAATGAAACAATGGCCTCAATTATATAAATGTATGAATACACAAAATAATGGACATAGAGAATCAAACAAATCAAAGATTACAATCATAGAAAGAGAATAATGCACACAAGAAGGAAGAATAAGTGGTTATAAGATGTCACCACAGCATTAGTCTCAAATCTCACATGCTTGTGTTCTTAGCTCAAAAACTATGTTCCAAAATAAATTCTTTCAAGCAAGTTCAACCAAAATTTTTTTCAAATTGGTAGGGTGCCCTAAAACAATTTTTTGGAAAAGAAATCATCATCATAACCAAGTAGTCCTAATAGGAAAGAAGTGGTAAAAATATGTACAAATTCTAACTAACATGCAACCTATCATGCAATGCAATAACTAATCTAATAAAGAAAACTAAGAATTGGTGTTAGACAAGAAAATTGTTACCCACGGAGATCGGTCGGACGACCTCCCCACACTTGAAGATTGCACCGTCCTCGGTGCATGCAAAGAAGAGTAAAGTGGACGGGTTGCTACAATTGATGAGCTCCTTCAAAAGGATTGTGCGGATGACTCGTTTGTCGCCCCATTTAGAAACTTTTCCTTTTTCTCCCTTCTTGGTGGCCAACCTAAAAGGAAAAAAAAAAGGAAAATTAAGCCTACAATAAAGATAGTGAAGCAAGAGAACATAGGCCGGGGCTAATGCCAAATAAGAGTAAGGTTCTCACTACATGTTAGCTACGCATGTAAGTGAGAAAGCAATATAAGCTAATGGCATATTAACTAATACTTGATGCAAGGGTAAAGTCAAAGCATGAAGAGCATATTGAGCATCAAGTTCAAACAAGAAAGAGTGGGTTATGAAAGACAATATGAGGTCATATCAATGCACAAAGACACAAGAGTCATACAAGATGAAGCATTGATTTAAAAGTTTCATCACCCAACAATATCAAACAAGTCAAAAGGCACCAAAATAATGCAAGAAATTCTCAACAATTGAATAGGAAAATTCAACACTATTATTAAAATAAGAAACTTAAAAAAAGAAAATTACAACAAGCTATAAAAGCAAAATTAAAATGCAATGAATGAAAGTAAACAAATGCAATAAAAGAAAATGGACGAAAATTTTTTTTTGTATTTTATTTATTTATTTATTTATTATTTTTATTTATTTATTTTTATTTTTTAATTTTTGTTTTTATTTAAAAAAAATTTTTTTCAAGAGAGGAAGAAGAAAGGTAGATAGAAAGAAGAAGAAAAGAAGGAAGAAGAAGAAAGGAGAAAGGATAAAAAAAGGGTGCAAATCCGCACATATGCACCATGCGTGTTTAAGCGCGGATACAGCAGGGAGAATCCGCGCGTACGCGTCATGCGTGCTTACGCGCAGATGCAGCATGGAAAATCCGCGTGTAAGCGCCATGCGTGCTTAAGCGGGGATTGAGATTATGCTCCCAGCACAATTTCAGCACAATGCTCGCACAACTCTCGGGTTTTTGTACCAGGAGTTGCGGAAGTGCTATCCGCGCGTACGCACCATGCGTGCTTAAGCGCAGATTGAGTTTTTTCTTTTTTTTTTTAGAAGCATAAAAACAAAATCTAACACTCTCCTAACCTATAAACATTCTAAAGCAACTAAAATTCAAATTTAACAAAAATCTTTAAGTTTTTTTTTTGAAAAAAATTTTTACAGACAAAACAAACAAAACTTGTACTTCAAGTAACCTACTTTAACAACAATCTAAACTATTCAAAACACACTACAACAACCTATCAATTAAAACAAAGTTTATAAGAGTATAGAAAACTACCTACAATGGCAACTCAAATCACTTATTAAGTGTATATACTAGAGAATGGAAAGAGTTTAGTATGGTGGGGTGTCTCCCACCTAGCACTTTTATTTATTGTCCTTAAGTTGGACTTATGGGGAGCTCTTCTCAAGGTGGCTTGTGCTTAAAACTATCCTTGAACATCCACCAATGCTTGAGTCTCTAATAAGCTCCATTCTTCAATCTTAATATCTTCAAGCTTTGATGGAGTTCTTCACAAATCATGAGCTCTCAAATTGGATTTCCCTTGTGCGATCTGGGATCCTACACTTTGTTTTGACACCTGTCCTAAGTTGGTCATCATTATTCCATCCGGGTGGCATGACGTGAGAATTCTCAAAGAAGCTTCCAAACAACTTCCTAGACCCATGCAATATGGTTCTCCATCAATCATTACTATACAACTTTGATCATGCAACCATCATGAACTTAGAGTGATGTTTCTAACCATTACACAGCTCTCTTCTACTTTTAACTCCACAAAGAGCTCTAAGTTGACCATCATTTTCAATTAAACCATATTCATGTGAGAAAGTAAAGCTTAGGAATAAGAATTTTACCCACTTGAATGTTGTGTTGGATGGTGACTTTGGGAGAGAGACCTCCCCACACTTAGACAATGCAAGGCCTACTTTTTTAGGCTCTTCTTTGGTTGTTTCCACCTATTCGCAAGCTTTTTTTATTTCAACCTTTTCCCCTTGGTAGCTTTCTTCCGATTCACTCTCTTCTTCATTGCTCACCAAGGACATGGAAGGTTGTGCACATTCTTCTATAAATTCGACTTCATGTCCAATGGGAAAGGGTTCAATTGTAGATAGAAATTTATGCATGATTGAATTCATCTCTTGATAAACCTCTTCCAAGTCTTCAACTATGATATGCCCTGGAGGTTGGGCACCCTCCTCAACATCAATATCAAGCTTCTTGGAGGAGTGCTCCATGATGCTACATTCCCATGAACTTTCAACATCTCCTAAATCTTCAACCACTTCTTCCTTTTCTTCAATGATCATAGGCTCCTCCAATTGTTCTAACACAAAGTGGCATCCCTCAATTTCCACCGGAATTTTCAATCTCTCCTTCATGCTATGCTCTTCAATTGATTCTTCACATGTGTCTATGGAAGCACCTTGAGTGTTCAAGCATTGGTAGGCTAAAGTATGCACTATCTTGGTAAAGTTTGTCAAAAACTATAGGGTGTTCCTTTGCATATCCGCTTGTCCTTGAAGTAGCAAGGTGAGAGAATCATCTATTGGGGCTTGGGTGGATAAGAGGGTTCATTATTTTGGAGAAAGGGTTCATAGTAGGAAGGTGGTTCTTCTTGGTAAGGGTATGGATATGGTGTGCATTGAGGTGGTTCTTCATAGTAGTCATGATAAGGTTGTCGTAGTTCCAAAGGTTCTTGCTCATAATGGGCATAAGAATATGGTATGGGTGATTGGTCATGTGATGGATATGGATCATAGGAAGGTGTTTGGTAATGAGAGGTATGTGAGAATGGTTGAGGTTCATGTTGAGGATAAAAGTCATAAGCATATGATGGTAGTAGTTGATTTTCACATAAAGTTTCACCATAACCATTGAATTGACATGCATTAGGATGGAAATTATAACTCTACGCATCCAGAGGTTGTTGCCAATAGGAGTGATCAATTCCTTGAGGTTCCTGCCATCTTGAAGTATTCCATCCTTGGTACATGTTGTCATTAAAGTCCACATTTCCTACAACACAATTAGAACCAAACTCATAGCCAAAGTGAGAATTTATGATAACAAGAGGAAATAAAAACAAAATCAAATAAGAAGAAAGGAAATTAAATCCTAAAACTAGCAAGAACTAACAAAGAGGCAAAAGGTAAATATATTCACAATATTCACATATATACAATAACCAATAACACAACACCATTGCAACTCCTCGGAAACAACGCCATTTTGATGATTAGGACTTTTGTGTGTTTAGAATTCACAATAAATTCTTGTTGCAAGTATAGTTTCTAAACCAAACAATAATCCTTTCATACAAAAGATTGTTTGTCACTAAAACAAACCTCTAAATTTATAAACCGAAGTATTGAACCCCGGATCGTTCTCCCTAGGAATTACAATAAAGTGTTCTTGTTATTGGTTATGGATTGTTTTGGGGTTTTTGAGATACGAGACAAGAAATGTAAAATGCAATGAAAATAAACTAGCAACTATGAAAAGCTCTTGGTAAGGTTATGAGAATTGGAAGTCCCATCCTCGTTATCTTCCTCAATTGTGACCAAAATTGTCCATTGCTACCACTTAGTTAACCTCTAATCATGGAGGAAAGTCAAGTGGATAAATTAACTTGATTCCACAAGTCCTAGCCAACTTCCAAGGGAAAGACTAGCTTTAGTGGTATCCAAATCAATTAGCAACTTCTAATTATCAATCATCAAAGGAATTAGATAACTCAAGCATTACTAATTACTCCACCTAGGCCAAGAGAAATAAAAATCTATACTAAAACCAACCAAGCATTTCATCAAACACTTGGGAGGCACAAAAGAAAAACATAGTAAATTGATAACAAGAATAATATCTAACAACAATTGAATGTAAGAAATCAACAACAATAATCAAAGAAAACAATATCTACACGAATTACCTCAAATTGCATTAAAATAAAATAGAAGAAACAAAAGTAGATCTACAAACAAAGTAGAAGAAATTATAACAAACAAGAGAGAATGATGAATGCAACAACAAGGAATTAAGAAGAAGAAGTAGAAGAGGGCATGAATTAAAACCTAGATCTAAAAACTAAACCTAATCCTAATCCTAATTCTAGAGAGAGTGGGAGCTTCTCTCTCTAAAAACTAAAACTAAACTAGCCTAATGTGTGTGTATGAATCTATCCTCATTTCCCCTTCATTCCTTGGCTTTTTAGACCTTTTCTCGCCGAAAACTCAACTCCAAATGGGGTTGGAAACCCTCCAAAATCGCCAGGCACGTGTTCTATTAAAAAATCATATATCAGCACCGACGCGTATGCGCACAGCATGCGTACGCGTCCATGGGTGACTTTGCAAGGTACGCGTAAGCACCTGGTGCGCGCGTGCATCCTTGGGCGAGTTCAATTCTTTGGCTTTTCATGATCTTCTCCACTTGCATGCTTCCTTCCTTGCTCCCTTGATCCATTCCTAGCCTTTTTTCAATTCTGAAATCACTAACAACCACATCAAGGCATCTAGTGGATTCAGAGGGAAATAGAAATTCATCAAATTATAGGTCTAAAAGCATGTTTTTACATTTAAGCATAAATAAGGGGTCAATCACAAAATCATGTTATTTCATTGAATAAATGTGAGGAAAGGTCATCAAAATGTTCTAAATTCAACACAAGATAAACCCTACAAAGGGGGTTTATCATGGCTCTCCCAGAGTTAGCCACCACATGTTTTCTTTCTTGCTCTCCAAGAAAAGGTTTCTTAAGGGAAAAGTAAGACGCTTGTATTCTAATACATCTAGCTTCAGTAATTATCTTTTCTTGAGATATTTTTACACCAAACTTTAGGATAATGCTTATCCTAACCCCATGGGTCTCAAGACTCGTCATTACCATCACCTTTTCTTCCAAGACAAGCCAAAATTCGAAAATTCCATGAGAGAAACCAAGAGAACTTCCATGAAAGCTTCAAGATTCTTTCTTCGTTCTTTTTCAAACTAAAACCCCTATCAAAAATCTAATCCGACCAAAATGATCACCTCTTCCTCCTCTTCATTTCTATATCAATTTTCATGGAGTAAATCAAGGCATGAGGGCTGCTCCTCCTCCTTGAAGTTTTAGCCATGGTGGAAACTCAATCTGATAATGTTTTCTCCATGTTTTCTCTTAGAATCTCTTGTTTAATCACCTTAGGCTCTAAGAAAACATGATTTCTAGCTGTCTTGAGGTGAGGAAAACCTTATTTTCATCATCATGAAGCTTCAGCCTTCATGGTTCATATGGTTCTAAAGTTGTTTTTGATGTTAAAATAGGCGTAAAAGTGCTTTTGGAAGATTGTTCTTGGTTCCATTCTTGGCAGCTGCAAAGGAGGTAAGGTTTGGTAATTTAATCAATGATTGGTTGTGTTCCTGAAGTGTTAAATCAGATCTTGTTGCTTGAGGCTTGATTTTGAGTGTTTGTGTGGTGGTTTGGTCATGAAATCTTGTTGTTTAATCCTTGAAAATCAAGTTATTGATGGTTGTGAAGTTGCTATTGTTGCTGATGGAAAACATGGCTTTCTAGCCATGAAATTCATGATATTTGATGTGTCTTTGATATGTATTTGATGGCTGAAAAGTTGCTCTTTTGTTTGGTCAAAATCAGGTAAAAATCGGTTATCGAAAAGATTAAAAAACTAGTTGAAAATCAAGCTGAAATCTAATGAACTTTTGGGAAAATGTTTTTAGTTTTTGAAGGACAAGAAAAATGTTGGTTTTGATGATTTTGGGGTCAAATTATAATTATTAAAAAGTTTGGGGTTGAAAGTTAATTAATGAAAAGTTGAGGGGCCAAAGTGCAAATATTAAAAG
The DNA here is from genome assembly GCF_003086295.3 of Arachis hypogaea. NCBI lineage: Eukaryota > Viridiplantae > Streptophyta > Magnoliopsida > Fabales > Fabaceae > Arachis > Arachis hypogaea. The sequence continues at coordinate 81,596,501 of NC_092052.1, forward strand.
TTAAGGGGTTAAAATGCAATTTCCAAAAAGTTTAGGGATCAAAATGAAATTTTTGAAAGATGAATAAAATATTATTATTTTAATATTAAAATATTAAAATATTATTTTATTGTTAATATTATTTTATTAATAATAATAAAATATTCATAAAAAGACAGTTTTTCCTAAAAGCCTCAGGAAGGTAGTTTTGAGTCCAGAATTCTTTAATTCTCTTTATTAAACACCTAAGAAAAAGTTGGAGAGAAAGTATTGAGGTATGTATGGTAATGAAAAAGGATTTAGAAACTTTCATACATGTTAGAAAGAAAAGGAGTTAAACGTTGTATGGCAGTGTGCTTGACCTTACAGAGTAAGCAGAGAATTGTGAAATGAGCTCACTGTGATGTTGTGATGCTTGATTTATGATTGTGGAAACATGATGAAGATGATTGCTAAGTGATGAAAAGTATGGTTATATGTGACTTATGAGCCTTCGGGCGATGCTTGTGAATATTATGCGGGGACGCCCGTATTGTGATGTTGCTTCCCAGACAGGCTGCGGTAGAGAAGTACCAGCCCTGCAAGCTGAATGCTTGGTAGAGGCCTGATTTGCATACCTGCGGTATATTGAGATTTGAGTAAATACCAGCCCTGCAAGTCAAGAGTACTTGGTAGAGGGTATGCGATACTTAATCTGGGATTAAGTTCTGGGAAGGCCTTATCTGACCTGGAGGGTCGGATTGCGTTGGGTGCAGGTCGACCGACAAAAGAGCTCATTACATGCAGTAGGACCAGAAATGCATCATACTTGTTTGAGCATATTTTAATTGGTTTGCCTATGTAAACAACCCTATTTAATTGCTAACTGCTATACTTGACGTAACTGCTCTTGATTGTGTTTGAATCTCATTACTTGTGTTTGTAACTGATTATTTGGATTGTGGTGATTGGATGTTGATTGAGTTATTTGGGCCTAAGGCCGTGGCTGGTATGTTTGAGGTTTAGTTCCGTATAAAGTATCTGACTGGTTCAGCATAGACTTAATGAACCTATGCTTGGAACAGGATGATCATTTATACCGCGTAAGTAACTTCTTTTATGTTTATGGTCTAGTAAAGTATGAAAAATCAAACTCTTACAGTATAGACTTAATTGAACCTATGTTTGGGACAAGTTGATCCTTCATACTATTAGGAAAATTTTAAGATTCTTATAACTGGAAAAGGGGTTTGGATTTCTGGTTAATTAACTGCTTTCTTTTAAAATGGTTTTGAATATTTGATTGTTAAACCATCGATTTTCAAGGGATTTAGAAACTTGCAAACAGACATTATAAATGGACCTAACTAAAAACCCCGACCATACTAAGAACTCCCCAGTTCTTGCCCCTTACACCTCTTCAGATGGACACGGAAGTCCTGCCCTACGAGATTAATCATCCATACATCCACGACGGCCCAGTGCGCAACTGCGAGTATTACATCCGTTGTGCGGCACCTTATGTACGTAATTATATAGTACGTGACCCTGAGATCGAGGATATCTCTTCTGGCAGCAATAAGCCAGATGGGGCACCAGCGAGCAGGCATCATCACCTATCCAATGGTTTTTTGTGAGGGACTTTTGGATTAGAGACGAGGAGACCTTTGAGGCGTCCACTCTAACCACGGTACCTTAGAGTGTCTCCCTCACTTGTACTAGCATGCTTAGAGGGAATAGGCATGTCATAGAGTTAGCCTAGCCTGGGTGCCAGCTTAAGGGCTTTTGGACAGGCCAAGCCCCGGGATGTCTTATGTATATATGTGTATATAATATATGAGTCACTAATCGAAGGATGCTGTGTTATAATTCCTTACTGGTATAACTGAGCTACTTCTGTATTATGATGTATATTATGGTGTGATATTCTATGTATTACCTTCTACTATTCTTTGAATGTCTGTACTCATGTTTTGTTATTATATTTTATGTATGTGGCTCTAAACTACTATTGTTTTTAAAAAAAAATTACTCGAACCTCGCGAGGTGTTAACAACGAACATGCTTATATTTATTAAATATTACTTAAGTTGGGGAAACAAGTTGGTAACGTTTAACTTTTAGTACGATCATGACTTGTTGGAAGTTGGGCCGTTACAATTTGGTATCAGAGCGGTCTTTCTTGATAGAGCTTGGGGAATGGACTGGATCATACTTCATTGCATGCTCTGTTGTGTGTCTCATGCTTATAGGATATCCATGTGATATGTGTTGCATAATTGTCTTTGTGCCTTCATTCTAAGAATGTTCATGCCCAACATGAGGTATTGAGACTGATCACCTTGGTATCGATTGTTTGGTGTGAATAAGATTAGGATGAGTTCACAGAGACGCAGCGCTCGGGGAGAGACTACCGCTAACATTTCGTATGAAACGATGATAACCTATTTACTGTGATTCACGCTATGGCTAAGGCTATGCGTGAAACGGCGATTGCTACTGCTTAAGCAATTAACCGTTTGGGAAAGCGTAATGGTGGTAATGGAGGAAGAATGAGATAGGATGTGCGTAAGCGATCTCAGCAGGCACAGGTGCGACCAGTATGTAGGTAGTGTGGAAAGGAGCAAGGAGCTAGACCTTATCAGTCTACAGGTATTATCTGTTTCTCTTATGGTCAGCCTAGATGCATGGCAAGGGGTTGTCCGAAAAAGCCAATACAAGGTGTAGATAGGCCGCGACAGCAAGGATGTGTGTTTGCTATGACTGCAGACGATGCTATGAAATCAGACTCCCTAATCCAAGGTCATTGTTATGTCAAATCTCAACTCTTAACTGTACTGTATGGCTCTGGTGCATCGCATTCTTCTATTTTCATGGCTGTTGTGCATGAGTTGGGATTAGATTCTAATGTGTTAAAATATGATCTGATTGTTCATACACCAACATTTCAGAATGCCTTGACTAGTCGAGTATGTCAACGGGTACCTGATAAACCCTATTTTTAGGGTTTATCATGCATAGAATCTAAGGGTTTTATCAACGATCTTCCACACTTATTTATATAAAACTGCATGATTTCGTGTCTCTTTCTCATTTTACCTCATAGATAAAAATATGCTTCTTTTACATCAAAATTGAGATATTGTAATCCTCCTCTATTACCATTAGATACCTTGATCCGTTTGTTAAGTGATTTCAGAAGTTATAGGGCAAAAATGGCCAAGAGGAATGAAGGAAGCATGAATGAATGGAAGGAGGATGAAACAAAGTAAAGAATGGAAGTTTCGACATGCACTCGCACGCGCACAGTGCGCGTACGCGTGGATGCGCTCACCCAGAGCCAGCGCAGTGGAGCCGAGCGAGGAGCCAGCGCGCCTATATGGCTGGGCCATATCCCTTATGACGCTCGCGTGCACCGTACGCCTGTGCGCAGATTGCAAAAGAGCCCAAGGACTCGTACGCGTGCAGTGCGCGTATGCGTCGATGTGCGCACATGATTTTTTAAATGAAACACGTGCCCAGTGATTTCAGGGGGTTCCCAGGCCCTGTTTTGGAGCAAATTTTGGAGGGAAAAGCTTAAGAAGACCAAGGATTAGGAGTGTTAGGACAATTAGTCATAATTCTAGATTTTTTTTAGCAAGTTAGTTACCTTTTATTTCTAGAGAGAGAAGCTCCAACTTCTCTCTAGGTTTTCATTCTCCATTGCAAGTTTCATTGGAATTCTTGGTGAGATCTATTGATAATTGACCTTTTGTTTCGCTACAAGTGTAGATCTACTCTTCCTCTACTCTTAATTGATGTTCTTTTGATTTAATTTCTTAGATTTAGATTTGGTTCATTTTGTTACTTTGAATTTGGATTAATGAATTGAGGTTTCATTCAATTGTTTGATTGTTGATGATTGTTTGGATTAGATAGCTTTGATTCAATTCTCTTCTCTCAATTGCATCGTGTTTTCTATAATTGCCTACCAATTGTTTGTGATAATGACAACCTTAGCTATGGAGTAGATTTCTCTCACTTGCCTTAGGGGTTGAGTTATTGGAGACACTTGAATAGTTGATATCAATTGTAGATTATGAGTTGAGAATTGCTAATTGACTTGGAGTGCACTAAAGCTAGACTTTCCTAGGGTGAGACTAGGACTTGTGACTCAAGTTAGTTACTCTCATTTGACTTTCCTCCATTGTTAGGGGGTTAACTAAGTGAAGCAACAATCAATTCTTATCATAATTGAAGGAGACTATAATGATGGAACTTCCAATGCTTACCCTTGGCCAAGGCTTTTATTTCAATTAATTGTTGATTGCCTTGCTAGTTTGAATTCTTGCACCAATTCTCAAAACCATAAAAGCTTTCCTAATCAATGATGCACATTCTAAAGCAATTCCTAGGGAGAACGACCCGGGATCAATACTCTCAGTCATAGATTTTAGAATTGTTTGATGAGGTATTCGTGTGTTGGTTAGACTATACTCACGATCGGATTTATCACTAGTTTCTAACCGGCATAAGAATATTTACGTTCATCAAAATGGCACCATTGCCGGGGAGTTGCTTATGTGTGCCATTCTATTGGTTGGTGTGAATATGTTGATATGTGAATATTTACATTTTTTTCTTAATTGATTGTTTGCTTGTTTGATTGTTAGTTAGGATTAGTCTTTGTTTAGATACCAATTGATGTCATGAGTTTCTTATCTCCTTCATTGTATGACGCGTTCACTACCAAATCCGAGCTTAGCACCTTTTGATTCGGAAATTGAAAGAACCTTGCTTCATATTAGGCAAGCTCGGAGGCGGTTGGTCTTTGAGGAAGGTGAAAAGGTTTTTACCAATTCACCAACCATATGATCGTCATCCAATGAAGGCACCAATTACTCTTCTGTTGACACTACTAATAGTTTCTCTTTTGATCTAGGTTTTGACAACATGGCCGCTCCAAGGAGAGTTACTCTCAAGGAAGCGGGTGCACCGAATTTTGTTCTCCAACCTCTACATGTGCTTCATCCCAACTTGAATGCAAACTTTGAACTCAAGACCGCTCTCATCCATCTCTTACCAAAGTTCCATGGACTTTTCGCACAAGATCCAATTAGACACCTCAAGAACTTTCATGGTGTGTGCTCAACTACTAGGCGGGAAGGATCCGATGAAGTGGTTATATGGTTGTTCGCCTTCCCCTTTTCTCTTGAGGGAAGAGCCAAGGAGTGGTTCTATACCTTGCCTAGTGATGTTGTGTCCGATTGGGATTTGCTTAGGAGAGAATTCCTTGATAAGTTCATGCCCGTGGAAATGACGGACAAGCTAAGGAAGGAGATCTCATGTATTGTATAAGGCGAGATGGAAACTTTGTATGAATATTGGGAATGGTTTCGCAAACTTCTTGATTCATGTCCCAACCATATGATTGATACTCAAGTCTTGCTTAGCTATGTGTGCCAAGGCATGAGGGAGAAAGATAAGAATTTGTTGGATGCTTCAAGCAACGGTTCTTTGTCAAAGTATAGGACGGCGGAGGAGGCATGGCAACTCATTACCGACTTGGCCGAGTCCACTCAACATGCTAAACGAAGAGTCAACCGTCCAAAGGCCGTAAATGAAGTTTCTTCTAGTGGTGAGACCGCTACCCTTACCAAGACCTTGTGTGAAATGACAAGCCTTCTAAAGCAACTCCAAGTCAATCAACAACAACCTTCATCTTAACAACCTTCTCCTCAAAACCAATAATGTCAACAATTGGTCCCCCAAAGAGTGTGTGGTATTTTCTCATGCTACTCCCACTACACGGACGAATGTCCAAGTCTCCATGAAGATAACACTCTAGCGGCTACCCACAACTTTTATGATCACCCCTACTATGAACGTTCCAATCAAGGATACCATAACTAAGGGAGCAATTATAACCAAGGGTACCCCCAACAAGGAGGCAACTATAGCAAAGGGAGTAACAACTCCAATCAAGGATGGAGGGATAGCTCCAACCAAATTTGGAGGGGCAATTATCAACAAGGAGGAAGGGACAATGGAGGCAACCAAAGATGGAACAACAACACTCCACAAAACCCTCCAAACCAACAACCAAATCAAGGAAGGAACTATCAAACCCATATACCACCTCATAGACAACCACTTCCACCCAACCAACCCCAAGCACCACAAATTACCTACCTTTCCACATCTCCAAATCAAGATGAAACACTCCGATCCATACTCCAAGGATAAAAGGAACTCCAAAACACCCTCAACTCAAGTCTTAATAGCCTCACTTCTACTCTCCAAGCTCTCATTGCTCGCATGGAGCCACCTTCTATTCCCACTCCTCAAGCCTCAACCTCTAGTGACATACCCTCTCAACCTTTGCCTAACCCCAAAGGTGGCATCAACGCCGTAACCTTGAGGTCCGGAACGCAATTGAAGGAAGGAGATTTAAAGGCACCTAGTCCAATGAAAGTTGCTCAAGAGGAAGATGGAGTTGAGATAGAAGAAATTGAAGAGGAGGAGGAGTCACATGTAATAGTTGAAGATCAAGACCCTCAACCAAGGAGTGAAGTCCCTAGAAAGGAGCAAATCTTAGAGGAAGTGGCTCAACCAATTCCATTTCCCACAGTGGCAAGAAAGGCTAAGAAGCATGTGGAGCTTGACCCAACTATGGTGAAGATGTTCAAGAAAGTGGAGGTAACCATCCCCCTCTTTGATGCTATACATCAAGTGCCTAAATATGCGAAATTTCTTAAGGACTTGTGTATGAACAAAGATAGAATTCATGAGTTGGAAAGCATTCCATTGGGTAGTTCCATTTCGGCTTTGATGGGATCCATTCCGGAAAAGTGTGTTGATCCGGGTCCTTGCTTAGTTTCTTGTATCATTGATGGAGTCCAATTCGTTGATTGTATGTGCGACCTTGGTGCATGCGTTAGCATTATGCCTCTTTCCGTTTATCATTTATTGAAGCTTCCACTGTTGAAGCGGTTGGCGGCTAGGTTTGTCTTGGCGGACAAGAGCATAATAACCGTGTCGGGTATTGCGGAAGATGTGTTGGTCAACATCAAGGGTTTGATATTTCCAATTGATTTCCATATCATTAAGATCCCACCAAGTGAATCCGAGAGGGCATCATCTATCCTACTTGGGAGGCCATTTTTGAGGACCTCTAGATTCAAGTTGGATGCCCATTCGGGAACCTACTCATTCGAGATAGATGAGAGAGTTGTAAGTTTTAGCCTAGAAGAGGCAATGAGACACCCACCAGAGAACCATTCCATATTCCAGTGTGATCTAATTGATAACATTGTGGTGGAAGTGCATTATGCAAAGCTAGAAGAGAAACATATGATTGAAGGAAATAGTGAAGATCCAAGTGAAGAAGTTCAAGTGACAAGCCAAGATTAAAAGCTAGAATTGAAGCCATTACCACCCCACCTAAAGTACTTATACCTTGATGAAGCCCACAAGTTTCCGGTGATCATAGCAAGGGAACTAAATCCTCAACAAGAAGAGAAGTTGCTATGCATTTTGAGGAAGAACAAAAGGGCAATAGGGTGGAGTCTGGCGGATCTAGTGGGGATAAGTCCCCAAGTGTGTGAGCACCGGATCTTTTTGGAAGAAGAAGCTAGACCTGTAAGACAACCTCAAAGGAGATTAAATCCTACCATTTTGGAGGTTGTCAAGAAAGAGGTAACACGGTTACTTAAGGCGGACATCATCTACCCTATTTCGGATAGTGAATGGGTGAGCCCCGTTCAAGTTGTACCTAAAAAGTCTGGGGTAACCACAATCAAGAACGAAAGCGGGGAGCTCATAGCAACACGGGTGCAAAACTCTTGGCGCGTATACATAGATTACCGAAGGTTGAATGCGGCCACTAAAAAAGACCATTTTCCACTTCCGTTTATCGATCAAATGCTCGATCGATTATCCAGTAAATCTCATTATTGCTTCCTAGATAGCTATTCGGGATACTTTCAAATACACATTGCTCTAGATGACCAAGAAAAAACAACATTTACTTGCCTTTTTGGAACTTATGCAATGCACCGGCAACTTTCTAAAGGTGCATGACGAGCATCTTTGCGGATTTTCTAGAGCAATGCATGGAGGTATTCATGGATGATTTCACGGTATATGGTGATTCCTTTGATCATTGCTTGGATAGTCTTGAAAAAGTTTTGGAAAGATGTACTAAAACCATCCTTGTCTTAAATTTTGAGAAGTGTCATTTCATGGTCAAGCAAGGCATTGTTTTAGGACATATTGTTTCAAAAGATGGTATTTCTGTAGATCCGGCTAAAATTAATGTCATATCTAGTTTGTCTTACCCCTCTTCCGAGAGGGAGGTCCGCTCTTTTCTTGGACATGTAGGATTTTATCAGAGACTCATCAAGGATTTTAGCAAGGTAGCATTGCCTCTCTCAAGGTTGCTACAAAATGATATTGAGTTTGATTTAAGCAAGGAATGCTTGGAGGCTTTCGACAAGCCCAAGATAGCATTGATCCAAGCTCCCATTGTGCGAGGGCCGGATTAGAGTCGGCCATTTGAAATAATGTGTGATGCTTCAAATTTTGCCATGAGAGCCGCATTAGCACAACGCGAGGGTAAGAATCCATATGTCATAGCCTATGCATCAAAAACATTAGATGGAGCCCAATCCAACTACACTACTACCGAAAAAGAACTTTTGGCCATTGTTTTTGCCTTGAACAAATTCCGAGCATATCTTCTCGGTTCAAAGGTGGTAGTATACTCGGATCATGCGGCATTAAAGTATTTGTTGGCTAGGAAGGAATCCAAACCGAGATTGATTAGATGGGTTTTATTGTTGTAAGAGTTTGACTTGGAAATCAAGGATAGGAGTGGTATGCAAAACCTAGTGGCGGACCATCTAAGTCGCCTTGAACATACAAAAGGCGATACTACTCCTATCAATGATTCATTTCCCTTTGAGGGCTTGCATGCAATCTCGGAAACCATTTCTTGGTATGCACCAATTGCCAATTACTTAGTATCTCGCTCCTTCCCTCCTAATCTCTCCAAACATCAAAGGGATAAGCTAAAAAGCGAATCCAAATACTATGTGTGGGATGACCCATACCTTGGGAGATGTGGGATGGATCAAGTAATTCGGAGGTGCATTCCACAAATCGAATTCCACTCAATCTTAGAAGCTTGCCACTCCTCCGAAGGAGGAGGCCACTTTGGACCTCAAAGAACGGCAAGGAAAATCCTAGATTATGGCTTTTGGTGGCCAACTCTTTTCAAGGACTCTTCTCATTTTTTTAAATCTTGTTCTCAATGCATTAGATTTGGTAATATCTCTAAGAAGGATGAAATTCTCCAACGAACCATGCTATTTTGTGAGATTTTTGAAGTATGGAGAATTGACTTCATGGGGCCATTCCCAAATTCTAATGGTTTTCTCTACATTCTATTCGCTGTTGACTATGTGTCCAAATGGGTGGAAGCAATACCCACCCGAACATATGATGCTAATATGGTCCTTTCTTTTGTGAGAAATAATATCATTTGTAGATTTGGGTCGCCACGAGCAATCGTGAGCTACCAAGGTTCAATATTTTTGCAACAAAAGAATGAACGGACTAATGAGGAAATATTGCATAAAGTAGCCACGGCCTACCACCCACAAACAAACGGCCAAGCCAAAGTTTCCTATCGGGAGATTAAACGTATCTTGAAAAAGATTGTGAAACCCAATAGGAAAGATTGGAGCGCCAAGCTCTCCGATGCATTATGGGCCTACCGAACGGCATACAAAATGCCAATTGGCATGAGTCCCTTTCGGTTGGTGTACGGAAAAGCTTTCCATTTGCCAGTGGAAATAGAGCACAAGGCGTCTTGGCCCATCAAGAAGTGTAATCCGAGTTTGGGTGGAGCCGGAATTAAGAGGAAGCTACAATTAGCGGAGTTGGAATGCTTGAGGCTTGAAGCTTATGAGAACTCTAGACTTTACAAGGAAAAAATGAAAGCCATCCATGATAGGAACATAAGAGGCAAAGAATTCAAGGCCGGTGATCTTGTCCTTCTTTACAATTCTAGATTGAGATTATTGCCCAGTAAACTAAAGTCAAAATGGGAAGGCCTATATCAAGTAGTGAAGGCGGAACCCTATGGGGTTTACCATTTGTGCCATCCCTCAAGTTCGGATATCTTCAAGGTCAATGGGCACCGTCTCAAGTTGTATCATGGTGAACAAATGAAGAGCAACAAAGAGATTGAGGTATTCCTTTTGGAAGATGCACCTCGTGGCAAAGAGCAATGAACAAGTGAAAGTCTAACTTAAGGACATTAAACAAAAGTTCTAGGTGGGAGACACCCCACCATGGTGAGATCTATCCCTTATACCCTTTTTGTATATAGCTTTTAAACTCTTAATTGGTTCGTGATTGCTTAGCTATAGTCTTCTTTGACTAGTTTTAATTGTAAATACCTAGGACATTTTACTCATAAAGCCTTGCATTGAATTCTCCATAAAGCCTTGCATTGATTTTAGGTGTTTTTTACTTCTTTGGCTTGTTTGTCCTGTGAACACATGATAATTAAGCATTTTTCTATTCATTCAAAAAAAAGGGGGGGGGGGAGGGAGCACGCGTACGCGCACTATGCGCGTATGCGTCCCTAGGCTTTGGGCCATTTACCAGAGAGTTGTACAAATTCTGGGCCAGCTTTGGGCCCTGGGCAAAACCAAAAGCACGCGTGCGCGCACGAGACGCGTATGCGCCCATGGTAATTTGCGCAAAGCGCGCGTGCGTGCACTAGCCGCGTACGCGTCACCACTGCGTTTTGCGATCTTGGGCTATCGTCCAGAGAGTTGTGCCCTGGTTGGGCCAATTTCATGCTACTGGCCCAACTAAACTCACGCGTAGGCGCACCTGGCGCGCACGCGTACCTCGACCATATTGCCAATCGACGCGTCAGCGCACTGTGTGCGTTCGCGTCGCTCACCAAATTTTATTTTCCGGTACATTTTTCCAAGAGTTGGGCCAAAGTTGTGCCCAACCTGTGCTGAGGGTACAACACATATGCACGCGTATGCGCACATGGCGCTCGCGCGCACACTCACATTTCGCTACTTCACGCACACGCGCATCGTGCGCGTCCGCGCCATTACTGATTTTACCCCTGCACGCGCACGCGTGCATGGCTTGCGCGCGTTGGTTTCGCGGACCAATTGAATTAGAGTGCGCCTTTCTCCCTCCTTTTCTTTCTTTCTTCTTCCACCACCCCTCTTTTTCACCTCTCCCCTCCTCTACCATCCCTACCTCCTCTTCTCTACCACCACCGGCAGCAACCACCACCTCCAGCGGACCCACACCTCTCTTTTCTCTCTTCTCTCTCTTCTTTTTCACTAACCTTTCTCTCACCTCCATACCTTATCTCCTCTTCTCCCTCTCAAGGTACTCCTCATTTCTAATTTTTATTTCCTTTTCCCTTTTTTCCATTTCCCTTAGTTACATGCTCTTACTCTTTTTCTTAAATAGTTGCATTCTTGTTCTCTTTGTTTGTTGCATTTTCTTTCCTTATTTTTTTTCATTTTCTCATGGGTGTTCTAAGTGGAGCTTACTCTTGCATTGATGAGTTTGTTTGATTTACTTGCTTTCTTTTGTATTTAGTGGTATGATATGATGATTGATGATGCTTTATGGGATGCTACATTGTCACTCTTCTTTAAGTTTTTGTCATAGAGGGATGCACACCAAGTGCTTGATGAAAGACCCATATGACTTCTTGGAATTATTTTGACTAAAGTGTTCTCTGTTTTGGTGTTCCTTCTCATTCACTTGGTTGTTTTTGTATGCATTGCGCTTACTACAATTCTTGCTTCATTTCTACAAGCTCATCCCCTATTTTTCTCACTTCTTGTTGTTGATGTTAAGGGTGTGTGCTTCTCATGCTTCTTGTTTGCATGCCTATACCACTCGTGCATCACATGCTAGTGACTAGCTATGATCTTCATTATTGTCTTAGTTACATGCTGTAGCTGTCATGTATCTAGGCCATTCATTCTCTCGTGCTTTATCACTTGCATGATTATTCTTTCTTGGCGCCTCTTTAAGGTTAATTTCACCACCTTTCCTTCTTTTCTAGGATGGTGCTCGAAAGAGACAATGGAAAGGCGCCCAAGAAGGCACCATCATGGTCTACTAGCAAAGCACACCAAGACCCGTGAGCTAAGCCCCTCCTCACCAAGACTAGGAGCGTTGCTAACGTTGATGTTTTGGAAAAAGACAATTCGGCGAGGGATCCGAACAGGTTCCCCAACCGCTATTGTGAACTTGTCTATCCCGTGATCAAGCCGAGGAACTATCATGCGGAGTCCCTTCTAGCCCCTCTGTCTCATGTCATACCACTCATTATGCCCGTATCGAACGACGGCAATGTGAATTCTTATTGAGGAAGCCACGGGAGGCGAACCTGTCATGGGTGGTTGAATTTTACACCAACTACCACTCACCTTCCCTTACATCGGTATTGGTGCACCGAAGGCAAGTTCCTGTCAGGGAGGAGGCCATTCAAAATGTGCTTAAGACCGAACCGTTAGGGGAAAGGGTTGATGTCTATCAAGAGATTTTGTCGGCACGGTGCGAATATGCGTTTGATTGGGATGTTATCCTTAGGGTCATTGCCATACCCGAATCATTTTGGATTCAAAGAAGGATGAGGCCTCGGCCCAAGGGCATTGACGCACGTTTTTTCACCAGAGAGGCTCAAGCATGGGCCCCACTACGTGCTCCCAAGCACCCATAGCTCATCTATCACTATCGAGTTAGCCTTGTTGGTTTGTGTGTCCTCATCGAAAGACCGGTGCACATTTCCCGTCTCATTCGCCAATCCATGGGCCGCATCCACGCTAAGGGGAATCTACCCTTTCCCGCTCTAGTGACCGACTTAGTCGCTGCAGCCGGTGTTCCCCGATAGACCAAGAATAGAAGGACCATGATCCTGGAGGATGGAGATGTTGTTCCAAACGGGAGGTACCTTTACCCTCCGGCAGACACCGAAGAGCCACACTTATCCGTCCCCATGCGCATCCCTTCTACCTCATCCACACCACCAAAGTCATCCATGCAACGCATAGAGGAATTCCACAAGAAACTTGACCGTTATGAGCGGCGTAACCAATGCCGTTACGCTTTTGTCAAGAAGCTTCTAAGTTGCCTAGCGCCACCTATGGAAGAACCAAAAATTTCCACGTCCACCGGCACTGATAATGAAGAAAGCGATAATGATACAGAAGTGGATGGACACTCGGAAGCCGATCAACCACTACGTCTCACTCAAGGCACGGAGGACCGTGCCAACTTCTAAGTGTGGGGAGGTCGGTCGGCCGACCGGTCTTCGTAGGTAACACCCGAATAAATTTCTTGAACCTCTTTTCTTAACTAGAGTAGATTGCATACTAGGTCTTTCATTTTTGGCATCTTTTGCATATTAGTATCTCTTAATAAGTCCACTTGGTTAGAGCAATGACTTCTCCCCTAGAAAACTAGAATTATAGGGCAACCCTACCAATTTTGAAATTTGAAAATCTTTTGATGCTTAGCTTGTTTGGAGGATGTATTATGGAACATGGAATTAGAATTTGAGCTAAGAACATAAGCAAGCGAGTTTTGAGCCTAATGGTGTGGTTACATCTTATAACTACTTATTTTCCCTTCTTGTGTGTAATTGTTCTCCTTCTATGATTGTGATCTTTGATTTGTTTAATTCTATATGTCCATTATTCCTTGTATTCATGCATTTATATGATTGAGGCCATCGTTTCAATTAACTCACTTACCCAAATAGCCTTACCTCTCATCTTCCTTTGTTAGACAATTTGATCCTACGATTAACCCACTTTGTTCATAATTTTAGCACATTACAAGCCTTAAAGCAAAAAACAATAAATGTCCTTATTTGGATCTTTGATTAGCTTAGGCTAGAGTGTGTGTATCATTCAAGTGTAGCAATCTTGGGATATTGGGAGAATAAAAGGGTAGTTTTGTATTTCTATATTTGGGAATTGGGTGCATGCTCATGTATTGATTAAATGTATAGACCTTATGCATTGATGTTCTTGTATGTAGCTTGAAAGAAAGAAAAAAAAATGAGAAAAAAACAAAAGAAAAAGGAAAAAAGAAAAAAATATAAATGTGAAAAAGAAAAGAAAAGAAAAAAAAGAAAAGAAAAAAAAGAAAGGAAAAGAAGAAAAACAATAAAAAAAAAGGGGGAGGGGACAAAATGTCCCGAAGAGAAGCTCAATAATAATCAATGCATATGTGTTGTGAAATGAAAAGAAAATGCATGAGTATGTTAAAAAGTGAAGAATGGGTAGTTAGGTTAGCTTTTGAATTGTATAGGATGTCATACGCTAGGTGGGAAGTCTAAGCTTATCAAAGATTCAAATTTCAAGCTCACTTAACCATATATGCATCCTACCTTGACCCTAGCCCCATTACAACCTATGAAAAGACCTCATGATACTTCTATGCATGCATGAAATAAATGTTGATTGTTAGAAGAAAAACAAATTTTGGAAAAAGCATGAAGTAGGGGAGGATTGAGTGATCAACCATATACACCGAGCGAATAGAGTACAAATACTTTCGGTGAGGGGTTCGAAGCTCAACTCCTTGTTCCTGGCTCTCGCGAGCGTTCTTCATACAAGTTATGCATATTTTACTTTGATGACTAGAATTGGTAGAGTTTATACATTGCCCATCATCTTGCCCTATGTGCATATACATATGTGTATTCTAGGAAGATTGAATTGCTCTTGGCCAAGGAGATAGTAGCATACACCGTAGTGCTTTCATGTAGGTAGATTGCATCACATGAGCCCTATGCCCTTGTAGTCCTTTGATCTTTTGCTTTCCCTTAGCATGAGGACATGCTATACTTTAAGTGTGGGAAGGTTGATAAACCACGTTTTTAGGGTTTATCATGCATAGAATCTAAGGGTTTTATCAATGATCTTCCACACTTATTTATATAAAACTGCATGATTTTGTGTCTCTTTCCCATTTTACCTCATAGATAAAAATATGCTTCTTTTGCATCAAAATTGAGATCTTGTAATCCTCCTCTATTACCATTAGATGCCTTGATCCGTTTATTAAGTGATTTCAGAAGTTATAGGGCAAAAATGGCCAAGAGGAATGAAGGAAGCATGCATGAATGGAAGGAGCATGAAACAAAGTAAAGAATGGAAGTTTGGACATGCACGCGCATGCGTACAGTGCGCGTACGCGTGGATGCGCTCACCCAGAGCCAGCGCAGTGGAGCCGAGCGAGGAGCCGGCGTGCCTATATGGCTGGGCCATATCCCTTATGATGCTCGCGCGCACCGTACGCCAATAACACTATCTGAATTCTGAGTTCCTATAGATGCCAATCATTCTGAACTTCAAGGGATAAAGTTAGATGCCAAAACTGTTCAGAAGCAAAAAGCTAAAAGCCCCGCTCATCTAATTAATACTGATCTTCATAGATGTTTTTGGAATTCATTGTACATTCTATTCTTTTTCTCCTATTTGATTTTTAGTTGCTTGGGGACAAGTAACAATTTAAGTTTGGTGTTGTGATGAGCAGATAATTTATACGCTTTTTGGCATTGTTTTTAGTATGTTTTTAGTATATTTTAGTTAGTTTTTATTATGTCTTTATTAGTTTTTAAATAAAAATCACATTTTTGGACTTTACTATGAGTTTGTGTATTTTTTTGTGATTTCAGGTATTTTCTGGCTGAAATTTAGGGACCTGAGCAAAAATCTGATTCAGAGGCTAAAAAAGGACTGCAGATGCTGTTGGATTCTGCCCTCCCTGCACTTGAAGTGGATTTTCTGGAGCTGCAAAAGCCCAATTGGCACGCTCTCAATTGCGTTGGAAAGTAGACATCCTGGGTTTTCCAGCAATATATAATAGTCCATACTTTGCCCGAGATTTGATGGCCCAAATAGGCATTCCAAGTAAGCTTAAGAATTCTAGCGTCAAAACGCCAGAACTGGCACAAAAGCTGGAGTTAAATGCCCAAACTGGCACAAAAGCTGGCATTTAACTCCAAGAAAAGTCTCTACACTTGAAAGCTTCAATGCTTAGCCCAAGCACACACCAACTGGGCCCGGAAGAAGATTTCTGCATTAATTACCTATTTCTGTAACCCTGGGCTACTAGTCTCTATAAATAGGGCATTTTACTATTGTATTTTCATCTTTGAATCATGTTTTTATGATTGAACCCTCTTTAGGAGGCTGTCCATTTGGCCATGCCTAGACCTTGTTCTTATGTATTTTCAACGGTGGAGTTTCTACACACAATAGATTAAGGTGTGGAGCTCTACTGTTCTTCATGAATTAATACAATTACTATTGTTCTTCTATTCAATTCACGCCTACTTCTTCTCTAAGATATTCATTCATTCTTCAACTTGATGAATATGATGATCCGTGACACTCATCATCATTCTCACCTATGAACATGTGCCTGACAACCACCTCTGTTCTACTAGCAATGGCTTGAATGCGTATCTCTTGGGTTTCTAATCTAAGATTGGAACCTTCGTGGTATAAGCTAGAATTATTGGCGATCATTCTTGAGATCCGGAAAGTCTAAACCTTGTCTGTGGCATTCCGAGTAGGATCTGGGAAGGGATGACTGTGACGAGCTTCAAACTCACGATTGTTGGGCGTGTGACAGACGCAAAAGTATCAATGGATCCTATTCCGACATGATCGAGAACCGACAGATGATTAGCCGTGCGGTGACAGTGCATTTGGAACATTTTCACTGAGAAGACGGGAAGTAGCCATTGACAATGGTGATGCCCAACATAAAGCTTGCCATGGAAGGGAGTATGAATGGTTGGAAGAAGGCAATAGGAAAGTGATGAGATATTTTGGTGAGAAAAGAATCTCTTCCAAAACACCACAAATCTAACCGGCAAGTGCACCGGGTCGCATCAAGTAATAAAAACTCACGGGAGTGAGGTCGATCCCACAGGGATTGAAGGATTGAGAAATTTTAGTTTAGTGGTTAATTTAGTCAAGCGAATCGAGTGTTGGTTGGGTGATTTGTGACTTGCAGAATGTAAATTGCATGAAAGTAAAGAATGCAGGGAATTAAATTGCTGAAACTTAAAGAACAAGAAATTAAATGGCAGAAACTTAAAGTGCAAGAAATGTAAATTGCGAAATCTTAAAGTGCAAGGAATGTAAATTGCTTGAAATGTAAAGGGGATTGGGATGTGGATTTGCAGAAATTAAACAAGGAAAAACTAAATTGCATCAAACAGAAGAGGGCAAGGGAATTGGGATTGAACCAGATCTTGAAGCAATAAAGTAAATTAACAGAAAAAGCAATAAACAGAGAATTGAAATGAGAAATTCAGATCTCAGGACCCAGAGACTAGAAAACCAAGTCTAGATCTCAATGCCTTCCTAGATCCAACAAGAACAATAGCAAGGAAATTGTAAATTGCAAGGAAAAGAGATGATGAACAATGAACCGGAAATGAAATTCAATTAACAGTAAAGAAAGCAGAGAGATCCAAGATTGAGATTGAAACAGAATTTCTTCAATTCTCCAATTCAAAATCCAAGACAAAAGTAAAATGAAATTGAAAGCAATGAAAGCAAGAAATTAAAGTTCACTCAAGTTCAAAAGCTCTCTGAAAACTATTATGAAAATTCTAAAAGGAAAGCTCTCTCACTAACTTGAATTCTATCCTATTTATACACTTTCCAAAATGATCTTCAAGCCTTGAGTTGGGCCTTTGTTCTTGGTGGAATTGGGTTGTAAGAGGCCTTGGTTGATTGCTCTTGAAGTTTGAAGAAGAACCGAAGTGAACCAATTGAACCGGTTTTGAAGTTAGCCAAAGTTGGTTTCAACGTTAGGGCCAAAGTTAGGGGTCTAACTTTGACCCCAACTTTTCATAGCAGCAACCCACATCCTTCTGGTTTGGACGTTGGTGCCAACGTTAGGGGTCTAACTTTGACCCTAACGTTGGCAATGCTTAGTGCTAGTGGCGCCAACGTTAGCCTCCAAGTTAGGAGGCTAACGTTGGCGCAAACGTTGGCCTTCCTCCTTTGTAATTTAAGTGCCAACGTTAGCCTCCAAGTTAGGGGGCTAACGTTGGCGCAAACGTTGGCCTTCCCCCTTTGTAATTTAAGTGCCAACGTTAGCCTCCAAGTTAGGGGGCTAACGTTGGCGCAAACGTTGGTGCCCAGGGGAGAAACTCTCAAGTTCCAACGTTAGCCTCCAAGTTAGGGGGCTAACGTTGGAGCTAACGTTGGCCACTTCCTTGCAATGTCATGTGCCAACGTTAGCCTCCAAGTTAGGGGGCTAACGTTGGCTCAAACGTGGGGAGCCCAGGGAGTGATTTTCATGCCCAACGTTAGCCTCCAATTTAGGGGGCTAACGTTGGGGCTAACTTCAAGCCTCCAAGTTCAATTTCAACTTCCATTCTTCACTTCTAGCCATTCCTCTTTGCTTCAACCTTTCTCCAAGCTTTCTTCACCTATCATTAATCAACCAAACTAATCAAAGCTATGCTCAAAATCATGAGATATTCATTCTTTCATAATATGCACAAATATAGCACAAAACCTCATGAAATGGCATGAATTCACATATGGTTGGTTCAATCAAGGGAAACATGAAAATCTACTCAATTAGCTTGCTTGTAGCTCAAGAAAGTGCATAATTCTAATGAAAACTAAAGAAAAAGACTAGCTAAAACAGGCTAAGATGACTTGTTCTATGTTTTATTCATAAAGTAGCTTTGGGTCACGGCCAAGACTGGAAAATAAAATGCTTTGGGTCACGGCCAAGACTCATAAAGTAGCTTCGTTCAAGAATCAACATACTTAACTAGGAGAATCAATAACACTATCTGAATTCTGAGTTCCTATAGATGCCAATCATTCTGAACTTCAAGGGATAAAGTTAGATGCCAAAACTGTTCAGAAGCAAAAAGCTAAAAGCCCCGCTCATCTAATTAATACTGATCTTCATAGATGTTTTTGGAATTCATTGTACATTCTATTCTTTTTCTCCTATTTGATTTTTAGTTGCTTGGGGACAAGTAACAATTTAAGTTTGGTGTTGTGATGAGCAGATAATTTATACGCTTTTTGGCATTGTTTTTAGTATGTTTTTAGTATATTTTAGTTAGTTTTTATTATGTCTTTATTAGTTTTTAAATAAAAATCACATTTTTGGACTTTACTATGAGTTTGTGTATTTTTTTGTGATTTCAGGTATTTTCTGGCTGAAATTTAGGGACCTGAGCAAAAATCTGATTCAGAGGCTAAAAAAGGACTGCAGATGCTGTTGGATTCTGCCCTCCCTGCACTTGAAGTGGATTTTCTGGAGCTGCAAAAGCCCAATTGGCACGCTCTCAATTGCGTTGGAAAGTAGACATCCTGGGTTTTCCAGCAATATATAATAGTCCATACTTTGCCCGAGATTTGATGGCCCAAATAGGCATTCCAAGTAAGCTTAAGAATTCTAGCGTCAAAACGCCAGAACTGGCACAAAAGCTGGAGTTAAATGCCCAAACTGGCACAAAAGCTGGCATTTAACTCCAAGAAAAGTCTCTACACTTGAAAGCTTCAATGCTTAGCCCAAGCACACACCAAGTGGGCCCGGAAGAAGATTTCTGCATTAATTACCTATTTCTGTAACCCTGGGCTACTAGTCTCTATAAATAGGGCATTTTACTATTGTATTTTCATCTTTGAATCATGTTTTTATGATTGAACCCTCTTTAGGAGGCTGTCCATTTGGCCATGCCTAGACCTTGTTCTTATGTATTTTCAACGGTGGAGTTTCTACACACAATAGATTAAGGTGTGGAGCTCTACTGTTCTTCATGAATTAATACAATTACTATTGTTCTTCTATTCAATTCACGCCTACTTCTTCTCTAAGATATTCATTCATTCTTCAACTTGATGAATATGATGATCCGTGACACTCATCATCATTCTCACCTATGAACATGTGCCTGACAACCACCTCTGTTCTACTAGCAATGGCTTGAATGCGTATCTCTTGGGTTTCTAATCTAAGATTGGAACCTTCGTGGTATAAGCTAGAATTATTGGCGATCATTCTTGAGATCCGGAAAGTCTAAACCTTGTCTGTGGCATTCCGAGTAGGATCTGGGAAGGGATGACTGTGACGAGCTTCAAACTCACGATTGTTGGGCGTGTGACAGACGCAAAAGTATCAATGGATCCTATTCCGACATGATCGAGAACCGACAGATGATTAGCCGTGCGGTGACAGTGCATTTGGAACATTTTCACTGAGAAGACGGGAAGTAGCCATTGACAATGGTGATGCCCAACATAAAGCTTGCCATGGAAGGGAGTATGAATGGTTGGAAGAAGGCAATAGGAAAGTGATGAGATATTTTGGTGAGAAAAGAATCTCTTCCAAAACACCACAAATCTAACCGGCAAGTGCACCGGGTCGCATCAAGTAATAAAAACTCACGGGAGTGAGGTCGATCCCACAGGGATTGAAGGATTGAGAAATTTTAGTTTAGTGGTTAATTTAGTCAAGCGAATCGAGTGTTGGTTGGGTGATTTGTGACTTGCAGAATGTAAATTGCATGAAAGTAAAGAATGCAGGGAATTAAATTGCTGAAACTTAAAGAACAAGAAATTAAATGGCAGAAACTTAAAGTGCAAGAAATGTAAATTGCGAAATCTTAAAGTGCAAGGAATGTAAATTGCTTGAAATGTAAAGGGGATTGGGATGTGGATTTGCAGAAATTAAACAAGGAAAAACTAAATTGCATCAAACAGAAGAGGGCAAGGGAATTGGGATTGAACCAGATCTTGAAGCAATAAAGTAAATTAACAGAAAAAGCAATAAACAGAGAATTGAAATGAGAAATTCAGATCTCAGGACCCAGAGACTAGAAAACCAAGTCTAGATCTCAATGCCTTCCTAGATCCAACAAGAACAATAGCAAGGAAATTGTAAATTGCAAGGAAAAGAGATGATGAACAATGAACCGGAAATGAAATTCAATTAACAGTAAAGAAAGCAGAGAGATCCAAGATTGAGATTGAAACAGAATTTCTTCAATTCTCCAATTCAAAATCCAAGACAAAAGTAAAATGAAATTGAAAGCAATGAAAGCAAGAAATTAAAGTTCACTCAAGTTCAAAAGCTCTCTGAAAACTATTATGAAAATTCTAAAAGGAAAGCTCTCTCACTAACTTGAATTCTATCCTATTTATACACTTTCCAAAATGATCTTCAAGCCTTGAGTTGGGCCTTTGTTCTTGGTGGAATTGGGTTGTAAGAGGCCTTGGCTGATTGCTCTTGAAGTTTGAAGAAGAACCGAAGTGAACCAATTGAACCGGTTTTGAAGTTAGCCAAAGTTGGTTTCAACGTTAGGGCCAAAGTTAGGGGTCTAACTTTGACCCCAACTTTTCATAGCAGCAACCCACATCCTTCTGGTTTGGACGTTGGTGCCAACGTTAGGGGTCTAACTTTGACCCTAACGTTGGCAATGCTTAGTGCTAGTGGCGCCAACGTTAGCCTCCAAGTTAGGAGGCTAACGTTGGCGCAAACGTTGGCCTTCCTCCTTTGTAATTTAAGTGCCAACGTTAGCCTCCAAGTTAGGGGGCTAACGTTGGCGCAAACGTTGGCCTTCCCCCTTTGTAATTTAAGTGCCAACGTTAGCCTCCAAGTTAGGGGGCTAACGTTGGCGCAAACGTTGGTGCCCAGGGGAGAAACTCTCAAGTTCCAACGTTAGCCTCCAAGTTAGGGGGCTAACGTTGGAGCTAACGTTGGCCACTTCCTTGCAATGTCATGTGCCAACGTTAGCCTCCAAGTTAGGGGGCTAACGTTGGCTCAAACGTGGGGAGCCCAGGGAGTGATTTTCATGCCCAACGTTAGCCTCCAATTTAGGGGGCTAACGTTGGGGCTAACTTCAAGCCTCCAAGTTCAATTTCAACTTCCATTCTTCACTTCTAGCCATTCCTCTTTGCTTCAACCTTTCTCCAAGCTTTCTTCACCTATCATTAATCAACCAAACTAATCAAAGCTATGCTCAAAATCATGAGATATTCATTCTTTCATAATATGCACAAATATAGCACAAAACCTCATGAAATGGCATGAATTCACATATGGTTGGTTCAATCAAGGGAAACATGAAAATCTACTCAATTAGCTTGCTTGTAGCTTAAGAAAGTGCATAATTCTAATGAAAACTAAAGAAAAAGACTAGCTAAAACAGGCTAAGATGACTTGTTCTATGTTTTATTCATAAAGTAGCTTTGGGTCACGGCCAAGACTGGAAAATAAAATGCTTTGGGTCACGGCCAAGACTCATAAAGTAGCTGCGTTCAAGAATCAACATACTTAACTAGGAGAATCAATAACACTATCTGAATTCTGAGTTCCTATAGATGCCAATCATTCTGAACTTCAAGGGATATAGTGAGATGCCAAAACTGTTCAGAAGCAAAAAGCTAAAAGCCCCGCTCATCTAATTAATACTGATCTTCATAGATGTTTTTGGCATTCATTGTACATTCCATTCTTTTTATCCTATTTGATTTTTAGTTGCTTGGGGACAAGCAATAATTTAAGTTTGGTGTTGTGATGAGCGGATAATTTATACGCTTTTTGTCATTGTTTTTAGTATGTTTTGGTATATTTTAGTTAGTTTTTATTATGTTTTATTAGTTTTTAAATAAAAATCACATTTTTGGACTTTACTATGAGCTTGTGTGTTTTTTTGTGATTTCAGGTATTTTCTGGCTGAAATTGTGGGACCTGAGCAAAAATCTGATTCAAAGGCTGAAAAAGGACTGCAGATGCTGTTGGATTCTGACCTCCCTGCACTCGAAGTAGATTTTCTGGAGCTACAGAAGTCCAACTGGCGCGCTCTAAATTGCGTTGAAAATTAGACATCCTGGGCTTTCCAGCAATATATAATAGTCCATACTTTGCCCGAGATTTGATGGCCCAAACAGGCATTCCAAGTCAGCTTAAGAATTCTAGCGTCAAAACGCCAGAACTGGCACAAAAGCTGGAGTTAAACGCCCAAACTGGCACAAAAGTTGGCGTTTAACTCCAAGAAAAGTCTCTACACATGAAAGCTTCAATGCTCAGCCCAAGCACACACCAAGTGGACCCGGAAGAAGATTTCTGCATTAATTACCTATTTCTGTAACCCTAGGCTACTAGTCTCTATAAATAGGGAATTTTACTATTGTATTTTTATCTTTGAATCATGTTTTTATGATTGAACCCTCTTTGGGAGGCTGTCCATTCGGCCATGCCTAGATCTTGTTCTTATGTATTTTCAACGGTGGAGTTTCTACACACCATAGATTAAGGTGTGGAGCTCTGCTGTTCTTCATGAATTAATACAATTACTATTGTTCTTCTATTCAATTCACGCCTACTTCTTCTCTAAGATATTCATTCGTTCTTCAACTTGATGAATATATTGATCCGTGACACTCGTCATCATTCTCACCTATGAACATGTTCCTGACAACCACCTCTGTTCTACTAGCAATGGCTTGAAGCGTATCTCTTGGGTTTCTAATTTAAGATTGGAACCTTCGTGGTATAAGCTAGAATTATTAGCCGTGCGGTGACAGCGCATTTGGAACATTTTCACTGAGAGGACGGGAAATAGCCATTGACAATGATGATGCCCAACATAAATCTTGCCATGGAAGGGAGTATGAATGGTTGGAAGAAGGCAATAGGAAAGCAGAGGTTCAGAAGGAACAAAGCATCTTCATACGCTTATCTGAAATTCCTACCAATGAATTACATAAGTATCTCTATCTTTATTTTATGTTTTATTCATCTTTTAATTATCATTTCTCCATAACCATTTGAATCCTCCTGACTGAGATTTACAAGATGACCATAGCTTGCTTCAAGCCAATAGTCTCCGTGGGATTGACCCTTACTCACATAAGGTATTACTTGGACGACCCAGTGCTCTTGTTGGTTAGTTGTGCGGAATTGTGACAAAGTATGATTCACGTTTGAGAGCTCCAAGTCTTTGGCGCCATTTTTGATGATCACAATTTCGTGCACCAGGGGTTAACTAAGTGAAGCAACAATCAATTCTTATCATAATTGAAGGAGACTATAATGATGGAACTTCCAAAGCTTACCCTTGGCCAAGGCTTTTATTTCAATTAATTGTTGATTGCCTTGCTAGTTTGAATTCTTGCACCAATTATCAAAACCATAAAATCTTTCCTAATCAATGATGCACATTCTAAAACAATTCCTATGGAGAACGACCCGGGATCAATACTCTCGGTCATAGATTTTAGAATTGTTTGATGAGGTATTCGTGTGTTGATTATGCTATACTCACAATCAGATTTATCACTACTTTCTAACCGGCATAAGAATATTTACGTTCATCAGTACCTTTTGTTATTGAGGCTAAGACTTTCATACATGACTTGGTCTGTTTGCCTTTGTGTGGTTTAGATACTATCTTTGGTTTAGATTGGTTTGTCTAAGCATCATCTTTTCCTAGATTATTTTAAATGAACTGCTATATTCCCCTCATTTGACATGCATAATGGGCCAGTTGAGTCTTATACCTTTTATTTAAGTTCCCTAAGAGTTACCTTTGATAGTAGTGGGTTACAGGGTTATGTTCTATTATCTGCTAGCTCAGAGAGTAGTAAATTAGACTTGGTAAAAGTCCGAGAGGTGAAGGAGTTTTCTGCATTTTCTCGGATGACATACTTGAGTTTCCACACCAGGGAGAGAGAGTTTAGTATTGACTTGGTGCTTGGAACCGGACCAATTTTTATAGCATTGTATCGGATATTGTCATTGGAACTGACAGAGTGAAAGAAACAGTTAGATGAGTTATTGAGAATGAAGTTTATTCATCCGAGTGTATTACCGTGGGAAGCTCAAGTGTAACTAGTAAAGAAGAAAAATGGTGGGATGAGATTGTGTGTAGATTCTCGGCAACTAAAAATATTACAATCAAGAATGAGAATCCACTACTGAGGATAGATGATTTAATGGACCAGCTGAGAGGTACGACAGTATTCTCTAAGATTTATTTGCGATCGGGTTACCATCAAATTCGACTGAAGGACTTGGATATAGCTAAGACTGCCTCTCGAACTAGATAATAAGAGCATGGAAGCTATATGTAAAACTGTTAAAGTGTGAGTTTTGTTCGGCAAAAGTGGCATTCATGGGACATGTGATCACACAAGATGGTATAGTGGTAGATCCTTCAAAGATTGAAGCAATGGTACAATGGAAACAACCTACAACGGTTAAAAAAGTTCATAGTTTCTTGGGGTTAGTAGGATATTATTTGTGGTTTATTAAAGGTTTTTCACAGATAGCTGGTGCACGAAATTGTGATTCACACTTTTCACAACTCCGCACAACTGACCAGCAAGTGCACTGGGTCGTCCAAGTAATACCTTACGTGAGTAAGGGTCGATCCCATGGAGATTGTTGGCTTGAAGCAATCTATGGTTACCTTGTAAATCTTAGTCAGGAGATTAATTATGATTATCAGTTTGAATTGCGAAAAATAAAGGAACATGAAATAAATACTTGTTACGCAGTAATGGAGAATATGTTGGAGTTTTGGAGATGCTTTGTCTTCTGAATCTCTGCTTTCCCCGTGTCTTCTTCTTCACGCATGCAAGGTTCCTCCTATGGAAAGCTGTGTGTTGGTGGATCACCATTGTCAATGGCTACCATCCGTCCTCTCAGTGAAAATGGTCCAGGTGCGCTGTCACCGCACGGCTAATCATTTGTCGGTTCTCACTCATGCTGTAATAGGATCCATTGATCCTTTTGCGTCTGTCACTACGCCCAACCCTTGTAAGTTTGAAGCTCGTCATAGTCATTCAATCCCTGAATCCTACTCGGAATACCACAGACAAGGTTTAGACTTTCCGGATTCTCAAGAATGCTGCCAATGGATTCTAGCTTATACCACGAAGATTCTGATTAAGGAATCAAAGAGATACTCATTCAATCGAAGGTAGAATGAGAGTAGTTGTTAGGCACGCGTTCATAGATTGAGAATGGTGATGAGTGTCACAGATCATCACATTCATCATACTGAAGTGCGAATGAACATCTTAGATAGAAACAAGCGTGTTTGAATAGAAAATATAAATAATTGCATTAATTCATCGAGACACAGCAGAGCTCTTCACCCCCAACAATGGAGTTTAGAGACTCATGCCGTCAAAGAGTACAAAGTTCAGATCTAAAAATGTCATGAGGTACAAAATGAATCTCTAAAAGTTGTTTAAATACTAAACTAATAACCTAGGTTTACAGAAAATGAGTAAACTAAGATAGATAGTGCAGAAATCCACTTCTGGGGCCCACTTGGTGTGTGCTGGGGCTAAGACTTGAGATTTACACGTGCCTAGGCTGTTTCCAGAGTTAAACACCAGGGTTTAACCTGTTTCTGGCGTTTAACGCCAGAATGCAACATGGAACTGGCGTTGAACACCAGTTTACGTCGTTTATCCTTGAGTAAAGTATAAACTATTATATATTGCTGGAAAGCCCTGGATGTCTACTTTCCAACTCAATTGAGATCGCGCCATTTGGACTTCTGTAGCTCTAGAAAATCCATTTCGAGTGTAGGAAGGTCAGAATCCAACAACATCTGCAGTCCTTTTTCAGCCTGAATCATATTTTTGCTCAGCTCCTTCAATTTCAGCCAGAAAATACCTAAAATCACAGAAAAATACACAAGCTCATAGTAAAGTCTAGAAATATAAATTTTTCCTAGAAACTAATAAAAATATACTAAAAACTAACTAAAACATACTAAAAACTACATGAAATTACCCTCAAAAAGCGTATAAAATATCCGCTCATCACAACACCAAACTTAAACTGTTACTTGTCCCCAAGCAACTAGACAAAAAAATACGATGGAAAGAAATCAAGAAGCAATAATATCTCAGAGTTTTAAGTGAAGCTCAGATTCTAATCAAATGAGCGGGACTGGTAGCTTTTTGGTTCCAAACAGTTTTGGCATTTCACTTTATCCTTTGAAATTTAGAATGATTGGCATCCATAGGAACTCAGAATTCAGATAGTATTATTGATTCTCCTAGTTTAGTATGTTGATTTTTGAACACAGCTATTTTATGAGTCTTGGCCGTGGCCCTAAGCACTTTGTGTTCCAGTATTACCACCGGATACATAAATGCCACAGACATATAACTGGGTGAACCTTTTTAGATTGTGACTTAGCTCTGCTAAAGTCCCCAATTAGAGGTGTCTAGAGTTCTTAAGCACACTCTGTTTTTGCTTTGGACCTCGACTTTAACCGCTCAGTCTCAAGTTTTTACTTGACACCTTCATGCCACAAGCACATGGTTAGGGACATCTTAGTTTAGCCGCTTAGGCCATGATTTTATTCCTTTTAGAACCTCCTATCCATTAAATCTCAAAGCCTTGGATCCTTTTTACCCTTGCCTTTTGGTTTTAAGGGCTACTGGCTTTTTCTACTACTCCTTCTTCTTTTTCTTTTTCTCTCTCTCTTTTTTTTTGTTGCTTTTTCTTGGTTCAAGAATCAATTCATGATTTTTCAGATCATCAATGACATTTCTCTTGTTCATCATTCTTTCAGGAGCCAACAATTTTAACATTCATAAAATTCAATATAAAAAATATGCACTGTTCAGGCATTCATTCAGAAGACAAAAAGCATTGCCACCACATATAGATAATTAGAATTTTCCTATTAAGAACTCGAAAAAAAAAATATTGCCTCATTATTCTAAAAAAATTCTGCTATTTTATTCATGTTTGATGATGATGAGAAAAATAAATTATAGCTTAATTGGAGATAAAATCAAAATAGAGATACTAGTTACTACTACTCATATATAACTTCTAAGGTAAATTTCTAATAAGAACAATTATCACAGAGTTAAGGCTAAGATTAGAACTCAACAACCTTGAATTTGGGAGGTGGAGGCCTCTTTAGTCTGTGGAGTGCTTGGCCTTTCAAGAGATAGCTTCTGGCGCTTCAGTTCCTTTAGTTCATGCCCTTGCTCTTCTTGTTCTCTAAGCAGTTTGCAGAGCATGCTGTTTTGATTTTGCTGTTCTTCCTTCAGTTGATCCACAACTTCTTGCAACTTGGTGACAGATGCTTCTAGGCGCTCCTAGTATTCAATTTGAGGGGTTTCCGGGAGGAACTCCTGTGCTCTCCTCTTGATGGGTTCGTCCTGCACTTGTTGTCCTTCCATAGACTTTTTGGTGATTGGTAGCTCAACTGGGATGTACTCATCTACTCCCATTTTTATTCCAACATCTTTACATAACAGAGAGACCAAGCTTGGATAAGCCAATCTGGCATCTTTGGAGTTCTTGTTTGCAATTTTGTAAAGCTCACAAGCAATCAGGTGATGAACTTTCACTTCTTTTTCCAGCATAATGCAATGAATCATTACTGTTCTTCTGATGGTGACTTCAGAGCGGTTGCTAGTGGGCAATATAGAGTGCCCAATGAAGTTCAGCCAGCCTCTGGTGACTGGTTTGAGATTTCCTCTTTTGAGTTGGTTCGGGGGACCCTTTGTGTTGGTTGTCTATTTAGCTCCAGGGAGACATATGTCCTCCAGGATTTTGTCTAAGTTCAGGTTTGATCTCATCATTCTCCTATTAAAGGAGTCTGGGTCATCTTGCAGTTGAGGCATCTTGAAGATCTCCCTTATTTTATCAGGGTGGGTATGAATAATCATCCCTCTGACCAGAGTTCTATAGTCATAGAATGCGGTTCCCGCTATTCTCTACCTGTCCATCTGCCACAGATTTGCGTAGAATTCCTGAACCATGTTTCTTCCCACCTTTGTTTCAGGATTAGCTAGGACTTCCCAGCTCCTGTTTCGAATTTGCTCTTGAATCTCCAGATATTCGTCTTCTTTCAGATCGAATTTAACTTCCAGGATCACTGACCTTAGACCCATTATTTTGTAGTAATGGTCTGAATGTTCTTTGGTTAAGAACTTCCGTTGATTCCAAAGTGGTTTTGGAATACTCTCCTTCTTGCCTCTTGAGTTGGTTTGTTTTCCCTTAGGAGCCATGATCTTAGTGGGTATTGGCTTAGTGATCATGGATAAACACACCAAACTTAGAGATTTGCTTGTCCTCAAGCAAAAGAAAAGAAAGGAGAGGGATATGAGGAGAGCCAAGTCCGAATTGTGGAGGTAGGGGGGAGGCCGAACTAGGATTTAATGGGAAGGGGGGGTGGGTTTTCGAAAATTTTGAAGAAGATATGATAAAAGATATGATTTGTAAAAGATAAGTATGATAGGAAAAGGATGCACTTTAAAATTTAAAAATATGAATAATATGGAAGATATTTGAAAAAGATAACTTTGATTTGAAAAAGATGTTGTGAAGATTTGGAAAAGATATTGATGAGTTGAAAAGATTGTAGAAGAAAAAGAGATAGATTTGTTTTGAAAAAGGATTTGAAAATAATTTGAAGAGGATTAAAAAAAAGGGTTTATGAATTAAAATACATTCGATATCTTTTGAAAAAGGATTAGAAAAATTAGGATTTGTAACATGTTTGTGCAAAAAATCATGAATTGAAACATAAAAAATAGAAAAAATTTGAATTGAAAACGAAATTGCCTACTCCCCTACAATCCTGGCGTTAAACGGCCAACTGTTGCATGTTTTGGGCGTTTAACGCCCACTTGGTGCTTGGTTTGGGCGTTTAACGCCCAGCTGTTGCTTCTAGCTGACGTTAAACGCCAGAAACTCCTTTGTCACTAGGCATTTTTCTGAATGCCCAGGATGCTGTAAATCTGGCATTAAACGCCCAGAAGTTGCTTCTTTCTGGTGTTTAACGCCCAGATGGCTATTTCTACTGGCGTTAAACGCCCAGTAGATGCTCCTTTTGGGCATTTAACGCCTAATTGTGCCTCTTACTGGCGTTTTCTTGCCAGTGAGCTCCTTTTTCCTGTTTTGTGCTTTGAATCCTTCTATAGCCCTGTGATATTATGCAATTGATTCTTTACCTTGTTAATATTGACCTTATATGCTTTAAAAATAAATAAAATGAAGAATAGAATAAAATAAAATAACAGAAAGAGTTTTGCTAATGACTGGGTTGCCTCCCAGCAAGCGCTTCTTTGTTGTCTTTAGCTAGACCTTGCTGAGCTTTTTAATCTAGCCTCAGCTTTGAGCATTCTTGCTCAACATTGCCTTCAAGATAATGTTTGATTCTCTGTCCATTAACAATGAACTTCTTATTAGAATCAGTGTCTTGAAGCTCCACATAGCCATATGGTGACACACTTGTAATCACATATGGTCCCCTCCCCTGGGATTTCAGTTTCCCAGGGAATAGCCTGAGCCTAGAGTTAAATAGCAGAACTTTCTGTCCTGGTTCAAAGACTCTAGATGACAGCTTTCTGTCATGCCATCTTTTTGCTTTCTCTTTGTAAAGCTTGGCATTTTCGAAAGCAGTGAGTCTGAATTCCTCTAGCTCATTCAGCTGGAGCAATCTTTTTTCTCCAGCTAATTTGGCATCAAAGTTTAGGAATCTGGTTGCCCAGTAGGCTTTGTATTCCAGTTCCACGGGCAGATGACAGGCCTTACCATACACAAGCTGGTATGGAGAGGTCCCGATGGGAGTCTTGAATGCTGTTCTGTAAGCTCACAGAGCATCATCCAAGCTTCTTGTCAAATCCTTTCTACGGGTACTTACAGTCCGTTCCAGGATTCTTTTCAGTTCTCTGTTAAAGACTTTAGCTTGCCTATTTGTCTGTGGATGATATGGGGTTGCCACTTTGTGGCTAATTCCATACCGGACCATGGCAGAGTAATGCTGTTTGTTACAAAAGTGAGTGCCCCATCACTGATTAGTACTCTAGGGACACCAAACCTGCTGAAGATATGTTTCTGGAGGAACTTCAGCACTGTCTTAGTATCATTAGTGGGTGTGGCAATGGCCTCTACCCATTTAGATACATAGTCGACTGCAACCAGAATATAAGTGTTTGAGTATGATGGTGGGAAAGGCACCATGAAGTCAATGCCCCATACATCAAACAACTCAATCTCCAAGTTCCCTTCTTGAGGCATGGCGTAACCATGAGGCAGATTGCCAGCTCGCTGGCAACTGTCACAGTTATGTGCAAACTCTCGGGAATCTTTATAAAGGGTAGGCCAGTAGAAACCACATTGGAGAACCTTGGTGGCTGTTCGCTCACCTCCGAAATGACCTCCATATTGTGACCCATGGCAATGCCATAAGATCTTCTGTGCTTCTTCTCTAGGCACACACCTACGGATTATTCTGTCTGCACATCTCTTAAAGAGATAGGGTTCATCCCACAAGTAGTACTTTGCATCAGTAATTAATTTTTTCTTTTGTTGCCTGCTGTACTCCTTGGGTATGAACCTTGCAGCTTTATAGTTTCCTATGTCTGCAAACCATGGTGTTTCCTGAATGGCTAACAAATGCTCATCCGGAAAGGTTTCAGAGATCTCAATAGGGGGGAAGAACGCCCCTTCTACTGGTTCTATTTGGGACAGGTGATGAGCCACTTGGTTTTCTGTCCCTTTTCTGTCTCTTATTTCTATATCAAACTCTTGCAGAAGCAACACCCATCTTATGAGCCTGGGTTTTGAATCCTGCTTTGTAAGTAGATATTTAAGAGCAGCATGGTCAGTGTACACAATCACTTTTGATCCTACTAAGTATGATCTAAACTTGTCAATGGCATAAACTACTGCAAGCAATTCTTTTTCTGTGGTTGTGTAATTTTTTTGGGCATCATTTAAAACACGACTAGCATAATAAATGACATGCAAAAGCTTGTCATGCCTCTGCCCCAATACTACACCAATGGCATGATCACTGGCATCACACATCAATTCAAATGGTAGTGTCCATTCTGGTGCAAAAATAACTGGTGCTGTGACCAGCTTAGCTTTCAGAGTTTCAAACGCCTGCAGACACTCTGTGTCAAACACAAATGGCATGTCAGCAGCTAGCAGATTGCTCAGAGGTTTTACGATTTTTGAAAAATCCTTTATAAACCTCCTATAGAATCTTGCATGCCCCAGAAAGCTTCTGATTGCCTTAACATTGGCAGGTGGTGGTAATTTTTCAATTACTTCCACTTTAGCTTGATCCACCTCTATCCCCTTGTTTGAAATTTTATGCCCAAGGACAATCCCTTCAGTCACCATAAAGTGACATTTTTCCTAGTTCAAAACCAGGTTAGTCTCTTGGCATCGTTTCAGGACTAGTGTCAGGTGATCAAGACAGGAGCTGAATGAGTCTCCATATACTGAGAAGTCATCCATGAAGACTTCCATAAATTTTTCCACCATATCAGAGAAAATAGAGAGCATGCATCTCTGAAAGGTTGCAGGTGCATTACACAGCCCAAATGGTATTCTTCTGTAGGAAAATACTCCAGATGGACATGTAAATGCAGTTTTCTCTTGATCCTGGGGATCTACTGCAATTTGGTTATAACTTGATAGCCATCCAAAAATCAGTAAAAATCATGACCTGCTAGTCTCTCTAGCATCTGGTCTATGAATGGTAAAGAAAAATTATCCTTTCTGGTGGCTGTATTGAGCCTTCTGTAGTCAATACACATGCGCCACCCTGTAACTGTTCTTGTAGGAACTAGTTCATTTTTTTCATTATGAACCACTGTCATGCCTCCCTTTTTGGGGACAACTTGAACAGGGCTCACCCAGGGGCTATCAGAAATTGGATAAATAATCCCAGCCTCAAGTAACTTGGTGACCTCTTTCTGCACTACTTCCTTCATGGCTGGATTTAACCGCCTTTGTGGTTGAACCACTGGCTTAGCATCATCCTCCAATAGGATCTTGTGCATGCATCTAGCTGGGCTTATGCCCTTAAGGTCACTTATGGACCACCCAAGAGCTGTCTTGTGTGTCCTTAGCACTTGAAGTAGTGCTTCCTCTTCTTGTGAATTCAAAGCAGAGCTTATGATCACTGGAAAAGTGTCACCTTCTCCCAAAAATGCATATTTTAGGGATGGTGGTAATGGTTTGAGCTCGGGTTTAGGAGATTTTTCCTTTTCCTGAGCAGTTTCCAGAGGCTCTTTCAATTCCTCTGAATCCTCCAGATTAGGCTGAACATCTTTAAAGATGTCTTCCAGCTCTGATTCGAGACTCGCAGCCATGTTGATCTCCTCTACTAAAGAGTCAATAAGATCAACTTTCATGCAGTCTTTTGGTGTGTCTGGATGCTGCATGGCTTTGACAGCATTCAACTTAAACTCATCCTCATTGACTCTCAGGGTTACTTCCCCCTTTTGGACATCAATGAGAGTTCCTAAAATCAGAGTAGCACTCTTGTGCTCCTCTATTTCCAACACTACAAAGTCAGTGGGGAAGGTGAATGGCCCAACACTGACAATCATGTCTTCAATCACGCCTGATGGGTATTTAATGGAGCCATCAGTAAGTTGGAGACATATCCGGGTTGGTTTGACTTCTTTAGTTAAACCAAGCTTTCTGATAGTGGATGCAGGTATTAGATTGATACTCGCCCCATGATCACATAAAGCTGTCTTGGTGCAATTACCCTCTAATGTGCATGGTATCATGAAGCTCCCAGGATCTTTAAGCTTTTCTGGGAAGCTTTTTAGGATGACTGCACTGCATTCTTCAGTGAGGAGAACTCTTTCAGTTTCTCTTCAATCCTTCTTATGACTCAAGATCTCTTTCATGAACTTAGCATAAGAAGGTATTTGCTCAAGTGCCTCTGCAAATGGAATCTTTATTTCAAGAGTCCTGAGATAGTCTGCAAAGCGAGCAAATTGCCTATCCTACTCCTCTTGGTAGAGTTTTTGAGGATAAGGCATTTTTGCTTTGTATTCTTCAACCTTGGTTGTTGCAGGTTTATTTCCTACAAAGGTGGTTGAAGAGGCCTTTTTAGAGGGGTTGTTATCAGCACTTGTGTGTGTCTGATCCCTCACTGGCATTTGAATGCAAGAGGTGGAAGCTGGATTGGCATTGGACGCCAACTCCTTACCTGTTCCTGGCGTTTGAACGCTAGAACTAAGCTTCCTTTGGGCGTCTAGCGCCAGCTCCTTGTTTGTTTGTGGCATTTAAACACCAGAACTGAGCATGGGTTAGGCGTTTAACGCCAGCTCTCCATCCTTTTCTGGCGTTTGAGCGCCAGAATCATTCTTCTCTGGGCTCTTACTGTCCTCAGAGGGATTTTGGATGATATTTTGCTCATCCTCTATCAGTTGTTCTTTCCTTGGCTTTCTGCTGTTCTGAAGCGAGGTATTTAATGTTTTCCCACTTCTTAATTGAACTGCCTGGCTTTCTTCTGTTATCTGCTTTGATAACTACTGTTTTGTCTGATTCAATTATGCCTCCATATTTTTATTAGCATTTTTAAGGTCTTGTAGCATCTCCTTGAATTTTGCTAGCTGTTTTGTTAGAAAGCACAATTGTTGATTAAGTTCAGCAACTTGTTCTGGAGGACCAAGTTCAGTAGATACTGCTTTGGCTTCTTCTTTTATGGAGGACCCATTACTTATGTACAGATGCTGGCTTCTGGCAACTATATCAATAAGCTCTTGAGCCACTTCAATAGTTTTCCTAATGTGTATAGATCCACCAGCTGAGTGGTCTAGCGACATTTGAGCTCCTTCTGTAAGCCCATAGTAGAAGATGTCTAACTGCACCCACTCTGAAAATATTTCAGAGGGGCATTTCCTTAGCATCCCTCTGTACCTTTCCCAGGCATTATAAAGGGATTCATCATCCTCTTGTTTAAAGCCTTGGATATCCAACCTTAGCTGTGTTATCCTTTTTGGAGGGAAATATTGATTTAGAAATTTGTCTGATAACTGTTTCCATGTCCTTATGCTTGCTGTGGGTTGGTTATTTAACCACCTTTTAGCTTGATCTTTTACAGTAAACGGAAACAATAACAGTCTGTATACATCCTAATCTACCTCCTTGTCACGTACTGTGTCAGCAATTTGCAAGAATTATGCCAGAAACTCAGTAGGTTCTTCCTGTGGAAGACCGAAATACTGGCAGTTTTACTGCACCAAGACAATGAGCTGAGGATTTAGCTCAAAACTGCCTGCTTTGATGGAGGGTATATAGATACTACTCCCATATGCAGCAGTAGTAGGGTTAGCATATGACCCCAGAGTCCTTCTGGACTGTTCATTTCCACTTAGATCCATGACGGAGAAAGGGAGATGATGTGAATTACAAGTAAAATATATTTTTTTTGTTTTATTTAATTAAAAATATCCAAAAAAATGAAATAAAATAAAGTAAAATAATTAGAAAATAAAGTATAGATTTCGAAAATTAAAAGGGAAAGAAAATAAAAAGAAATTTGAATGTTGAATTAACTAGTTAATTGAAAAGATTTGCAAATTTTTGAATATGATTTTTGAATAAGATTTTGAATTTTGAAAATATATGATTTTTAAAATAAAAATATGAATTTTTAAAGGTGATTTTCGAAAAATCAATTAGAATAAAGGAAAAAGATATTTTTGAATTCAATGAGAAAAGAGAAAACCAATAAAAAGACACAAAACATAAAATTTTTAGATCCAGTGCTCCTTATTTTTGAAAATTTTGGAGGGAAAACACCAAGGAACACCAAACTTAAAAATTTTAAGATCAAAACACAAGGAAGACTTAAGAACACCTTGAAGACTCACAAGAACAACAAGAACATGAAGATAGAACACTAAACTTAAAATTTTTAGAAAACCAAAATAAAATTTTCGAAAACTAAAGAAAAACCAACAATAAAACACCAAACTTAAAGTTTGGCACAAGATTTATTCAAAGAAAAATTATTTTTGAAGAAATTTTAAAAAGAAGATAGCCAATTACCAAGAACATAAGCACAACGCTCTAGCCAATTGAGCTTTTAACGTGTTTTAATAAGGTATTTAATAAATAAAGATTTTTTTTGAAAACTGATATTTTGAAAAAGCACAAGAAAAACAAGAAAAGACACAGAACAAGAAAAACTAAAGATCAAACAAGGAAAATAAACAAGAATAACTTGAAGATTAGGAAAGAACAATGAACACAAATTCGAAAATTTAAAAGAAAATAAAAACATGCAATTGACACCAAACTTAAAATGTGAAACTAAACTCAAACAGAAAAACTCAATTTTTAGCTTGTAAAAATTTTCGAAAACATTTAAAAAGAGAATATAAGGATTTAAAAAAAAATTCAACCAAAAACAATAATAGAAGACTCTAAACCAAAAAAAGAAAAATTTTTCCTAATCTAAGCAACAAAGTAAAGCGTTAGTTATCCAAACTCGAACAATCCCCGGCAACGGCGTCAAAAACATGGTGCACAAAATTGTGATTCACACTTTTCACAACTCCGCACAACTAACCAGCAAGTGCACTGGGTCGTCCAAGTAATACCTTACGTGAGTAAGGGTCGATCCCATGGAGATTGTTGGTTTGAAGCAATCTATGGTTACCTTGTAAATCTTAGTCAGGAGATTAATTATGATTATTAGTTTGAATTGCGAAAAATAAAGAAACATGAAATAAATACTTGTTATGTAGTAATGGAGAATATGTTGGAGTTTTGGAGATGCTTTGTCTTCTGAATCTCTGCTTTCCTCCTGTCTTCTTCTTCACACACGCAAGGTTCCTCCTATGGCAAGCTGTGTGTTGGTGGATCACCGTTGTCAATGGCTACCATCCGTCCCCTCAGTGAAAATGGTACATGTGCGCTGTCACCGCACGGCTAATCATCTGTCGGTTCTCACTCATGCTGGAATAGGATCCAGTGATCCTTTTGCGTCTGTCACTACGCCCAACCCTTGTGAGTTTGAAGCTCATCACAGTCATTCAATCCCTGGATCCTACTCGGAATACCACAGACAAGGTTTAGACTTTCCGGATTCTCAAGAATGCTGCCAATGGATTCTAGCTTATACCACAAAGATTCTGATTAAGGAATCCAAGAG
Organism: Arachis hypogaea; assembly: GCF_003086295.3. Classification (NCBI taxonomy): domain Eukaryota; kingdom Viridiplantae; phylum Streptophyta; class Magnoliopsida; order Fabales; family Fabaceae; genus Arachis; species Arachis hypogaea. The sequence goes on from NC_092052.1 coordinate 81,633,480, forward strand.
ATACTCATTCAATCGAAGGTAGAACGGGAGTGGTTGTCAGGCACGCATTCATAGATTGAGAATGGTGATGAGTGTCACGGATCATCACATTCATCATATTGAAGTGCGAATGAACATCTTAGATAGAAACAAGCGTGTTTGAATAGAAAACAGAAATAATTGCATTAATTCATCGAGACACAGCAGAGCTCCTCACCCCCAACAATGGAGTTTAGAGACTCATGCCATCAAAGAGTACAAAGTTCAGATCTAAAAATGTCATGAGGTACAAAATGAATCTCTAAAAGCTGTTTAAATACTAAACTCGTAACCTAGGTTTACAGAAAATGAGTAAACTAAGATAGATAGTGCAGAAATCCACTTCTGGGGCCCCCTTGGTGTGTGCTGGGGTTGAGACTTGAGCTTTACACGTGCCTAGGCTATTTCCAGAGTTAAACGCCAGGTTGTAATCTATTTCTGGCGTTTAACTCCAACTTGTAACCTGTTTCTGGCGTTTAACGCTAGAATGCAACATGGAACTGGCGTTGAACGCCAGTTTACGTCGTTTATCATTGAGAAAAGTATAAACTATTATATATTGCTGGAAAGCCCTGGATGTCTACTTTCCAACGCAGTTGAGAGCACGCCATTTGGACTCTTTTAGCTCTAGAAAATCCATTTTGAGTGCAGGGAGGTCAGAATCCAACAGCATCTGCAGTCCTTTTTCAGCCTGAATCAGATTTTTGCTCAGCTCCCTCAATTTCAGCCAGAAAATACCTGAAATCATAGAAAAACACACAAGCTCATAGTAAAGTCCAGAAATATGAATTTTGCCTAGAAAATAATAAAAAAATACTAAAAACTAACTAAAACATACTAAAAACTACATGAAATTACCCTCAAAAAGCGTATAAAATATCCGCTCATCAATAGCTTTACCCTTGACTTACCTCATAAGGAAGGAAGTTCCATTTGAATGGATAAAAGAGTGTAAAGAAAGTTTTGAAACTTTAAAGGAAAAGTTGATGACGGCGTTAGTTTTGGGGTTACCAGACCCACAGGAATCTTTTGAGGTGTAGTATAATGCTTCTTTTAAGAGATTTGGATGCGTATTGATGCAGCATAGGAATATAGTGGCATATGCTTTGAGACAGCTGAGACCTCATGAAAAGAATTATCCGACACATAATCTAGAATTCGTGGCAGTGGTTTTTGTACTCAAGATCTGGAGACACTATTTGCATGGAGCTCAATTGAAAGTTTTCTCCGATCATAGGAGTCTGAAGTATATCTTTGATCAGAAAGACCTTAATATGAGATAGAGGCGACGGATAAATTCTTGAAAGATTATGACTTTAAGTTAGGTTACCATTCTGGAAAGGAAAAAGTAGACACAGATGATTTAAGTCAGAAGAATCTGGGCATATCCTGGATGATGATGAAGGAAGAAGAAATGATCTCAGCCTTTGAAAGTTTAAAACTAGGAATAAGAGAGACAAAGTTGCATTTTAGTAAAACATAACACATACAGATTGATGAGTAGATAGAACGAACAATTTGTACTTTGGAAGATATGTTGAAATCTTGGGTGAAAGATCAACAAGGTAACTGGGACAAATATTTGTCATTTGTTGAGTTTGCTTATAACAATAGTTATCAACAAAGTATCGGAATAGCACCGTATGAAACCCTATATGGGAGAAAGTTTTAATCACCGTTATGCTGATATGACAAGGATGAAGGTAAGATTTTGGAGCCAAAATTAGTACAAGAGACTGTTGAATGGATTAAGCACATTCGAGAGAAGATTCAAACTGCTCAAAGTCGACAGAAGAGCTATGCAGATATTAGGCATAGGCCTTTAGAGTTTAGTGACGGTGACCATATTTTCTTAAGAATGACACCTACAATTGGAATAGGTAGAGCTCTTAGAACTAAGAAATTGAGTCCACGATACTAAGGTCATTTTCAAATTCTTAAAAGAGTCAGTCCAGTAGCATACCAAAAAGCCCTTACTCCTTATTTGTCAAACCTTCACGATGTTTTCCATGTTTCACAATTCAAGAAATATAATCCCTACAAAAGCCACATTTTACAACCAAAGACAGCACAACTACGAGCTGACTTAACATATAAAACTTTACTAGCCAGAATTGTGGAATGAAGTGACAAACAACTGAAAGGGAAAACAGTACCATTGGTTAAGGTGGTGTGGGAACAAACTAGTATTGAAGAGTACAAATGGGAACTAGAAGACAAGATGAGGAAAGACTATCCATTTTTCTTTAGAGGTAATTGAAATTTTGAGGACAAAATTTTCTTTTAGGAGGGTAGAATGTAACGGCCTAGCCTTTAGCCCAAAAGAAACGACATTTTTTCGGGATCAAATGGAGATTTTATGGAATTTTTAGTAATTTTAGTGCATATAAGCACCTCCACTGCACAGGTGCTATGTCATCAAGCTGCTGAATCAGCAACTTGACTGCACCAGACACCTCTCCTACTCTAAGCAGGCACGTCGCGAAAAGTTGCATTTTTGAACCACTTCGGGTCCGAATTTCAAAATTCTGATTTCCGTGGTTAGTCTCTATGTGATGAGCCGGTCTCAAATTTTGAGAGAAAAAATATACTAATATAATACTCATATATTATTATTTTACTTGGAATATTATGTTATTATTTTCTCTAATGTGGTTAATGTTGATCTGTGTTTAGTAATATAATAACTAAGCTAGAAATCTACCGGTAATGGGTAATACCGGCATTCTTAGATGAACTTAGCAATGCTAATGCTTCATCATATATCTTTTATTCTCATGATTATTATGTTACTAGTATCATTTATACTAGTAATGCTCATGCTTATACTTAAGTAGTATAATCTGATGTATCAAATTTTTGTAATTATCTTCAGAATGATATTTTATTATTAAACTCTCATGAATCAGCACCCTGTGACACGTGGCTCTCCCAGAGTTAGCAACCACATGATTCCTTTCTTGCTCTCAAGAAAAGGTTTCTTAAGGGAAAAGTAAGAAACGCTTGTATTCTAATACATCTAGCTTCAGTAATTATCTTTTCTTGAGATATTTTTACACCAAACTTTAGGATAATGCTTATCCTAACCCCATGGGTCCCAAGACTCATCATTAACATCACCTTTTCTTCCAAGACAAGCCGAAATTCAAAAATTCCATGAGAGAAACCAAGAGAACTTCCATGAAAGCTTGAAGATTCTTTCTTCGTTCTTTCTCAAACTAAAACCCTATTAAAAATCTAATCCGACCAAAATGATCACCTCTTCCTCCTCTTCATTTCTATATCAATTTTAATGGACTAAATCAAGGCATGATGGCTGCTCCTCCTCCTTGAAGTTTCAGCCATGGTGGAAACTCAAGCTGATGATGTTTTCTCCATGTTTTCTCTTAGGATCTCTTGTTCAATCACCATAGGCTCTAATAAAATGTGATTTCTAGCTCTCTTGAGGTGAGAAAAACCTTATTTTCATCATCATGAAGCTTCAGCCTTCATGGTTCATATGGTTCTAAAGTTGTTATTGATGTTAAAATAGGCGTAAAAGTGCTTTTGGAAGCTGTAAAGGAGGTAAGGTTTGATAAATTAATCAATAATTGGTTGTGTTCTTAAAGTGTTAAATCAGATCTTGTTGCTTGAGGCTTGATTTTGAGTATTTGTGTGGTGGTTTGATCATGAAATCTTGTTGTTTAATCCTTGAAAATCAAGTTATTGATGGTTGTGAAGTTGCTATTGTTGCTGCTGGAAAACGTGGCTTTCCAGCCATGAAATTCATGATATTTGATGCATCTTTGATATGTATTTGATGGCTGAAACGTTTCTCTTTGTTTTGGTCAAAATCAGGTAAAAATCGGTTATCAAAAAGATTGAAAAACTGGTTGAAAATCAAGCTGAAATCTGATGAACTTTTGGGAAAATGTTTTTAGTTTTTGAAGGACAAGAAAAATGTTGGTTTTGATAATTTTGGGGTCAAATTATAATTATTAAAAATTTTGGGGTTGAAAGTTAATTAATAATAAGTTAAGGGGCCAAAGTGCAAATATTAAAAGTTAAGGGGTTAAAATGCAAATTCCAAAAAGTTCAGGGATCAAAATGCAATATTTGAAAGATGAATAAAATATTATTATTTTAATATTAAAATATTAAATATTATTTTATTGTTAATATTATTTTATTAATAATATTATTTTATTAATAATAATAAAATATTCATAAAAAGACAGTTTTTCCTAAAAGCCTCAGGAAGTTAGTTTTGAGTCCAGAATTCTTTAATTCTCTTTATTAAACACCTAAGAAAAAGTTCAAGAGAAAGTATTGAGGTATGTATGGTAATGAAAAAGGATTTAAAAACTTTCATACATGTTAGAAAGAAAAGGAGTTAAGCGTTGTATGGCAGTGCGCTTGACCTTACAGAGTAAGCAGAGAATTGTGAAGTGAGCTCACTGTGATGTTGTGATGCTTGATTTATGATTGTGGAAAGATGATGAAGATGATTGCTAAGTGATGAAAAGTATGGTTATATGTGACTTATGAGCCTTCGGGTGATGCTTGTGAATATTATGCGGGCACGCCCGTATTGTGATGTTGCTTCCCAGACAGGCTACGGTACAGAAGTACCAGCCCTGCAAGCTGAATGTTTGGTAGAGGCCTGATTCGCATACCTACGGTATATTGAGATTTGAGTAAATACCAGCCCTGCAAGTCAAGAGTACTTGGTAGAAGGTATGCGATACTTAAATCTAGGATTAAGTTCTGGGAAGGCCTTATCTAACCTGGAGGGTCGGATTGCGTCAGGTGCGGGTCGAAACCGACAAAAGAGCTCATTACCTGCAGTAGGACCAGACATGCATCATACTTGTTTGTGCATATTTTAATTGGTTTGCCTATGTGAACAACTCTGTTTAATTGCTAACTGCTATACTTGACGTAACTGCTCTTCATTGTGTTTGAACCTCATTACTTGGATTGTGGTGATTGGATGTTTATTGAGTTGTTTGGGCCTGAGGCCATGGCTGGTATGTTTGAGGTTTAGTTCTGTATAAAGTATCTGACTGGTTCAGCATAGACTTAATGAACCTATGCTTGGAACAGGATGATCATTTATACCGCGTAGGTAACTTCTTTTATGTTTATGGTCTAGTAAAGTATGAGAAATCAAACTCTTACAGCATAGACTTAATTGAACCTATGCTTGGGACAAGTTGATCATTCATACTATTAGGAAACCTTTAAGATTCTTATATTTGGAAAAGGGGTTTGGATTTCTGGTTATTTAACTGCTTTCTTTTAAAAAGGTTTTGAATATTTGATTATTAAACCATTGATTTTCAAGGGATTTAGAAACTTGTAAACGGACATTATAAATGGACCTAACTAAAAATCCCGACCTTACTAAGAACTCCCCAGTTCTTACCCCTTACACCTCTTCAGATGGACACGGGTGTCCTGCCCTACGAGATTAATCATCCGTACATCCATGATGACCCAGTGCGCAACTGCGAGTATTACATCCGTTGTGCGGCACCTTGTGTACGTAATTATATAGTAGGTGACCCTGAGATCGAGGATATCTCTTCTGGAAGCAATGAGCCAGATGGGGCACCAGCGAGGAGGCATCATCACCTACCCAATGGTTTTCTGTGAGGGGCTTTTGGATTGCAGACGAGGAGACCTTTGAGGCGTCCACTCTAACCACGGTACCTTAGAGTGTCTCCCTCACTTGTACTAGCATGCTTAGAGGGAATAGGCATGTCATAGAGTTAGCCTAGCCTGGGTGCCAGCTTAGGGGCTTTTGGACAGGCCAGGCCCCGAGATGTCTTATGTATATATGTGTATATATTATATGAGTCACTAACCGAAGGATGCTGTGTTATAATTCCTTACTGGTATAACTGAGCTGCTTCTATATTATGATGTATATTATGGTGTGATATTCTATGTATTACCTTCTACTATTCTTTGAATGTCTGTACTCATGTTTCATTGTTATACTATATGTATGCGACTCTAAACTACTATTGTTTTAAAAAAAAAATTACTCGAACCTCACGAGGTGTTAACAACGAACAGGCTTATATTTATTAAATATTACTTAAGTTGGAAAAACAAGTTGGTAACGTTCAACTTTTAGTATGATCATGACATGCTGGAAGTTGGGCCATTACACCAAGTATAAGTTCATTAAGTCTATACCAAAACAGTTTAACTTTTCATATAATACCTAACTCTAGTCGCAACTCAATGACTAACTATGTTGCCCTAATTCGTTCACTGATATCTATCTGTTTTTCTGTCATTAAAACTTTACAGACTATTCTTTGGTTTTTATCTTTTCTTTAACTTTTTATCTTTCATTTATCTTTGCCTCACTAATATGTTATTACCACTCCCTAAGTGTTTTATGAAGGTAATTATGAGATTCTGCGCTTAAAGTTGTCTTTCTAAAGTTTTTACGGAAAATTGCCTTTTTCGTATTATTTTATTATTTTTATTAAAATATTATTTTTAATTAAATATTATTATTCAGTATTTTATTATTATTTATTATTTTATCATTAAATTTTAAAAAATTAACCCACTTTAACTTTTAACCTTTAAAATTCACTTTTTACCACCCATAACTTTTAATATTTCTACTTTAACCACCCTAACTTTCAGAAATTACCAAATAACTCCCAAACACCATAAATTTTACTTCCTTGCCCTTTTCAAGATCTAAGGCCTGTTCTTCCATGTTCTTCATCACACTCAAAGTGTTCTTCATATTCTTCGCAAATTCTTCAGATTCTTTCTCTGTTTTTACCCATTTTTCAATCTTTTCAGCAACCGATTTTTACCATAGTTCAAAATAAATTTCCAGCCACTAAAACCCCATCTTTTCTTCATGATTTTAACAATAATTGAACCCCAATTTAGAGCCTAGGGTTTCGTTTTTACAGCAGCCATGAAGAACATAAGTTCAAAGTTGAATATCATCAAATTTCATCAAATTTTCACCAAAATTTCAACAAGAATCACTCATATAAACCATCAATTTCAAGCACAGCCAAACCATATCATAATCATATAACTCAAAAACAAATCAATCAAGATTAATTTTGTCAAACCCTACCTGGTTTTGTTGCTCCAAATTCGGTTATACTTTCAGGTGGTCCTTAAGCAATTTTTACTCCTAAATCACATCAAGAACAACTTTAAATTCAAAAACCCTCAACTGACCAAATCGCACTCATCACGTTAGGAAGGCATTTCTTGCCCCTCATGTCAAGTTAAGCATGATTCCTAAGGAAGAACATCAAGAAAACACATGTTTAAGCATGTTTCCTTGAAACCAAAGCAAAAGGGAGATGGTGTAGCCAACTCACCTTAATTCCAGACATGATAAGTCATATGATCATGTAGAGAAAGAAGAGTGGATCATTTTGGTCCAATTAGAATTTTGATTTGAGTTTTAGTTCAGCAGAAATCAAACTTTGAAGATTTGGAACTAAGAACTTTTCTTTCTTTTTCTTTCTTGGAAATTTTGTCCACAAAGTGAAAATGAACCAGCCTTGGGGTTTTTGGGGTGTAGGGTGAGTTGTGATTGGTTGGTTTGGAGGTGGATTAAAATAATATTAAAATATCTCAGGTGTATAACTACTAAAACTAGATGTATCGGAACACTAGCATAAATGACACTAGTAACATATTTATTATGAGAATAGAACATGTACGAAGAGGCCTTAGCATTGCTAAAGTCATCAGAGAGTGCTGGTGCTAAGCTGCACTAATAAACTATGAACCCGGTTAAACCAATTTTCTGTTTTTAACTAAAATTGACCAGGTAACCTTATAATATCATTCAAGACGCTTCAAATACTCATATAATGATGATATTATACTATTATATCTCTTTTATCTTGAATCGAGTCCGGTTCATCAAACTGAGACTATTTACAAAAACCAGAATCAAAACTCCTAACCAATACAGTTCAAAAACTAGGTTTTTCGCGATTGCATTGTTGAGCTGGCCGCAAAAGAGGTTCTAGCTTAAAGATGACATAATGACAATGAGGCTTGAGATGCTTGATGATACATCAGAGGTGTTCTCTTTATTGATCTTCCGGAGAAATCCGTACTTTCAGAAAAGATCTCACGTACTCGAAAATCAGGGTTGTTACAATTGCTCATATGGATGTGGCTCCCTTCTCAAGAATTCATCTTTCCCATAATATTAGCCATCATTAAATTTTTCATCACCTACAACATAGTCATAACCATATCCAAAACCACAAGGATGAGAATTCATATGGAAAAGAGGAAATCAAAACAAAAATCTCAAAATGGCAAAGAAAAAGTAAACTCCTAATTACTAACAAGTCCTAGAAATAACCAAAAAGCTAAATATTCACAATATGAACATATTCACAATAGCCAATAACATAACACCATTGCAATTCCCTGGCAACGGCGCCAAAATTTGATTTGGGATTTTATGTCGGTAAAGAATTTTCACAAAAAATGGTTACGTTGCAAGTATAGTTCTAAACCAACAATGAATCCTCACATCGAAATTTAATATGGTTGTCACTAGTTCAACCCCAATGAAATATCTGAGTGTATTAATCCCGGGTCGTTCTCCCTAGGAATTGCAATGAAGTGCTCAATTATTGGCTATGAAGGAATATTTTGGGGTTTTTGAAATAAGGAACAAGGAATGTAAATTGCAAAAGAGATAAACTAACAACTAAGAAGGCTCTTGGCAAGGAATGAGAACTAGAAGTCATATCCTTATTATCCTCATCAATTGTGACAAGAATTGTTTATTGCTCCACTTAGTCAACCTCTAACTATGAAGGTAAGTCAAGTGGATATCAACTTCAGTACACAAGTCCTAGTTAAATCATAGTGAAAGACTAGCTTTAGTGGCATTCAAGTCAACTAGCAACTTCCAATTACTAATCAACAAAAGAGTTTGATAACTCAAGAGTCTCCCATTACTCAACTCAAGCCAAGAGGAAAAAATCTACTCTAAAATCCAACCAAGCATTTTATCAAACACTTGGAAGGCATAAAAGGAAAGTATAATAAAACAAGAAATATAAAATTTAACACTACCAAATGTAAGAAAATAACAATAACAAAGTAATTAAACAATAAAGGAACATAAAACACGAAATTGCATTAAAGAAAATCAAAATCAACAAGGTGCTCATAGACATGAAAGTAGTAAAATAGAAGAAATTAACAAGAAGAACTAAGAGAGCAAATGTAACATCCCGCGTTTTTGGAAACCTAAATATGAATAAATTGTGAGTTTATCTTATTAAGTTTAAACTTTATAATTTTAGAAATTATTTTAATAGAACTAATTAAATAGATTCGGAGATAGTTTTATTTTGAATCAATTAATATTCTTAAGTAATTTTATTATAACAGAATATTTTGTATAAATTTAGTAATTGAAAAATAAGAAAGAATTGTATAATTTAATTCAAGTAACTTTTATTCTGAAAAGGTTACGATTTATTTTATTAATTTGATATCTTATTTTATAAATTAATTAATTAAGAGTAATTAAATTAGTTTTATTAATATTTGGAGTTTAAGTTAATTAATATATTCTTATGTAATTTTTATAATTGGTTATTTTATATAATTTCAAATTAGAATTTAGTAATGAAAGTATTATATAATTTAATTTAAGTAATTTCTATTATGAATGAATTATGGTTTATTTTATTAGTTTGAGCTTTTAGAGATTAATTTATTAGGAATGATTAAATGGATTTTTATAAATACTCAAAGTTTAAGCAATTTTATTATAATTAGATATTTTGTAAATTGAAATTAAAGTTTTGGTGATAGAAAAATAATGAAAAGTTATATCATTTAATTTGACTAATTAGTATTGAGTTTAAACTATATTTTATAAAAATATGATTAATATGCTTATCTTATAATTTAAATTAGAAATAATCAATTCAACTTAGCAATATGTTGATAAATAATGTTCTTAAATATTTTTAAGAGAGTATATTTAGTTTTAAAATTACTCTACCTTTCAATTTTATCAAAATATCTATTCATATCTATCTATATTCTTTTATAAAATCTTAATTTCAAACCCTAATTCCCAAATTAATTGGGAAACCCTAACCCTAGCTTCCCTCACCACACAGCCACAGCCTTACCCTTCCTTAACGTAACAAACACACACACGCGCAGAGAGGAGATCGGAGGAAGAGATAGCGCCGGCGGAAGGGAAGAAGAGCGTCGCCGGCCCAGTACCACCATCGCCGTCGCGTCCTGCCATCATTGTCACCATGAAACTGCCGAATTCAGCTGAGGAAGAGAAAGATCGAAACGGGCTTCGAAGGAGAATATCGCACGAGAAGGAAGAGGGAGAGTCGTCGCGGGCTGGCCGTAGGGGGAGCCGCTGCTGCGAGCACGCGTCGTCTGCACCGTTGCACCCTGGCCGTCTCACTGTCGCTGTTCGCGGAGGAAGAGAAGGCAAGCGCGCCCGAGGAGAGCGAGAGGGGAAGACCGTGACGGGATACTTTGCCACCGTCGTGTATCGCGAACAGAGGAGGAAGGAGAAGTCTTCTGTCATCAACGCCACGTCTCTTCACCACCGCCGCCGCCGCCGGAATCTCTGGTTGCCGCCATGATTAATGGTGAGTCAGTTAAACCCTAGCCATGAGAACTACCATCTCTGAACCTTTATTGCTCTGTAAATACCCTGTATCTGCCTCTGATGTCCTTGGTTATATGATGTTTGCTGGAGTTTGTCCCAATTGGAGCCACTGGCGAAGGTGTTGCCGCTGCCGGAAGCCAACGCCGGGCTGTTGCTGGTTCTGATTCTATTATCTTGGTACTAGTCTAATCTTTTCTTTGGGACTTGTCCATTTGCACGCTCTGTTTTGGCATTGTTATAGTTGTTATATTCTTGTTTTAATTCAATTTTAGTTTTTACTTTGTCGTCAATTCCCAGGGCTATTTTCTGCCCTTGACTACATTAGATTCAAATTCTTGTTCTGCTGCAACCATCATCATTGCCGCGAAATTAAAGCTGTTGCTGTTCCAGTTGACGCGGTGTCCTTGATTGCATTAGGATTGTTGTCACTGCTGTAAATTAGAAACGAAACGGGGGCAGTTGTGTTCAAATTCTGCAATTGCGACATCGATGTAGGGGGTTTAAAACGATTTTAATTTAAGAATGCCTACAAGGTTTATTGAATAACTGCAAATAGATTTAATAGCTGTGAGTAATTGATTAATTATATGAATGTTGAATTGTGGCTGAAATTATGGTTGGAATGATTGAGATTTTGATTGGGACTTTGGTTGAATTCGTTGATTTTTGTGAAATTGAATTATGAATTGTTTGATGAGAGATTATTGTGATTTCTGTACTTTGATGGATCAAATTGAAATTGTTGCTGTTGAGTTGGTTTACTGTAACGGACTTAGTTAGTGATTAATTGAAATTGGGTTTAAGGAATAATTGGAAGACTGAATCTTGAAATACTGAACTAATTGCTGAAAATCTGATTTTTGAAACTAAGACAACTTTGGAAGTGAATCAGTTATTCAATAATGATCGAAATGATATGAGAGTAAAGGCTGAGTAAACTATGATAAAAGTTGTTATTGGAATTCAATTTTGAGAAGTTTGAATTGACGATAGAACTAGTTATGATTTTTCAGAGTTAAAATGTAAAACTTGATTTTCTGCATTGCTTTCAAACGAAGCTGGAAACTTTGAAAATCTATAACTAATTCTATGATGATCGGAATTGCGTGGGACCAAGTCTGGATTTAGCTTGGGGATATAGGAAGCTGGACTGGTGAATTTGATACTTTTTCATTAAGTTTATGATTTATGGTGAATTTTCGAATTATGGATGTCAAATCTGGTTTTTCTGCAGAATGTTTAACACAGCAGCAACTTGTTTACTTTATTGGAAATTCTTCAGTTTGAATTTTGAAATGGAACCAATATTAAATGAAACTCTGGTCCTAATACTTTAATTTCATAAAAATTTAGAATTTTTAGAGTTGTGGTTTCAAATATTTAGATTTTTAAAGTAAGATGTATTATGCAGTAAAAATCAGGTTTTGTTTTCTAAGTCAGTCACTTTGAGACTTTATAATTTTTAATTCTGGAATGATATTGAGATGAAACCAATTGGAGGTGAAAGTTGAGTATGTTTAGTATATATGATTCAAATTTCAGGGTTTTCCATGTTTTAATAAGTGAGTTATGGGACTTGGAAGAGGTTGTGTTCAATGATTTGTAAAACAGAATTCCTGCAGAAAATTACCTAACTTCCAAGCTACGTAACTCCTTTATTAAAAATGGTATGACCCTGGGACTAATTGAGAAAGAAATTTGAATAAGTTATGTTTAACCATATTAATTTTCAAGGTGGTTGGATTTAATTTGGATTTTATATGAAATTTCGAAGGTTGTATGCTGCTGCTGTCTTCTGGTTTTAAAACACTGCAGAACAATCACGATTTTGCTTATATTCCCGAAGCTAGAGCCAGTGAAAAATTATGATTTTTGATTTAATAGAAAGCTTAATCTGAGATGGTCGTATGGATATAAAGTTTGCGTGATTCTGAATTCATTTGTAATTTTAAAAACAAAATGGAAATCAGGTTGCCAGGTTGTGTTGGCAATTATTTTGGATATGGAATTTAAGAAATAGATTTTCTATACTATTATCAAATGTTTTTGAGAATATATATTGTTGTGGCAACTGCTGAAAGAGGCTGATGAAATGTTAAGAAAGAAGGAACCCGTAAGGGTGGCTAAGTCTTATTTTTAAAGGAGATTATGTCCAAATTTTTATAAAAGTATAAGGACTTAATCAAAATCAATATTTAAGGCTTATTTAATGATAATAACTTTAATGATTCTTTTAAGAAAAGAATATTTGGTATACGAGATTGTTGACAAGGGCGTGGGTCTTGTCCCGCTTGCGTACTTGCAATTATGAAAGAAAAAGGAAAGAGTAAAGTACTTATTGTATGATTATCTGTTGCTTGAGGCAACCCAAGAGATATTTGTTTATTTGTTTGTTGCTTGAAGCAACCCAAGAGATGTTTGTTTGTTGCTTGAGGCAACGTAAGAGATATTGTTTGCTTATTTGTTGCTTAAATGCAACCCAAGAGATAATATTTATTTATCTGTTGCTTAAAGCAACCCAAGAGCTTCTGTAGGGAAACTAGGATACCGATAGCAATTTTCTGTTCCCAAGAGTATATTTCCTGCGAGTAGAAAGCAGAGGCTGTCTCAATAGAGCTGCTAATAATTATATGCGCATTTATTTGAACGGAAAATTATATTCGAGATATCATGAACTCATGACCGGATAAATGTCGGGAATGTAGGTGCTAACCGACACATGAGCTCATGGCCTGCACTAAGACTAGACATTCATTATATGCATCTATGTGACATTGTTTGGGTGTGTATATTGTAATTGGTTTGCCTAAGTAAATAATTCTTTTTAATTGCTAATTGCTATACTTGATGTAATTGCTCTTGGTTGTGTTTGAACCTCATTACCTGTGTTTGTAACTGATTGTTTGGATTGTGGTGATTGGATGTTGATTGAGTTGTTTGGGCCTGAGGCCGTGACTGGTACGTTTGAGGTCTAGTTCTGTATAAAGTATTTGACTGGTTCAGCATAGACTTAATGAACCTATACTTGGAGCAGGATGATCATTTATACTGCATAGGTAACTTCTTTTATGTTATGGTCTAGTAAAGTATGAAAAATCAAATTGGTTCAGCATAGACTTAATGAACCTATGCTTGGAACAGGTTGGTCATTCATACAGTCTAGGAAACTTTTAAGAGTTTTCTAAAGAAAATATGGGTCTAGGATTTTGAATAATTAACTAATGCTTTTAAAGGAGGTTAATTTTCTTTTAGATGTCTCCGAATGAAATTAACTATTTGCGCTTTATTTTTACTTTCACGGCATTCTCGACCTCTACTGAGAACATGTGGTTTGGTTCTCACCCCCAAATTTTCCACCCTTTCAGTGACACAGGTTTGAAGACGCAATTTGAAGCTGCAAGCGATTACTAGGTTTTCTTTATGGTTTTAATTGCTTTCATAGAGTCCCCTCGCTCTTGTCCTTTGAGGTTTTATTTTAACAGAGGGGTAGGTGTTGTTTTTGGGTTTATATGACTTCTTATGTATAAGATTTACTATTAATAATACTTATATGATTGTTATTATTATTTGCAATGCTTATCTTTGATACATGTCTTGAATGAATAAAAATAAAATTTTCTGGCATTTTCTTAAAACTGAAACGCGAAATCGATACAAAGGCTCAGTAATTAAGTAGTTAATATTAGAAAAGGTCACGTAACGTTCTTTCTAGTAGAAATACCCTGACTTAAGCAAGGTATTTTGCTGGAAGGGATGTTACAACAAAGATGTAGCAATAAAGAATTGAAAGGAAAAGTAAATGGAAACAACAATTAAAACTAGATCTAAGAAAATCTACCCTAATTCTAATCTAAAATTTAGAGAGAAGAGAGAGCTTCTCTCTCTAGAATTCTAGCCTAAAACATGATGAAAACTCCCACTAACACTATTTGGTTCATTCCCGTTCAATCCTTGGACTTAACAGCATCAGAAATGAGTTGGATTGGGCCCAAAATGAGCTAAAAATTGCTGGCCACGAGTTGCTAAAAATGGCCCACGCTGATCCTGCGATGCGCACGCTTGGGCGACGCATGCACGTCATTTAAACGCCAGGCAACTATGACAAATTTTATATCATTTTTAGAACCGTCTCATTTGGACCTCTATAACTCAAGTTATGATCGATTTAGTACGAAGAAGTCAGGATTGACAGCTTAGCAATTCCTTCATTTCTTCATGAGTTCTCCATTTTTACATGCTTTTTCTTTATTCCCTCAGTCCAGTCTTTGCCTTCTAAACTTGAAATCACTTAACAAACATATCAAGGCATCGAATGGAATCAAGGTGAATTAAATTTAGCTATTTTAAGACCTAAAAAGCATGTTTTCACACTTAAACACGAATAAAGAAGAATTTACAAAAGCATGCTATTTTAGTGAATAAATGTAGTAAAAGTTGATAAAATCCTCTAAATTTAACACAAGATAAACTCGAAAAATACGGTTTATCATTTCTTCATATTTCCTCCCTCTTGCATACTTCTTTTCCATTCTTACCAAGCCATTCCTACCTATTACATCTAAAATCACTCACCAAAAACATCAAGGTATCGAATGGAATGCAAATAGAATAAAATTGATTAAATTAAGCATGAAAGAGCATGTTTTCACAATCAAGCACAATTTAGGAGGAAAACTCAAAGGCATGCTATTTAAGGGAATAAATGTAGGTTTACATGATAAAATCCACTCAATTCCAACCAAAAATTACCACCAAATATGGATTCATCAATTCCTCCACACTTAAACACTAGCATGTCCTCATGCTAATCTCAATCAAAGGAGAAGGGTAAAAAGGGCAACACTCATTTAATGTACTAACTACATGCATGTGAAAGAATGTTACCGTCGGCTTAGAATTTATTCTCGGTAAAAGAAATCACTTTGTTGCAAGTATAGTTCCAAACCGACAAATAACACTCAATCAAAGTTTAATTTTTGGTTGTCACAAGTTTATCCCAATAAAAATAACTTAGAGTATTAGTCCCGGGTCGTTCTTCCTAGGAATTACAATCGATTGCTGAATATTGGTTGAGGTTCAGGGGGTGGGTTGATAAAGAAGCAATAAATTTAAATGACAATAAAAGTAAATCAAACACTTAAAGATAACAATCACTAAAAAGAGGCATTCATGACAAGGATTGAGAATCAAGGCTTTCTATCCTAGTCATTAATCATAATACAATAATTACCACGAGCTAAAGCCTATTACGTCATCTTCACATCAGAAGAAAGTCAAATATGCCTAGTTAATCTCAATCCATAAGTCCTACTCAACTTAATAATTGAATTAGTAAGAGATTAGAGTCAATGAAAACAATGTTAACTAACAATTCTAGATCAACAACATAAGTTGAGTATTAATGACTCAAGAGCACCTAACCAAGCATTTTGTCAAAAACTTGAAAGGCATAAAAGGAAAGCATAGTAAAATTGCAAGGAATAATAAATTCTACAGTATGGAGTGTAAGAAAATAACGATAACAACTCAATTAAACATCAAAAGAACATAAAACATGAAATTGCATTAAAGGAAATGAAAATCAACAATAGTTCATAAACTAAAGAGAGGCATAAAAGGGAAATTAACAAAAAGAACTAGAAGAATAAAGATGTAGGAACAAGAAATTGTAATAAAAACTAGATGAAAACAAGAATTAAGTCTTAAATCTAAGAGAAATTAACCTAATTCTACCCTAATTCTAGAGAGAAGATGGAGCTTCTCTCTCTAGAAAACTACGTAAAGCATGATCCTAAGCTACACTAATTGCTCCTCCCTTGACCCTTCTTGATTTCTGCATCAAATAGCCTCTTAAATGAGTTAGATTTGGGCCTGTATGGCTCAAAAATCGCCCCCATCATATTCACTTTAATGAGGTCACGTGACCAACGTCATGCGTGCGCGTGGGTGACGCGTGCGCGTCGCCTGGAAAATGTCCTTCTCGTGTGTATGCATGGGTCACGCGTGTGTGTCGTCTTTAGTTAAGCAAATCCTCATTTCTTCATGAATTCTCCACTTTGCATGCTTTTCTCTTCACTTCTTCCACCCTGTCCATGCCTTATGAACCTAAAATCACTTAACAAACATATCAAGGCATCGAATGGAATTAAAGTAAATTAAATTTAGCTATTTTAAAGGTCTAAAAAGTATATTTTCACTCTTAAGCACAAATTAGGGAGAATTACAAAACCATGCTATTTCATTGAATAAATGTGAGAAAAGTTGATAAAATCCACCAAATTCAATACAAGATAAACCACAAAATTGGGGTTTTTCAGCATGCAACTATGCAAAATATTAACTACATATGTCTATACTATAGTTTCCTATTGACTTTGGTAAAAAAGACAAACAAGAAATTTTCAATTAATCCAAGATAGATCATTAGGGCCAAGACAAGGAATTAATGCAATGTGAACAATATCCCAAGATTTGATTTGAAGTTTTCAAAAATTAATTCCAAAACTTGCAAGAAAACTCAAGGTAAAAGATGGAAGCATAGAATTGAGCAATCGAACCCCTCACCCGATGTGTATACACTCTAATGACTCAGTGTGTAGGGTTTAATCACTCCATGCTCCTTTAATCATGTTATTTTTGGATTTGCTAATCATCTAACAATCAACAAATATTGATGCATGAATACAAATTACATGAGGTCTTTGGAGGGTTGTAACGAGGTTAGGGTAAAGGTAGGATTAATATGGTTAAGTGGACTAGTAGATTGGATCTTTGATTAGCTCAAGTAACCCACCTGATCCTATATCATCCCATGTACACATAAGGAAAACAACCTAATTTCCCATTTATCTCCTTTCTCACATTCACTCATGCATTGTCTTTCCAAGAAACATACATATGCATTCTTTATTTAACTCTTTATTTCATATGCTATTATGCACAAGATTGATATTAAAATTTTATTTTTTACAATCAAAATTTCTTTGTTTTTGTCAACAAAAAGAAATGCATATGTTTTAAACTATGAATGCATGAGTGTTCACCCATTTTCCAAAATTTTTCTCGATGAAAACCCAATGTTATTTCATTACTAATATTTCCCAACAAATTTCCCCTACACTTTGAATAACACACACCACTCAAACCAAGCTAATCAAAGAAATAATCCATGGACATTAATGGGTTTTTGCTTTAGGGAGAATGATATGCTTAAAATCAAACAAAATGAGAGTTAAAATGCACAAAAGTGGGTTACAATGGTAATTGTAAGGGTTGGCTATATGGGCTAAGTGAGTTCAATTTCAAAAATATTCTCAATCATACTAAATGCATTCAAGACATCAATTATAGGACATAAAGATTTAATAGATATAAAATCACAATCATAAAGGAGTATAGCACACAAGAACAAAATTTGTGGTTGAAAATGTGCAACCACACAATTAAAGCTCAAATCTCAATAGATGTTTTGTTCTAGCTGTTTCTATGTTCCCTAAGAAGTATATTTCAAGCAAGTTAAAAAATAAATTTTCAAATCTAATTAATGGAATACCCTAAGAGATTCCTAGAAAATGTCCTCATTGTTACCTTAGAACTATAAGTAACTAAGATATATGTATAGGGAAAACTAAGTAAAGTGCCATAAAAATGAAATTCTAACCAATATTCACAAAAGACCTAATTCTCTTAAGAGTAGAAAGTATTGCAAAGTATTTAGAAAGAGAACTTTACATCCCCAAAGTTGCGGATCTTCCCCCACACTTGATCATTGCACGGTCCTCTGTGCATGCATGCAATCTGAGAGATGAGGATCTAAGAAGCTCCACCTTCAGCTGGTGGATACTGGGGCTCGGGTTGTTCATCTTCACCATCGTCCTCCCAAACCGGCTCAGGCGAGGCTGCTGGAATTGGGCCAGGATCTCTTCCCTCTAGCTTTACCGCGACCCATTTGAAACGCTTGTGCTTAAGGTACTCAATGTGGCAGATGTCATGCAACAAGTCCTGGATCAAGTCTAGAAGAGACTGGATAAAAGGTGATGGTGCCAATGATGATGGCTCAGGTGCTTTCCTCTTGGAGGGTGTCTTCTTTGTGGACCCATCTAAATCTCCATTTGGAATGAATTGGTTACCAATTGGAATCTTGAACATGATGTCTGTAGGTCGCCTCTCTACCCCCGCTAGTATAGCAAATCTCATCACAAGTGATGGAAAGAGAATGTTGATTTTTCTTCTTTGGATTACATTCCACTTCGATGTGCGAATCAAGGGCAAGACAGTTATCTTATTGCCTTCCATAATAGCTCAAAGCAATACAACGGTTTTAAGTCGGATATGGGTACCATGGGTGTTGGAAAGTATATAATCTGCCACTATTTGTTTCCAAATACGTGCCTCGGCGGTCAAATCAGAATCAGCAATGCTAATAGGAATAGCTTTTTTTCTCTTGCTATATTCCCAAGATGCACCGGGACGGCCGATTTTCTTCAGAATTGGAGCGAAGGACATCCTCTCCTTAAGCACATCTTCTTTGATTCTTGAGTATGGATCCATAGTAGCTGGAATGTGGGGAATCTTCAATAGAGCTTCGAAAGCTTTGTTGGAAGTATCCAACATCTTCCCTCAGAGGAATACGGTCTCTATTTTCCAACCTTTATATTTTTTACATAAAACTCCCGCACTATAGACTCATTAATTTCAATGAGGTCTTGACTAAGAAATTCTTAATAAAGTGAGGCAATTCTTTTATGGATGAGCACCGCATATTTGCTTGGAACCTTAAGCTTCCGCTCCCAATGGATTGACCTCTTTTCAAGCTTGGCATATTAGAGGTCAGCTCTTTTATTGGCAAAGGTGTTCAGTTCTATGCTCCGACAATCGGAGGGGTACAGAAGAGTATTTTCTGGGTCTACCGGTAGTGGAACTGGCTCTTTGCCTTTTCAGTGCATCCTAAAAAGGAGAGATAAAAGAATAGATTTTAAGATCATATGGTAACAACAAAATAAGGACAATTAGGAAGCACAAATAATATGAAGAAACTTTAAACTCCTAATTGGGGATCTTGTCAAAAATGGGTATTGGAGTTGTGGAAAAGAAGGCTCATTGATGTGAATATGCACAACAACAATAACCATTTAAACCAAGTTGGATATCATTTGTTCATCCAGAAAATACGAGAATCACATAGACAATGTGCTTGAGTTAAAGCAAAAGATGTGTGATCAAGACATCAAGAAATGAACACTTGTAATGTGATTACTTAAATTCAATTGCTTAGATGAACAATGAAAAATTGAACCCAATTAAGATCAATGTGTTCCTAAACAAGTCACCCATTAACAATAAGGGAAAATTATGCAACTCATGGGTGTTTGAAACTTGAAGTTCAAGAACAGGGAAATTCATTGATAAATTCAAGTTTAACATCATCAAGAACCATATTTGATGTTGCACAAATCATAGAATATGCCAACCAAGAAGATGTTGAAAATATATGATGGCCATTTCATATTAATCAAACAAGAATTTCACTTAGGCATTTCATCAAACACTTAATGTTCATTGTGCAAACTTATCACATTCAAGCTCAAAATTAATCAATAATAACCTAATAATTCAGAGAACAAACACTTGCAATACAATGATAATTAAACCAAGCAATAAGATTGATCTAGTTCATTCAACTAAATTTGAAACAAGCTAACAAATCAACATAAAAATAAATAAAACCTAAAAATAAAAGGATGAAGAATGCAAGAGGAGAATATGAAACAGTGGCACTTGTGATAGCCACTGCGAGGTCACGGCGGTCAGCTTCACCGGAGACACACCGGAGCTCCATAGAGGATGGAGAAGCTCGCCGGTGAAAGGGAAAAAAAGAGAAGAAGAAGAGAGGGAGAAGAAAGAAAGAGGGTAGTAGCGGCGGCTGAACGACGGCAGTGCGCGCTGGCGGCAGGGTAGCCAGAAGGGGCTGGAAGGGGCTAGAGCACAGCAGTAGGAAGAAGAAGAAAGTGATGGAAGCTGCTGGCTCGACAGGGTTTTCTCCCTGATTAACGTCTAGACCGATGCTTCTGCATACACACATACGTTCGCGCGTACTTACAAGAAGCAAGAACAAAGGAGATGCGGACGCACAAAGGCATGCGAGCACTCCTAATAGAGGGGGAGCGAGCTGGTGTGCGAAAGCACAAGGCTCTGCGCTCGCGCAGTGGACAAAACACCATTTTTTATAACTTGGGGAATGATCATGTGTGCATGCGCACGTAGGTGTGCACATGCACAAGAGCAAAAATTGGTTGGGGTTCATACGCATAGGGGCATGCGAACGCTCCCAACAGAGGGTGTGCAAGAAAGTTAGCATACACACAAGCGGGTGCGTTCGCACAGTGTGCGTGAAAAAAGGATGGTGTGCGTAAGCACAAAAGGGGTGCACATACACAGAGCATAAAACATAAAGAGATGCACACGCATAGAGAGGTGCGAGCGCTCCTAACAGGGTGGTGTGCTCGCACAAGATGCAAAATTTTGTGATTGTGTTTGTACGCACAAAGGTGTGCACACGCACGATGCCCTGTTTTTTCCAAAAATATTTCTTTCCAAATCTATGGTGTTGAAGCTTAGCTCAGTCAAATTTCAACCCCAAAAATCTAAAAATTCATACAATCATGATCCATATGCAAATTAACCTATCTATGCTCAAAGATTAAACTAATCCTAAGTAAACCAACATAACAAAAAGTAACTAAGTCAAAATATAAACTAAAAGAGAAGGGTTAGAACAATATTACCATGGTGGGGTGTCTCCCACCTAGCACTTTGGTTCAACGTCCACAAGTTGGATGTGCATGAATTCATTGATCAACATTTGGAGCATCTCCAAGGAGGAAGATCTCTAACTCCTTGGCATGCTTGGATTGTGTCTGCTCCAATGACTTAGGCTCCTTGACAACCTTTTCTTCTTCATGCTCCTCATTAGACTCAATCACTTGTTCTTCAATTAGGTCACAACCAAAGATAGAGTATACTTCAACGGTGGATTTCTTGGATCCATCCAAAGTGAATTTCACTACTTCCCCCTCGGCTTTAAATGAGTAATCTCCCAAAAATGCATCCAACTTGAATTAAGATGTCTTCAAAAATGGTCTCCCAAAGAGAATAGAGGATGGCTTGTCCGAGTCAATTGGAGGGGTCTCCAAAATGTGAAAATCCACCGGGAATAGCAAATCTTGAATCCTTACCAATACATTCTCTGCAATTCTCACAACTGACACAATACTTTTGTCTGCCAACACAAATCTTGCTCCGGACCGCTTCAATGGTGACAAGTTTAACTTTTCGTAGATAGGGAGGGGCATAATGCTCGCACAAGCTCCCAAATCACACATACAATCCATAAACTCAATCTCACTAATCACATAAGTCACCAAACAAAGGACTGGGATCATTACACTTCTCCGAAATGAGAGAAGAAATAGAGTCATTCACCGGACCTTTATCTAGCTCATCAATCTTCTCCTTGTGAGTGCAAACATCCTTTAGAAATTTAGCGTACTTTGGAACTTGTTAGATGGCTTGAAAAAGAGGGACGGTAACTTCTATATTCTTGAAAATATCCACCACATTGGGGTCAAAGCCTTTATGTCTTTTAGCCTTTTTAGCTACCGTTGAAAAAGGAATTGGTGTAGGCTCTTCGAGGGAATTTTTCCTTTTGGGTTCCTTGGCCTTCAATAGATCCTCCATTTCTCTTGTAATATCCTCCATCTCACCTTCAACCACCTCCACTTCTTCTTCCATTTCTTCATTGTGGGGTTGCTTGGTCAAACTTGTAGGCTTAATACTAACTTCATCTAGCTTGGTACCACTCCTTAGGGTGATAGCATTAATGCTTCCCTTGGGGTTTGGTTGAAGTTGAGAAGGTAGACCACTAGAGGTGGAAGCTTGGTGGGTATTGTGAGTGTTTGAAGGTGAAAGAGTCAAATAGGATAAAGTTTCGACAATGGTTGTCATGTATGTTTCTTGCTTCTTGTAGAACTCTCTTTTCTCATATATGAAGCTCTGAAGTGCATCATTCATATGAGGTTGGGTTGAAGAGGAAGTGTTATTATTTTGAGGGAAGGTAGGCCTAGTGTGTGGTGGTTGATACCTTGCTTGAGGTTGGGAATGTGATTGTTGATTGGGTTGGGAATGAGGTGGGCTTTGGGGTTGATATGATTGGTAGTAAGGTTATGGTGGTTGATGGTAAGGTTGTTGGATTTGAGAAGGTTGATGATAATAGGTTTGTTAGTTGGAGCAATGTTGAGCTTGAGAAGGTTGATTCCACTTTTGATTGGAGTTGTCTCTTTACCCTTGACCTTGGTTTCCTCCATAGTGATAAGATCCTTGATTCCCTTGGTTGAAATTGGACCTTCGTGGATAAGGGTTTGCCACCGTCAATGTGTTGTCCTCTTGGATTTGAGGACACTCATCGGTGTAGTGACCATTGCAAGCACAAATACCACAAGATCTAGAAGGCCCATCAATTCTAGGAGGTTGGGGAGGAGGTAGCAACATTTGTGGGATTTGATGACCTTGAGTAATTTGCCTTAGCAAGACCGTCATTTCACCAAGCGTCTTAGTCAAGATAGCATCACTGGAAGGTGAGACTTCTCTTATGGCCTTCGGTTGGGTATTCCTTGTCCTTAAATGTTGAGCTGAATCAGCCAAATCTGCAATGACCTCCGAAGCCTTTTCTGCGGTTTTGTTCTTAGTAAGAGATCCTCCACTTGAGGCAACAATAAGGAGCTTGTCTTGAGGAACGAACCCTTGGCAAAAATAGCTTATGAGCACCAATTCATCAATGTGGTGGTGAGGACAAGATTCCAACAACTTCTTGAACCTTTCCTAATATTCATAAAGGGTTTCTCCATCTCTTTGCATAATGCATGTGATTTCCTTCCTTAAACAATGTATCTTTTTCGGTTGGAAAAACTTCTCAAGAAACTCCTTGCGCAACAAATCCCAATTAGAAATCACTTCTTCAGACTGGGTGTAAAACTATTCTTTTGCCTTCCCTTCCAAAGAGAAAGGGAAAGCAAAGACCATGACGGCTATCTCATCCGAGCCATGCCTTCTTGCAGTAGAGCACACAACTTGAAAATCTTTCAAGTGCTTGAGGGGGTCTTCACCCGGCAACCCATGATATTTCGGAAGCAAGTTGATCATACTCATCTTGAGCTCAAAGATGACATCTAGATCCGGGTACTGAACTTGTACTGGTTGCAAAGTGATGTCCGGGGCTCTGGCCTGCCTTAGAGTAATCCTCCGAGGTGGTGCCGCCATATTGTTGTAACCTAATTCACTCACAGAAATTTCAGCACTTCCAACAGAAGAATACAAGGTTCCTTCTTTTATTGAAGAATGAGAATCACGGTTAGAAGGTGATGGTGAATCGGGTTGCTGTTCAAGAGAATCTGATTCACTATGCACAAATGCTAACCGCTGCCGAGCTTGCCTAAGATGTGTTAAAGTCCTTTCTATTTCAAGGTTTAAAGGGGCCAAGCTTGGGTTTGGAAGTGACTGTGTCAATCAACTGAGGAGTCAATGGAATCATGCAATCATCAAAAGCAAAACAAGAATAAGAAAATGAACTAAAAGGATCTAATAGTCTAGAACTACCAAATATACTTAGATAAAGGTGTTAATGTCAAATGACAAAGAAAAATCAAATATTCACACCATTCACATATCCACAACAACCGAAATTATAGCACTTATTGCACTAATGTCCCCGGCAACGGCACCAAAAACTTGGTGCTCGCCGGATCGTCGGTTAGGAATTCTCTTTCTCACAGGGGAGGAAAAGTGGGTTTTAACGTTGCATGTATAGTCCCAACCATAAAACTAATTTAATTCGGGAGTAGAACCCGGGGTCGTCTTCCCAAGGAATTAATGACTACAAGTGCACAATTTTGGTTGTGATAATCAATGGGGTTTTTAATACAGAAATTAACAATTAAAGTAATAAAAGAACAATCAAAACTACACCAAAGCTAAGGTTAAGCTAGGGAATCCTTTTCTTGTTGTAACCACAACTATGACACTTATGATGGATTAATCTCACCTAGTTATCCCTTAACATCAAAGAGTAGATCAAGTGAGTATAATTGTTCTTAATCCATAAATCCTAGCTCACTTATTAATTGTCTTAGTAAAAAGCTAGCGTTAGTGAAAACAAGAACAATTAACAATCTAAGAATTATCACTAAATATTGGACATTACAACTCTAGTATCCCCTATGCTCATTTTTCCCAATCCAAGAGGTGGAAATTTACCTCATAATCAAAATTGACATTTCCACAAATACTTGGTTGGCATAATCATAAAACATGGCAAAATTAGAAAAATGCTTGAAACTATAAGCAACAAATGATCAAAACCAACATTAGTAACTCAACCAAGCATATAATAATCATCAATCATCAAATTCATCACCAAGAAATCAAAATTGCAAAAAGTATATATATTAACAATATGTCTTTAACTACAAGAAAGAGTATCAAAATTGTAGCAATAAAATAGAACAACTAAGAAATACATACAATGGAGGTAAGCAAAAATCCAAGATCAAAAATGGAAATAGCATTTTGCAATATAAACCCTAGTGAAAACCCTAAGAAAGTTGAGAGAAAACTTAGAGAAGAAAACTAAACTAAAAGCTTCCTAAAACTATCTACTACTACTCCTAATCATATGCTATGTTTCCTCAAGTGTTGCCCCCTCTATATTAGCTCTAGGCCATCAGATTTGGGCCTACAATCCCTTCAATTCGCAAGCCATGTGACTTTTTAATGAAATCACATGCTGGTACCTGTGCGTACGCACAGGTGTGTCCGCACGCACACTTCGCAAGGCTTTTCTCCTTTGTTTCATCATGTTTCCTCCCTCTTGTATACTTTTCTTCCATTCTTACCAAGCCATTCCTACCTATTACATCTAAAATCACTCACCAAAAATATCAAGGTATTAATGGAATGCAAATAGAATAAAATTGATTAAATTAAGCACAAAAGAGCATATTTTCACAGTCGAGCACAATTTAGGAGGAAAATTCAAAAACATGCTATTCAAGGGAATAAATGTAGGTTTACATGATTAAATCCTCTCAATTCCAACAAAAAATAACCATCAAATATAGATTCATCAGAAACCCCGATCCACAACTAACTTTTCGCATCGACGCACTCGCTAGCATCCTTGCAAGGATTGAATAGCGTCTTGATGACATGGATTCCAGAATCAATTCTTTTTCCCATGGTCGAAGAGTGCGGTCCCAAGGATCTATTCATAATCATTCTGTGGAGTCTGAGAAGGGGACTTCGCCCAGATGTTGATAGTAACCTCAATGCTACCAAAATGTGCATCCTAGAATTTAAAGGCCGAAGTGACCCTAAAGCTTACCTAGACTAGAGCTCCTATTTCGGTGTCACAACTACTCTACTGTGAAAAAGGTAAGACTAGCGGCTGTGAAATTCTCAGATGGCAAAAAGAGAAGATGGAATGGCAAACCACCAATTCAATCTTGGGAGAAGATGAAGAAGGTCATGCGACAACGATTTGTCCTTTCTTACTACTACAGGGAGCTACATCAACAGCTAGAATGGTTATACCAAGATTTTAAGTCTGTAGATGAGTATCATAAGGAGATGGAGATGCTGCTAATCCAAACAAATATTGAGAAGGAGTTTGAGGCTACTATGGCACGTTTCTTGAGTGGGCTGAACCGAGCCATTACAAATACTGTTGAACGTCACGCATTTGTAAATATGGAAGACCTGGTGAATCTGGCTATCTGTTCTGAGGGTTACCTGAAACGTTGAGGTCGATCTCGGACGAGATCTTTTGGTTTGGTTGAGTCTACCGCGTCTGACTTGCTGGAGCTAAGGTGCCGCGGGTCTCGGTCTCTACGAGAGGGGTGGTGTTATATGCAAGAGACTCTGATGCTTAAGTCAGTACGGGCTTTAGGCAGGTTTTTTGTAAAATTGGAGTATGAGTTATACCTGGGTGCTCCAGTGTATTTATAGTGGTGTTTTGTCGATCTTCCTCGAGATAGGTTTGTTATCTTATCTTATCTTTTGTGGGTGAGATCATATCTTTTGTCAACTGCTTCCCAGTAGGCGTGACTCTTCGATTTGGGCCTCTTTGGGCCTCTTTGGGGGTCTTCCAAGCTCTTTGCGAAGAGGTCGGTTAGTAGGCCAACCTTTCATGAGGTCGGTCCTTTTGTCTACAGCCAATCCAGCCCTATAACTCGGGCCGAGGTATGAACAGTGCCTCTGCTTGAGCTTCAACATCTCCACGAGGTTGTGCTCAAGCATCTTCTTATTGGTTGTGTCCCGGTTTGTTGTCCTTCTCGGGTAAATTTTGCATCTTTAATTCTTCCAAAATGCAAAGCGTTTTGCTTTTAAATGCTGCACCATTTTCGAGCGTAGCAGTTTTTTAGATATGTGAGAGCGCTTTTAAAGCCTATTAATTGGGCTTTTATTCTTTTGCCATTTCGCTTTCCCTCTCTGTATTTTGTTTAAAATTAGAGCGGCTTTGCTTTCTTCATTTTTGCTTCCATCTGCTTCCATTTGTTCTCTGAAAAAAGAAGCTTTCTTTCGTTTTGTTCTTTGGTTTGCCCCAAGTTTTTCTTCCCTTTGAAGTTTTGAGGCGATTCGTTAGTGTGGATCATTCGTGAATCTGCCACTTGTTCATCGCCATTTCTGCCTCTTCTTTTCAGGTTGGTGCTCGCTTTATGCATTTCATGTTTTTGTTGTTTGATGGCAGTTGTGATCCTTCTTTCTTGTTTTGTGTTTGCTTCTGGTGATGTTGCATGCTTTTGTTTCCTCTAAAGTTTTGATCTTTTTACTGCTACTAAATAGCTAGGGCTTTTGATCTTCTTTGATCTTTTGCATTTTTCTATCTTGTGCCTGTACTGCCTCCAAAGGGAGTCTCTAGGTTGTGGTGGTAATTTGTTTTTGTGAACCTTGGGGCGCCCTTTGCTGTCTTGTTGCTGTTTGCTAGTTATTTCTTCATTTTTCGTATTTTAGCCGAGTTGTTTGGTAGTGACGCCTTTTCATTTTCTTGCTGTAGGTATAGTGTTTATATCTCATGAAAATATTATTGAAATGTCCACAAAGGTTCCTCTTGGTATGGCTGACTGGTTAGATTCTGTAGTATTAGGTTGTGTTACTGTAGCAAATCAGAAGTACTGCGAGAAATTTAGGAGATATCATAGGATTTGATGGAATAGGGAGGATGAGAAGGAATATATGTTAGTGTCACCCGACCTCGAGGAGAGGGTAAATTTTCCTCCAAACCTACTGACAGCTTCCCAAGTGACACAGAGAAAAACCCGAGAGGTGAAGCAAAGAAAGTAAGATGGGAAGAGTGCAAGATGGTCACTATAAGTGATAAGGGGACTGAGGAAGAGCTGAACAAACCATTCAAACACTCTGGAGATACTTTAGCAGAGAAACAGAAAGATGGTCACCAAGAAACCAAAACTACACAAAAGGAGATTCTGAAACTCTCTGCACGTTTTCCCCAAAGACTCAAGGGTGGTGTAGAAAAGAGAATATACTCAAAGTTCCTCGACATGTTTGCATCCCTTCATGTGAACATACCATTCATCAAGGCACTTCTACAAATGCCCTCATACATTAAGTGTATGAAGGAGCTGCTGACCAGGAAAAGCTCACTCAAAGGAGGGCAAACAATAGTGATGAATAAGGAGTGCAGTGCTCTCATTCAACTAGAGTTGCCTATAAAAAGGACGGATCTAGGGAGTTTTCACATCCCCTGTGCCAT
Organism: Arachis hypogaea; assembly: GCF_003086295.3. Lineage (NCBI taxonomy): Eukaryota > Viridiplantae > Streptophyta > Magnoliopsida > Fabales > Fabaceae > Arachis > Arachis hypogaea. Next base: position 81,661,988 of record NC_092052.1, read on the forward strand.
AGGAGAAACAAGGTTTGATAAAGGACTCTGTGACCTAGGAGCAAGCATCAACTTAATGCCTTTATCACTCATGAAGAAGCTGCAGATCAATGAGCTAATGCCCACAGACGTAGTCATCAGGCTGGCTGACAAAACTCAAAAACAAGCAGTAGGAGTGGTTGAAAATGTGTTGGTGAAGGTTGGGAACTACTTCCTTCCTACAGACTTTGTCATATTAGAAATGGAAGAAAGTAACCTCCATCCAATCATATTGGGAAGACCATTTCTGGCTATAGCTAGAGCGCTTATAGATGTGGAGCGAGGAGAGCTAATACTGAGGATATATGATGAACAACTCGCATTCAATGTCTTCAAACCCTCACAAGAAGCAGATCAAGAAAACAAGGAACCAAGAAAAGAGCACGACAAGGCACTGGTGGAAGAAACAAGCATTGAAACACAAACTGTACACCTGGGAATCCCTTTGGCTGGTATGCAAAACAGTCAGAAGGTACCACAGCTAAAGGAAATCCATGAGGAACCAAACCCACCAGAGTCATATGAGACCAGCAACAAAATTTTCCTGGGAAAGGAGGCCACAAAGAGCAGGGTAACATTAAAAGAAACAAAGAAGAAGTCACCAAGGAGATGGAGGAACAAGAATATCCCTACAGAGGATTTCTCTCCATGGGATAAAGTGGTCTCAGCTTATCTCCCAGTTATCCCACCTCATCTCCCCACCATCCCATCTCAGATGCCTAAACTTTTCACCGTCAGTAGAATTCTCTCCTTAGAACATGTGGAGATCCGTAATAAAGCCAATGGAGATAGATTCACTACTAGGGGGAAGATTTGAAGCTTTACCAACCACCTTGACAAAGGCAGAACATCAAGATAGTGACACTAAAGAAGTGCTTCATAGCATGCAACCCATGTTTTATGTGTTTTTAAAGTAGTTAATAAAGCAAGGTTCATGAATCCCAAATCAACTTTGACATACACTTAAATGAATCCTTGTATGCAGAACATAGTGAACAATAAGTTTGGTGTTCAAGGCACACTAAGAGAACATAAATGCAATTCATATCATGTTACTCTTAGAGCCTTAAACAAATCTTTTTTTTACACCACATGGCCACAAACTAAGTTTGGTGTCACCAATGTTACATACATGGACAATTAAATAGTCAGTTGGTTTGCATTCATGAATAGCACTTAGTCATTTAAAAACAAAAATTTTAAAAAGTATTTATTCTTTCTTTTTAAATTTTACCGCCATTATCCAAAAAGTTATTAATTGCATTCCTTTTTTTTTGTAAGAGAAATGAAAGGAAGATTGGAAGGAATTGATGGGACACTTGAAGAAGGAGGGTTCGGCCACTTCACAAAAGGGTACTATACACATGTCTTCAAGGGGAGTGCATTGGAAAATGTTGGTTTGCAACATTGGAAGAAGAATACCCTTAGAGACCGAACCAACCCCATCATAAAAGTGATGATCCTTGTGCCCATCCCATGCTAAACCCCATCCGTTCATCATAGGCCTACACCATCAATCCACACCTTTCATTTACTCACCACTCTTCTATATAAGTGGTTCCTAGTCCGTACCTCTTTACATTCCAATTCCCCTTTCTTTGTACCTTTCATTTTCAGAACTCAACACTTCTTACCCCCATTGAAAGTACTCTCATCAATCATCCATACTTCGACAAATTCAAATTTAAAAGTCACTCATGGCCTCGTCTAGCTCTAAAAAAAGAAAAGGGAAGGAACCTATGGAGCAACGCCCTTTTGATGAGAAGAAGTTCAAAACCTTTCAGCATGCATTACAATTTGGGTGGATGGCCGATAAGGAGATCATATATGAGCTAGGCTTTCAAATCAAGAAAACTGAGTGCCCCGAAATTGCAGAGAAGGTGGAAAAGAGAAGATAGGAGCTCCTCACTGATCCGGTAACAAAAGTAAACGCAACTCTTGTGAGAGAGTTTTATGCAAATGCAGTCAGGTATGATAAGGCAGATGAGTCCTATATAAGCTTTGTAAGAGGAGTGACCGTGGATTTTAGCCCCATGAGTATCATGAGGGCGTTAAAGCTACGAACCATAACATTTGCAGAAGAGAGCTATCAGTCCAAAATAGATAGCATCCCCAATTATGACTAGATTGCACAAGATATTTGCATACAAGGAGCTGATTGAGTATGAGATTCCCAGAGGAAGCCCATGTTCATCAAGAGAGGGGATCTCACTCCCGAAGCAAAGGGGTGGTTCAAAATTGTAAGGAGATCCATCCTCCCCACCGGAAACAACTCAGAGGTGAATCTTAAAAGAGCAACAATGGTGCAATGTATACTTAAAGGGGTAGAGATCAAGGTGCATGAACTCATAGCCCAAGGCATTAGGAAGATGGCTGAGAAAAGTAATTCTGGGTGAAGGTTAGGCTACCCCAGCACTATTTTCCGTCTGTGTGACATGGCTGGGGTGGTGTTCGAAGATGAGAACCCCGAATGGATAAAAGCCGGCATCCCAATTACTGTTCGACGGATGCATGCTGTTACATCTCCCCTACCTCAACAAAGGCTAAGAAAGAGGACAGCCCATCAAGTTGTAGAAGGACAAGACCCAGAAGAGCAAGCCCCAGCCACTTTGGACATGCACTATTTATAGGAAGCCATTGATGGCTTATCTAGACAATACGTGGAGAATCAAGGGGCACAGAAAGAACTTCAACTACAAATGATGAACCACCAAGAAGAATCATTCTCCAGATGGATGAATCAACAGGAGAAGTGGCAAAAGCAATTGATGGAGCAGCAACTGGAACAAGGGAGACAATGGGATGAATCTTTCCAAAGGATAAATCAAAAGCAAGATCAACAATAAGAAGCCATCCAAAAGCTAATCAACATCCAAGCATATCAAGGTGCACACATACATGAGATGCATCAAAAACAAATAGAATAGGCAGAACTCTTCGACGAATACAGGATATTTTCAGAAGGAGTTTACATGAGTGAGACTGGACATCATGTGAACACTCAAGCCAGGCTCGGATACTTAGCCGGACAACTGCCTATATTGCATCCGGGAATCACAAGATATGAAGAAGTGAAGGATGAATTAGTACGAGAAGAAAGAGAAAAAGTCGAAAGGAGTCATGAATCAGTAAGGAAAGCACTTGAGGATTGGAAAAGAGCCAGAATGACACGGATACAAGGAAACACAGGTGGACACAAAGAGGACAAGCAAGAGAGAGAGCATGGACATATCCATGAGTAAAAGGTGGTGGAGTTCCCTCTTCGTTTTATCCTTTTCAAGTCTAAATAAGGAAAATCATATATGAAATAAAACATGCTTCTATAGTAGCTTAGGAATTTTCAATTCTGTCTCTAGCATTTTCAGTTATTAAGTCTATGTGTGCTGGTCCAAGTTACCTATTTTTATTTTCATCTTACTTACTTGTGTGCTTGCCCTTTGAATTTAATAAAAAAGAATGTTATGAAAAGAAAAACCAGAGTGGGATTCATATTGTGGAGTAAGTTCTCAAGGTTTGTGGTGTGGTAATAGGTTAGCTAAGTTGGTACACCTGTAAGGTATAATAAGAACTTGTTTCTCTTGTTCTTTCATTCATCATTCTGATGTTTCAGTACTTGCTTAGGGACAAGCAAGCTTTAAGTTTGGTGTTGTGATACCAGGGTATTTTGGCCAGTTTCACTGACCTTTTCTTTACTGTTTTAGGGTAGTTTCATGCATTTTCTTAGTAAATAAGCAAGTTTTGGGTAGAAATTTACTTACATCTTGATTCAAGCAAACATTGTGAACTTTACATGATTTCATGAGAATTATGCATGAATTGAATGATAAAATGGATGATGCATGATCTCATGATCTATAACCAAGCTTTGATGCACTTTATTTGCTTGATTTCAGGACAAAGGAAGCAAGGAAGAGCCACGTTAGTAGCCACGTTAGTATAACTAAAGTGACCACTAACGTGGAATGGGAGCTAGCTTGCAACGTTAATAGAAAAAGTGATCACCAATAACGCCTTCGAAAGCCATCGTAGCCCACGTTAGTGGCCATGTTAATTACATTAACGTTGAAGCTAACGTGTAGAAAAAGGAAAGCCCCAACGTTAGTGGTAAAAGCGAATACCACTAACGTTCCAAAAGAGCACAATTGGCCACGTTAAGAGTCACGTTAATTACATTAACGTGAACTCTAACGTGGGAGGAGCAAGGAGTCGCCAACGTTAGTAACACTCACCTTTGTCACTAACGTTGGACTAAGCCAATATTGCCCACATTAGTTGCCACGTTAATTATATTAACGTGGAAGCTAACGTGGAGGAAAGAAATGATGGGCCAACGTTAGTGACACTCACCTTTGTCACTAACGTTGGACTAAGCCAATATTGCCCACGTTAGTTGCCACGTTAATTATATTAACATGGAAGCTAACGTGGAGGAAAGAAATGATGGGCCAACGTTAGTGACACTCACCTTTGTCACTAACGTTGGAGATGTCAATCACCACCACGTTAGTGGTCACGTTAATGCAATTAATGTGAGGCACTAACGTGGGAAGGGGCATTTGGAGTGTTAGTGACAAAGGTAAGTGTCACTAACGCTCTCGAAGCTTAGGCATGCCCACATTAAGGGTCACGTTAGTTATACTAACGTGAACTCTAACGTGGGGAAAAGGGGCAATAAGCAACGTTATTGGAAAAGGTGAATGCCAATAACGTTTGCGAAGGACCAAGAGGCAACGTTAGTGGTCACGTTAGTGCCACTAACGTTGAAATTAACGTGGATCATTTTTGGCTTGGAACGTTAGTGAAAAAGGTGATCGTCACTAACGTTCTCGAACCCATATTTTCACTTAACGTTAACACCAGTAATGTCCTAACTAACGTCCATGCCTAACTCACACTTTTTCTACAAGCAAAGCTGAGCCCACTGAAGACTGTAACTGCTTCAACTAAAGATCCAAAGGCCCATATCCATGACTTGAAGAGCCAACTAGAAGATCAGAAGAGTAGTATATATAGGAGTAGTTTTGAACTAGTAGGGAGCTTTTGGCTTTTTGGAGAACTACACTCTGTATATTTTACTTTCTCTGCAACTTCTAGTTTTGGTTTTCAGAATGTACTTTTCATTTAAGCTTTCCATTCCCAGAGCGATGAACAACTAAACCCCTTTCATTGGGTTAGAGAGCTCTGTTGTAATTTGATGGATCAATACTAGTTTTCATTATTCTTCTTCTTTCTTTTCTCTTGATTTTACTAGAAAGCTTTCAATCTTCATCCAATTGGGTAGTTGTCTTGGAAAAGAAGCTATTCATACTTGGATCCCTTCGGAACCTTGGAAGAGGAATGAAGAGATCATGCTAGAAATGCTTTCTCATGTTGGACCAAATTGGGGTTTGCATGGATATAGTGACATATAATCCTACTAACACTTTGATTTGGGAATACATGTGGTATAATCAGTGACCAAACTTCATCTCTTCTCATGAGCAATTAGACCAAAGAATTGGCTATTGATCAAGATTTGAGAGATTGAATTACCAAGGAATTGGAATTCAATCACTTAAGATTGCCAAGGAGATCAATGAATGCATTGATTAAGGAAGAGATGAGAATAAATTTGATCCGGAGAATACAACATCTCCTGAGCCTAATGAATCCCGCATTTCTGATCTTACCCATTCTCTTTACTTTCTGCCATTTACTTTTATGTTCCTTTCCCAAAATTCCCATTTAAGATTCTGCAATTTACTTTCTGCCATTTACATTTTGCTATTTATTTCCAGCATTTACACTTTCTGTTATTTACTTTCCCGCCATTTACGTTTCTGCAAATATCAACTCAATTTCTGCTTAGCTTAACTAGAACATTCCTCTGATTAAAGTTGCTTGACCAATCAATCCCTGTGGGATTCGACCTCACTCTATTGTGAGTTTTTACTTGACGACAATTCGGTATACTTGCCGAAGGAAATTTGTAGAGAGACAAGTTTCCGTGCATCAGAAGGCCAATTCAATATTTGGAGCTCAGTTATGGTGCAAGATTCAATTTAGTGGATTCCGGGGAGTGTACAAGTGTTCTAATGTTAATTTGAGACAATGTTCATCTAAGTGCAACAATGAAGATCAACAAGAAGATGAATAAGAGACAAGAGTATGGGATTCGGTTAGTTTCAAGAGTCAACACTTATGGGTCCTAGTTGCTAGCTTGGAATTTCTCTAGAGTTTGATGCAATTCATTTGGGACCCCGGAGGTCAAATCAAGAGCAAACTTGGGTGGAGATTCAAGGAGGAGTGGAAACATAAGCCGCCCTAACAAGAATCTCCTCAAAAAGTTCAACTTAAGGACTTTAAACCAAAGTGCTAGGTGGGAGACACCCCACCATGGTAATATCCTTCCAACTTTTTCTCTTTTAGTTTTTATTTCTTGAATAATTGGTCATTTTGCTTGGTTAGGTTAGTTGCATTTTGATGTTGGTTAGGTAATTTTAGTGGAATAATATGTTGTTTTGACATGTTTTGGGACTTGAAAATCTATTTTGGATGCCATGTTTGGTGCCTTAGAGGAATAATTTTTGTTGCAAGAACAGAGTCCTATGCGTACGCACAGCATCATGCATGCACACATTTCCCTTATTTTTTGTTACCTGTGCCTACGCACAGAGTTGTGCACACACACACTCCTTAAACACCTACTCTGTTCACAGTGCTCGCACGTCTTGTGCGTCTGCACCCTAATCTGTTTTCTTCCTGTGCGTATGCACACACATTGTGCACACGCACACTTCACCTTCTCTTCTCTAAAAAAAAAGAGCGCCATCTGTGCATGCGCATAGCAGTGTGTGTACGCATAACTTTTGGCAACCCCTCTGCTCGCAGCACACGCACACAGTGTGCGTGGGAACACCCCCTCTTTTCCCTTCTGTGCACCCGCACACGCCCCTTTACGCCCGCACAGGCCGCGGGACCCCTTCTGTTCGCAGCGGCCACACGCTGCTGTGCGCGCACATACCCCTCTTTTTCTCCTGTGCATCCACACACAATCTTGTGCATACGCATAAGTTTTTTTCGAACGTTAATTCAAAAAGAGAACCCTCTCGTGCTTCAGTTTCTTCCAAACCCTTTTCTCTTCTTCTTATCTGAAGCATCACTGAACACAAACCCGGCCCAGACCAGTCCGCCGCACCTGCGTCCGACACCACCACCGGCGACCACACCACCGTCGCCCACCCTCTCTATTCCTTCTCATTCTTCTCCATTTCTCCATCTCTTTCTGCACTGCGCCAAGCCCCTATTCTATGCGCCACCTCCGTCGTGTTTCAAGCACCGGGGAGCAACCACCAGCGGTGGTGAACTTCTATGCCGTGCCACCCCTCCCTTCCATTCTATTTCTTCTTCAATCAACGCAGGTTCTACTCCCCTATTCCCTACCCCTGTTCCAGATTTCTTTTATCTGTTTTTAACTGATTTTAATTCTGCTTTTTAGTATTAGGAGGTGTTAGGATAGATGATTTCTTGTATTTCTGGATTGAATGTTGTTGTTGGCTGATCTTTTTGTAATTTCTAGGTTGATTGATGCTGAAACTGAACGAGAATTACTGTCTGAAATTACTGCATGCCACATGTTCGGTGAAATGCTTGAATGAAAATTTTTTATTTGATTCTCTTGTCTGATCAACTTGAGCTTTGAATTTTGTTTTTATTATGCATTGTAAATCATACTTGTGCAGTTTTCTGAAATTTTGGATGATGATTGAGCTTGAAATTTGATTATGCACTCAATGTTGTTCTTACTTAAACACCAAACTGACTTTAAACTTGTAGATTTTGTAATCTATTTGGTAAATTTTACAGCAGTGCATACCATATTTTGTTTAGTAAATTGATTGAGTTGCTCACTCATGTGTTCTTGAACATAAATGATCATATATAATAACTTGTTCTTTGAAATTCTTTTTGAGCAACACAATCTGATTTTAATCAATTATTGCTTTTGAAGAATAGTTATGTGTGTGCGATTATTTTCTGTCTTTTTAACATAAGTGAGCAAAGGCTTCAATTGTTGATTGATTATTGCCTTTGTGCTAATTTTTACTAATCCTTCCAATTTCAACGCACAATTGCAATAGCCAATTCTCTTGATTCAATCCACTTGCATTACTAAACCTATGTTAATTGCGCTTTCTTGTTGTTCATTGCCTTTAATTGTTACTTAGGTTCCTTGACTGTGGAAAACTATTTTTTCTTTTGAACATATGACTTGTTTTGAACATATTTTCATCGATTAAGTGTCTGTTTAATTTATTGGCTCTAATTTGCATTATTTGACTATACCCTCTTTGCATTATTTCCTAAGTTGTATTCCATTTTTGTTCTCTTTCAGGATGCGTCGTAATGGTAAGGAGAAAGACAACCCTCTGGCTCCTCCTCCTGCACGTTCGAGCACTCAGCCAGACATTTTTATCAATTAAGAAGCCCAAGAGGAATATAAAAAGCTAGAAAAGAAAGCTTTCTACTATGAGGGGAAGCTCAACGTACCATAGAAATATGCGAAAGTCATGCATAACCGACTCGATTTCTACCAGTGGAAATTCGTGGAATTCGACCCTGTGGAAACTAATGAACACCAAGCAAAAGAATTCTACGGAAATCTATTGAAGAGAGAGGCCACCACTGTTTTTCTGAGAGGTGTCACCCTAGACACCTCTGATCATGCTTTAGAGGCCCTCTTACAGATTCTGCATATTCTTCCGGCCCGTAATGCTTACCCTAAGATAGTGGCGGACTTGATATCAGGAAAGCTTTTCTTGGACGTTGTTCTGAAGAGGATTGGCCTACCAGAGGCCCGATGGGAATACAGCAGAGGAGAAAACACGGTCCCACAGAGCATTGTATGTGCTCATCTCTATCCTGAGGCGAGGATCTGGCAGCAGATCATTGCCAACTACATCTTGCCGAGCACGCATGCTACTCACATTAGGGTCCGTGTGGCAGTTCAACTTTGGGCCATTTTGGAGGGGAAGTGGATCTCTGTTCTTCCCATCATCGGAAATTCGATGTGGAAGGTGAACCAATAGCAGAAGTACAACATTCCCTTCCCTTCGATGATCACCCGCATGGCTACTTTATCTAGGGTGGAGAGACGTCTAATAGACCGGACGTCTGTCTCTATCAGCAACTAGCCATTCCTACCATACGGAGAATATGATGGACCACCACCGTAGAAGAAGAGGAAGACCACAGAGCCACCATCATCATCAGAGCCATCAGCGCCTCCAACACCTTCAGCACTTGCACCTAGACTTCAGACACCTTATGAGCTGGGTCAGGAGATTCTTCAGGCCATCCATCGCTTTGAGCGCCACAATGCGTGCCGCTTTCAGTGGATTGTAGCGAGGTTTGAGGGTAGAGACCCTGGGCCACCTCCTCCGAATACACTAGAGACTGAGCCCGAGCCTGAGACTGAGCCCACAGCAGAGGAGCAGACAGTCGAGCCAGTAGCAGAAGCTGGGCAGGCAGTCGAGCCCGCTGAGGAAAGAGCTGAGGAGAGAGCTGAGCAGCCAGTAGTTGAGAGAGCTGAGGAGAGAGCGGAGACAGCAGCAAAGCCAGCTGATCAGGCCGTTCAGGAGCCGGCAGTTGAGACCACTACAGAGCCGACCCGTGCGATCATTGTGTATCAGCGACATCAGCACCTACTGCCGCCAGACAGTGGAGCTTCTCAGAGTTAGCCACCCCCGGTCCAATTTTTTGGCACGGAAGACCGTGCACCATTTAAGTGTGGGGGAGGATCTACGATTTTTTGGGTGTAAACATTCTCTCCCGAACACTCTTTATATAGTTTAGTTTTAAATTTAACATGATCTTGTGGATACTTTTAGTACTTTGTCTTCTGCTACATACTTCTATTTTGATCATTTGTGTATATATTAGTTGCTTCTAGTTATCTTTAGCATTGCACTTTTATTTTGGTATATAAATATATTGCACTTTATTTTGCTTGATACATATAGTATAGATTTTGGTTGTGATTGGATGATGTGAATAGCATATGCTTTGTTTAATTTTGATTCTAATTGTTCATGTTAGTTTCTGGTTGTTCAAAATTAGGAAAAGAACTTGGAATTTTGAAAAATTTGCATCCATCACAACATACATACATACATATGGGAAATAATTTTGGTGAAAAATAACAAAGATTTCCAAGAATTTTGTTTTAGGGAATTCTATTGAATTGATTTGGAAAATTATTTTTAAACTTGCTTGAATGACTTTTATGGAACATAGAAGAGGAAAGAATAAATACCTTGTGAGTTTTTGGGCTTATATTGAGTGCTTACACATTTTAACCACTAATTTTGTTCATTGTGTGCTATATCTCTTCTATGATTGTAATCTTAGTTTTGCTTGATTCTTTCTTTCCAAGGATTGATGTTTTGAATGCATTGAGCATGATTGAGGCCATCTTTGATTAAAGCTTACTTAACCCATATGGCCTACCCTTTGCATCTACCATTGTTAACCCCTTTGAGTTGTATTTATCCATTGTTTTTTATATTAGCATATTACAACCTTAAGCGGAAAACCATGATTTACCATGGATTGTATCCTTGATTAGCTTAGGTTGAGAAGTGTGTTACATTTAAGTGTGGGAGGGGGGGAATTTTGGGAAACATTGGTAGTGAATGAAAACATTTGTTTTGGGTACTTCATTGAAAATTTTGGAAAATGAGAGCACTCATGTATGAACTACTAAACCATATGCATTTATATTGATTAAAAAAAAAGTCTCATTAAAAGGGGACAAAAGTTACCCCAAAGAGAAAAGAAATGAATAAAGAATGCATATGTTATGTAAATGAAAAAGCATACATGAATGTTTGTGAAAAAGAAATGATGGGAAGGTTAGGATTGCATGTTTTTGCTATTGGGCCAATAAAGGTTGAGTTGGATACTTAAACTAATTAAGGATTCAATTGAATTGGTCCACTTAGCCATATTTATCCTACCATAGCCCTAACCTCATTACAACCATATGAAGTCCTCATGATAATTGCATTCATGCACCACATATTTGTTGATTGTTAGATGAAATTCAATTCCTTGAAAGCATGACTAGAGGAGACTTATGTGATTAAAACCCTACACACTGAGTGATTAGAGTGTATACACACATAGTGAGGGTTCAATTACTCAATTCTATGTTCCCATGCCTCTTATCATTTATTCTTGCAAGTTGCTTCATTTTGATGAGTTGAATCAATTCTTTAGATTTTGCTTGCACTGGATTATTTCCTTGCTTAGCTCTATATGTCTATACTCTTGCTTAGAAATTTGATTATTTATTTTCACCAATTCCATAGGAAACTATAGCATAAATAGATAGATATAGATAGTATATAGTATTCTTGCATGCATATAGATAGTTGCATTCAATAAGTTGTTTACCCCTTTGATCATTCTCCTTGTTTGGTTAAGCATGAGGACATTCTATTGTTTAAGTATGGGGGAATTGATGAGTCCATATATGCTGAGATATTTTAGCTTGATTTGGATAGATTTCATCACATAAACCTACACTTAAGCACCAAAATAGCATACTTTTGTGATTTCTCCCTAATTTGGACTTAAATGTGAAAATATGTGTTTTTGTGCTTAAATTAGTCATTTTAATTCCACTTGTATGCCATTCGATGCCATGACTTGTTTGTTGAGTGATTTCAGGCACTAGAGACAAGATTGGCTTAGTAGGAAGTGGAAGAAAACAAAGGAGAAGCACACACTAACATGTGCGTGCACACAAGCACCTGTGCATACGCACAGGTAAACATTTAGCAAAGTGTGTGTACGCACACATCTGTGCGTACGCACATGTACCTGCGCGTGGTTTCATTAATGAAACACGTGATTTGCGATTTTGGAGGTCTTTGGCCTAGTTTTGGAAGGCTTGATGCTGAATAGGAAGTGCTATATCAAGGGGAATTGAAGACATATGAAGGGAGCTCACTTCAGATTAGGTTTTTATTAAGTTTTTTTAGTTAGAAAGCTTCCATAGGAGTAGGAGTAGTATAGATAGAATTCTCTCCTAGGGTTTATCAATTTCCATTGTAGCATTTTATAGTAAGCTTTGATTTTGGATTTTGCTTCTTTAACTGTAAGTACTCTCAGTTTCCTCTTTAATTACATCTCTTTTATTTTCACTTTTCTTGGTTCAAGTTACTTTGTTCATATTTGTAATTTTGAGTTTCTTGAAGTTTTGATTGATGAATTTACTGTTTTATGGTTTATATTTGCTTTATTGCTTGTTTATTGTGTATATTGTGAATAGTTGGATATAGTTTTCTATTTTCCTTTGCAATTTCCCATGTTTTGGTTTTGTGCCCACATGCTCTTTGTGAAAATGCCAACTTTAGATTTTGAGTAGATTTTCACACCTTGGCTTGGGGTTTGAGTTCCTAGGATACTAGAGTCATAATGTCCGACATTTAATGGTAATTCTTGGGTAGTTAGTCAACTCTTGTTTCCATTGACACTAGCTTTTTATTCACTAATTTGGTAAGTTAGCTAGGACTTATGGATTAATGTCAATTATGCTTGCTTGACTTACTCCTCGATGTTAGAGGTAGACTAAGCGAGATTGACTCATCATAATTATCATAGTTGTGGTTATGGCAATGATAGGATTCCTTAGACTCTCATTCCCAAGTCAAGGCTCTTTTATGCATTTATAGCATTTTTACTAGTTTTGATCTTGCTTCCTTTTTAATTACATTGATTCCAATTTTGATCATTCCTTAGTTCTTTAATTTCTTAGTTCTTTTAATCTTTTGTTCTTTAATTGCAAACCCCCTTTTCTCCTAACAACCGAAAGCGTAACACTTCGATTGCGATTCCTAGGGAGACGACCCAAGTTTGAACTACTCTCGGTTTATTGTTTTGTATTGGAAAATATTTAAAGTTTGATTGTGAGAGTTTATTGTTGGTTTGGACTATACATGAAACGAAGAAATTCTATTTTGAGAAAATTCTGAACCCACGATAAATCCTTATCTATCAGAGGTCGGGCGATTTATCCCCTTCTCCAATGTGGTATATCTCTTTGAGGTGCCTTTTGCGGGATGACTTTGAGATCCCTCCCCTAGCGAATCCTCTGTTGATCATGTGAATGTGCCTCTTCGGGGTGTGAGAGGGGCGTTCGGTCCATCCTCCCTCTACGTCCCGCATCTTTTTCCTAGGATTGTCCGATCTGCTAGCTAAGAATCGATCTAATCTTCCTTCACGGGCCAACTTTTCTATGATGTTCTTTAAGTCGTACCATTTGATGGTAGGGTGCCCGTAGATTTTGTGGTATTCACAATATTCGGTCCGACTTCCTCCCTTTTTTGCTTGATTGGTCAGGGTCGGGGGATCTTTTCTGTGTTGCATATTTCCCTTTAGACGTCTACTAAGGATATCCGAAGGGGGTATAGTTATGGTACTTTCTAGGTTTCTCTGTATGTTGATCCTCCGTTTTCTTTGGCTCTTTGTCCTTGTCCCGGGAGGTGTAGGAGAAGCCGGTTTTGGAGGTTTCCCCCAATCGGGAGTTTTCTTCCTTGTTAATGTACTTTTCGGCCCACTCTTGTACTTCGTTCAAGGATGTAGGGTGTTTCTTGGATTTGGATTGGCTGAAGGGTCCCTCTCGTAGGCCATTGATAAGTCCCATGATTGTTGCTCCAGTAAGGAGATTTTTTATGTCGAGACATGCTTTATTGAATTTTTCCATATAGTTTCGGAGGCTCTCCCGGTCTCCTTGTCTGATTTCGAGTAGGCTTGGAGCGTGCTTGGATTTGTCTTTTTTAATGAAGAACTTGGCTAGGAATTTCTTGGTGAGATCATCAAAGCTGGTAATCAACCTTGGGGGTAGGCTGTTGAACCACTTTACAACCGTTTTAGTGAGGGTAGTTGGGAAGGCTTTGCAGCGAGTTGTGTCTGAGGCGTCCATGAGGTACATTCGACTTCTGAAGTTGCTGAGGTTATGGCTTGGATCAGATGTTCCATCGTATGGGGTCATGTCAGGGGCTTTGATGTCGTTTTGGACCTTTGCCTTCATGATCTCTTCCGTGAATGGGTCTTGTTCTATGTGAGGACTAGTTTCACGGTTGGATCGAGTGGTCTTGGTCTTGAGGTCGGCTTTAAGCTTCGGTAGTTTTTCTTCTAGCTCTCTGCGCCGTATGGTTTCTTTTTGCAGGTCTCGCTCGGCCTCCCGTTGTCTTTCGGCTTCTTGTTCAAGCTGTTTGAGGTGATGTTCTTCGCGGAAGGCGTCTAGGATCTCCGTGTTTTGATTTTGTTATTCCCACTTGGAATGGTATGATTCCTTTGGTGATGGGGGAAGGGGTACGAAATCCGTATTCTTTGTCGGCGTACCGACGTCTAGTCCAGAGGTGTGGTCGTTGTTACGTGGATTGCTTGTTGGTGCGTGTGTACGCAAAACCCACACTATTTCGTACAGCAGCAGTACGAGCAAGTAATACCTGTCTGAGTCAGGCTCGATCCCATGAGGATTGTGGCTTGAAGCAAGCTATGGTTGCCTTGCAGGTCTTAGTCAGGTAGAATCGAAAGGTGGTTGGATTAAGTTAGCTATTAGGAATTATATGCTGGGAATAGAGTTGAGAGTTGGAGTTGCTTTGTCTTTCTGAAGTAACTCTGGTACTACTATGTTCTTTGCATGAGAATGATCTTCTTCTATGGCAGACTATAAGTGATCAAAGTCGTTGCCCGTGGTCATTGATCTCCTCTGCTACAGAATGAACACGGCCGTGGCCATTGGCCATGGTTACTTGATAAACCCCGTTTTTAGGGTTTATCTTGTGTTGGATTTAGAGCATTTTGATAATCTTTCCTCACATTTATTCAATGAATTAGCATAGTTTTGTGATTGTCTCCGTATTTGTGCTTAGATGTGAAAATATGCTTTATAGAACTTTAATTTGATAGTTTTAATCTTCCTTTGATTCCGCTAGATGCCTTGATGTGTTTGCTAGTGATTTTAGATTGAAAAGGGCGAGGAAAGGATCAAAGGAGTGAAATAAAAGTGTACAAAGTGGAGAAATCATGAAAAGCCAAAGATTTGGAAAAATCTCATGGACGCGCACGCGCACTATGGTGGATTAATCAGGATCATAAGCTTCTGTTTCATAAGAAGCTTTCTTATTACTGCCAGCTGCAGTTTGCATCCCAGTAAGATGTTGAAAGATCATGTTGGCCTCTTGGGTAAAGATCTTATTATGAGCCAGAATGGCATTCAAAGTCTTAACTTTATGAACTCCTTTCTTTTGAGAGGTACCATTGTTTACAGGATTCCTCTCAGAGGTGTACATGAATTGGTTGTTTGTAACCATCTCAATGAGCTCTCTTGCTTCTGCATGCGTTTTCTTCAAGTGGAGAGATCCACCTCCAGAGCTGTCCAATGAAATTTTGTACATCTCAAAAAAACCATCATAGAACACGCCTATGATAGACCACTCTAAGAGCATGTCAGGAAGACATCTCCTGATCAGTTGCTTGTATCTTTCCCAAGCTTCATAGAGGGATTCACCTTCTCTTTGTCTGACGGTTTGAGCTTCCACTCTAATCTTGTTCATCCTTTGAGGAGGAAAAAACTTGGCCAGAAAAGTATTAACTAGCTTTTCCCAAGAGTTAAGACTCTCTCTAGGTTGGGCTTCCAACCATAGCTTAGGTCTGTCTCTTACTGTAAAAGGAAAGAGCATTAACTTGTAAACTTCAGGATTGACTACATTAGTCTTTATAGTATCACAGATCAGCAAGAACTCAACTAAAAACTGATGTGGATCTTCCATTGGAAGTCCATGAAACTTCCAATTCTATTGTAGAAGAGAGACTAACTGAGGCTTAAGCTCAAAATTGTTAGCTCCAATGGCAGGTACAGCAATGCTTCTGCCATAAAAGTCAGAGGTAGGCATGGTGAAGTCACCAAGGACCTTTCTAGGCTCCTCCTGTGGTTCAGCCATATCCTCTATTTCTTGTTCAAAACTTTTTGAAAGGTCTCATCCGAAGTGTTGTGCTTTAACTTGCTGTAAACGCCTCCTCAGAGTCTTTTCAGGTTCAGGATCAGGAGACAAGAGGGGTTCTTTATCCCTGTTCCGAGTCATAAAGAGACTTCCAATAGACAAGAAGCTCCTCCTTAAAGTCAGAAGTAAAGAAAGAAGAAGAAGATAAAAAATAAAAATAAATAAAAGAAGTAGAAGAAGTGATGAGCAGATAATTTATACGCTTTTCGACATTGTTTTTACATTGTTTTTAATATATTTTAGTTACTTTTTATTATATTTTTATTAGTTTTTATGCGAAAATCACATTTCTGGACTTTACTATGAGTTTGTGTGTTTTTCTATAATTTCAGGTATTTTCTCGCTGAAATTGAGGGACCTGAGCAAAAATCTGATTCAGAGTCTGAAAAAGGACTGCAGATGCTGTTGGATTCTGACCCTCTTTCACTCAAAGTGGATTTTCTGGAGCTACAAAAGCCCAATTCGGGCACTCTCAATTGCGTTGGAAAATATACATCTTTGGCTTTCCAGCAATATATAATAGTCCATACTTTTCCCATGATTTGATGGCCCAAATTGGCGTTTAAATGCCCACTAGAGACCCTTTTCTGGCGTAAAAAACCAGAATTGGCACCAGAACTGGAGTTAAACGCCCAAACTAGCATCCAAGCTGGCGTTTAACTCTAGAAATGGCCTATGCACGTGTAAAGCTCAATGCTCAATCCAAGCACACACCAAGTGGGCCCCGGAAGTGGATTTCTGCACTATCTGCACTTAGTTACTTATTTTCTGTAATCCTTATTAGTAACTAGTTTAGTATAAATAACACTTTTTACTATTGTATTCATATCGATGGTTGGAAACCCTCTTTTCACTTTTATGTTACATTTGGGAGGCTGGCCATTCGGCCATGGCTAGACCTTTTTCTCTTATGTATTTTCAACCGTGGAGTTTCTACACCTCATAGATTAAGGTGCGAAGCTCTGCTGCTCTTCATGAATTAATGCAAGTACTATTGTTTCTCTTTCAATTCATGCTTACTTCTTCTCCAAGATATAATCTCGTACTTAATTTAGTTAAGTCAGAATGAAGGGGTGACCCGTGACAATCACCCACTATCTTCGTTACTCGCTTAACCAAGATCTGCGTGCCTGACAACCACAAGCGGTCTACATGATGTTCAACGTAGTCATTAGACGATAGCCGGAGTATAATCTCTTGGGTCTCTAATCCACGGACCAAGTCCAGGAGATTAGAACCTTCGTGGTATAGGCTAGAATTAATTGGCAGCATTCCTGAGATCCAGAAAGTCTAAACCTTGTCTGTGGTATTCCGAGTAGGATCTGGGACGGGATGACTGTGACGAGCTTCAAACTCGCGAATGTTGGGCACAGTGACAGTGTGCAAAAGGATAGAGAGATCCTATTCTGACACAAGTGAGAACCGATAGATGATTAGCCGTGCAGAAACCGTACTTTGACCATTTTCACTGAGTGGATCATACAGCTTGCCATGGAAGGGAGCACGCATGATTGGAAGATGACAATAGGAAAGTAGAGGTTCTGAAGCAACAAAGCATCTCCAAACTCTTATATGAAATTCCAACCAATGGTTAGTTGTGCGGAGTTGTGAAAAGTGTGATCAGAATTCCGTGCACCAAGTTTTTGGCGCCGTTGCCAGGGATTGTTCGAGTTTGAATAACTGACGGTTCATCTTGTTGCTTAGATTGGGTACTTTTATTTTATGTTTAAGCTTTTTATTTTTATTTAAAAAAAATCATTCAAAAATTTTTAAGAATGAATTCTAGAGCTTCATGAGATATGTTAATGTCTGGCTGGCTGTTAAGCCATGTCTAATCTTTTGGACTGAGGTTTCCACTTTCCATTGTAGAAAGGACATGTCTGTATTTATTATGCTAAAGCTTGGCTGGTCATTTGGCCATGTCTAATTCTTTTGGACCGAAGCTTTAGACTAACATTGCATGAATCCTGGAATTCTTATTAAAAATTTTGAATTTCTTTATTTTCTTTTTCCAAAAAAATTTTTCAAAAAATATACAAAAAAATTAATAAAATCAAGAAACCAAAAAAAATTTTGTGTTTCTTGTTTGACTCTTGTGTCAAATTTTAAGTTTGGTGTCAATTGCATTCATTTTCGAATTATTAGTGTCTAAAGTTTAAAAATTTCAAAGTTTGGTGTCTTGCATGTCTTTCTTTCCTTAAAAATTTTCAAAAAAAAATATGTTCTTGATGTTCATCATGATCTTCAAAGTGTTCTTTTTGTTCATGTTGACATTCAAAGTGTTCTTGCATGCATTATTTGTTTTGATCTTAAATTTTTATGTTTTGTTTCATTTTGTTGGTTCTCTCTTTCTTCATTAATTCAAAAAAATCAAAAATAATATACTTTCCTTATTCTTCTCATAATTTTCGAAATTTTGAGTTGACTTGGTCAAAAATTTTTAAAATTTAGTTGTTTCTTGTTAGTCAAGTCAAAATTTCAATTTAAAAACTTTAGCTTTTCAAATATTTTTCAAAAATAAAATCTTTTTCACTTTTCTTCTTAATATATTCGAATTTTTTAAATAAATTTTCAAAATCTTTTTCTTATTTTTACTTCATATTTTTGAAAACTTTACTAACAATTAATGTTTTGATTCAAAATATTTCAAGTTTATTACGTTCTTGTTAAGAAAGGTTCAATCTTTAAATTCCAGAATCATATCTTTTAGTTTCTTGTTAGTCAAGTCATTAACTTTAATTTTAAAATCAAATCTTTTTAATTTCTTTTTCAATTATTTTTCAAAATAAATTTCAATCATATCTTTTTAAAATTTTAATTTCAAAATCTTCTTCTAACTTCTTATCTTTTCAAAATTTATTTTCAAATCTTTTTTAATTAACCACTTGACTTGTTTGTTTTAATTTTAAAAAAGTTTACTATTTATTATCTTTTTCAAAATCACCTAACTACTTTTCTCTCTCATTAATTTCGAAAACTAAATAACAAATTTTTTAAAATTCTTTTTAATTAATTAATTTATTTAGTTTTCAATTTGCTTTTATTTCTTTTATTAAATTTTGAATTCTAACTTAATTAATTAAATAAAAATAAAAATATTTTTCATCTCCCTCTTCTTAAAATTCGAATACTCTCTCCCTCATCTCTTTCTATTTATTTATTTATTTACTAACACTTCTCTTCTACTCAAAATTCCATTCTTATACTCACATAAAGGAATCTCTATACTGTGACATAGAGGATCCCCATTCTCCCTTTGTTCTCTTCATTTTCATATGAGCAGGAACAAGGATAAGGACATTCTTGTTGAAGCTGATCCTGAACCTGAAAAGACTCTAAAGAGGAAGCTAAGAGAAGCTAAAGCACAACACTCGGGAGAGGACCTTACAAAAAATTTTGAAAAGGAATCAGACATGGCAGCCGAACCCAACAACAATGGTGGAGATGCAAGGAAGATGCTTGGTGACTTTACTGCACCAACTTTCGACTTTTATGGAAGAAGCATCTCAATTCCTGCAATTGGAGCAAACAACTTTGAGCTTAAGCCTCAATTAGTTTCTCTAATGCAGCAGAATTGCAAGTTTCATGGACTTCCATTGGAAGATCCTCATCAGTTCTTAGCTGAATTCTTGCAATTCGTGACACTGTTAAGACCAATGGGGTTAATCCCGAGGTCTACAGACTTATACTTTTCCCTTTTGCTGTAAAAGACAGAGCTAGGATATGGTTGGACTCACAACCAAAAGAAAGCCTGAACTCTTGGGAAAAGTTTGTCAATGCTTTCTTGGCCAAATTCTTTTCACCTCAAAAGATGAGCAAGCTTAGAGTGGAAGTCCAAACCTTCAGACAGAAGGAAGGTGAATCCCTCTATGATGCTTGGTAAAGATACAAGCAATTGATCAGAAGGTGTCCTTCTGACATGCTTTTAGAAAGGAGCATCTTATGTATATTCTATGATGGTCTATCTGAATTGTCAAAGATGTCATTAGACCACTCTGCTGGTGGATCTCTTCATCTGAAGAAAACACCTGCAGAAGCCCAGGAACTCCTTGAAATGGTTACAAAAAACCAGTTCATGTACACTTCTAAAAGAAATCCTATGAATAATGGGATGACTCAGAAGAAAGGAGTTCTTGAGATTGATACTCTGAATGCCATATTGGCTCAGAACAAAATATTGACTCAGCAAGTCAATATGATTTCTCAGAATCTGACTGGAATGCAAGCTGCATCTGGCAGCACTAAAGAAGCCTCCTCTGAAGGAGAAGCTTATGACCTTGAGAATCCTACAATGGAAGCGGTGAATTACATGGGAGAATCCTATGGAAACACCTATAATCCTTCATGGAGAAATCATCTAAATTTCTCATGGAAGGATCAGCAGAAGCCTAATCAAGGCTTCAATAATAATAATGGTGGAAGAAATAAGTTTGGCAATAGCAAACCTTTTCCATCATCTTCTCAGCAACAGACAGAGAATTCTAAGTAGAACCCCTCTGACTTAGCAACTATAGTCTCTGATCTATCTAAGATCACTCTCAGTTTCATGACTGAAACAAGGTCCTCCATCAGAAATTTAGAGGCATAAGTGGGTCAGCAGAGTAAAAGAGTTACTAAAACTCCTCCTAGTACTCTCCCAAGCAATACAGAAGAGAATCTAAAGAGATAGTGCAAGGCCATCAATATATCCAAAGTGGCCGAATCTATAGAGGAGAAAGAGGCAGTGATTTCCAGTGAGGAAGACCTTAATGGACGTCCACAAACCACTAAGGAGTTCTCTAATAAGGAACCAAAGGAATCTGAGGCTCATACAGAGACTATAGAGATTTCACTGAACTTACTGTTACCATTCATGAGCTCTGATGAGTATTCTTCCTTTGAAGAGGATGAAGATATTGTTGAAGAGCAAGTTGCTCAATATCTAGGAGAAATCTTGAATTTGAATGCCAAGTTATTTAGTAATGAGACTTGGGAGGAGGAACCTCCATTGCTCATCAATGAACTGAATGCCTTAGCTAAGCAGAAATTACCTCAGAATAAACTGGATCCCAAAAGGTTCTTAATACCTTGTACCATAGGCACCATGACCTTTGAGAAGGCTCTGTGTGACCTGGGGTCAGGAATAAACCTCATGCCACTCTCTGTAATGGAGAAACTAGGGATCTTTGAGGTACAAGCTGCAAGAATCTCACTAGAGATGGCAGACAAATCATTGAAAAAGGTTTATGGACTTGTAGAGGATGTCTTAGTGAAGGTTGAAGGCCTGTACATCCCTACTGACTTCATAATCCTAGACACTGGGAAGGATGAGGATCAATCCATTACCCTTGGAAGACCCTTCCTAGCCACAGCAAGGCTGTGATTGATGTGGACAGAGGAGAGTTAGTCCTTCAATTGAATGAGGACTACCTTGTGTTTAAGGCTCAAGGATCTTCTTCTGTAACCATGGAGAGGAAGCATGAAAAGCTTCTCTCAATACAGAGTCAAACAGAGCCCCCACACTCAACTTCTAAGTTTGGAGTTGGGAGGCCACCATTAAGCTCTGAGTCTCTGTGAAGCTCTCTAAGAGCTCACTGTCAAGTTGTTGACATTAAAGAAGCACTTATTGGGAGGCAACACAATGTTATTTAACTATATTTATTTTTATAGACATTTGTTTTCTATTGTCATGTTATGTTTTCTTTAGGTAGATGATCATGTGGAGTCACAAAAACAGCTGCAGAATTAAAGCAGAATAAAAAATAGCATCAAAAATAGCACACACTGGAGGACAGGCTTACTGGTGTTTAAACGCTAGTAAGAACAGTAGAATGGGCATTTAATGCCGAGTCTAGAAGCATTCTAGGCGTTAAACGCCAGAATTGGCAGACAGACTGGTGTTTAACGCCAGAAAAGGGTGTCTGGCTGTTTGGCTGGCGTTAAACGCTAGAAATTGGTAGACAGACTGGTGTTTAACGCCAGAAAAGGGTGTCTGGTTGGCGTTGAATGCCAGAAAAGGGCATCAGCCTGGCATTTAGTGCCAGAAAAGGTAGCAGAGATGGCGTTAAACGCCAGAAATGGCACATAGAGGGCGTTTAAACGCCTGAAAGGTGCAGGACCAGAATTCCTTGACACCTCAGGATCTGTGGACCCTACAGGATCCCACCTACCCCACCTATCTTTCTCTCCTCTTCACACCTTTCCATAACACTCTTCCTCAATTACCCTTGACCAATCACATCAACACCTATTCCCCAAACACCATTCACCTATCAAATCCGACCCTCTTCCCCATAATTTTTTCATCACTCATATCAATCCACTATCCCCCAAAAACCCATCATAAAACCCCACCTACCTCACCATTCAAATTCAAAACATTTCCCTCCCAAACCCAACCCCTTCATACATGACTTCCCTCTCTCTCTTACCCTATAAATACCCCTCCTTACCACCTTCAATTTCACACATCATAAACACTTAAACCCCCCTTGGCCGAATCCAATACACCCCTCTTTCTCCTCCATTTCTTCTTCTTCTCCTCCTTTCTTTCTTCTTTTGCTCGAGGACGAGCAAACCTTTTAAGTTTGGTGTGAAAAAAAAGCTCTGCTTTTTATTTTTCCATAACCATTAATGGCACTTAAGGCCAGAGAAACCTTTAGGAAGAGGAAAGGGAAGGCAGTTGCTTCCAACTCCGAGTCATGGGAGATGGAGAGATTCATCTCAAAAGCCCATCACTAGAAAGAGGATGGAGAAAATAAGAGTGGAGCACCAAGAACACTCGATCATCCTCCATGAAATCAGAGAGGACCAAAAGGCCATGAGAGAGGAGCAACAAAGGCAAGGAAGATACATAGAGGAGCTCAAGCACTCCATAGGATCTTCAAGAGGAAGAACTAGCCGCTGTCACTAAGGTGGGCCCGTTCTTTAATTTCCTTATTCTTATTTTTCTATTTTTCGGTTTTTATGCTTTATGTTTTGTCTATGTTTGTGTCTTTATTACATGATCATTAGTGTTTAGTGCTATGTCTTAAAGCTATGAATGTTCCATGAATCTTTCACCTTTCTTAAATGAAAAATATTTTCTGAAAAAGAAAAAGAAGTACATGAATTTCAGATTTTATCTTGAAAATAGTTTAATTATTTTGATGTGGTGGCAATACTTTTTGTTTTCTGAATGAATGCTTGAACAGTGCATATTTTTGATAGTGAAGTTTATGAATGTTAAAATTGTTGGCTCTTGAAAGAATAATGAAAAAAGAGAAATGTTATTGATAATCTGAAAAATCATAAAATTGATTCTTGAAGCAAGAAAAAGTAGTGAAAAACACAAAGCTTACGAAAAAAAAAGAAATGGCAAAAAAAATTAAATAAATAAGAAAGAAAAAGAAAAAGCAAGCAGAAAAAGCCAGTAACCCTTTAAACTAAAAGGCAAGGTTAAAAAGGATCCAAGGCTTTGAGCATTAATGGATAGGAGGTTCCAAAGGAATAAAATCCTGACATAAGCATCTAAATCAAGTTGCCCCTAACCATGTGCTTGTAGCGTGAAGGTGTCAAGTGAAAAGCTTGAGACTGAGCGGATAATTTATACACTTTTTGGCATTATTTTTACATAGTTTTTAATATGTTTTAGTTACTTTTTATTATATTTTTATTAGTTTTTATGCAAAAATCACATTTCTAGACTTTACTATGAGTTTGTGTATTTTTCTATAATTTCAGATATTTTCTGGCTGAAATTGAGGGACCTGAGCAAAAATCTGATTCAGAGGCTGAAAAAGGACTGCAGATGCTGTTGGATTCTGACCCTCCTGCACTCGCAGTGGATTTTCTGGAGTTAACGATACCCAATTGGCGCGCTCTCAATTGTGTTGGAAAGTAGACATCTTGGGCTTTCCATCAATATATAATAGTCCATACTTTTCCCGATATTTGATGGCCCAAACTGGCGTTTAAACGCCCACCAGAGACCCTTTTCTGGCGTAAAACGCCAGAACTGGAGTTAAACGCCCAAACTAGCATCCAAGCTGGCGTTTAACTCTAGAAATGGCCTATGCATGTGTTAAGCTCAATGCTCAGCCCAAGCACACACCAAGTGGGCCCCGGAAGTGAATTTCTGCACTATCTGCACTTAGTTACTTATTTTCTGTAATCGTTAGTAAGTAGTTTAGTATAAATAGCACTTTTTACTATTGTATTCATATCGGTGGTTGGAAACCCTCTTTTCACTTTTATTTTACATTTTAGAGGCTAGCCATTCGGCCATTCCTAGACCTTTTTCTCTTATGTATTTTCTACGGTGGAATTTCTACACCTCATAGATTAAGGTGCAGAGCTCTGCTGTTCTTCATGAATTAATGCAAGTACTATTGTTTCTCTTTCAATTCATGCTTACTTCTTCTCCATGATATAATATTGTACTTAATTCAGTTAAGTCAGAATGAAGATGTGACCCGTGACAATCACCCACTAACTTCGTTACTCGCTTAGCCAAGATCCGCGTGTCTGACAACCACAAGCGGTCTACATAATGTTCAACGAAGTCGTTGAACGACAACTGGAGTATAATCTCTTGGGTTTCTAATCCACGGACCGAGTCCGTGAGATTAGAACCTTCGTGGTATAGGCTAGAATCAATTGGCAGCATTCTTGAGATCCGAAAAGTCTAAACCTTGTATGTGGTATTCTGAGTAGGATCTGGGACGGGATGACTGTGACGCGCTTCAAACTCATGAATGTTGGGCACAGTGACAGTATGCAAAAGGATAGAGAGATCCTATTCCGACACAAGTGAGAACTGACAGATGATTAGCCGTACGGTAGCTGTACTGGTATTTTTTATCCAAGACGAGAAATCCGACAGTTGATTAGCCGTGCAGAAACCGTACTTGGACCATTTTCACTGATAGGACAATACAGCTTGCCATGGAAGGGAGCATGCATGATTGGAAGAAGACAGTAGGAAAGCAGAGGTTCAGAAGCAGCAAAGCATCTCCAAACGCTTATCTGAAATTTCCACCAATGAATTACATAAGTATCTTACTTTATTTTATGTTTTATTTATCTTTTAATTATCAAAATCTCATAACCATTTGAATTCGCCTGACTAAGATTTTTAGGATGACCATAGCTTGCTTCAAGTCTACAATCTCCGTGGGATCGACCCTTATTCGCGTAAGGTATTAATTGGACGACCCAGTGCACTTGCTGGTTAGTTGTGCGGAGTTGTAAAAAATGTGATCACAATTCCGTGCACCAAGAAGATTACCTTGAAAAGAGAAGATAGAATAAAAGAAAGAAGATAAAGAAGTTGAGGTACACCAAGAGTTTAAAGAAGTAGAGTTGAATGAATAGAGATGAGAAGAGAAGAAGTATAAATAGAAAAAGTAAATAAGATTTAAAATTTTTTTTGTTTTTATTTATTTGTTTAATTAATTAATTTTTGAAAATATGGTTAATAATTTAAAAATATTTGAATTTGAATTATTAAATTTTTAAAAATAGAGGAGGGAAGAGAAGAAGAAGTTTTTGAAAATTAAGAGAAAAGAGAGTTAGTTAGGTAGTTTTGAAAAAAAGAGAGAGAAAAAGGAGAGATATTTTCGAAAATTAAGGAAGAGGAGAGTTAGTTAGGTGGTTTTGAAAGAGAAGAGAGAGAAGAAAAGAAGTAGTTTTCGAAAATTAAGAAGAGAGAGTTAGTTAAGTGGTTTTGAAAAAGATGAGAGTGAAGATAAGATATTAATTAAGAAAAGATTTTTAACTTAAAATAAAATAGAAGATAAGATAAGAAAAGATTTGAAATTGAAATTTAAAATTAGAAAAAGATAAGATAAGAAATTTAGGAAATTAGAAAAAGATAAGATCAAATTTTTTAATTTTGAAAAAGATATGATAAGATTTGAAAAAGATATGATTTTTATTTTTGAAAAATTTGATTTTTGAAAACTTGACAACTATGATGTGATAAGATGAAATTTTAAAATTGAAACCTGAATTTATATGTAATTTTTTAAAATTATGGTTATAAATTAGTTAGAAAAGATATTATTTTGATTTTTTTTTTGAATTTTATGATGAAAGAGAAAAACACAAAAAAGATACAAGACTTAAAATTTTTAGATCTAGCACCCTTTTATTTTCGAAAATTTGAAGGGAAACACCAAGGGACACCAAACTTAAAAATTTAAGGTCAAGATACAAACAAGACTCGAGAACACTTTGAATACTAACAAGAATACGAAGAACAAAATTTAAAGGCTCAAAGAACTCAAGAACACAAAAAAGAACACCAAACTTAAAATTTTTAGAAAATCAAACATAAATTTTCGAAAAACACGAAGAAAAATAACAAGAAAACACCAAAGTTAAAAATTAAAACAAGATTTAAACAAAGAAAAATTATTTTTTGAAAATTGTTAGAAAGAAAGACTCAAAGGAACATAGTTACCTAATTCATAAGCCAACGCTCTAACCAATTCAACACAAAAGAAAATAAAAATATTTTTGAAAAACCTTTTAGAATTTTCAAAAAATAGAAAGGAAAAATAAAATAAAGAAAAGAAAAATATTTTTAAAAAAAGTTTTATTATTTTTTCGAAAAAAAAAGAAGAAGAAAACGAAAAATAAAAGAACTGAAATAAAATAAAAATTACCTGATCTAGGGAGCAAGACAATCCGTCAGTTTGTCCAAACTAAAAAATATCCGGCAACGACGCCAAAAACTTGGTGCGCGTGTACGTAAAACCCACACTATTTCGTACGACAGCAGTACCAGCAAGTGCACTGGGTCGTCTAAGTAATACCTGAA
The DNA here is from genome assembly GCF_003086295.3 of Arachis hypogaea. Lineage (NCBI taxonomy): Eukaryota > Viridiplantae > Streptophyta > Magnoliopsida > Fabales > Fabaceae > Arachis > Arachis hypogaea. Next base: position 81,688,844 of record NC_092052.1, read on the forward strand.
CGAGTCAGGGTCGATCCCACGAGGATTGTGGCTTGAAACAAGCTATGGTTGTCTTGCAAGTCTTAGTTAGGCGGAATCAGAAGGTGGTTGGATTAAGTTATCCATTAGGAATTATATGCTGGGAATAGAGTTGAGAGTTAGAGTTGCTTTGTCTTTCTGAAGTAACTCAGGTACTACTATCTTCTTTGCTTGTGAATGATCTTCTTCTATGGCAATTTGTAAGTGATCAAAGCCATTGCCCGTAGTCATTGATCTCCTATGCTACAGAATGAACACAGGCGTGGCCATTGGCCGTGGTTACTCAAGCTGACAAAGGATGAAGTGCATAGCAGTCCATTCCCTTGGCGATCCTACTTAAAACACCACAGACAAGGTCGAATCTTCCGGATCAGAGAACGTTGCTTCTTTGGATTCTAGACTATATCACAGAGACCCTAATCTCCCCGGAAATCAGCTGAACTGGTGTCTCGAGAATTCCCCAACGAAGTCGTGGATTAACCGTCTGAGAGATGTATAAACATAGCTGTTGGCTGGTGCTTTTCTTCCAGGTACTCACACGAACTCAAGTAGATGGGGGTGTTTGTCAGGCACGTTCGTCTTAATGTGATGAACAGAGCCAATTGGTTTGATCATTCGGTTCACCACGATGAAGATCGGGATATACATCTTAGAGATAGATCAAACACGGATCGAAGAAGAAACAATAGTACTTTTTATTAATTCATAGGACTCATTAGGGCTCCTCCCCTCAACTTAGGAGTTTTAGAAACTCATACTGAAGGTAAAATCAATGAAAAATGAAAATATGGCAGACCTCCCTCAGTGAGAGGTGTAAAAGGTTCGGAAAAATCTCCAGAACTCTGAATTACATAAACATAAACCCTTAAATACTAAACAGATGACTAGTAAGGGTAAAGTAGTCTATTTAGTGATAAAATTTACTTCTGGGGCCCACTTGGTAAGTGTTTGGGCTGAGCATTGATGAGATCCACCTGCATTGAGGTCTCTTGGGCGTGGAACGCTAGCCAGGGTCTCCTCTCTGGGCCTTTGGATGCTGGGCTCTGCTCTCTGGGCGCTGGATGCCTAGAAGGGGGCAGCAAGCTGGCGTTGGATGCCAGTTTTGGGCCTTTTAATTCGAAGCAAAGTATGAACTATTATATATTGCTGGAAAGCTCTGGAAGTCATCTTTCTATAGCCGTTGAGAGCACTCATTTGGACTTCTGTAGCTCTAGAAAATCTCTTTTGAATGCAGGCAGGTCAGATCTGGACAGCATCTGCAGTGCTTTCTCTGTCTCTGAATCAGACTTCTGCTCCAGCTCCTCAATTTCAGCCAGAAATTACCTGAAATTGCCCAAAAGCACAAAGACCTATAAAAAATTAATAAAAACTAAACAAAAACTACTAAAAACTATATGAAAATAATGTCAAAAAGTGTATAAAATATTTGCTCATCACTTGCCATGATGGTGGGATGACTTCCAGGTCCCCGGCAACGGCACCAATGTTTCAAGGGTTACCTAAAACGTTGAGGTCGATCTCGGTCTCTAGGAGAGGGGTGGTGGTACCTGCAAGAGACTCCGATGCTTAAGTCAGTACGGGCTTTAGACATGTTTTTTGTAGAATTGGAGTATGAGTTATACCTGGGTACTCTAGTGTATTTATAGTGGTGTTTTGTCGATCTTCCTTGAGATATGTTTGTTATCTTATCTTATATTTTGTGGGTGAGATCATATCTTTTGTCAACCACTGCCCAGTAGGCAGTGACTCTTCGATTTGGGCCTCTTTGGGCCTCTTTGGGGGTCTTCCTAGCTCTTTGCGAAGAGGTCGATTAGTTGGCAAACCTTTCATGAAGTCATTATTTTTGTCTACGGCCAATCTGGCCCCATAACTCCAGCCGGGGTATGAACATTATCAAAGTGGAAAAACAGCAAAAGGTGAGAGGATTGCGTACTTCTTCCAACCCTACTTCAAGGTCGGATTCTAGAGGTGCTAATTTCGGGGAAAAGACTGGATCCAAACCTACCGAATCGATGAAGAAACCTACAGACCAGCACAGAAAGATGCACCTGCCTAATTCCACTTCTAAACCTCTTGCACAGCATCGTGATATTGCCTGCTTTAAGTGCCGTGGATTAGGCCATTATGCTTTTGAGTGTCCAAATAAAATGACCATGATCATTGAAGTGAATGATATTTTCTCATAGTCTGATAACTCAGATGGGTATGAGGACATGCTACATGTGGATGATGCTACAGATAATGATGATATAGAGTATGTTGTTAGTGGCGAGGCCCTTGTTACTAGGCGGATCTTAAATGTACAAGCCAAGGACAATCATCTAAAACAGCATGAGAACATCTTTCATACAAAGGTTTTATTGGGAGATAAGGTTGGACTTATGATCATTGATGCTAGAAGTCATACAAACGTTGCTAGCTCTACATTGATCACAAAATTGGGGTTGAAATGCACCAAACACCCTAACCCTTACAAACTAGAGTGGCTAAGTGATGTTGGTGAACTGAAGGTTATAAAGCAAGCCCGCTTATAGTTCTCTATTGGGAGATATAGTGATGAGGAACCTTGTTACGTGGTTCACATGTAGGCTTCTCATCTACTCCTAGGGTGTCCATGGCAGTATGATAGGAGGATGGTCAATGATGGTTTCACAAACCAATACTCCATTACTTACCTTGGGAAGAAGATTACCCTTGCACCTTTATCCCCTAAAGAAGTGTACCTGGAGCAATTGAGCATGTGCGAATCCACAAAGGAGTCTTTAGGATGTGAGAAAATTGAAAAATAAAAGAGTAAAGAGAGGGCTCTGAGAGACGAAAAGAGTGAGAAAAAGAGTCAGGGTCTGAGTCAAAAAGAGAGTTGTAAAAGAGAAAAATTTGTAGAGAGTGAGAGTGCTCACAAGATGTGTTTTTATGAAAAAGAGAGAGATCTAAAGCATGCTAGTTTAGGAAAAAGAGTATTGGTGTTAGTGAGATTTAGAGAGTCTTTACTTTCTACCATTCAAACTAACAATGAACTGTCTGGGGCTTTTATTTCACTCTTGCAGGAATTTAGAGATGTCTTTCCGGGGGGAGATGCCCCCATTTTTACCTCTGTTATGAGGCATTGAGCATTAGATTGACTTTGTCCCTGGATCCAGCATTCCAAACCGGCCAGCTTACCGGACCAATCCTGAGGAGACAAAGGAAATGAAACGGCAAGTTAAGAACCTTTTGGCAAAGGGTTTTGTGAGAGAAAGCATGAGTCCTTGTGCTGTTCCGGTACTATTGGTGCCCAAGAAGGATGGCTCATGGAGGATGTGTGTTGACCGCAGAGCTGTAAACAAGATTACAGTAAAGTATCACCATCTTATTCCTAGACTTGATGTTATGCTTGATGAATTTCACGGTTTTGTTATTTTTACTAAAATAGATTTAAGAAGAGGTTATCATCAAATACGAATGAAACTTGGTGATGAATGGAAAACAGCTTTCAAAACTAAATATGGTTTGTATGAGTTGTTAGTTATGCCATTTGGTTTGACTAATGCACCTAGTACATTCATAAGATTAATGAATCATGTTTTGCGAGAACTTTTAGGTAAATTTGTAGTTATTTATTTTTATGATATTCTTATCTACAGTTAATGTCTTGATGATCATATTTTGCATGTTCAATCTCTTTTAGAGGTATTTAGAAAGAAAAAATTGTATGTTAATCTCCAAAAGTGCTTGTTTTGTTTGAGTAAAGTCGTGTTCCTAAGTTTTGTGATAAGTTCCGAAGGGATTGAGGTAGATGACGAGAAGGTGAAGGCTATTGGAGAATGGCCCACACCTCAAAGTGTCTCTAATGTTAAAAGTTTTCATGGTCTTGCAGGTTTTTATAGGAGGTTTGTTAAATGGGATCAAGAATAAGAACTTGCCTTTAATTACATGAAAAAAATATTGTGTTCTAGCCCCATTCTTATTTTACCAGATTTTTCTAAAACTTTTGAAATAGAATGTGATGCTTCGAGAATTGGTATAGGTGCTGTTTTGATGCAGGAAAAGCGAGCAATCGCCTATTTCAGTGAGAAGTTGAATGGAGCCCATCTTAACTACTCAACTTATAACAAGGAGCTTTATGCCTTGGTGAAAGCTTTGGAAGTGTGGCAGCATTACTTGCTACCTAAGGAATATGTGGTGCATACTGACCATGAATCTCTCAAACACTTGAAGGGCCAAGGGAAGCTGAACAAGAGATATGCAAAATGGATAGAATTTCTTGAATCCTTTCCATACATAATCGCCTATAAGCAAGGTAAAGAGAATATGGTTGCTAATGCATTATCTAGAAGGTATTCCTTAATCACAACCCTTACTTCTAAGCTATTAGATTTTGGGTGTATGAAGGAATTGTATGCAACCGATTCTAATTTTGCCTCTATCTATGCTGCATGTGAACATGGTTCACATAACAAATTCTATAAACATGATGGTTTTCTTTTTCAGGGTAATAGGATTTGTGTACCTACTTGTTCTATTAGGGAGCTACTTGTTCTAGAATCACATAGTGGGGGTTTGATGGGTCATTTTGGTATGCATAAGACTTTGGATGTATTATCTGAGCATTTTTACTAGCCCCACATGGGTAAAGATGTTAAAAAGTTTTGTGCTAAATGCATTGCATGTAAACAAGCTAAATCTAAGTCATTACCACATGGCTTGTATACTCCTTTACCTGTTTCTATGCATCCATGGGTTGGTATTTCTCTGGATTTTATTATTGGTTTGCCTAGAACTAGGAGAGGTCGAGATAGCATTTTTGTTGTGGTAGATAGATTTAGTAAATTGGCTCATTTCATTGCTTTCCATAAAACTGATGATGCCACAAATATTGCTGACCTATTCTTTAGAGAAGTTCTGCGCTTACATGGTATTCCCCAAACTATTGTTTCTGACCGTGACGTCAAATTCTTAAGTCACTTTTGGAAAGTTTTGTGGAGTAACTTGGGAACAAAATTGTTATGCTCAACTACTTGTTACCCTCAAACTGATGGTCAGACTGAAGTGGTAAATAGGACATTGCGAACCTTATTACATGCTGTTGTTGGTAAGAATTTGAAAACCTAGGAAGATTGTTTACCTTTTATTGAGTTTGCTTATAACAGGACAATCCATTCTTCCACTGGTTTTTTCCCCTGTGAACTTGTCTATGGTTTTAATCTTTTAACTGTCTTGAATTTAATGCCTTTAACTTCGAGTGATATTGTTAGCTTTGATAGATCAAGCAATGCTAAGAAGATTAACGCAATACATGCAAAGGCTCGTGACCTAATTGAGAGGAAGAACAAAGCCACAGCTGAAAAGATTAACAAGAGCCGAAAGCATATAGTCTTCGAACTAGGAGATTGGGTTTAGGTACATTTGAGGAAGGAGAGATTTTCTACTCAGAGGAAGTATAAACTTGATGCTAGAGGGGATGGCCCGTTCCAAGTGCTTGAGAAGATCAATGATAAGACCCACAAGATTGACCTCTCAGGTGAGTATAATGTCTCTGCTACTTTTAATATTTCTGATCTCTCTCCTTTTGATATGGACACAGATTTGAGGATAAATCTTTTTGAGGAAGGAGGGAATGATACATGCTCAGAAAGACAACTGGGACATTCTAACACAAAAGGGAAGAATGAGAATTTCACACTTCCAGAGGGCCCCATCACTAGAGCACCTACAAAAAAACTCAAGGAGAGCTTTGGAAACTTGGCAGCACTTATGCATAAGGAGTTACATTGAATCCTGTAGTGAGTATAGTCTAAACCAAGACGCAATCCTCACGTCAAATTTAGAAAATGTGTCACCACAATTCCAATCAATAACCGGGAGTAGGATCCCGTGTCGTTCTCCGTAGGAGTTGCTCTAAGGTACACGTCATTGGTTAGGAGTTCTCTTGGTGTTTTGGAGTTGAATACAAGAAAAGTAAATGGACATGAATTGAAACAATGAGCAATTAGCAATTGGAACAAGGAACCAAGAAATCAAGCTAATAAAGGTGAATGACAATTAATCAATGTAAAAGCCTTGGCTAGGGGGTGAGAATTGGAAGTCCTATCAACATAGTCTCCATCAAATGTGACCATAATTGGTTATTGCCCCACTTAGTCAACCTCTAACTATGAAGGAAAGTTAAGTGGAGATAATCAATTTGAGTCCACAAGTCCTAGACAAATCCTAAGGAAGGACTAGCTTTAGTGGCATGCAAATCAATTAGCAATTTCCAATTATGAATCAACAAAGGACATTGACAATTCAAGTGTCTCCAATTACCCAACCCCCAAGCTAAGAGTGAAAAGTCTACTCCATAACTATAGTTGACAATTCATTAAACACTTGGTGAACAACATTGAAAGACATTGTGAAATTGAGAAGAAAATTCAAATCAAAGTTATCTACTACAAACAACTAATAATAATCAAGCAATTAACAAAAATGAACATGAAATTCCTCAATGCATTAATAGAAATCAAAGTAATAAGATCCAAATCTAAGATCCACAATAACTAGAGTAACAGGAACACTAAAATGAGAGTAGAAGAAGTAGATCTACAAATCAAAGCAATGTAAAATTGAATTAACAATAGATCTAACCAAAGGATCTAAGAGAAATTCAAATTGAGAAAGCCGAAACGTAGAGAGAAGCAAGAGTTTGTCTCTCTAGAAACATAAACTCCAAAACTAGCTAATAATGTGTAATGTGTGTATTCCCCCTATTCCCTTGGTACTTTTGGGTCTTTTGCCTCAGTATTCCTTCAGATTGGGCCCTGCGGCTCCTGTGAAATCGCCAGCCACGATTTCACTTAAAATGTCACGTGCCGAGCGTCATGCGTATGCGTAGGCCTGATAAATCCCGTTTTTAAGGTTTATCTTGTATGGATTTTGAGGGTTTTATCAATGGTCTTTCACACTTATTCATATAAAAATGCATGATTTTGTGTTCCTTTCCCAATTTTGCCTCATGACTAAAAACATGCCTCTTTTGCATTAACTTAGATATATTTTAATCCTCCTCTATTACCATTCGATGCCATGATCCATGTGTTAAGTGATTTTAGAAGTTATTGGGCAATGATGGTCTAGAAGAGAGGAAGGAAGCATGCATGTAGGGAAGGAGCATGGAAAATAGAGCTTTGGAATTTTAGCACCGACGCGTATGCATACCACACGCATACGCGTGGATGCGCGCCATCAAGATCAGCGTGAAGGAGCCAAAGCTAGGAGCCGGCACATTTATATGGCTAAGCCAGAACCTCATGGACGCGGGCGCACGCTTGACGCATGCGCGTGGATCACAAAGCCCCCACGGACGCGTACGCGTGCTGTGTGCGTACGCGTCGATGCCGCATGTGACTTTTAAAGAGAAAACACGACCAGCGATTTCAGGCAGTTATAGACCCTGTTTAGGCAGAGTTCTGGAGGGAAAGGCATAAGAAGACCAAGGATTGAAGGGATTGGGATCCATTCACTCATTCTTACGCAATTTCTAGATATTTTCATTAGTTAGTTATATTTTGTAGAGAGAGAAACTCTAACTTATCTCTAGGATTTTGCTGTCTCCATTGCAATCCTCCTTTGATTTCTTTGGTGAGATCAATTGCAAATTCACTTTTAATTTGATTCAAGTAGTAGATCTACTCTTCTCCTATTCTCAATTAGTGCTCTTTTGATTCATTCACTTTAGATCTTAGATTTGTGAGTTTGCTACTTTGATTTTGATTAATGAATTGAGGATTTTCATTTAATTGCTTGATTGTTGATGATTGCTTGAAGTAGATAGCTTGAATTCAATTCCTTTTTCTCAATTTCATAATGTCTCTTTTGATTGCTCACCAATTGTTTGAGGAAATGACAACCCTAGCTATGGAGTAGATTTCTCTTACTTGGCTTAGGGGTTGAGTTGTTGGAGACACTTGAATAGTTAATATCAATTGTTGATTATCAATTGAGAATTGCTAATTAACTTGGAAGGCACTAAAGCTAGACTTCCCTAGGGTTAGACTAGGACTTGTGACTCAAGTTAGTTACTTTCCCTTGAATTTCCTCTATGATTAGAGGTTAACTAAGTGAAGCAATAATTAATTGTTATCACAATTGATGGAAGCTATAATGATGGAACTTTCAATACTCACCCTTAGCCAAGACTTTTATCTTGATTGATTGTTGTTCATATTTTGTTAGCTTGAATTCATACACCAAACTCTCAAAACCACAACAGACTTCCTAATCGATGATGTGCATTCTAAGGCAATTCCTAGGGAGGACGACTCGGGACTAATACTCTCGGTTATAGATTTTAGAATTGTTTGATATAAAATTTGTGTGTCGGTTAGACTATACTCACGATTGGATTTATTGCTAATTTCTACACCGGCATAAAAATCTCATCATCAAAATGGCGTCGTTGCTGGGGAATTGCGTATGTGAGCCATGTTATTGGTTAGCGTGAATATGTTGATATGTACATACTTGCATTTTCTCTTGATTGTTTGTTCGTTTGGTTGATAGTTAGGATTAATCTTTGCTTAGTCCCACTTATTGTCATGAGCTTTACACTTCCTACATTGTATGACGCGTTCACTACCGAATTCGAGCTTAGCCCCATTTGATCCAAAAATCGAAAGAACCTTGCTTCTCATTAGGCAAGCTCGGAGGCGGTTAGCCTTTGAGAAAGGTAAAAAGGTTTTTACTAATTCACAAACCATATCCGAGGTTAATTCTGAAGCGTCATTCGAAGGCACTATCTACTCTTCCGTTGATACTACTAATAGTTCTTCTCTTGATCTAGGTGCCGATACTATGGCCGCTCCAAGGAGAGTTACTCTCAAGGAAGCGGGTGCACCGGACTTTGTTCTCCAACCTCTTCATGTGCTTCATCCAAACTTGAATGCAAACTTTGAACTCAAGACCGCTTTGATTCATCTCCTACCTAAGTTCCATGGACTTCCCGCACAAGACCCTATTCGACATCTTAAGGACTTTCATGGTGTATGCCCAACAGCTAGGCAGGAAGGATCCGATGAGGTTGCTATATGGTTGTTTGCCTTCCCATTCTCTCTTGAGGGAAGAGCCAAATAGTGGTTTTACACTTTTTCTAGCGATGTTATTACCAATTGGGCGTTGCTTAAAAGAGAGTTCCTAGATAAATTCTTGCCCGCGGAAATGACGGACAAGCTAAGAAAAGAGATCTCATGCATTGTACAAGGCAAAATGGAAACTCTATACTAGTATTAGGAGCGGTTTCGCAAGCTTCTTGACTCATGTCCCAACCACATGATTGACACTCAAGTATTGCTTAGCTATGTGTGCCAAGGAATAAGACCACAAGACAAGGCTCTATTGGATACCTCAAGCAATGATTCTTTGTCAAAGTATAGGATGGCGGAGGAGGCATGACAACTCATTACCGACTTGGCCGAGTCCACTCAACATGCTAGACGGAGAACCAACCATCCAAAGACCGTAAATGAAGTTTCCTCTAGTGGTGAAACCGCCACTCTTGCCAAATCCTTGGGTGAGATGATAAGCATTTTAAAGCAACTCCAACTTGGTTAACAACAACCTCAATAACAACATCAACCTCCACCACCTCTTCAACAACATAGTCAACAATTGGTCCCCCAAAAAGTGTGTGGCATTTGCTCTTTCTATTCGCACTATATGGACGAATGTCCAAGTCTCCAAGAAGATAACACCTTGACGGCTACCCACAACTTCTATGACTGTCCGAATCAAGGATACTACCAACAAGGCGGCAATTTCAACCAAGGTTATCCCCAACAAGGAGGCAATTACAATCAAGGAGGTAGCAACTATAATCAAGGTTGGAAGGATAATTCCAACCAAGGATGGCTGGACAATTATCAACAAGGAGGAAGGGACAATGGAGGCAATAAAAAATGGAACAACAATAACTCACAAAATCGATACTCACAAAATCAACCATACCCTCAACAAAACCATGGAAGAAACTACCAATCCTATCAACCACCTCAACCCAATCAATCACAAGCCCCTCAAATCACATACCCTTCCACTTCTCCCAATCAAGATGATAAACTCTGATCCATTCTCCAAGGCTAAAAAGAACTTCAAACTACACTTGCCTTCGGCCTCACCGATATTACATCTACTCTACAAGCTCTTCTTGCACACCTATAACCACTTTCCACCTCCACTCCTCAAGCTTCAAGTTCTAGTGCCATACCCTCTCAAACTCTACCCAATCCCAAGGGTGGCATCAATGCCATTACCTTGAGATCCGGAACTCAATTGCAAGAGAGGAAGCCAAAGGAACCAAGTCCTATAATAGTCACTCAAGATGAGGAGGGAATTGAGATAGAAGAAGTTGAAGAGGAAGATGAGGCACAAGTAATAGTTGAAAATGAAGTCTCTCAACCAACAAGTGAAGTCTCCAAAGATGAGAAGGCCTTGGAAGAAGAAAGTGCTCAACCAATTCCGTTTTCCACATTAGCAAGAAAGGCTAAGAAGCGTGTAGAACTCGACCCCAAAATGGTGGTGATGTTCAAGAAAGTTGAGGTAAGTATTCCTCTCTTTGATGCTATGCAAAGTTTCTTAAGAATCTATGTATGAACAAAGATAGAATCCATGAGTTAGAAACTATTCCATTGGGGAGTTCTATTTTGGCTTTGATGGGGGAGTCGTAAGCTTTAGCCTAGAAGAAGCGATGAGGCACCCACCGGAGAACCATTCTATATTCCGGTGTGACTTAATTGACAAGATTGTGGCCGAAGTACATTATGCAAAGCTAGATGAGAAGAATATGATTGAAGAAATTCGTGAAGACCCAAGTGAAGTGAACACCTTACCCCATCCGAATCCTCCGGAAGTTCAAGTGTCAAGTCAAGAACAAAAGGTAGAATTGAAGCCACTATCGCCCCTCCTAAAATATTCCTACCTTGATGAAGCCCACAAGTTCTCGATGATTGTTGCAAGGGTACTCACTCCTCAACAAGAAGAGAAGTTGCTACATGTTTTGAGGAAGAACAAAAGGGCCATAGGGTGGAGCCTGGCGGATCTAGTGGGCATAAGCCCCCAAGTATGCGAGCACCGAATATTCCTAGAAGAAAGAGCTAGACCCGTTCGACAACCTCAAAGGCGACTAAATCCTATCATTCTAGAGGTTGTGAAAAAAGAGGTCACCCAGTTATTAGAAGCGGACATCGTTTACCCCATTTCGGATAGTGAATGGGTGAGTCCCGTTCAAACTGTGCCAAAGAAGTCTGGGGTAACCACAATCAAGAATGAGAACGGGGAGCTTATAGCAACAAGGGTGCAAAACTATTGGCGGGTGTGCATTGACTACCGACGGTTGAACATGGCTACCAAAAAGGATCATTTTTCGCTACCTTTTATCAATCAAATGCTTGATCGGCCATCCGGTAAATCTCATTACTGTTTTCTAGATGGCTATTCGGGGTACTTCCAAATACATATTGCTTTAGAAGATCAAGAAAAAATAACATTTACTTGCTCCTTTGGAACTTTTGCCTATAAGCGTATGCCATTCGGCTTATGCAATGCACCGTAACTTTCCAAAGGTGCATGATGAGCATATTTACGGATTTTCTAGAGCAATGCATGGAAGTGTTCATGGATGACTTCAGTGTTTATGGCTCTTTTGATCATTGCTTAGATAACCTTGCAAAAGTTTTGGAAAGATGTACTATATCAAACCTTGTCTTAAATTTTGAGAATTGTTATTTTATGGTTAGGCAAGGCATTGTTTAGGACATATTGTTTCCAAAGATGGTATTTCTGTAGACCCAGCAAAGATTAATGTTATATGTAGCTTGCCTTACCCCTCCTCCGAGAGGGAAGTCCGTTCATTCCTTGGACATTCAGGATTTTACCGAAGATTCATCAAGGACTTTAGTAAGGTAGCATTGTCTCTTTCTCGATTGTTGCAAAAAGACATTGAGTTTGATCTAAGAAAAGAGTGCATGGAGGCTTTTGACAAGCTTAAAGTAGCATTGACTCAAGCTCCCATCGTGAGAGCGCCGGATTAGAGTCGGCCGTTCGAAATAATGTGTGATGCTTCAAACTATGTGGTGGGAGCCACGTTAGCATAACGCGAGGGTAAGAATCCATATGTCATAGCCTATGCATCAAAAATATTAGATGGAGCCCAATCCAATTACACTACTACCGAGCTTATCTTCTTGGTTCTAAGGTAGTAGTGTACTTGGATCATGCAGCGTTAAAGTATTTGTTGGCTAAAAAGGAACCCAAACCGAGATTGATTATATGGGTTTTATTGTTGCGAGAATTTGACTTGGAAATCAATGATAGGAGTGGTTCGCAAAACCTAGTGGCAGATCACTTAAGTCGCCATGAACACACTAAAGGTGATGCCACTCCTATTAATGATTCTTTTCCCTTTGAGGGCTTGCATGCAATCTCGGAAGTCATTCCTTGGTATGCACCAATAGCCAATTACTTGGTATCCCGCACCTTTCCTCCTAATCTCTCCAAGCATCAAAAGGATAAGCTAAAAAGCGAATCCAAATACTATGTATGGAATGACCCATACCTTTGGAGATGTGGAGTGGATCAAGTAATTCGGTGGTGCATTCCACAAACCAAATTCCAATCAATCTTGGAAGCTTGCCATTCCTCTGAGGGAGGTGGACATTATGGACCTCAAAGGACGGCAAGGAAAATCATAGATTGTGGATTTTGGTGGCCAACTCTTTTCAAAGAGCCTTCTCTTTTTTGTAAATCTTGTTCTCAATGCATTAGATTTGGCAACATCTCCAAGAAGGATGAAATCCCCCAACAAACCATGTTATTTTGTAAGATCTTTAATGTGTGGGGTATTGACTTCATGGGCCATTCCCAAATTCTAATAGTTTTTTCTACATTCTACTTGCCATTGATTATGTGTCCAAATGGGTGGAAGCGATACCCACCCGAATGGACGATGCTAATGTTGTCCTTTCTTTTGTGAGAAATAACATAATTTGTCACTTTGGGTCACCATGAGCAATCGTGAGTGACCAAGGGTCACACTTTGCAATAAAAGAATGGAAGGACTCATGAAGAAATATCGCATCATACATAAAGTAGCCACGGCCTATCACCCACAAACAAACAGCCAAGCCGAGGTGTCCAATCAGGAGATCAAGAGTGTATTAGAAAAGGTTGTGAAGCCTAATAGAAAATATTGGAGTGCCAAGCTTACCGATGCACTTTGGGCCTACCGAACAGCGTACAAAACGCCAATTGGCATGAGCCCCTTTCAGTTGATGTATGTCAAAGCTTGCCACATACCGGTGGAAGTAGAGCATAAAGCATATTGGGCCATCAAGGAGTGCAATCCAAGTTTGGGTGGGGCCGGAATTGGGAGAAAAAGCTTCAATTCGTGGAATTAGAGTGTTTAAGGTTAGAAGCCTATGAGAGCTATAGACTTTACAAGGAGAGGATGAAAGCCGTGCATGACTAGAACATAAGAAGAAGAGAATGTAGAGCCAGTGACCTAGCGTTCCGTTACAATTTAAGATTGAGATTGTTGCCCGGAAAACTAAGGTCAAGATGGGAAGGTCCCTATCAAGTAGAGAAAGCAGAACCTTATGGGGTCTACCATTTGTGCCATCCATCAAGTCCGGATATCTTCAAGGTTAATAGGCATCGTCTAAAGTTGTATCATGGTGAAAAAATAAAAAGCAACAAGGAGATTGAGGTGTTCCTTTTGGAAGATGCCCCCCTTGGAAAAGAGAATTGAGCTAGTGACCGTCCAACTTAAGGACATTAAACAAAAGTGTTAGGTGGGAGACACCCCCACCATGGTGAGATATCTACCTTTTTGTCCCTTTTGTATATAGTTCTTGAACTCTTTATTGATTTGTGATTACTTAGCTATAGAATTCTTTGGATAGATTTGATTTTGGCTACCTTATATAAGTTGTCCATGAAGATTTGAATTGATTCTTATTAGGTGGATTGATTGTGTGGTAGAAAACACCCCATTTTTAGGTATTGTATGGAGTTTTGGGGGTTTTTTGGCCCCTTTGGCTAGCTTGCCTACTGAATTTATGTTAAAAAAGCATTTCTTCATGTCCATGAAAAAAAAGGGGGATCCACGCGTAGGCTTGCTAGACGCGTATGCGTCGATGGCTGATGAGCGGATAATTTATACCCTTTTATGGCATTATTTTTACATAGATTTTAGTATGTTTTAGTTAATTTTTATTATATTTTTATTCAAAAATCACATTTCTGGACTTTACTATGAGTTTGTGTATTTTTCTGTGATTTCAGGTATTTTCTGGCTGAAATTGAGGGACCTGAGCAAAAATCTTATTATGAGGCTGAAAAAGGACTGCAGCTGCTGTTGGATTCTGACCTCCCTGCACTCAAAGTAGATTTTCTGGAGCTACAGATACCCAATTGGTGCGATCTCAATTGCGTTGGAAAGTAGACATCCTGAGCTTTCTAGCAATATATAATAATCCATACTTTCCCGAGATTTGAAGGCCCAAACTTACGTTCAAATTCAGCCTAAAATTCTGGCGTAAAACGCCCAAACTGGTACCAGAATTGGAGTTAAACGCCCAAACTGGCACCAAAGCTAGCGTTTAACTCCAGGAACAGCCTAAGCAGGAAAAAGCTTCAATTCTCAGCCCAAACACACATCAAGTAGGCCCCAAAAGTGGATTTCTGCACTATCTACACTTAGTTACTCTTTTTCTGTAAACCCTAGTAACTAGTTTAGTATAAAAACTACTTTTAGAGATTTATTTTAAAGGGGAAGAAATCTTCTATCTTATGTATCTTTACACATTGAGACCTCCATGGCAGGCTGGCCACTCGGCCATGCCTACCCTTTTTTTACTTATGTATTTTCTACGGTGGTGTTTCTACACCCCATAGATTAAGGTGTGGAGTTATGCTGTTCTTCATTAATTAATACAATTACTACTGTTTTTCTATTCAATTAACGCCTACTTCTTCTCCAAGATATACTCTAGTACTTAATTCGGTTAAGTCAGAATGAAGGGGTGACCCGTGACAATCACCCAATCTTCGTTACTTGCTTAGCCAAGATCGCGTGCCTGACAACCACAAAGCGGTCTACATGATGTTCAACGTAGTCATTGGACGACAGCTGGAGTATATTCTCTTAGGTCTCTAATCTAAGATTAGAACCTTCGTGGTATAGGCTAGAACCATTGGCAGCATTCCTGAGATCCGGAAAGTCTAAACCTTGTCTGTGGTATTCCGAGTAGGATCTAGGAAGGGATGATTGTAACGAGCTTCAAACTTGCGAATGTGGGGCACATGTGACAGTGTGCAAAAGGACAATGGTCCTATTCCGATGCTAGCGAGAACCGATAGATGATTAGCCATGTGGTGACAGCGCATATGGATTTGTTTTCATCTGAGAGGATCATACAGCTTGCCATGGAAGGAGGTAATTAATGGTTGGAAGAAGGCAGTAGGAAAACAGAGGTTCAGAAGCATCAAAGCATCTTCATACGCTTATTTGAGATTCCCACCAAGGAATTACATAAGTAACTCTATTTTATTTTATATTTTATTTATATTTTAATTATCAAAACATCATAACCATTTGAATCTGCCTGACTGAGATTTACAAGGATGACCATAGCTTGCTTCAAGCTGACAATCTCCGTGGGATCGATCCTTACTCACGTAAGGTTTATTACTTGGACGACCCAGTACACTTTCTAGTTAGTTGTGCGGAGTTGTGAAAAAAAGTTGAGATTAAGATCGTGCGTACCAAGCTGTTGGCACAGTTGAGATCACAATTTCGTGCACCATGTTTTTAGCGCCGTTGCCGGGGATTGTTCGAGTTTGGACAACTGACGGTTCATCTTGTTGCTCAGATTAGGTAATTTTATTTTATGTTTAAACTTTTTTTTTTCTTCATTTTCGAAAAATTTAAAAAAAAAAAATAAATTATTATATGTCTTTAGAATTTTTAAGAATGAATTCTAGAGTTTCAGATGATGCTTTTATCATCACAGGAGCTACTTGATGCCCATCAATTTGGCTGTTGTATGTAATATCCTGCTGAAGCTTGGCTAGCCATGTCTAGAGCTTTAGACTAACATTGCATGATTCCTGGAATTCTTATTAAAAATTTTTAATTTCTTTATTTTCTTTTTCAAGTTAATTTTCGAAAAATACCAAAAAAATTTAATTAAATCATAAAAACCAAAAATATTTTGTGTTTCTTGTTTGAGTCTAGTGTCAAATTTTAAGTTTGGTGTCAATTGCATATTTTTAAAATTTCTTAAAAAAAAACTTTCGAAAATTCATGCATGTGTCTTCATAATCTTCAAGTTGTTCTTGATGATTTTCTTTATTTGATCTTTGCATTCTTCTTGTTTTGTGTCTTTTCTTGTTTTTCATATGTATTTTTGAATTATTAGTGCCTAAAGTTTAAAAAATTTTTATGTTTAGTGTCTTGCATGTCTTTATTTTCTTAAAAATTTTCAAAAATAGATTCTTGATGTTCATCATCTTGATATTTCAAGTGTTCTTAGTGTTCATCTTGACATTCAAAGTGTTCTTGCATATTTTTCTTGTTTTGATTCATAATTTTCATGTCATGTGTCTTTTAGATGCTTTACTCTTTCCTCATTAAAATTCAAAAATCTTTCCCTTATTTCGCTCATAAATTTTGAAATTTTGAATTGATTGAGTCAAAATTTTTTATAATTTAGTTGTTTCTTGTTAGTCAAGTAAAAATTTTCAATTTAAAAATCCTATCTTTCCAAAACTTTTTCAAAAATCAAATCTTTTTCCTTTTTCTTTCATATATTTCGAAAATTTCAAATTAATTTTCAAAATCTTTTTCTTATTTTTATCTCATAATTTCGAAAATCATTGCAAATATTTAATATTTTGATTCAAAAAATTTCAAGTTGTTACTTGTCTATAAAGAAAGGATCAATCTTTAAATTTTAAAATCACATCTTTTAGTTTCTTGTTAGTCAAGTAATCAACTTTAATTTCAAAATCAAATCTTTTTAAATTTCCTTTTCAAATCTTTTTCAAAATAAATTTGAATCATATCTTTTTTCAAAATCAATTTCAAAATCTTTTCTAACTCCTTATCTTTTCAAAATTGATTTTCAAATCTTTTTCAATTAACTACTTGACTTTTTGTTTGATTTTAAAAATTTTCTATTTCAATCATATCTTTTTTAAAACCACCTAACTGCTTTTCTCTTTCTAATTTTCGAAAATCACTAACCACTTTTTCAAAAATCTTTTTAATTAAGTAATTTATTTAGTTTTCAAATTTTATTTTATTTCCCTTTTTAATTTCAAATACTAACCAATAATTAAAATAAAAACAAAAATAATTTCCTTTTATTTTAATTTAAATTCGAATTCTCTCTCTCATCTCTTTCTATTTATTTATTTATTTACTAAAACCTCTCTTCTTCTTAAAAATTCGAACCCTCTCCCTCTCTGTGTTCGAATTTTTCTCTTCTTATTCTTCTACTCTTCTATTCTTCTACTCACATAAAGGAATCTCTATACTGTGACATAGAGGATTCCTATTCTTTTCTGTTCTCTTCTTTTTCATATGAGCAGGAGCAAGGATAAGAACATTCTTGTTGAAGCTGATCCGGAACCTGAAAGGACTCTAAAGAGGAAGCTAAGAGAAGCTAAAGCACAACACTCTGGAGAGGACCTGATAGAATTTTTCGAAAAAGAAGAAGAGATGGCCGAACCCAATAACAATGGTGGAGATGCAAGGAAGATGCTTGGTGACTTTATTGCACCCTCTTCTGACTTCTGTGGAAGAAGCATCTCAATTCCTACAATTGGAGCAAATAACTTTGAGCTTAAGCCTCAATTAGTTTCTCTGATGCAGCAGAATTGCAAGTTTTATGGACTTTCCTTGGAAGATCCTCATCAGTTTTTAGCTGAATTCTTGTAAATCTGTGACACTGTTAAGACCAATGGGGTTAATCCTGAGGTCTACAGACTTATGCTTTTCCCCTTTGCTGTAAGAGACAAAGTGGTGCACGAAATTGTGATCATCAATGGCACCAACAACTTGGTACGCACAATTGTAATCTCAACTCTTTATCAGAACTTCGCACAACTAACCAGCAAGTGCACTTGGTCGTCCAAGTAATAAACCTTACGTGAGTAAGGGTCGATCCCACAGAGATTGTTAGCCTGAAGCAAGCTATGGTCACCTTGTAAATCTCAGGCAGGCGGATTCAAATGGTTATGGTGAATTGATAATAAAAAGATAAATAAAACGTAAAATAAAGATAGAGGTACTTATGTAATTCTTTGGTGAGAATTTCAGATAAGTGTATAGAGATGCTTTCGTTCCTCCTGAACCTCTGCTTTCTTGCTGTCTTCATCCAATCATTCCTACTCCTTTCCATGGCAAGCTTTATGTAGGGCATCACCGTTGTCAATGGCTACATCCCATCCTCTCTGTGAAAATGGTCCAATGCGCTGTCACTGCATGGCTAATCATCTGTCAGTTCTCGATCATACTGGAATAGGATTTACTATCCTTTTGAGTTTATCACTACGCCCAGCACTCGAGAGTTTGAAGCTCGTCACAGCCATCCCTTCCCAGATTCTACTCGGAATACCACAGACAAGGTTTAGACTTTCCGGATCTCAAGAATGGCCGTCCATGGGTTCTAACTTATACCACGAAGATTCTAATATCTCGGACTCGGTCCTCTGTATTAGATATCTAAGAGATACTCATTCTAGCTTGTTTGCATGTAGAACAGAAGTGTTTGTCAGGCACGCGTTCATGGGTGAAAATGATGATGAGCGTCACATAATCATCACATTCATCATGTTCTTGGGTGCAAATGGATATCTTAGAGAAGGAATAAGCTTGAATTGAATAGAAAAATAGTAGTACTTTGTATTAATTCATCAGGAACAGCAGAGCTCCACACCATAATCTATGGAGTGTAGAAACTCTACCGTTGAAAATACATAAGTGATAAGGTCCAGGCATGGCCGAATGGCCAGCACCCAAACGTGATCTAAAGATCAAAAGATAATCCAAAGATGTTCCAAAGATGTAAATACAATAGTAAAAAGTCCTATTTATACTAAACTAGTTACTAGGGTTTACAGAAATGAGTAAATGATGCAGAAATCCACTTTTGGGGCCCACTTGGTGTGTGCTTGGACTGAGCATTGAGCTTTACACGTGTAGAGGCTTCTCTTGGAGTTGAACGCCAGTTTGTAACCTGTTTCTGGAGTTTAACTCCACTTTGCAACCTGTTTCTGGCGTTTAACTCCAGAATGCAGCATGGAACTGGCGTTGAACGCCAGTTTGTGTCGTCTAAACTCGGGCAAAGTATGGACTATTATATATTTCTGGAAAGCCCTGGATGTCTACTTTCCAACTCAATTAAGAGCGCGCATTTGGAGTTCTGTAGCTCCAGAAAATCCACTTTGAGTGTAGGGAGGTCAGAATCCAACAGCATCTGCAGTCCTTCTTCAACCTCTGAATCTGATTTTTGCTTAAGTCCCTTAATTTCAGCCAGAAAATACCTGAAATCATAAAAAAATGCACAAAGTCATAGTAAAGTCCAGAAATATGAATTTTAATTAAAAACTAATAAAAATATACTAAAAACTAATTAAATTATACTAAAAACTATGTAAAAATAATGCCAAAAAGCGTATAAATTATCCGCTCATCACAACACCAAACTTAAATTGTTGCTTGTCCCCAAGCAACTGAAAATCAAATAGGATAAAAAGAAAAGAATATACTATAAATTCCAAAATATCAATGAAACTTAGCTCCAATCAGATGAGCGAGACTTGTAGCTTTTTGCCTCTTGAATAGTTTTGGCATCTCACTTTATCCATTGAGGTTCAGAATGATTGGCATCTATAGGAACTTAGAATTCAGATAGTGTTATTGATTCTCCTAGTTCAGTATGTTGATTTTTGAACACAGCTACTTTATGAGTCTTGGCCGTGGCCCTAAGCACTTTGTTTTCCAGTATTACCACCAGATACATAAATGCCACAAACACATAACTGGGTGAACCTTTTCAGATTGTGACTCAGCTTTGCTAAAGTCCCCAATTAGAGGTGTCCAGGGTTCTTAAGCACACTCTGTTTTTGCTTTGGACCTTGACTTTAACCGCTCAGTCTCAAGTTTTCACTTGACACCTTCACGCCACAAGCACATGGTTAGGGACAACTTGGTTTAGCCGCTTAGGCCAGGATTTTATTCCTTTAGGCCCTCCTATCCACTGATGCTCAAAGCCTTGGATCCTTTTTATTACCCTTGCCTTTTGGTTTTAAGGGCTATTGGCTTTTTACTCTTGCCTTTTGGTTTAAAGAGCTTTTGGCTTTTTCTGCTTGCTTTTTCTTTTTCTCTTTTTTTTTTTTCTTTTCGCAAGCTTTTGTATTCACTGCTTTTTCTTGCTTCAAGAATCATTTTTATGATTTTTCAAATTGATGAGCGGATAATTTATACGCTTTTTGGCATTGTTTTTAGTATGTTTTTTGTAGACGACGTAAACTGGCGTTTAACGCCAGCCTTCTGCCCAAATCTGGCGTCCAGCGCCAGAAAAGGATCCAAAACCAGAGTTGAACGCCCAAACTGGCACAGAAACTGGCGTTCAACTCCACAAATGGCCTCTGCACGTGCAACACTTAGGCTCAGCCCAAACACACACCAAGTGGGCCCCGAAAGTGGATTTATTCATCAATTACTTACTCATGTAAACCCTAGTGACTAGTTTATTATAAATAGGACCTCTTACTATTGTATTAGACGTCTTTTTGACCATCTTTGGACGCCTGGTTCTTAGATCAGAGGGGCTGGCCATCTCGGCCATGCCTGGACCTTCACTTATGTATTTTCAAACGGTAGAGTTTCTACACTCCAAAGATTAAGGTGTGGAGCTCTGCTGTTCCTCAAAGATTAATGCAAAGTACTTCTGTTTTCTATTCAATTCATCTTATTTCGCTTCTAAGATATCCATTCGCACCCAAGAACGTGATGAAGGTGATGATTATGTGTGACGCTCATCATCCTTCTACCTTATGAACGCGTGCCTGACAAACACTTCTGTTCTACATGAAATAAGTTGGAATGAGTATCTCTTAGATCTCCTAACCAGAATCTTCGTGGCGTAAGCTAGAATGATGGCGGCATTCAAGAGAATCCGGAAGGTCTAAACCTTGTCTGTGGTATTCTGAGTAGGATTCAATGATTGAATGACTGTGACGAGCTTCAAACTCGCGAGTGCTGGGCGTTAGTGACAGACGCAAAAGGAGGGTGAATCCTATTCCAGCATGATCGGGAACCGACAGATGAATAGCCGTGCCGTGACAGGGTGCGTGAGCATATTATTCACTGAGAGGAGGGGATGTAGCCATTGACAACGGTGATGCCCTTGCATATAGCCAGCCATGGAAAGGAGTATGACTGATTGGATGAAGATAGCAGGAAAGCAGAGGTTCAGAGGAACGAAAGTATCTCCATTCGCTTATCTGAAATTCCTACCAATGATTTACATAAGTACCTCTATCCTTCTTTTATTACTTATTTTCGAAAACACCATTATCCATTTATATCTTCCTAACTGAGATTTGCAAGGTGACCATAGCTTGCTTCATACCAACAATCTCCGTGGGATTCGACCCTTACTCACGTAAGGTATTACTTGGACGACCCAGTGCACTTGCTGGTTAGTTGTATCGAAGTTGTGACAATCATGAATTAAGATCAGAGCACCAAGCTTTGGAGCCATTACCAGGATTTGTTCGAGCCTGGAGATCACAATTTCGTGCACCACAGATCATCAAATAACATTTCTTCTTTTTCCTTATTCTTTCAAGAGCCAACATATTTAACATTCATAAACCACAATATCAAAAGACATATGCACTGTTCAAGCATTCATTCATAAAACAAAAAGTATTGCCACCACATCAAAATAATTAAACTAGTTTCAAGGATGAATTCGAAACCATGTATTTCTTATTCTTTTGTTTTTAGAACAGTTTTCATTTAAGAGAGGTGATGGATTCATATTCATAACTTTAAGGCATAGACACTTAGACACTGGTGATCATATAGTAAAGACACAAACATAAATAAAACATAAAGCTCAAAAATTGAAAAATAGTAAAATAAATAGACAAGGAGATTAAGGAATAAGTCCACCTTAGTGGGGTGGCGTCTTCCTCTTCTTGAAGAACCAATGGTGCTTTTGAGCTCCTCTATGTCTCTTCCTTTCCTTTGTTGCTCCTCCCTCATAGCTCTTTGATCTTCTCTAATTTCATAGAGGATGATGGAGTTCTTTTGGTGCTCCATCCTTAGTTGTCCCATGTTGGAACTTAATTCTCCTAGGGAGGTGTTGATTTGCTCCCAATAGTTTTGTGGAGGGAAGTGCATCCCTTGAAGCATCTCAGGAATTTCATGGTGAGGAATTTCCTCATGTTCTTGTTGAGGTCAATAAGTGGACTCTCTTGTTTGCTCTATCCTTTTCTTAGTGATGAGCTTTTGAGATGAATCTCTCCATCTCCCATGACTCAGAGGTGGAAGCTTTTGCCTTCCTTTTTCTCTTTCTAGAGGTTTCTATGGCCTTAGGTGTCATAAATGGTTATGGAAAAACAAAAAGCAATGCTTATACCACACCAAACTTAAAAGGTTTGCTCGTCCTTGAGCAAAAGAAGAAAGGAATTAGTAGAAAAAGAAGAAAATGGAGGAGATGGAGGTGTGTGAATGGTTTGGCCACTGGGGGTTTAAGGTGGTTATGATGTGTGAAAAGGAAGGAGTGATGGTTTGAATTTTAGTGGGTGGGTGTAGGTGGGTGTATGATGGTTTTGGAGAGGAATTGGAGGTGATTGGTGGAGGTTATTTTGGGGAAGAATGTTATGGAAAGGTATGAAGAGGAGAAAAGAAAATGTGGGGATCCTGTGAGGTCCACAGATCAAGTGGGGTTAAGGACTTAACATCCCTGCTCTAATTAGGCGTGTAAAACGCCCTTGCTATGCAATCCTGGCGTTTAACACCAGATTGCTACTTGTTTCTGGCATTTAAGGCCAGGCAGATGCTTGTTTCTGGCGTTAAACGCCAGCTTGGTGCCTGTTTCAGGCGTAAAATGCCAGACAGATGCTTGTTTCTGGCGTTTAAATGCCAGACAGCTCTCCTTCAGAGTGTGCTGATTTCAATGCTATTTTTTATTCTGTTTTTGATTTTTCAGTAGTTTTTGTGACTTCACATGATCATCAACCTAAAGAAAACATAAACTAACAATAAAAAATAAATAGATATGATTAAATAACATTGGGTTGCCTCCCAATAAGCGCTTCTTTAATGTCAATAGCCTGACAGTGAGCTCTCATGGAGCCTCACAAATAATCAGAGCAAGGTTGGAACCTCCTAACACCAAACTTAGAGTTTGAATGTGGGGGTTCAACACCAAACTTAGAGTTTGGTTGTGGCCTCCCAACACCAAACTTAGAGTTTGACTGTAGGGGCTTTGGTTTACTATGCAGTGAGAGAAGCTTTTCATGCTTCCTCTCCATGGTTACAGAAGGAGATCCTTGAGTTTCAAACACAAGGTTGTCCTTATTAAGTTGAAGAATCAACTATCCTTTGTCCACATCAATCACAGCTCTTGCTGTGGCTAGGAAGGGTCTTCTAAGGATGATGGATTCATCCTCATCCTTCCCCTGGTCTAGGATTATGAAATCAGCAGGGATGTAAATTCCTTCAACCTTTACTAACACGTCCTCTACTAGTCCATAAGCATGTTTTCTTGAGTTGTATGCCATCTCTAATGAGATTCTGGCAGCTTGCACCTCAAAGATTCCCAATTTCTCCATTACAGAGAGTGGCATGAGGTTTATCCCTAACCCAAGGTCACATAGAGCCTTATCAAAGGTCATGGTCCCTATCGTACAAGGTATTAAGAACTTTTCAGGATCCTGTTTCTTCTGAGGCAATGTCAATTGATCCAGATCACTCAGTTCATTGGTGAGCAAGGGAGGTTCATCTTCCCAAGTCTCATTACCAAATAATTTGGCATTCAACTTCATGATTGCACCAAGGTACTTGGCAACTTGCTCTTCAGTAACATCTTCATTCTCTTCAGAAGAAGAATACTCATCAGAGCTCATGAATGGCATAAGGAGGTTCAATGGAATCTCTATGGTCTCTAGATGAGCCTCAGATTCCTTTGGTTCCTCAGAGGGAAACTCCTTGTTGATCACTGGACGTCCCAGAAGGTCTTCCTCACTGGGATTCATGTCCTCTCCCTCCCTTGTAGGTTCGGCCATGATGGTTAAATCAATGGCCTTGCACTCTCTTTTTGGATTCTCTTCTGTATTGCTTGGGAGAGTACTAGGAGGAGTTTCAGTGACTCTTTTACTCAGCTGGCCCACTTGTGCCTCCAAATTTCTAATGGAGGACCTTGTTTTATTCATGGAACTTAAAGTGGCATTAGATAGATCAGAGACTATATTTGCCAAGTTAGATGGATTCTGCTCAGAATTCTCTGTCTGTTGCTGAGTGGATGATGGAAAAGGTTTGCTATTGCTAAACTTGTTTCTTCCACTATTATTAAAGCCTTGTTGAGACTTTTGTTGATCCTTCCATGAGAAATTTGGATGATTTCTCCATGAGGGATTATAGGTGTTTCCATAGGGTTCACCCATGTAATTCACCTCTGCTATTGCAGGGTTCTCAGGATCATAAGCTTCTTCTTCAGAAGAGGCCTCTTTAGTACTGTTGGATGATTCCTTCAATCCATTCAGACTCTGAGAGATCATATTGACTTGCTGAGTCAATATTTTATTCTAAGCCAATATGGCATTCAGAGTATCAATTTCAAGAACTCCCTTCCTCATAGGCGTCCCATTTTTCACAGGATTCCTTTCAGAAGTGTACATAAACTGGTTATTTGTAACCATGTCAATGAGTTCTTGAGCTTCTGCAGGCGTTTTCTTTAGGTGAATGGATCCACCTACAGAATGGTCCTGTGACATCTTTGATAGCTCAGACAGACCATCATAGAATATATCCAGGATGGTCCATTCTGAAAGCATGTCAGAAGGACACTTTTTGGTCAGTTCCTTGTATCTCTCCCAAGCTTCATAGAGGGATTCACCTTTTTTTTGTCTGAAGGTATGAACATCCACTCTAAACTTGCTAAGCTTTTGAGAAGGAAAGAACTTGGCTAAGAAAGCCGTGACCAGCTTATCCCAAGAGTTCAGGCTATCTTTAGGTTGAGAGTCCAACTATACTCTAGCTCTGTCTCTTACAGCAAACGGGAAAAGCATAAGCCTGTAGACCTCGGGATCAACCCCATTGGTCTTAAAAGTATCACAGATCTGCAAGAATTCAGTTAAGAACTGAAAAAGATCTTCGGATAGAAGTCCATAAAACTTGCAGTTCTGTTGCATCAGATAAACTAATTGACGTTTAAGCTCAAAATTGTTTGCTCCAATGGCAGGGATTGAGATGCTTCTTCCATGTAAATTGGAATTCGGTGCAGTAAAGTCACCAAGCATCTTCCTTGCATTGTTATTTTTTTCGGCCATGTCTCCTTCCTTTTTGAAAATTTCTGTCAGATTTTCTCTAGAGAGTTGAGCTTTAGCTTCCCTTAGCTTCCTCTTCAGAGTCCTTTTAGGTTCAGGATCGGCTTCAACAAGAATGTTCTTATCCTTGTTCCTGCTCATATGAAAAAGAAGAGAACACAAAAGAAAATATGGAATCCTCTATCTCACAGTATAGAGATTCCTTATGCAAGTATAAGAAGAGAAGAATGTAAGAAGGAGAAGAGGAAAAATTCGAACACAGAGAAGGGGATGGGGTTCGAATTTTTGGGTGGAGGAGAAGTGTTAGTAGATGAATAAATAAATAGAAGGAGGTGAGGAAGAGAAGAATTCGAAAATTTAAATAAATAAAATAAAAAATATTTTAAAATTAAAGTTAAAATTCGAAAATTAAAATTGAAATCAAATTAAATTAAAAATTAAAATAGTTAGTTAGAAAAAAAAGGGAATTTTGAAAAAGAGGGAAGGGATTTTCGAAAATTAGAGAGAGAGAGAGAATTAGTTAGGTAGTTTTAAAAAAGATAAGAATCAATCAAAAAGTTAAGTGGTTAATTGAAAAAGATTTGAAAATCAAATTTGAAAAGATAAGAAGTTAGAAAAGATTTTGAAATTGATTTTGAAAAAGATGTGATTGAAATTTATTTTGAAAAAGATTTGAAAAAGAAATTTAAAAAGATTTGATTTTGAAAATTAAAGTTGATTACTTGACTAACAAGAAACAAAAAGATTTGATTTTAAAATTTAAAGATTGAACCTTTCTTATTAGGCAAGTAACAAACTTCATATTTTTGAATCAATCACATTAATTGTTAGCATTGAATTTGAAAATATGGAATAAAAATAAGAAAAATATTTTGAAAATTAATTTGAAATTTTTGAAAATATGAAAAAATTGAAAAAGATTTGATTTTTGAAAAAGAATTGAAAAAGATAGAATTTTTAAATTGAAAATTTGATTTGACTCATAAAAAACAACTAATTTTTAAAAAGTTTTGAAAAAGTCAACTAAAATTTTCGAAAATTTATGAGTGAAAAAGGGAAAGATATTTTTTTGATTTTTGAATTTTAAATAAAGAAAGAGAAAAACATAAAAAAGACTCAATGCATGAAAATTTTGGATCAAAACAATTGATGCATGCAAGAACACATTCAAGATGAACACCAAGAACACCTTGAAGATCAAGATGAACATCAAGACTTATTTTTGAAAATTTTTAAGAAAAGAAAAACATGCAAGACACCAAACTTAGAAATTTTCAAACTTTAGACACTAATAATTCAAAAATTCATATGGAAAACAAGAAAAGACACAAAACAAGAAATTTTAAATATCAAACAAGAAGACTTACCAAGAACAACTTGAAGATCATGAAGAACACCATGCATGAGTTTTCAAAAATTTTTAGGGAAAAGTTAAAACATGTAATTGATACCAAACTTAAAATTTGACACTAGACTCAAACAAGAAACATAAAATATTTTTGGTTTTATGATTTTGTTAAAAAAATATTTGTATTTTTCAAAAATTATTTGGAAAAATAAAATAAGAAACTCAAAATTTTTAATAAAGATTCCAGGAATCATGCAATGTTAGTCTAAAGCTTCAGTCTAAAGAGATTAGACAGGGCAGAACAAGCTTTAGTAGGACATTACATACAACAGCCAAATTGATGGGAATCAACTGACTCCTGTGATGATAAAAGCATCATCTGAAACTCTAGAATTCATTCTTAAAAATTCTGAAGAACATAGAATATTTCATTTTTTTAAAAAAATATAAATTTTTTTTTGAAAATTTTTTTCGAAAATAAATAAAAACAAAGAGTTAAAATTAAAATAAAATTACCTAATCTGAGCAACAAGATGAACCGTCAGTTGTGCAAACTCGAACAATCCTCGACAACGGCGCCAAAAACTTGGTGCATGAAATTGTGATCATCAATGGCGCCAACAACTTGGTACGCACAATTGTAATCTCAACTCTTTATCACAACTTCGCAAAACTAACCAGCAAGTGCACTGGGTCGTCCAAGTAATAAACCTTACGTGAGTAAGGGTCGATCCCACGGAGATTGTCGGGCTGAAGCAAGCTATGGTCACCTTGTAAATCTCAGTCAGGCGGATTCAAATGGTTATGGTGAATTGATAAAAAAAAGATAAATAAAACGTAAAATAAAGATAGAGGTACTTATGTAATTCTTTGGTGAGAATTTCAGATAAGCGTATAGAGATGCTTTCATTCCTCCTGAACCTCTGCTTTCTTGCTGTCTTCATCCAATCATTCCTACTCCTTTCCATGGCAAGCTTTATGTAGGGCATCACCGTTGTCAATGGCTACATCCCATCCTCTCTGTGAAAATGGTCCAATGCGCTGTCACTGCATGGCTAATCATCTGTCGATTCTCGATCATACTGGAATAGGATTTACTATCCTTTTGCGTCTGTCACTACGCCCAGCACTCGCGAGTTTGAAGCTCGTCACTACCATCCCTTCCCAGATTCTACTCGAAATACCACAGACAAGGTTTAGACTTTCTGGATCTCAAGAATGGCCGTCCATGGGTTCTAACTTATACTACGAAGATTCTAATATCTCGAACTCGGTCCTCTGTATTAGATATCTAAGAGATACTCATTCTAGCTTGTTTGCATGTAGAACGGAAGTGTTTGTCAGGCACGCGTTCATGGGTGAGAATGATGATGAGCGTCACATAATCATCACATTCGTCATGTTCTTGGGTGCGAATGGATATCTTAGAGAAGGAATAAGCTTGAATTGAATAGAAAAGCAGTAGTACTATTTATTAATTCATGAGGAACTGCAGAGCTCCACACCTTAATCTATGGAGTGTAGAAACTCTACCGTTGGAAATACATAAGTGATAAGGTCCAGGCATGGCCGAATGGCCAGCCCCCAAACATGATCTAAAGATCAAAAGATAATCCAAAGATATTCCAAAGATGTAAATGCAATAGTAAAAAGTCCTATTTATACTAAACTAGTTACTAGGGTTTACAGAAATGAGTAAATGATGCAGAAATCCACTTCTGGGGCCCACTTGGTGTGTGTTTGGGCTGAGCATTGAGCTTTACACATGTAGAGGCTTCTCATGGAGTTGAATGCCAGTTTGTAACCTGTTACTGGCGTTTAACTCCACTTTGCAACCTGTTTCTGGCGTTTAACTCCAGAATGCAGCATGGAACTAGCGTTGAACGCCAGTTTGCATCGTCTAAACTCGGGGAAAGTATGGACTATTATATATTGCTGGAAAGCCCTGGATGTCTACTTTCCAACGCAATTAAGAGCGCACCAATTGGAGTTCTTTAGCTCCAGAAAATCTACTTTGAGTGTAGGGAGGTCAGAATCCAACAGCATCTGCAGTCCTTCTTCAACCTCTGAATCTGATTTTTGCTCAAGTCCCTCAATTTCAGCCAGAAAATACCTGAAATCACAGAAAAACACACAAACTCATATTAAAGTGCAGAAATTTAAATTCTAATTAAAAACTAATAAAAATATACTAAAAACTAATTAAATTATACTAAAAACTATGTAAAAACAATGCCAAAAAGCGTATAAATTATCCGCTCATCACAGAGCTAGGACATGGTTGGACTCACAACCTAAAGATAGCCTGAACTCTTGGGAAAAGTTGGTCAATGCTTTCTTGGCTAAATTATTTTCACCTCAAAAATTGAGCAAGCTTAGAGTGGAAGTCCAAACCTTCAGACAGAAGGAAGGTGAATCCCTCTATGAAGCTTGGGAAAGATACAAGCAATTGATCAGAAGGTGTCCTTCTGGCATGCTTTCAGAATAGAGCATCATATGTATATTCTATGATGGTCTGTCTGAATTGTCCAAGATGTCATTGGACAACTCTGCTGTTGGATCTCTTCATCTGAAGAAGACGCCTGAAGAAGCCCAGGAACTCATTGAAATGGTTGCAAATAACTAGTTCATGTACACTTCTGAAAGGAATCCTGTGAATAATGGGACAACTCAGAAGAAAGGAGTCCTGGAGATTGATACTCCGAATGCCATATTGGCTCAGAACAAAATATTGACTCAGCAAGTCAATATGATTTCTCAGAGTCTGTCTGGAATGCAAGCAGCAACAGGCAGTACTAAGGAAGCTTCCTCTGAAGAAGAAGCTTATTATACTGAGAATCCTGGAATGGAAGAGGTGAATTACATGGGAGAATCCTATGGAAACACTTACAATCCTAATCAAGGCTTCAATAGTAATAATGGTGGGAGAACACGGTTTTGCAATAACAAACCTTTTCCATCATCTTCTCAGCAACAGACAGAGAATTCTAAGCAGAGCTTCTCTAACTTAGCAACCATAATCTCTGATCTATCTAAGACCACTCAAAGTTTCATGACAGAAACAAGGTCCTCCATTAGAAATTTGGAGGCACAAGTGGGTCAGCTGAGTAAAAGAGTCACTGAACTCCCTCTTAGTACTCTCCCAAGGAATATAGAAGAGAATCCAAAAAGAGAGTGCAAGGCCATAAATATAACCAACATGGCCTAATGCATGGATGAGGGAAAGGCAGTGATTTCCAGTGAGGAAGACCTCAATGGACGTCCACTGGCCACCAAGGAGTTCCCTATTGAGGAACCAAAGGAATCTGAGGCTCATATAGAGACCATAGAGATCCCACTGAACTTACTGTTGCCATTCATGAACTCTGATGAGTATTATTCCTCTGAAGAGGATGAAGATATTATTAAAGAGCAAGTTGCTCAATATCTAGGAGCAACCATGAAGCTGAATGCCAGTGTTATTTGGTAATAAGACTTGGGAGGATGAACCTCCATTGCTCATCAATGAACTGAATGATCTGGTTCAACTGAAATTACCTCAGAAGACACAGGATCCTAGAAAGTTCTTCATACCTTGTACCATAGGCACCATAACCTTTGAGAAGGCTCTATGTGACCTTGGTTCAAGTATAAAACTCATGCCCCTCTCTGTAAAGGAGAAACTAGGGATCTTTGAGGTGAAAGCTGCAAGAATCTCACTACAGATGGCAAACAATTCAAGGAAACAGGCTTATGGACTTGTAGAGGATGTCTTAGTAAAGGTTGAAGGCATTTACATTCTTGCTAATTTCATAATCCTAGACACTGGGAAGGATGAAGATGAATCCATCATCTTAGGAAGACCCTTCCTAGCCACAGCAAGAGCTGTGATTGATGTGGATAGATGAGAGCTAGTCCTTCAATTGAATGAGGACTACCTTGTGTTTAAAGCTCAAGGATCTTCCTCTGTAACCATGGAGAGGAAGCATGAAAAGCTTCTCTCAACACAGAGTCAACTAGAGCTCCCACACTCAACTTGTAAGTTTGGTGTTGGGAGGCCACCACTAAGCTCTGAATCTCTGTGAAGCTCTCTAAGATCTTCACTGTCAAGCTATTGACATTAAAGAAGCGCTTGTTGGGAAGCAACCCAATGATATTTAATTATTTTTATTTATTTTCCATTGCTATTTTATGTTTTCTTTAGGTTGATGATCATGTGAAATCACAAAAACTACTGAAAAATAAAAAATAGAATGAAAAACAGCATTAAAAATAGCACACCTTGAAGGACAGGCTTACTGGCGTTTAAACACCAGTAAGGATAGCAGAATGGGCGTTTAAATGCCCAGCCTAGCAGCATTCTGGGCGTTAAATGCCAGAATGGGCAGCACTCTGGGTGTTTAACGCCAGAAGGGGCTGTCTGGCATCTGGCTGGCGTTAAACGCCAGAAATGGGCATCTGGCTGGTGTTTACCGCCAGAAATGGGCAGCAGAGTGGCGTTTAACGCCAGGAAAGGTAGCAGAGCTGGCATTAAACGCCAGATTTGGCAAAGAATGGGCGTTTGAACGCCAGAATGGTGCAGGGACTTAGATTCTTTGACACCTCAGGATCTGTGGACCCCACAAGATCCCCAACTACCCCACATCTTCTTCTCTCCTCTTCACACCTTTCCATAACACTCTTCCCCATAAACCCTTGACCAATTACCTCAAGACCTCTTCCCCAAACACCCCTTACCTATCAAATCCTACCCTTTTCCCCACAACCACTTTACTACTCACATCCATCCATCATTAAACCCCACCTACCTCACCATTCAAATTCAAACCATTTCCCTCCCAAACTCACCCACACATGGCCGAATACCCTCTCTCCCTTACCCTATAAATACACCTCCTTTCCACCTTCATTTTCACACAACATACACACGACTACTCCCCTTGGCTGAACCCAAACCACCACTCCATCTCCTCCATTTCTTCTTCTTCTACTCGTTTCTTTCTTCTCTTTTGCTCGAGGACGCAGAAACACTGTGGCAAGCCTATTTTCAAATTCTCCACCCCTCTTCTCTCATTTTCCATCTTCTTCTTCTAGTCTCACCTTCTCTACTCCTTCAACCACCACTATCACCCTTTCTCCGCCCCTTTCTCTGACGGTTCCTACCTCCAGCGACCACCACTTCCGGCGGTCCCACACTATTCTCTCTACTCTCTTTCCCTATTTTTCTTCTCCTCTCTTCTCACTTACATTCTCCATTACCTTCTTCTTCCTCTAAAGGTACTCTTACCTTCCCTTTTTCTTTGTTTTGATTCTTTCTTCTTCTTTCATGAGTTGCATTTCTTTGCTTTTCTTCTTAGTTAGCTTCTTCTTCATGCTTACTTATTTTTTTACTTTTGTCTTTATTTTTCTATTTTTCATGGGTGTTGTGGGTAGAGATTTCTCTTGCATTAGTGGGTTCATTTGTTGTATTTGATTTCCTTGCAATATGCGGTGCTCTATAATGATTGCTATTGCTTTGTGGGATGCTACATTGCTCCATTTCCTCCATTTGTTCATTGCTTAAGGGTTGCACACCAAGTGTTTGATGAAAGGCACATATGAGTTTTTGGTTTCAAATTTGACTTAATGTTTTCCACTTAGAGTTCTTTGTCACTCACTTGCTTATTGCTATGTGCATTGAGCTTATTACTCTTCATGCTTCATATCTACATGCTCACCCCTTATGACTTGCTTCTTGTTATTGATGTTTGAGTATATTCTTCTCAGGCCTCTTAGTTGCATGCTTATATCACTCTTGCATCACATGCTAGTGACTTGCCATTGTGTCCATTGTTGTCTTAGTCACATGTTGCAGCTGTCATGTGTTTATGATACTTAACCTCTTATGGCTTTCCCTTTCCCACTTTCATAGGATGGTTATCAAGAAGGATAAGGGAAAGGCACCAAAGAAATCGGCCACTAAGGCGCGCCAAGTACCTACGGCTAAGCCCCTCCTCAAGAAGCCAAGGAGCATCGGCAATATTGATGCACTAGAGAAGGATAACCCTATGAGGGATCCAAATAAGTTCCCCAACCGATACTGCAAGCTTGTCCACCCCATGATAATTGAAAGAGACTATCACGCGGAGTTTTATTCCAACTTCCACTCACCTTCTCTTGCATCGGTTTTCGTGCGCTGGAAGCAAGTCCCCATCACGAAGGAAGTTATTCCAGGAGTGCTTAGGACCGGGCCATTAGCGGATGGGATTGATGCCTACCAAGTGATCTTGTCGGCGCGTTGTGAGTATGGTTTCGATTGGGATGCCATTCTCCGGGTCATTGCCATTCCCGAATCATTTTGGATTCAAGGGAGAATGAGACCAAGGCCCAAGGGCATTGACGCACGGTTTCTCACTGTAGAGGCTCAGGCATGGTGATGATCGAATCTTTGTACGATTTAGAATTCACAAATGAAATCTCGTTGTAAACTATAGTTTCTAAACCAAACAATAATTCTTTCATACAAAAGATTGTTTGTCACAAATACAAACCCCTAAAATTTATAAACCGAAGTATTCAAACCTCGGGTCGTCTCTCAAAGGACTTGCAGGGTAGTATTCTTGTTATTGGTTATGTGTTGTATATTTTGCGGTTTTGGATAAGAAACAAGAAAAGTAAATGACAATAGGAATGTAAATGATAAAGCGGTCTTGGCAAGGTTGGGTGGTTATGGATCTCTATCCTTATTACTAACCACAACATGAGAATTGGCAAGGATCAATCCCATTAAGTCATCCTCTAACTAGTAGTAAAGGAAAGTCAAATGAGCTATATCAATCCAAGTCTATAAGTCCTAGTTTTCCACCAATTCAATTAGTGAGACCTAGATTTAATGGCTCCCAATCATCAATTACTTGGACATTAGTAACTCAAGAGTTCTTAAGTTACCTTCCCAAGCCAAGGGCATAAAATTCTACTCTAAAATCCAACCAAGCATTTTATCAAACAATTGGAA
The DNA here is from genome assembly GCF_003086295.3 of Arachis hypogaea. NCBI lineage: Eukaryota > Viridiplantae > Streptophyta > Magnoliopsida > Fabales > Fabaceae > Arachis > Arachis hypogaea. The sequence continues at coordinate 81,722,764 of NC_092052.1, forward strand.
GGCACAGAAGGAAAGCATAGTAAATTAACAACAAGAATAGAATCTAACAACAATTATTGCAAGGAATTAATAACAACAATTAAAAGAAACACAATTATCATGAATTACCTCAAATTGAATTGAAAGAAAATAGAATGAACAAAAGTAGATCTACAACAAAGCCTAGAAACAAAGTAGAAGGAATTATAATAAACAATGGAAGAATGATGAATGTAACAACAAAGAATTGAAGAGTAGAAGTAGATGAAAGCATGAATTAAAACTTAGATCTAAGAGGAGAGATTAACCTAAACCTAATTCTAATCCTAATCCTAGAGAGAAGTGAGAGCTTCTCTCTCTAAAACTAACTAAAACTAGGCCTAATGTGTGTTGTGTGAAGTGATCATGCCTTCCCCTTTATTTCTTGGTCTATTTAGCCTTTTCCCGCCAAAAATTCAGCTCCAAATGGGCCCAGAAACCCTCCGAAATCGCCAGGCACGAGTTCTTCTTTAAAAGTCACGTGCGACCTTCAGTGCGTACGCGCACAGCATGCGTACGCGTCCCTGGAGCATTTCGCAATCTGCGCGTACGTGCATAGTGCGCGCGTGCATCCATGAGTTTTTCTAAATCTTTGCCTTTTCATGATTTCTCCACTTGTATGCTTTCCTTTCACTCCTTTGATCCTTTCCTAGCCTTTCTTAATCTAAAATCACCAACAAACACATCAAAGCATCTAGTGAAATCAAAGGAAGATTAAAACTATCAAATTAAAGGTCTAAAAATTATAATTTCACATCTAAGCATAAATACGGAGACAATCACAAAACTATGCTAATTCATTGAATAAATGTGAGGAAATGTTAACAAAATGCTCTAAATCCAACACAAGATAAACCCTAAAAACGGGGTTTATCAACCTCCCCACACTTAAACCTTAGCATGTCCTCATGCTAAACCAAGAATGAAGCAAAGGGTATGACATTTATTCAATGCAACTAAACTATATCTAAATGCAACTAACTGTATGAATGCAATTGCTTGGTCAAAACAAATCAACTTACAAGAGAATATATGTAAGCATAGGGCTAAAGCAATAGGAATCAAATCCAACCCACAATTGTATTGAATTATCAAAAAGGTTCACAAACTTGCATGAATATAGATGATAGTGGTGAATATATGTAATTGAGCAACCTAACCCTCACCAGATGTGTATCCGCTCTATTTCACTCAAGTGTTTAGGGGTTGATTCACTCAATTCTCTCCTAATCATGCTTTCCAAGATTTGTTCTTCATCTAACAATCCACAATCATTCAATGCATGCATACAAATATCATGAGGTCTATCTCAAGGGTTGTAATGGGGTTAGGGTTAATATAGGGTCATATATGGTTAAGTGGACTAGGATTTGAATCTTTGATTAGTCTCGACTTTCCCACCTAACCTATGTAATGACCTATACAATTAAGTACTAACCTAACTACCCATCCTTTACTTTTTACATACTCATGCATTTTCTTTTGATTTTCCCAACACTTATGCATTAACTCTTATTGGACTTTACTTTGGGGCATTTTGTCCCCTTTTTATTGTTTTTCTTCTTTTTCTTTCTTTTTCTATATATATATATTTTCTTTCTTTTTCACATTTATATTTTTTTTCTCTTTTTGTTGTTTTTCTCGTTTTTTTTTCTTTCAAGCTACATACAAGAACATCAATGTATAAGGTTTATACATTTAATCAATACATGAGTATGCACCCAATTCCCAAATATAAATACAGAACACCCTTTTATCCCGACCAATATTCCCAATCTCCCCAAACTTGAATATAAAACACTCTCACTAGCCTAAGCTAATCAAAGATCCAAACAAGGGACTTTATTGTTTTTCGCTTTAGGCTTGTAACGTGCTAGAATAAAGAATAATTGGGTTAAGCGTAGGCTCAAAATCGGTTAACAATGGAGAGCAAAAGGTAGGCTATTTGGATAAGTAAGCTAATGAAATAATGGCCTCAATCATATAAATGCATGAATACAAGGAACAATGGGACAGAGAATTAAACAAATTAAGGATCACAATCATAGGAAGAGAATAATTGCGCACAAGAAGGAAAGTAAGTGGTTATAAGATGTAACTACACAATTAGGCTCAAATCTAACAAGCTTGTGTTCTTAGCTCAAAAAATGATCCACAAAAGTATGAATTCAAGCTAGTTCATAAAAAATTTTCCTATCAATTGGGGTGGTGCCCTATAGCTAAATTTCTTGGAAATTATATCATTTTGACTAAGCCTATCCTAAATGCGATGTTGTGATTGAGAAATTCTAAAATTCCTTAGTTTACCCTCTTTTCTAATCAAAACAATTTCTTTTATGCACAAAGGGTTTAACTAAGTTTTCAATAATTCAAAACGATTTTCAAATCACAACCACAAGGCTGAAATGCAATATATACAATAAAAGTGTAAAACAACCAAAATAAAAGTATCCATACTAGCAAACATATACAATAATCCGAAAATAGTGCAAAATAAAGAAAAACAAGATGAACTAAGTAATAATGTTCGAAAATATTCACCAAATCCACCAACAGCGACGACGGTGACCTCCCACACTTAGGATGAAGCATCGTCCTCGATGCTACTGATCGGGCTCATGGTGAGGGTCAACAGTCGCATCTGCCTCCTGCTGAATCTCAGACTGGGGCACTGGCTCCTCGGCATGCTACTGAGTATCCTGGATAGCCTGCATCTGCGGAGGTGCCTCCCGCTGAGTCGGCTCCTCAACATGCTCCTCCTCGTGCTCTGCCTCATGCTTTGCCTCGTGATCCTCCTCATCGGAAGCGGGAGAGTCGGGGAGAGGGGGTAGCTTAATACCCTGTGATACAAACACCTGGTCTATGCGATCGAGACGTCACATGATACGACGCTCGCTGCGCTCCAAAAAGCGAAACAGGCACTGTACTAGCAGGTATGTCTGAAAGAGCGAAACTCTCGTGTGATCTAGAATTTTTGCAAATAAATTTGCGTTGTAAGTATAACTTCTAGACCGACAAGAATTCCTTCTTTACAGAAGTTTTGGTTGTCACTTAAGCAAACCCAATAAAATTGATAACCGAGTATTTTAACCTCGGGTCGTCTTCTCAAGGAACTGCAGGGAGGTGTTCTTATTATTGGTTATGAAAAAGGTAGAATTTTGGGTTTTTAATGTATAAGATAAAAAGCAAGAATAGTAAATGGCAAGAAAGTAAATTGTAAGGAATTAATTTAAGTAAATAATAAAACTCTTGGCAAGGTATAAGAACTGGAAGTCCTATCCTAGTTATCCTTATCAATTGTGATGAGAATTGGATTTTTCTCCCACTTTGTTAACCTCTAACTATGAAGGTAAGTTAAGTGGATGAATTAATTTTGATTCCTCAGGTCCTAGTCTTTCCTTGGGAAAGGCTAGAGTTATTGGAACTCGAATTAATTTTTGAAGAATTCTAATTTTTCAATCAATAATGAGTTTGATAACTCAAGTGTCTCCAATGACTTAACCAGAGCCAAAAGGAAAGAGAATCTACTCGAATGAAAATAATTTGGATAAATCGAAAGCATTCATAGCATAAATAAAACAATCTTATAACTGAAATACCTCAAATTAATTTAAATAGAATATTCAAATCTAACATGGAGTTCATAAACCAACATTAACAAACTAAAACAAAATAATAGAAGAAATAAAAGTAGAAGAAAATTGAACCTAGGATTGAGAAGCAATCCTAAAATTAAGAGAAATCCTAAATCCTAAAACTAAGAGAGAGGAGAGAACCTCTCTCTCTGAAACTACATCTAAACCTAAGATTATGAATTATGAGCTGATGATTATGAATGAATGGATTCTCCCACTTTATAGCCTCTAATCTGCGTTTTCTGGGCCGAGAACTGGGTCAGAAACAACCCAGAATTTGCTGGTTTCGAATTCAAACACGCTGGTTTTTTCGCCACTGCGATGCATCCGCGTAGATCACGTGTTTGTGTCCCTTATCGTCAGAGAAATTATGGCAAATTATATATCAAATCGAAGCTCCAGAGGTTAGCTTTCCAACGCAACTAGAACCGTATCATTTGGACCTCTTTAGCTAAAGTTATAGCCATTTGAGTGTGAAGAGGTCAGGCTGACAGCTTTGCAGTTCCTTCAACTTCTTGTATTCCTTCCATTTTTGCATGCTTCCTTCCCATCCTCTAAGCCATTCCTGCTCTATAAACTCTGAAATCACTTAACACACATATCAAGGTATCTAATGGTAATAAGAGAAGATTAAATATATCAAAATTAAGACTAAAGAAGCATGTTTTCAATCATAGCACAAAATCAGGAAGGAAAACGTAAACTCATGCAAATCATATGAATAAATGTATGAAAGATTGATAAAATCCACTCAATTGAGCACAAGATAAACCATAAAATAGTGGTTTATCAATGTCTTCTCGGGTGGTGGTGGTGGTGGTAAAGGTACTACTGTTGGTGCTGAAGAAGAAGATGGTCCTGCTGCTGCTGTAGAAGATGAAGGTCTAGCTGCCTCTACTGCTGCTCTAGCTCGAGAGCGGTGCCTGGATGGGGACTTCTCGTGCACCTACGTACCCCACGGAATAGTGACCTCCTTTTCATCGTCGTCTGGGGGTGGTGGTGTCACGTCATCGTCCCTCTATGGGGCACCGGCTAACTCAATCATCGTAGTGACCATGGTGGGAAATCGTAGGAGGCCACGGCTGTGTGCTCGCCACATGCCTTGCCTGATCAACTGGGGGAATTAGACCTCCTTCCCCTCCATGACACAGCCAATCAGAAGAAGCATATCCATCGAAATCTCAGAGAAATGGGTGGTAGGTAGGACATAGTGGGCGAATATCTGCTGCCAAGTCCTAGCCTCTCTAGACAGATAGGTAAATAACATCCCCTTAGGCCTCTTGTTGTCAGAATTCATTACCCAAGGGGCATCCGGTGTGGCAATAACACACTTCAGTGCCTCATAATCAAAGGTCATAGCATTTATCGCTATCTCTGCCTGCTGGTATGCACATGTGTCACCAGTCTGAGGTAGACAATGCAAAACACCCTCAATAGCAGCCTCAGTAACTAAGACCTGCCCGCCCCGGAGGTGGACTGACTCAAGAATCGTGCGGAAGAGGTTGCAGTAGAACTCCTTGACCTATAAAGTGTTTATCCTTCTCACATCCATATCAACAAACCCTAAGCCCAATCCCTGAATGCGGTTATTAATGGAGCGCCTCAGGTCATTGGGAAGGGCCAATTTCTTCTCAATATTCAGCTTTGTCTTTCGATAGGCGGGGAAACGAAGTTCACAGTAAAGATTGGGGAACTTCTATGTGTCAGTGGGCAGTAGCAGCTGATTCTGTTTATCCACTTCATTAAGAGGGTTCTTTGCATAGTTGGCATAAAGAGAGAGGGTAGAGGCTTGAGATTTCTTCCTCTTTCTTGAGGTAGTAGCCTTTTATTTTTCTCTATCGGCCATCTTGAAAGCAAATATGATATGATATAAACAAGTAGGCCAAATAGGGGAATGGAAAGCAAGGTATGACATATTAACATGAAGTGAGTTAAGAAGGAAGAAAACTTGGAGTATAAGCAACAGAAATTAGCATCCAACACAAAAGCCATAAACCAAGAATTTAAGCAATATATGCACAATGCTTGTTCATTAAGCCTAATGAGCATCATACCCAAAAATAATGGTTAAAGAGTTAGTGGAAAACTAGAAAGAAAAATCAGCAGGTTAGGCAAGTTAAAAGTTAGAAAAACTGGTTCAAAGGTTAGGGGTATGATGGTCATTTGCTTAATCACAATGAATCACAAGTATGGATAACAAGCAAACTCACAAACATGAGCGAGAAGCAGTCATTGATGATGAAATATGAAATTGTAAAAGAAGCAAATAAGATGAGAACAAGTCATCAATCAATGTCGCGGTCATTGATTATGCAATAATTGGTGTTGACAAAATGAAAGTGCATTTTGGGAAACTAAGACAAGTTAGAAATCAAACTGAGTGAAAAAAGTTACACAAGTTGAATGTGTCAATTATTGCAAATGAATGCACCATATTCAACAAAATTGCAAGTTAAACTCAAATGGGAAGCTTAATCATTAACTTGAGTAAAAGATAATTGAGTAACTTGAGAGATGAAAGTGCATGAAGGTTCAATGCATATCACGGGAAACAACATTATCACAGAGATGCTAGCCAAAGTGACCTAGGGATTGAACTTGGTGTGAGGAATATGCAGCATTCTGGCAGTAAATTGGATGTTTCCGGATAGCAAATAGCAGCAAAAATTTACATATGTATTCAGAAATCTCATCAGGCAAGAGAGAAGCATGCAATACATATGCACATACAGCATGAAACATAACCCAACAACTAAAATTCAGCAGGGCAACAGTGAATTAGCAGCAAAGTAGTATCAAGATGGAAACAGAACAACTCATCAACCATCACTCAGCAAACAAGGAATATACATTTCGAACAGATAAACATAAACGGAGCAATTATCAGGCCTATGATCATCTAACCACAACCTAGCTACCTAACAACCTAGGATCAACTAAAACATGCATATCTAACTAGCCTAGCAACAGATTATTCAATGAACTAATCTAATCTAAGCATACCAGCATCAATGAAAAACAGTAAAGAAACAGAGCAGGGGCAGGGTGTAACCTGGAGTGCAGAAGCAGAAATGGAAAAGAAGAATAGAGGAGAGGAGTGGTTGATGACAGAGTGGTGGCACAGGGGCAGAAGCGCGCAACGCAGTGGTGGTGATGGAAGTGGGTGGTGACTGAGGAGGAGGAGAAATAGATGGAAGTGAAGGCGAGATGCTCGCCGGTGGTGGCTAGGGCCGCGGTGGCACTTGGTGGCAGGGGAGGTGGGGATGGAGAGGTGCGAGAGTAGTGGGAGGAAGAGGAAGAGAGGAGGATAAAAGAAGAGAGGGATGTGGGTGAAGGCGGCCGGCGGCAGTGACGAGTTCGCCGGAGGAAGTGCGGTGGTGGCAAAGTAGAGGGAGGAAACAGAAGAGGGAATGACGTTGGGGAGGGGGCTTGCGCGACTGATAGGGCTCTCGCGTCCTTGGGGTATTAGGGAATTCAAATCCACGCATACGGACACAGCATGCATCCGCGCGGATGGAGGAATGGAGAGGGGGCGCGGAAGCGCCAGGTGCGCCTTCGCATAGATGAGTTGTGTAGGCATGGGTGCGGACGCGTACGGTGCGTGTCCGCGTCTGGTGAGTTGGGCTAAGGGCCTAATGCAAGCCCAGAGCTGGCATAACTCTCGGGTCATTGGCCTGAAAATTACGTTAGTGGATCGACGCGTATGCGCGTGACACGAGCCCCAAGGGTGTATTGGTAAAGATTTTCTCCAATAAGGTCGCGTTGCAAGTATAGCTCTACCAACAACAATCCTCGGGGGTCAAATTTAGAAGAGGGATCCGGTTGTCACAAGTTCAACCCCAATAGAAATAACCGAAGTATTCAAACCTCGGGTCATCTCACAAGGAATGGGCAAACATGTGCTTCAACATTGGTTAGAAAATCCGGGGTTATGAGTTATGAGCATGAAAATAAATGGGAATCTTAACAACCAAGTAATCTTAAAATGCAACAACTAGTTCAATTAACTAAGCAAAACATGAGCAACTTCAATGAATAAACAACATTCCACTTAATTCTATTATGACCCAAACAAGTAACTACAACTAAAGCAATTGGTTGAGGAAATTGAATTTCAAATATGAATAATAAAAGCAACTCTTGGCTAGGCTTGGGAATTGGGGCCACCATCCTTGTCTAACAACTATATCTTGACAATTATGAGGAACAAAGCTCATTTAGTCTACTCTCAAAGTCTTAAGTACGTGATATCTACTCCTAGACTTGAAGTACGTCAAATGGCTTTGATCACATCAACCCATAAGTCCCAACCTACCTACTAATTAGATTAGTAGTGGGTTGGCGTCAATGAGTATCAAATTGACCACCTAGGGCTCCCAAATTATCAAATATATTAGACCCAATGACTCAAGTTTATCCAATTCCCTTGACCTAGGCCGAGAATAAAGAAGACTACTCCATAATCAAAGTAAACAATTCATCAAACACTTGGTAAGCATTAAGAAAAGACATGTTCAAAATAGCAATTAAATCGAAATCTACAAATACCCACTAACAATTATCAACATATGATCATCCAAACAACAAAGCTAAACATAGAAATCATCAATGTAACATCAACAAGTCAAGATTCACAACATTCATGAAATGGGTATAAAATGACAATTGACAAGAATTCATAAACTATCACAAGATATAAGCAAAATTGTAACAAGGAATTCAAATTGAACAATTAAAACTAGTAATTAACAAGATCCAAGTCACAAATCAACAAGGGAAGATCAAATTAAAACTACATCTATAGAGGAACAAGGGTTTTTCCCTCTAGAATAACACAAGAACCAAAAACTAACTAAAAATTATGTCCTAGTGTAAAATGAGTGATCCCCCTTTTCCCCCTAGCATCCTTGGGTCTTTTCCATGTAGAAACAGCTTGAAATTGGGCCTAATGAGCCTCAGAAATCGCCAGGCACGATTTCCTTTAATGAAGTCACGTGCAGCTTTCCACGCGTGCTCGTCATGCATGCATGCGCGTGCGCATCGATAGAGATTTTCTGATCCGCACGGATGCGTCCATCCTTGCGCGCCGCCTCGAGCCAATCCTATCCACGCGTGCGCGTGGAGTGCGCGAGCGCGCTGATGCTGCTTTTTCCAAGATTTCAATTCTTCATGTTCCTCCCTTTTTGTACATACTTTCTCCCTCTCTTCTAAGTCATTCCTACCCTATAATTCCTGAAATTACTCAACAAATACATCACGGCATCGAATGGCAATAGAAGAGAGTTAAAATATGGCAATTTTAAGGCAAAATAAGCATGTTTTCCATCATGGAGCAATATTGGAAAGTGAACACAAAATCATGCATTTCCTGTGAATAAGTGTGGTAAATGTTGATAAAATCCCCCAAAATAAGCACAAGATAAACCACAAAATCGACCTTGGCCGGGTCCACAGAAATGCCTTCATGAGATTCTACATGTCCTAACACTATACCTTGTTGTACCATAAAGTGACATTTTTCAAAATTTAAGACAAGGTTAGTGTCAACACATCTAGCCAGGACCTTGGCCAAGCTCTCTAAACAAAAATCGAATGAAGTACCATAAACGCTGAAGTCGTCCATAAAAACTTCCAGGCAATTCTCCATTAGATCAGAGAAGACACTCGTCATGCACCACTGAAATGTGGCGCATGCGTTACATAGTCCAAATGGCATCCTTTTATAGGCAAAGGTGCCAAATGGACAAGTAAACGTGGTCTTCTCCTGATCTTCAGGAGCAATATGTATCTGGAAGTAGCCAGTAAATCCATCAAGAAAATAGTAGTGAGATTTACCTGCCAAGCGGTCTAGCATCTGATCGATGAAGGGTAAGGGGTAATGGTCTTTTCATGTGGCGGCGTTCAATCTTCTGTAGTCAATACATACTCGCCACGCATTTTGGACTCTTTTAGTGACCAATTCACCGTCGTCCTTCTTGACCATTGTGATGCCCGACTTCTTGGAAACAACTTGAACCAGGCTCACTCACTCACTGTCGGAAATTGGGTATATGATATCCGTATCCAGTAATCGGGTGACCTCTTTCTTCACTACATCAAGGATGGTTGGGTTGAGCCTCCTTTGCGGATGCCTAACTGGCTTGGCTCCATCTTGGAGAAATATCCTATGCATGCACTTGCGGGGGTCAATTCCCACAATATCCGCTAGGCTCCATCCTATTGCTTTCTTGTACTTTCTTAGAACATCTAGGAGCTTTCCCTCTTCTTCACTTGAGAGCTCACTAGCAATAATGACCGGAAACCTTTGGTTGTCCTCTAAGAAAGCATATTTCAAATGAGATGGAAGGGGCTTCAGTTCACTTTTTATCTCAAGATGAGGTTCCTTTTCATCAAGCTTATGGGATTCATTCTTGACAACTTCCTCATGTTCATCTTCTTGGTCATCCGTCTCCTCAACAATGGGGTAGCACAACTTGTCATGGTCTTCTTCTTGCACTTTCGCTACCACTTCATCAACTACATCACATCGGAGCATGAAATGTTCTTCAGGAGGATGTTTCATGGCTTCCTCTAAATTGAACTTGATAGTCTTGTCTCCAACCCCAAAGGAATATACACCGGTGAAGGCATCTAACTTGAATTTAGAGGTTTTGAGGAAAGGTCTACCAAGTAGGACGGAGGATGAGCTTCTACTTTCTCCTGGAGGCATTTCAAGGATGTAAAAGTCAACCGAAAAAACCAAATCCTTAATTGCCACGAGTACATCTTCCACTATCCCCATCACTGTGATCACACATTTATCAGCTAAGGCAAACCTCGCCGCCGACTTCTTCAATGGAGCTAAATTCAACCGCACATAAATAGAAACTGGCATGATGCTAACACAGGCTCCCAAGTCACACATACAATCATGGAAGGTGTATCCGCCAATACAACAAGACACTAAGCACGGTCCAAGGTTACCATATTTTCTTGGAATAGGCTCTATCAAGGAAGAAATTGAACTACCCAAGGATAATGTCTCCAATTCTCCTATCCTATCCTTGTGTGTACACAAGTCTTTCAAAAATTTTGCATACTTTGGAATTTGTTGAATAGCATCAAGGAGTGGTATGGTTACCTCAACCTTTTTGAACACTTGAAGCATGTTCAAATCAAACTCCGGTGTTTTCTTTGCCTTCTTCACCATGGAAGGAAATGGAATAGGAACGAACTCATCCACTATGGCTTTCCTCTTAGGTTCCTTGAGGTTTACTCCTTCTTCCTTATGCCTTTTGTCTACCACCTCTTCTTCATGTGGAGCTTCAACAACTACCTCTTCCTCATGAATTTCTCCCATGACCCTTGGAGGTATCTCTTCTAACGTAGTCTCCGACCGTAGAGTGATGGCGTTGAGACCACCTCTTGGATTTGGTTGGGGTTGAGATGGAAGGTTAGAAGAACTTGAGGGTTGGTTAGTGTTGTTATTGGGGTTTGGTGGTTGGTTTGACATGTTCATCAAATTGAGCCTTGTTGTTCTCATCTCGTTTTTCCATAGCGGCTCTAAGCTCTTCAACTTGATTGTTGGAAGATGGAGGAGTTTGGTTTTGGTTTTGTTGTCTATGGTGTGGTGCTTGGTACTTGGTGGATTTGTTTTGGTTTTGGTTGGAGTGGCTTTGGTTGGCTTGGTAGTTGGTGTTGTTGTGGTGGTATTGGAATGAAGATTGGTTGTTGTTGTGATGAGAAGGAGAGTTGTTCCATCTTTGGTTTTGATTGCTTCCTTGCGTATTATCCCTCCACCCTTGATGTTGATTATCACCTTGATGGTAATTGTTTTGACCTTGAGAAGGGTATGGTGGACGGTTGTTGTAATTCACATTGGCTACCACAAGGGCATGTTCCTCTTGAATTTGATGGCATTAGTCGGTGTAATGTGTGGTGCTAGAGCACAAACCACAAATTCTAGGAGGGCCTTCAAGTTGAGCAACCGGAGGTGGGGCTTGGACGGCTTTGATGGAGTAGTATTCCTTTTGATCCCTTTGGATTTGTGTAAGGATGGTGGTCATATCCCCAAGTGCTTTGGTTAGACTTGATTCGGAAGGGCATGGTTCTACTACACCCTTAAGAGGATTACTTCTCACTCTTGTGTGTTGTGTAGATTCGGCAACATCCTTTATCAAATTCCAAGCTTCTCCCTCCGTCTTGTTTTTCGAAAAGGAACCACCACTAGAAGCGGTGAGCAATCTTCTATCCTCCGTACAAAGACCTCCGGTAAAGTAGCTAATAAGCAAGTTAGTGGGCATTCCATGGTGTGGACATGACTCCAATAGCCTCTTGAACCGAGACCAATACTCATACAAACTCTCTTGGTCTCTTTGCGTTATGCCCGAAATCTCTTTTCGGATGTAGTCGGTCTTCTCCGATGGAAAGAATTTATCAAGAAACTCTCTTCTCAAGAAATCCCAATTAGTCACAATCTCATCCGGTAGCGAATAGAACCATGTTTTTGCTTGCGCTTCAAGAGAGAAGGGGAAGGCAAAAACCATGATAGCTACCTCATCGGCTCCATGCCTTCGAGCCGTAGAACAAGCAACTTGAAAATCCTTCAAATGTCGGATGGGGTCTTGACCCGGCAACTCATGATACTTAGGAAGTAGATGTATCAAGCTACTCTTCAACTCAAAGTTCGGATCAAGGTTAGGATACCTTGCTTGCAATGGTTGAAGTATGATATCCGGAGCTCCTTGCTCATGCAAAGTGATCCGGCGTGGCTCCGCCATGTGTGGCTCACCAGTAGGATGCAAAGATGTATTAGTAGTGCCAACAGAAGAATAGGAAGTAATGGACTCCAAGTCACTCTCGGTAACATCTAGTGATTCGGTATTTTCTTCGAGAGAGGCCGAAGTACTAGGTGTGTAATTCAACCATCGTATAGCTTGCCGAGTGTGTAACAAAGTTCTTTTGATCTCGGGATCAAAATTGGCTAAGCTAGAATTCAGTTGAGACCGAGTCATCAAACTTGAAAGTCATAGCACAAATGTAAAAGAAATCTAAACTATGGCTAAGTATTGAAAGAAGTAAACTATCTACAATATTCACATATTCACATAACCAATATCAAGGCATATGTTGCAACCATTCCCTGGCAACGGCGCCAAAAATTTGACACGAGCCCCAAGGGTGTATTGGTAAAGATTTTCTCTAATAAGGTCACGTTTTAAGTATAGCTCTACCAACAACAATTCTCGGGGGTCAAATTTAGAAGAGGGATCTGGTTGTCACAAGTTCAACCCAATAGAAATAACCGAAGTATTCAAACCTCGGGTCGTCTCACAAGGAATGGGCAAACATGTGATTCAACATTGGTTAGAAATCCAGGGTTGTGAGTTATGAGCATGAAAATAAATGGGAATCTCAACAAGCAAGTAAACTTAAAATGCAACAACTAGTTCAATTAACTAAGCAAAACATGAGCAACTTCAATGAATAAACAACATTCCACTTAATTCTATTATAACCCAAACAAGTAACTACAACTAAAGCAATTGGTTGAGGAAATTGAATTTCAAATATGAATAATAAAAGCAACTCTTGGATAGGGTTGGGAATTGGGGCCACCATCCTTGTCTAACAACTATATCTTGACAATTATGAGGAACCAAGCTCATTAAGTCTACTCTCAAAGTCTTAAGTACATGATATCTACTCCTAGACTTGAAGTACGTCAAATGGCTTTGATCACATCAACCCATAAGTCCTAACCTACCTAATAATTAGATTAGTAGTGGGTTGGCATCAATGAGTATCAAATTGACCACCTAGGGCTCCCAAATCATCAAATCCATTAGACCCAATGACTCAAGTTTACCCAATTCCCTTGACCTAGGCCAAGAGTAAAGAAGACTACTCCATAATCAAAGTAAACAATTCATCAAACACTTGGTAAGCATTAACAAAAGACATGTTCAAAATAGCAATTAAATCGAAATCTACAAGTACCCACTAACAATTATCAACATATGATCATCCAAACAACAAAGCTAAACATAGAAATCATCAATGTAACATCAACAAGTCAAGATTCACAACATTCACGAAATGGGTATAAAATGACAATTGACAAGAATTCATAAACTATCACAAGATATAAGCAAAATTGTAACAAGGAATTCAAATTGAACAATTAAAACTAGTAATTAACAAGATCCAAGTCATAAATCAACAAGGAAAGATCAAATTAAAACTACATCTAGAGAGGAACAAGGGTTTCTCCCTCTAGAATAACACAAGAACCAAAAACTAACTAAAAATTATGTCCTAGTGTAAAATGAGTGATCCCCCTTTTCCCCGTAGCATCCTTGGGTCTTTTCCATATAGAAACAGCTTGAAATTGGGCCTAATGAGCCTCAGAAATTGTCAGGCATGATTTTCTTTAATGAGGTCACGTGCAGCTTTCTAAGCGTGCGTGCCATGTGTGCGTGCGCACCGATTGCTTTTGTGACCCACACGTGCGCACCAAGTCCACGCGGATGCGTTTATCCTTGCGTCTCCAGCCAATCCCATCCACGCGTGCGCGTGGAGTGCGCGAGCGCGCCGATGCTGTTTTTCCCAAGATTTCAATTCTTCATGTTCCTCCCTTTTTGTACATGCTTTCTCCCTCTCTTCTAAGTCATTCCTACCCTATAATTCCTGAAATTACTCAACAAATACATCACGGCATCGAATGGCAATAGAAGAGAGTTAAAATATGGCAATTTTAAGGCAAAATAAGCATGTTTTTCATCACGGAGCAATATTGGGAAGTGAACACAAAACCATGCATTTCTTGTGAATAAGTGTGAGAAATGTTGATAAAATCCCCCAAAATAAGCACAAGATAAACCACAAAATCGGGGTTTATCAGCGTGCAGTGTGGGGACGCGTGCAAGCGATTATGCGATTGGCCTAGTATTGGCACGAGAGTGGCCCAACTCTCTGGACAATGTATGGGCCTGTATCCGCATATGGACGCGCACGCGTACACCGTGCGTACGTGTCCTTGACCCCCTTTTTTTTTCGGAAAAAGCAAAAACAGCTCAAAATTCTCCAAACACTACCTACAGCTCAAAATTAGCTCAAAAATACAAAATGAGAAAAATCTTTTTGGCTTTTTGAGAATCTTCAAATATAAGCAAGGGATACTTGCCCCACAAGCAACCTACAACCAATTTATATGGAAAGAAAACTACCTACAATGGTAACCCAATTCACTTATTAATCAAAAATGCAAGAGGGTGGAAAGAGTTTACCATGGTGGGGTATCTCCCACCTAGCACTTTTAGTTTAAGTCCTTAAGTTGGACATTTGGGAAGCTCTTTGTCATGGTGGCTTATGCTTGTACTCATCCTTGAATATCCAAGGATCTTTGCTCATCAAATGGTTGACAGAAGTTCCAACCATCTTCACCATGTTTGGATGGAGTTCCATCCAAGATATGAGCTCCCATAGTTCGTCTTTGTGCTTCGATCCGGGGTCCCATATCTTATTTTTGCATCCGTCTTCGAGTTGATCTTTTTGAATTTTCTGTTCGGGTGGTTGACAAGTAGAATTCTCTCTATCACACCAAGCCTTATTCCTAGACCCATGTAAAGTAGCATTCCTCCAATCATAGTCCCTATACCTTGAGTACTTGACCTCAATGAGCCTAATTCCAAACTTCCAACCACTATACAACTCCTTCTTACTCTTAGTTCTACAAAGAGCTCTAAGTTGTCCATCCGTTTTGATCAAGCCATATTCATCTGCACCACTATGATCATCCCACCAACGCCTTGAGGATCTTCACAAGAAGATGGATCATTATGAACGGCGAAACCAACGCCGGTATGCTCATGTGAAGAAGCTTTTGAGAGTCGTGACCCCACCTATGGAGGAACCGGATATCTCCACATCTACCACAACCTCAAGTGAAGTTAGCGATGATAAGGGAGTTGATGGACATTCCGGAGCCGGTCGCCCATTGCGCATCACTCATAGCACGGAGGACCGTGCTAAGTCTTAAGTGTGGGGAGGTCGGTCGACCGAGCTCCATAGGTAACACCCGAATAAACTTTGAATCTCTCTAGTTAATTAGGATAGATTGCATGATTAATTTTTTGTTCTTTTGGCATCATTTGCATGATAGTTATGTCTTGTTAGGTCTACTTGGTTAGACTTGAGCCTAATTACGTGGCTACATCTTATAGCCACTTAACTTCCTTCTTGTGTGCATTGTTTTCTCTCTATGATCCTTAATTTGTTTGACTCTATATGTCCATTGTTGTATGTATGAATTCATGTATATGATTGAGGCCATCACTTTGCTTAGCCACTTACCCAAATGGCCTTACCTTATAACAATCTTTGTAACCAACTTTGAGCCTATGCTTAACCCACCTGTTCTTAATTTTAGCACATTATAAGCCAAAAGCGGAAAACAATGAATGTCCCTATTTGAATCATTGATTAGCTTAGGCTACTCTGTGTGTGTCATTCATGTGGCGGCGGGACACTACAAGAAAACACGTCTATTGCCACGCTTTTAAAGCATGGCGAAAAGCTGAAAAAAGCGTGGCGATAGCATTTTGCCACGCTTTTTGAGCTACCGCCACGCTTTTGAAAGGGTGACCTATGAAAGGGTGGCGGTTGCTTTATCGCCACACTTTTGGTGACCTATCGCTACGCTTTTTCTTTTGCCACGCTTTTTACAACTGGCCACCCGTTAAAGCCTGGCTGTATGTGGGAGATTGGGCCACGCTTTTGAAGTGTGGCGATAGGGAGAGATACGGCCACGCTTTTAAAGCGTGGCGATAGGGAGATATACGGCCACGCTTTAAAAGCGTGGCGAAAGCCTTGTTAAATTAAAAAAAAATTCTTTTCCTTACTTGATCTTAATTACTACATAATATAAATTTTCAATCATTTTTTATTACCAAACCTATAAATATAGTATGCAATTTTTATTGCAAGACAAATCAAACAGTAATTAGTGACATAATTTTTGCTATAATTATTTTATTCATTAATAAACTAATATTCAAATACAAAATAAATCTCGAGTTCAAATTCCAAAACTAAAAACGGTAGAAAAATACAGAAACAATACAACTTAAACACTAAGTCCTTTGTTGTTCTTTCTTCTTCTAGCCCTCTCAAACTTCCTTCCCTTAGATCGTACATAAGGCTTGGTATGGCTGTGAGGAACACCAGGACCAGGACCAAAATGTTTCACAGCTTCCCTGAAATAGCAAAATCAACAAGGGAACAAAAAATATGTTTAAGTTACAAAAGATAAAGTAAGACATAAGACAAGAAGAAGCAAGAGTGTAATACTCCAGAATCCCCAATTTTCGGCCGAATTAGGACATAGCAAAGCCGAACTTACAATCTGACTGGGCAGACCAAGCCCTTTTCCATCAACACATCATTTCTGATTATAGTAATCCATTGACTCCTCAGCAATTGGAAAGAACTACAGCACATTTAACTTACCAAATATCAATAAAATTAAGCAATATAAAAAGAAAGATGGAGTAAATGTAAAGTAGGTTCATTAAATTTAGAAGAAAATGTTTAGATACTACTCACCTTTAAGAATAATAGAAGACTAGAAATCATCAACCTTGTTTATTCCATCCTTACAGTGGACAACCACAACATTCTCAGTATCTAACTTCAACCACGAGTATGCACTATGACAGAAAGAGATAACCAGTTGAAGTGGTGGACAATTATGATCATCAAATGGAAAGCTAGCCACCTAAAGAGGGAATTTGATATTGCAGATGCAAGCAGCAGTTGGTTTGTAAAACAAATCTAAGTGCTGAAAAAACCTAAAACCCAAGTGAAACAGAAAGTTGACACATGTAGTCTAGGTGTTGGAAATTAATCAAGACATCTGCATGAACACTCTATTTCCTCGGAACATTTATGATCACATTAAAAGAGATAATGTTGTTAAGTAAAGTAATGTTATATGGTCTAGTAATCAATAATTATTCCACGATTTCCCAGGTTGAGAAACCATGTTAACAATATGGGATATGGTATGTAACACCTAAAAAAATAATAAATAAAATTCTAACAACATGCATGGATTGGCTTCTCTAAAATGATACTCACACCTTCAATATAAAGGTGCTTCAAAGGGGATAAGCAAAAGTTTGCCCAACAGTTCCAGGTGCAGCACCACATGCCAGGCGAGTTGTCACACTTAACTTAGAATCTTGCACTAGACAAAATGGATTGGATTTAACTAACCAATCTTTCAAAGACTCATAAACAGCAAAGTTTAGACCTACAATGGAACCTGGAAAATAGGAAAAACAATTAAAAATAAGAAAGCATTAATTCTAATAACAGCACTACAGCCACTACAGCAGGAGAGGAGGGGGTGGAGAACTTTAGGGAGTTAATTATATCAGTTGTATGAATTGCCCAAGCACAATATTAAGATTTGTCATATTTGGCATTATGATCATGACTGTAATCATCAACTTTGTAAAAAAGTAAAAATGAAAAGATTATTCACAACTCCAATGACTGAAGGAAGCCAACCCTTATATAAAGCATGTGGGCCTTCTTCCCTAAGCACAGTTGTCAAAGCATGGAACATCCCTCTGTACTGGTAAGGGGACTTCTCTGTCTGCAAATATAACAAAAAGCATACTATAAATATTAACAGCAGTAGAGCACAAAGAACACGAATAAAACCAATATTATATCTTCTCTCTATGTGATTTGCAAACCAAGCAATTGGTAAACAGAAAAATGAAGGTAAAGATGTACCTGTACAGTTATCCTGCCTCGAACCATATCCATTAGATATGTTGCGGACATGGCAATTATTCCAGCACATGCTCCAGCTCCAAGATGTAAAACAGGAGTCAGCTGAGATCCTTTACCAAAATCATAAGAAAAACAGTTAAACAAACAGGGTTTTATAACTGAACCCACCCCCAGCCCCTTTCCTTTCTTTGATTGAGAAAAGTGCTACTTCTTATTAATTTTCATCGTTAATTTTTTATAGGTACATCTGTAAAAATATCAGTTAATGAGAAAGCAGTAACTGGAGACCAAAACT
The DNA here is from genome assembly GCF_003086295.3 of Arachis hypogaea. Classification (NCBI taxonomy): domain Eukaryota; kingdom Viridiplantae; phylum Streptophyta; class Magnoliopsida; order Fabales; family Fabaceae; genus Arachis; species Arachis hypogaea. The sequence continues at coordinate 81,741,496 of NC_092052.1, forward strand.
TGCAATCCCTCTTGCCCAACACCAAAAAACCAGATGGGAAAAGAAAACAATAAATACGGACATACCATTTCCAGTTTTTTGCTGATACAGCTGCAGTATAGATCTAAGAGAATAGTCAGTAAAACAGGACAGAGACACTTAAAAATATGTCGAATGCAATGAATAAAAAAATGAAACTTGTTAAATGAAACTGCTCCCTATATTCTGTAGTTCAAATCAGACACTACAAGAAACTTGGTGTATTACTAATTACTTACAGTCTTTATTTGGATATACGTGAATAACCCCATCTTGCATTTCAAAGTAGTGCTGCATTAGAAAACAAATTAACATTCATTTAATTACAGAAGATAAAATTGGGATATCTACCTCTTCGATGATAGAAAAGTATAAAATAAATTCATAAAAACTCACATCATACTTTCCTTCAAGTGCATAAAAGAATGGTTGTGGATTAGGCTTTGGAGTACTGGGGTCAGATATAACTTCTTTGTCCCATGGAGCAACTGCTTCTTTAAAAACATATCTTTTTCTCATCTCAAGGCACTCTTGAAGAACTACATAGACTTCCACAAACTGAAATCATTGCAGTTCATATAACAGTCCAGATTCTCTAATTAACCACCTAATTCAACTAAACTAAATTAGTTGAACTAAACAAGCTAAATAGAATGAGCTAAACCAGATTAATCAAACAGAAATATTGGTAAGAGCATGATCAATCAATTATTGGTGGGAGCATGGAAACAATAGAGTGCAGTATTATAGTTAAACATAGCACAATTTCTGGATCTACTAGGTCTCTTCATAGCAATAAGTGCTAAATACAAAAAGAGAAGTTGAAATCAAATGAGAAAACATAATTCATATAGTAGTAGTGGTAAGAGTTGCCTATAGACTATAGGGTTCCTCAAATCTATATTTCCTTATTTAATTGCCATGTTACTACTATAAAATTGTACACATACAAAATGAAAATAATTCATATAGGTAGCAGGTCCCCTATTCTAAATGCTTGTTCTTTATAAACCAACAAATATTTAATTTAACCTTACCATCCTTTACACTAAGTAAAACCAAACAGAATGCTGATATCAATATCATGGTCCAATCTAGAAAAGAAAAAGAAAAAGGAACAAATACATGTTATGTAAGGATAAGAAACACTTAAAAATATAAAATTTAAGGTGTTACCTTATTCATGGCTGTCATTGCCTTACTAGCTCCTTGCATACTAGCAGCAACATTAAGAGGAAAGACAAATTCATTCCAAACAGCAGCAGTAAAATAGGGTGGGTACTGGGGTAGCGGCAGTGGAGGAGGGTGGGTGCACAGTAAAACAGGGATTGTAAAAATTAGCTGATGAAGCTGCCGAATTCATATATAGAAAAAATTTTCTTAGGGCAAGAAAAAAAAAGTAGGCTACAGTTTAGGGATTGTAAAAAAATATAACAGCTAAAATATCAAAATTCAAAAGCTAAGATCACACAAAACAACATTCAAAATTAGGTATCCATTTTCAATTAACCAGGAAGAAACATGCGTGTTGAGCATGCGGACAGAGAGAACGAATCAGGGATTGAGATTCAATGGATCAAGACAGAGAGAAAGCAAACAATTATTGCAAAAACAAAATGAGAAGCGAGAATTTGAAAGCAATTTAGAGGAAAATAAAAATGGAAAGGGAAAGCCCTAAAATAAAAAAAATCGAGAAAATAAAAAAATAGAAGCGTTGGAAGCGGAAAATCGATCACACCTTTGGAATCAGAGGGCTTGGAGGAGAAGAGATCGTCAAGGAGATTCACCTTGCCGTCGCCCATGTTTGGTGTACCTCGAAATTTAATTTGTGGACTTCGAACATATGCACAGAGAGATCCAGAAGAAAGAATGGAAGAAAAACCAGAAAGAGAAGAAGAGTATGAAGACGAAGATGAAGATTAAGAAGATGAAGAAGATTGTGACACGATTAGGGTATGGAAGTGGTTTCGAAGGTGAAGGGAATGGGAGGAGCTCTTCCAGGGGTAGCCAAGGTGAAAGAGCGCGATGAGGAGGGTAGCTAGCTAGGGTGAAAGAGCGTTGTCAATGGGTTGGGGACCGGGTCATGGGCCCGGTCATTAGGGTTTTTTTAAAAACCTTTTTGGCCACGTTTTGTAAGCGTGGCTGTAATGAAACCCTCTCGCCACGCTTTTAAAACGTCCTGTCTCTCTCTATGGCCACGCTTTTGAAGCGTGGCAAAAAAAACCTTTTGGCCACGCTTTTAAAGCGTGCCAAAATAGTACCAGGATATGTCCACATTTTAAAAGCGTGGCCATAATGAAACCCTGTCGCCACGCTTTTAAAACGTCCCGCTTTCTCTCTATGGCCACACTTTTGAAGCGTGGCAGAAAAAATGTGGCCGTTTCTCTAATAAATGGCCACCCTTTAAAAAGCGTGGCCGTTGAACCTTTTCGCCATGTTTTTGAAGCGTGGCAAGAAAAAATGTGGCCAAATCTCTATTCAATCGCCACCCTCACAAAAGCATGGCCATTGACCACTTTTGGCGACGCTTTTGAAGCGTGGCAAAAAAAACGTGGCCATAGGCCATTTTTCTTGTAGTGGGGGGACATTGGTTGAGGTAAGAGCATGTTGTTATTTTTGTTAAAAATATTGGGAAGTGGATACATACTCATGTGTTGACTAAACATGTAGACTATATGCGTTGATAAGAAAAAACAAAAGAAGAAAAAAAACAAAAAGAAAAGAAAAAGAATGAATAATGAAAAAGAAAAAAAATATAGAACGAAAAGAAAAAAAAGAAGGAAAAGAAAGAAAGGAAAAGGGGACAAAATGCCCCAAAGTAAGACTCAATAACAATCAATGCATATGTGTAGTGATCAAAAGCGAATGCATGAGTATGTGAAAAAGTGAGGAATAGGTTGTTAGGTTAGTACATAATTGTATAAGATGTTATATAGGTTAGGTGGGAAACGTAGGTTGATCAAAGGATTCAAATTTTAGTCCACTTAGGCAAATATATAACCCTACCTTGACCCTAACCCCATTACAATCTAAGGAAAGACCTCATGATATATGTAAGCATGCATAGAATAATTTTTGATTGTTAGAGGAAGAACAAATTTTTGAAAAGCGAGAAGTAGAGGAGAATTGAGTGATTAACCATATACACCGAGCAAATAGAGTGAAAACACTTCCGGTGAGGGTTCTTTATGCAAGTTGTGTGCATTTCACTTTGATGATTAGAATTGGTAGAGTTCATGCATCTTATCATTTTGCCCTATGTACTTATGTATTTTCTTGGAAGATTGATTTGCTTTTGACCAAGTAGATTGTAGCATTCATCTTAGTTGCATTTATGTAGGTAGATTGCATCTCATGAATCTCATTCTCTTGTTATCCTTTGGTATTTTGCTTTCCTTTAGCATGAAGACATGCTATAGTCTAAGTGTGGGGAGGTTGATAAACCCTGTTTTTAGGGTTTATCTTGTATGAATTTTGAGGGTTTTATCAATGGTCTTTCACAGTTATTCCTATAAAAATGCATGATTTTGTGTTCCTTTCCCAATTTTGCCTTATGAATGAAAATATGCCTCTTTTGCATTAAATTAGATATATTTTAATCCTCCTCTCTTACCATTCGATATCATGATCCGTGTGTTAAGTGATTTCAGAAGTTATAGGGCAAGGATGGTGTAGACGAGAGGAAGGAAGCATGCATGAAGGGAAGGAGCATGGAAAACGGAGCTTTGGAGTTTTAGCACCGACACATACGCGAACCTCGCGCATACGCGTGGATGCGCGCCATCAAGATCAGCGCGAAGGAGCCAAAGCTAGGAGCCGGCTCATTTATATGGCTGAGCCAGAACCTCATGGACGCGGACGCACGCTTGACGCATGCGCGTGGATCGCAAAGCCCCCAGGGACGCGTACTCGTGCTGTGTGCGTACGCATTGATGCCGCACGTGACTTTTAAAGAGAAAATGTGACCAGTGATTTCCCGGAGTTACAAACCCTATTTGGGGCAGAGTTCTGGTGGGAAAGGCATAAGAAGACCAAGGATTGAAGGGATTGGGATCCATTCACTCATTCTTACACAAATTCTAGATATTTTCATTAGTTAGTTGCATTTTGTAGAAAGAGAAACTTTAACTTCTCTCTAGGATTTTGCTCTCTCCATTGCAATTCTCCTTTGATTTCTTTGGTGAGATCAATTGCTAATTCACTTTTACTTTGATTCAAATTGTAGATCTACTCTTCTCCTATTCTCAATTAGTGCTCTTTTGATTCATTCACTTTGGATCTTAGATTTGTGACTTTGCTACTTTGATTTTGATTAATGAATTGAGGATTTTTTTTTAATTGCTTGATTGTTGATGATTGCTTGAAGTAGATAGCCTGAATTCAATTCCTTTTTCTCAATTTCATAATGTCTCTTATGATTTCTCTCCAATTGTTTTAGCAAATAAAAACCGTAGCTATGGAGTCGATTTCTCTTACTTAGCTTAGGTGTTGAGTTGTTGGAGACACTTGAATAGGTAACATCAATTGTTGAACATCAATTGAGAATTGCTAATTGACTTGTAGGGCACTAAAGCTAGACTTCTCTAGGGTTAGAATAGGACTTGTGACTCAAGTTAATTACTTTCACTTGACTTTCCTCCATGATTAGAGGTTAACTAAGTGAAGCAATGATTAATTGTCATCACAGTTGATGGAAGCTATAATGATGGAACTTCCAATACTCACCCTTAGCCAAGGCTTTTATCTTGATTGATTGTTGTTCATATTTTGTTATCTTGAATTCTTACACCAAACTCTCAAAACCACAAAAGACTTCCTAACCAATGATGTGCATTTTAAGGCAATTCCTAGGGTGGATGACTCGGGACTAATACTCTCGGTTATAGATTTTAGAATTGTTTGATGTAAAATTTACGTGTCGGTTAGACTATACTCACAATTGAATTTATTGCTAATTTCTACATCGGCATAAAAATCTCATCATTAAGGCCACGCGTACGCGTCCCTTGCGTTTAGCGATCTATGCGTATGCGTAATGCACGCGTACGTGTCCATGGAGTTCTTGTGCAGCCACGCGAATGCGCCAGCTTTTGCCCGCCAATCTCAGCAACACGCATCCACGCGTGTGCGTAGACCACGCGTGGGCGTCAATGTCAATGCTCCAAAGCTCCAATTTTCGTGCTTCTTCCACTTATGCATGCTTCCTTCCTCTCTTCTAGGCCATTCTTGCCCTATAATCTCTGAATTCACTTAACAAATAAATCACGGCATCGAATGGTGACATAAGAGAATTAAAATGTGGCATAATTGAGGCCAAAGAAGCATGTTTTCAACCATGAAGCAAAATTAGAAAGGAGACACAAAACCATGCATTTTGTATGAATAAGTGCAAAAGAATATTGATAAACCCCTTAAATTCCATAAAAGATAAACCCTAAAACTGGGGTTTATCAACCTTCCCACACTTAAACTAAGCATGTCCTCATGCTAAAAGAAATCAAAAGACCAAAGAGTCACAAGAGAATAGGGTCTTATGAGATGCAATCTACCTACATCAATGCAACTAATGTGGATGCTACTATCTACTTGGTTAAGAGTAAATCAATCTTCCAAGAACATATATGAGCACAAAGGGTGAAATGATAAAACAACACATGAACTCTACCAATTCTAGCATCAAAGTGAAGTGCGCATAACTTGCGTGAAGAAAGCTCATTATTCATACCTATTTCGAGGGTTACTTGAAACTGAAGGTCGATCTCGGATGAGATCTTCTGTGCTGGTTGGTACTGCTATGTCCGACCTGTTTAGAGCTGGTGGCCGGAGCTGTCATGTTCGACTTGTTGGATCTTGTGGCCGGAGCTATCGTGTCCGACTTGTTGGATCTGGTGGAGCTATTGATCCTTGATCACCAGAAGGTGGTGGTACCTGAAAGAGACTCCGATGCTTAAGTTAGCACATGCTTTAGGCAGGTTTTTAGTAGAATCAGAATATGAGTTATACCTGGGTGCTCCAGTGTATTTATAATAGTGTGGAGTGACCTTTCTAGACATAAGATAGTTATCTTATCTTATCTTTGAGTGAAGTCATCTTATCTTTAAGGGGAACCACCTTTATCTTTCTGGGCTTTGGCTGCCTTTAGATTGTGTTGTGTTCCTTCGTTTGGGCCTACTTTGAGCTCCTTTGGCGATTTGGCCGAACTCTTTGTATTCTGCCATTTTGATTTGTGCTTTTGCCTTTTAAGTAGTGTATTTTTTTTCAAGACTTCATACCTTTTAGCAAAGCATTCCTGGCCTTCCTCTGACCGTTTGTGAGATGTCTTTGTCCCCTTTGTGGATCTTTGTAGAGTGTTGGTATGTTGTTGTCCGACCTCTTTTTGATCACTTCTTGTTTTGTCTATCTTCTTTGGTTGGGCGAGATGATCCTTGGAGCTATCTTGTCCGACAACTTTATAGTGTTCTCGTAGAACCCTTTTTAGTCTGTCTGAACAATTTTGATAGCCTTGTCGTGGAGTTGTGGCTTTTTTGGCGAAGCTGTGTCCCTTTAGCGCACGCTTTTTGTTGGTCCGACTTCGCTTGTCGATCCTTCACAAGTTATTTTTAGTAATCCATTTTTACTCAGACCTCGTCAGGCCTCTTTCTATGGATTACTTTTTATAACTTTGTTACTTTGGTCTGCTTGGTCCGAACTTAGAATCTTAGCGTGACACTTCATGTAGAATTGATCCAATCATCCAAAAGGGATTGAAAACAATTTGTTGCAAGGCAACACCAAACTTAGAATGTGATCATATGCCATTTTATTGAAATTTAAACAAAGCAAGGAGAAGAAATGTACCTACTGTCTACCTGTTCTTTACTTTCTTCCTCCTCTTCCAATTTGTTAAGAGAAATGACTTCAAAGGAGGAGAAGTTTCAGCTACTGTCCCTTGCATTGGTCTTTCCTCAGCAAGCTTCCTTTTGCAAATGGCTTGATTGATCTTGCTTGCTGGATCAGGGACAGGATTGGTGCTCTTGTTAGTTGCCTTCACTTCTTTGAATCCAAGTCTTGGTTGCTGTGTGATTATTGGAGTTTTGTATTCATCCAGAGCCTTTTGAATCGGTGGTTCCATGAACTCTTCCTCACTTGAGTGTAAATTTTCTGGAATGACTTCCTCACTTTCTTGCTTCTCCACTTCTTCCTTTGCACTCAATATTTGCTTTAATAGCTCTTTCATGGAGGAGGTTTGTTGATCTTCCCAAGCTTTCTTCATCTCCTCTTCATACCTTTCAATCATGGATTCAAGTGTTGAGGCGTTGTGGTCCAGGGGGGTTTGAGGAGGTTGTGAGTGTTCAGGTTCTTTTGTCACCTCAAGTGCAGTTTCATTTTTAGCTATTTCCACCACCTCTTTCTTTTTCACTAAGAATTCACTTGACTCAGTAGCCTCTTCCTCTTGTTTTTCCTTCTTCTTCATTGCACTCAACAATTTGCCTAACTGTACTCCCATATTTTTGATGGAGTTCTCTTGTTCTTTCTGGTATTTCTCTTTCTCCTCCGCAAGTCTTTTGAGCATGGACTCAAGATTTGAGAGTCTTTGGTTCATGGAAGTTTGTGTGGGTGGTGAGTTTTGGCAAGGATTTTGTGTGGAGACAAAGTCCAGTGATGAAGAATTTTCAGATGAAAAACTAGAAGGTGAGGTTGGAAAATTTTGTATAAGTGAATTGATAGTACGTTCGAGTGAAGATGGCTCTTGATAAGTGGAGTATGGGCTCTCAAATTTTTTCTGGTTTTGCTCCCCCCAACCATCATTAGAATAGCAACTTGCATCATTTTGTGGTGGAGGAAGATATCCCATATGATTTTCTTGCTCATCTTGTGTCTCTGAAGCAAATCTCCATGAATTGGAGTGCTCAGAATTAGTATTCTCTTGGTGATATTCCCAGCCACCATTAGAGATTGGTGATGGTGGGTCATATCCCATGAAATTAATTTGATCATAAGATGAGTTGAACTCCATTTGAATTTTGGAAAACACAACACCAAGGAAAATTGAAATTCATATCTCAGAGATGAATTTCTTAGTGAGGCAATAACTCAAACACCTTGGTTTCAGCTTAGAACAGAGAATAAAAGTAAAGAGAATGCTTGATCTAGACTTCTCACCCACTTAATCATTGTTGATCTAAATCAATCCCCGGCAACGGCGCCAAAAACTTGATGGGAAATTTTGTGGAAAAACGAATTTCCAAAACACCCAAAACTAACCGGCAAGTATACCGGGTCGCATCAAGTAGTAAAACTCACGTGAGTGAGGTCGATCCCACGAGGATTGATGGATCAAGCAACTTTAGTGGGTGATTAGTTTAGTCAAGCTAACATTGAGTGATTTGAGTGACAATTGAAGCCAACAGAATGTAAACTTGTAGGAATTATAAAGTGCAGAAAGTAAAATTGCAAGTAACTTAAAGAGCAAGAAAGTAAAATAGCTGAAACTTAAATTGCAAGAAATATAAATTGCATGAAAGTAAAGGGGACTGGGTGCAGAGAAATTAAATGAAAGCAGTAAATCAAAGCTTAGAAAAATTGCAAGGAAATTAAAATTGCATGAAAAGTAAATTCAGATCACAGTGGCTCAAATGTAAAATGCAGAGGAACACACGTGCAGGAAAGTAAATTGGGAGCAATATGAGCAGAAAGTAAAAATTTCAGACAAGGAAATTGTAGCATAAAAGTAAATCAGCAAGAAAACTCAAATCAATTGTGAAATCTAGAAAGACAAGTGAAGATCTCAGGGGCTCAATGAGACTAGAAAACAAGTCTAGATCTCAAGTCCTTCCTTGATCCAATAAAGAACAATTTGCAAAAGAAATGAAGATGAAAGTAGTAAACAGAGTGTTGATTTAAATCCTTAATTCACTGAAATTTTATAGAAGAAGAACAAGAGAAATCTCAAAGTGAGAATGAAACAGAATTCCTTCAATTCTCAACTCAAAATTCAAAACAAAGAGAAAAACTAAAGAGAGAGAGTTCTCTATTCCTAATGCTCCCTCGTGGAGCCAGCCTCTCTGATGGAGCTCACTTTCTAAAATGAAAATGATGCCTTTTAATAGGCTTTACAAACATGACAAATGAAAATGAAATTGAAAAGCAAATTACAAAGAAAATGAAATTCCTAATCAAATTGTTTCTTGTGCCTTTGAGTGATGTCAATTGGGCTTTTGGCCTTGATGGAGTGGAATTGGGTTGAAGATGGATTTGGATGGCCTTGGTCTTGAGGAGAAATCTGCGTGTAAATTGGATTGTTGATCAATTCACGTTTGAGTCAACGTTTGAGGCAAACGTTTACTCAAACGTCTTCGTGAAAGCATTATGCAGAATGGCCATTTTGCTGTCACTCACGTCTGGGTTCACGTTTGAGGTCAAACATGAGCTCAAACGTGATCTCCTCCAAGGCATTCTTTGGCCAACGTTTGACCTCACGTTTGAGGCAAACGTTGGCGCAAACGTGGGCTCCCCTCCAGGGCATCCATCTAGCAACATTTGGTCCTTAAAGATGCCTTTCACTCATGCCTCAATTTCGTGCCAAATATGGATTGCCATATATCGTTGGAAAGCTCTAAATGTCAGCTTTCTAACCCAACTGGAATCATCTTAATTGGACATCTACAACTCAAGTTATGCTCCTTTGAAGGGGACAAGGTCGCTAGTGTTGCTGTCACTCACGTTTGACCCCACGTTTGAGGTCAAACGTGAACGCAAACGTTGGGAACATTGCCAGTTTTGGAGGCTCGAACGTGCTGTCCACCCCATACTATTATATATTGTTGGAAAGCCCTGAATGTCTACTTTCCAATGCCGTTAGAAGCGCATCAATTGGAGCTCCACAGCTCGAGTTATACTCCGTTGAAGGTGCAGAGGTCAGTTGGCCTCACTGCAGGTTGACACCATGTTCGTTTATGCATATTTCGGGGCAGTTTTCTCCCTCAATTTAAATGTCCACCATGCAGTGCCATATATTCTTGGAAAGCTCTTGATTCCTACTTTCCATTTCTTTTTGAATCACCTCATTTGAAGCTCTGTAGCTCAAATTATTCTTGTTGGAAGTATACCCCTTCAGGCTGTGGGGAGCAACATTTCCCAAGGTATTCCTTAGCCAACGTTTGACCTCACGTTTGAGGCAAACGTTGGCGCAAACATTGAGCTCCTGGGTGGCTGTGCTGATGAAGCTTCCTTGATTTGGTCATGGGCCACGCTTTTAAAAGCGTGGCCTAAGGCTCCAAAGTGTGCTCCAACTTCAAACTGTGCCCAAAATTCCTCTTTTCTTCTTTTTAGCTTATTTTGTGCTCTTTTTGCTTCTTTTTCTTCTTATTTCCTACAAAGTTTATCAAATCAAAAGATCAAAGAAATATACCATTTAAGCACCAAAGAATGTAATATTTAAGCACTAATCATAAATTTCTTGTATGAAAAAGCATAGAAAAACATGACATGGTGACATGTCATCAGGCGTAGGCAAACTTTTCTATCTTTTGATAGTTTAGTTCGGCCCCTTGTAGAGCCTTGCTGATGAGGTAGACGGGTTGTTGCCCACTTTCGTCTTCTCTGACTAGTGCTGAGGTTATTGCCCGACTTCCCACTGTGAGGTATAGTGTGAGTTTTTCACTTTCCCGTGGTTGGATAAGAATGGGTGGTTCCCCAAGAATTTTTTGAAATCTTGGAAGGCTTGTTCACACTCCGTTGTCCCTTCAAACCTCTCTCCCTTTATTAATATACCTCTTTGAGGTGTCTTTTGCGAGATGATTTAGAGATCCCTCCTTCTGCGAATCTTCCATTTATCATATGAACATGTATTTCCAGGGTGTGAGGTAGACGTTCAACTCGTCCAACTTCTTCATCCCTTCTTCTCTTTCTCGGTTCATCCGCTTTATTGGCTAAAAACCGATCTAGTCGCCCTTCTCTTCCAATTTCTCTATGCCATTCTTTAGGTCGAAGCACATGTTAGCAGGATGTCCGTAAATTCGGTGGTACTCAAAGTACTGTGTCTGACTTCCTCCTCCATTTTTTCTTTTGATTGGGCGAGGTGGTGGGATCTTCTCAGTGTTGCATATTTTTCGGTAAACAGCCACAAGAGACACCCGAATAGGGGTGTAATTGTAGTATTTTCTAGGCTTCTCACTGGGTTGATCTTCTTTTTTCTTGGACTCTTTATCCTTGTCCCGTGGTGGGTTAGGAGAATTCGATTTTTGAGCTCTCTCCTAGTCGAGAGTTCTCCTCCATGTTGATGTATTTCTCTGCTCGTTCCTGTATCTCGTTTAAAGATGTGGGATGCTTTTTTGATATGGAGTGGCTAAAAGGTCCTTCTCGCATGACATTGATGAGACCCATGATGGCTACTTCTGTTGGCAGACTCTGTATGTCCAGACACACTTTGTTGAATTTTTCCATGTAGTTGCGAAGACTCTCCCAATCTCCTTGCTTGATCCCTAATAGGCTTGGGGCGTGTTTGGCTTTGTCCTTCTGGATGGAGAATCTGGCAAGAAATTTTTTGGCTAAGTCATCAAAACTCGTGATGGATCTAGGAGGCAAACTGTCGAACCACTTAATTGCTGTCTTTATTAGGGTAGTTGGGAAGGCTTTGCATTGAATAGCGTCCGACGCATCGGTGAGATACATTCTGCTTCTGAAGTTGCTGAGATGATGGCTTGGATCAGAGGTACCATCATATGGGGGTCATGTCAGGAGCTTTAAAATCCTTTGGAACTTTAGTTTTCATGATCTCTTTGGTGAAGGGGTCTTGATCCTTGTGGGAGCTGTCATCGTGACCAGACTGAATGGTTTTGGTTTTAAGGTCAGCTTCGAGTTTTAGGAGCTTGTCCTCTAACTCTCGACGTCGCCTAGTTTCTCTTCGGAGGTTTCTTTCAGCCTCGCACTGGTATTTAGCCTCCTGTTTGAGCTGCTTGAGACGATTCTGCTGTTCTCGGAGGGCTTCTAAGATTTCCATATTTGGAGAATGCTTGTCTCCGTTTGGTTGACTGTCATCCTTTGGTGTGACGTTCACGTTCTTATGTGGTGTTCTGTTTTCCAAATCAGAGTTGTGGTCATTGTCAAGGTTGTCCACCATGATGATGGAATGACTTCCAGGTTCCCCGGCAACGGTGCCAATGTTCCGAGGGTTACCAGAAACTGAAGGTTAATCTCGGACAAGATCTTCTGTGCTGGTCGGTACTACTGTGTCCAACGTGTTTAGAGCTGGTGGCCGGAGCTGTCGTGTCCGACTTGTTGGATCTGGTGGCCGGAGCTGTCATGTTCGACTTGTTGGATCTAGTGGAGCTACTGATCCTTGATCACCGGAGGGTGGTGGTACCTGCAAGAGACTCCGATGCTTAAGTTAGCACGTGCTTTAGGCAGGTTTTTAGTAGAATCAGAATATGAGTTATACCTGGGTGATCCGGTATATTTATAATAGTGTGGAGTGATCTTTCTGGAGATAAGATAGTTATCTTATCTTATCTTTGAGTGAAGTCATCTTATCTTTAAGGGGAACCACGTTTATCTTTCTGGGCTTTGGCTGCCTTTAGATTGGGCTGTATTCCTTCGTTTGGGCCTGCTTTGAGCTCCTCTGGCGATTTGGCCAAACTCTTTGTGAAGAGGTCGGCAATGGGCCAACCTTCAAAGAGGTCGGTCATGGGCCAACCTTCTAAGAGGTAGGTAATGGGCCAACCCTCTAAGAGGTCGGCCAACCCTGTCCTTTATTGCTCGAACCGATGTATGAACAATACCCGGGGTTGAGCTATGCAACTCGGGCTGATTGAAGACAAAGCGACTGACCTCCTCAGGACAGGTCCCCCCGACCTCTTCTTTAAAGAGTTCGGCTAAATCGACATAAAAGGCCCAAGCAGGCCCAAACAAAGGAACACAGCCCAATCTAAAGGCAGCCAAAGCTAGAAAGATAAAGGAAGTTCCCTTTAAAGATAAGATGACTTCACTCAAAGATAAGATAAGATAACTAACTTATCTCGAAGAAAGGTCACTCCCTTCTATTATAAATACACTAGAGCACCCAGGTATAACTCATACTCTGATTCTACAAAAAACCTGCCTAAAGCACGTGCTAACTTAAGCATCGGAGTCTCTTACAGGTACCACCACCCTCCGGTGACGAAGGATTAGTAGCACCACCAAGTCTAACAAGTCGGACATGACAGTTTCGGCCACCACCACAGATCTTGTCCGAGATCGACCTACAGTTTCAGGTAACCCACGGAACATTGGCGCCTTTGCCGGGGAACCTGGAAGTCATTCCATCATCATGGCGGACAACCTTGACAACGACCATAATTCTGATTTAGAAAACAGAACGACGCATAAGAACGCGGACATCACACCAAAAGACACACCTCGACCAAACGGAGACAAGCATTCTCCAAATATAGATATTTTAGACTCCCTCCGAGAACAGCAGGATCGTCTGATGCAACCCGAACAGGAAGCCGAACGCCAGCGCGAAGCTGAAAGAAACCTTCGGAGGGAGACTATGCGACACCGAGAGCTAGAGGACAAGCTCCTAAAGCTCGAGGTTGATCTCAAAGCTAAAACCATTCAGTACAGTCACGATGACAACTCCCACAAGGACCAAGATCCCTTCACCAAAGAGATCATGAAAACTAAAGCTCCAAAGGATTTTAAAGCTCCCGACATGACCCCATACGACGGTACTTCTTATCCAAGCCATCACCTCATCAATTTCAGAAGTAGAATGTATCTCACTGACGCCTCGGATTCCATTTGATGCAAAGCCTTCCAAACTACCATAACGAAGACAGCAATAAAGTGGTTCGACAAGTTTTGACGGCTTAGCCGAAAAATTCCTTGCCAGATTCTCCATCCAGAAGGACAAAGCCAAACATGCGTCGAGCCATACAAAGTCTGCCAATAGAAGCAGCCATGATGGGTCTTATCAATGGCCTATGAGGTACAAGAATGGACAGAAAAGTATATTAACATGGAGAAGAATTCTCGATTAGCAGAGACCTCAAAACCTGGATTCTCTTACCCCTCTCGGGACAAGGATAAAGAGTCCAAGAAAAAAGAAGATCAACCCGGTGAGAAGCCTAGAAAATACCACAAGTACACATATCTTTGGGTGTATCTTGTGGATGTTTACCGAGAAATATGCAACATTGAGAAGATCCCACCACCTCGCCCAATCAAAAACAAAAGAGGGGGAAGTCGGACAGAATACTGCGAGTACCACCGAATCTACGGACATCCTACTAACGAGTGTTTCGACCTAAAGAATGTCATAGAGAAATTGGCAAGAGAAGGGCGATTATATCGGTACTTAGCCAATAAAGCAGATGAACCAATAAAAAGAAGAATGGACGAAGAGGTCGGACGAGCTGAACGACCACCTCACACCCCGGAGAGACATGTTCATATGATAAATGGAGGATTCGCAGGAGGAGGGATCTGTAAATCATCTCGCAAAAGACACCTTACAGAAGTATATCACGTCGGGGAAGGAGAGAGATCATCCGACCTCCCCACTATTACCTTTACCCAAGAAGACGCAACAGGAATCATCCTGGGACATGATGATCCCATGGTCATTACTATCATATTGGCCAACGCTAATCTCCACCGAATACTGGTATACCAAGGAAGCTCCGCGGATATCTTGTTTAAACCCGCCTTCGACAAACTCGGCCTACAAGATAAAGAGCTCAGAGCATATCTGAACAGCTTGTTCGGACTGGGAGACACTCTAATCCAACCACTTGGATATATCTTACTACGCACGACCTTCGAAAAGGGAACCTGGTCAAGGACACTCAACATAGACTACATCGTAGTCGACGCGAGCTCAGCTTACAATGCCCTAATAGGTCGGACAACACTGAATCAGCTCACCGCAGTGGTCTCCACCCCACACCTGTGCATGAAGTTCCCAACTCCAGAAGGGATCGCCACCATAAAAGGAGACCAAAAGATTACACGACGTTGTTACAATGAATGTCTGAATCTTAAACGCAACCCCAAAGGAGAGGAAATCAACACTATCGACCTCGGGGGAGTTCGAGCTCATGAGGAACTTCGACCACAACCTGAAGGTGAGATCGAAGAAGTCCAGATTGGAGATGCCCTAGATAAAACAACAAATATCGGAGCAACCTTAAAAGGAGACTTAAAGGAACCCCTGATACAGTTCCTAAAGGATAATGCTGACCTATTCACATGGAAGGCCGCAGATATGCCAGGCACAGATCCCAAACTAATGTACCACAAACTAGCGATATACCCAGGAGCTCGGACAGTGCAGCAGAAGCGTAGGAAGCTCAGACCGGAAAGGTCCCAAGCTGTGGAAGAGCAGGTACAAGCCTTATTGGAGGCAGGATTCATAAGAGAGGTTAAGCACCCGCTATGGCTAGCCAATATTGTCTTGGTAAAAATGTCAAATGGAAAGTGGCGGATGTGCACTGACTACACCAATCTCAATAAAGCGTGCCCAAAAGATCCATATCCACTCCCAAGTATAGACACTTTAGTAGATGCCTCTTCCGGATACAAGTACCTCTCCTTCATGGATGCTTGTTCAGGATACAATCAAATCCCGATGTATCCACTCAACCAAGAAAAGACCTTGTTCCTAACCCCAAAAGCAAATTACTACTATATCGTCATGCCATTCGGGCTCAAAAACACAGGAGCTACCTACCAAAGATTGATAAACAAAGTCTTTGCAGACCATATTGGGAAACTAATAGAGGTTTATGTAGGCGACATGCTAGTAAAAACACAAAGTGAGGAATCATTACTGTCCGACCTCACCAAAGTGTTCGACACCATAAGAAAGCATGGTATGCGACTTAATCTCGTGAAGTGCACCTTTACGATAGAAGCTGGCAAATTCTTGGGCTTCATGCTCACACAAAGAAGAATTGAGGCAAACCCAGATAAATGCCAGGCTATACTTGACATGAAAAGTCTGACCTGCGTCAAAGAGGTACAACAGCTCAACGAAAGACTGGCAGCCCTATCCAAGTTTCTAGCCGGGTCAGCCATAAGATCTCTCCCCTTTTACGCCACATTAAGGAAGGGAAAGAGGTTTGAATGGACGACACAGTGCGAGCAAGCCTTCCAGGATTTCAAAAAATTCTTGGGACAACCACCCATTCTGGTCCCAGGGTTCAGGAAACCATGTCAGAAGCATGATAACTTCCATATCGCTCCTCCAGAAGAGCTCATCAGTGTGACGTCGCCATGGCCGTTCGCAAAGTGGGGGCTCGACCTCCTCGGACCCTTTCCCCAGAGGTTGGGACAAGTCAAATTCCTCATTGTAGGGGTAGACTATTTCACAAAATGGATTAAGGCAGAGCCCCTAGCTAATGCCACCACTCAAAGAAGTCGGAAATTATTGTACAGGAACATTATTACAAGGTTCGTGGTCCCTTACTCCATCACTATAGAAAATGGAACCCAATTCATTGACACAGGTTTCAGAAATTTGGTAGCTGGCTTGAAAATAAAGCATCAATTCACATCCGTAGAACACCCACAAGCCAACAGACAGGCAAAAACTGCCAACAAAGTCATACTAGCCTGGTTAAAATGGAGATTACATGACGCAAAGGGAGCTTGGGCTGAAGAGCTTCCACAAGTCCTATGAGCATATCGGACAACTCCACACTCCACCACAGGAGAATCACCCTTCCGACTTGCTTACGGAATGGAGGCAATAATCCCAGTAGAGATCGAAGAAGGATCCCCCAGAATGATCCTCTACAAAAAAGAGGCCAACTCCCAAATTCAAAGGGAAGCACTCGACCTACTTCCAGAAATCCGAGAAAGAGCTCGGATTAGAGAGGAAGCATTAAAGCGTTGAATGGCTTCAAGGTACAATCAGAAGGTAGTCCAGCGAAGTTTCGCTAACAACGATCTCATCCTAATCTGAAATGACATCAGAGCAGGTCGATCAGGAGAAGGGAAGCTAGCAGCTAACTGGAAAGGACCTTACCGAGTCATAGAGGTACTGGGAAAAGGCTACTACAAGGTATCCAACCTCGAGGGGCGAGAGCTATCAAGGTCATGGCATGCTTGTAATCTAAGAACGTACTATAGTTAGAAAGTAATAAAGATCTTAGGTCAAGGTGCAGTCTTTTTCCTGAAAAGATTTTTTAATGAGGCGCCAGGCCAAGATCTACAAGATTGCCCGACTTAGAAGGGTAAGCACTTATATGTATATATTTTTGTCTATATGTATCTATTTTCTATTTTGAATAAAGTTTTTCAGATTCCCTAAAAAGTTTTCCTACCAAGACGCATTAATCTGAGCACAAGAATTCATCGCCCGATTACAACAAGGTCGGCAAGGTGAAAACGAAATTCATCGCCCTATTACAAAGAAGTCGGCAAGGAAAATCAAATTCATTACCCGATTACAAACAAGTCGGCAAGATGAAAGCGATAAAAACAGATTAATGCAAGAAGTTATAAAAAGTAATCCATAAAAAGCAGACTGACGAGGTCTGACTAAAAATGGACTATTAAAAATAACTTAAGTAGGACCGACAAGAGAAGTCGGACCTATGAAAGGATCACTAAAAAGGGGCAAAGACATCTCGCAAAGGCCAGGAATGCTTTGCTGAATGGTACGAAGTCTTGAAAAAAGACACTAATTAAAGAGCAAACTCACAAGGCCAAAGAAGATAGAAAAACAACCTGAGGCTAAAAAAATGTGCGCTAAAAGGGACATAGCTTTGCCCAAAAAGCCACAACTCCACGACAAGGCTATCCAAATTGTTCAGACTAACTAAAAAGGTTCTACAAGAAAACTAAAAAGTTATCGGACAAGTTAGCCCCAAGGATCACCTCGCCCTGACAGAAGATAGACAAAACAAGAAATGATAAAAAAGAGGTCGGACAGCAGAGTACCAACACTCTATAAAGATCCACAAAGGTTGCAGAGGCATGAACAAACCTATCCATCAAAACAAATACATTAAAAGACTCAAAAGGCCAGCTAAGTGGTAGCCTCAGAGTTCAAAAGTGTTTTGTTTTCCCAAAATGATGTTGCATAGAAGCAACTAAATGTCAAAAAATCCAACCATATAAAAGTTACAAAAAATCAGAGTTTAAAAGCCCACAAGCTGGGCTTTACAAATACACAAGAAATCACAAGGGATCCAAAGTCTCCTCGGTAGCAGCATCCTGAGCCGAAGAGGGAGGAATGGTCTTTAAGGGGTCACATCCACAGTCCCATCCTCCCGTTTCAAAATCTGAACATCAGGATCAGACTTGGGACGGTCGACCTCAGCTGAAGGAGTCGAGGTGCCAGAAGCCTTGGCTGTTTATGCAGGAGGAGGCCCTTCATCTTCGTTATCTGGGGCGGGCACAATCTTGCCACCTTCCATAACAGTGCCCAGACTAAAGAGAGTTAGGTCGAGCTTTGGGGCAAGAACCTGAACTTGGGCCTTTAGGTTCTCATAAGCATCGGTCACGCTACCCACCAGGTGACCCTGGAGCTCGGCATAATCAGCATGGGCAGACTCAAGCCTCTCCCTGGTCTCCAATAACTCGGCATAAGTACGGGTGTAGCTCTCTTTCGACTTCTTGGCCATCTCCTCGGCCAGGTTAGTAGCAGCTTTTACAGCAGTAGCTCGGGATTTCTCCCTCTCCACATCCAGTTCAAACTTGGCCACCTTAGCGTCAATCTCGTCTTTCAAACCCTTAATCCTACTGAATTCAGACTTGGCATCCTTCATAAAGGCTTTCGTCGCATGGACCGGAGAATCTTGGACCGTACGGAACAAAGCCGCACCCATATGGGCCATCCGAATACTGCTGCTGGTGATGAAATCCAAGTGATGAAGGATGGACACATCATCCATTGGAAGTTGGCCATAAGGAGCAATCTGATTATCAACAAACCCCACGGCATCAAAATCAGGGGCATCCAAGTCATAAAGACTAACAATTTTTTGCTTTTTTGGAGGAGGACCAGCAGCAGTAAGAGAGGAGGCGGCACCGGAGGATGGCCGAACTGGGTCAAAGGGGACAGTCCGGACCTGAGGAGTGGGAATGACCTTCCTCGGCCCAGAAGCTTCCGAGGTCGACCTCCTCGGGGGGTTTGGGAAGATCCTTCTCCAGAAACCTTTGCTGCCAGATTCTGCGCAGCTGTCACTTTCTTTGCTCTACGAAAGGCCTTCTTGGACTCTGTGGTCTTCACCATTTCTGAAAAAGAAGCCAACAAAAATCAAGCTACAAATAAAAAAGAGAGAAGATTGGCAAACAAACAAACAAATAAAGAAAAGCTAAAAAGAAGTCGGCAGCTACCCAGTTCAGCATGAAGGAGGGAAGGATCTCCTAGAAAGCTCTTCGTGTCGAGATGAGGAGGCTCCCCCCAGTTTTCCTCTAACACACTAACAAAAGCCTGCTCGACCTCACTCAGACTCTCCCAAGGATATTTGACTACTACCACATTCTCTTGCCACGAAAAAGGAAAAGTACGTTCATCATTTTCATCTAAAAAGAAAGGCCGAGCTCCCTTAACATCTCGAACCTTGAAATAATAGTTCTTGAAGTCACGGAAGGATTCGTCGTAGATCGAAAAAACTTTCTTTCCTTGGGTAGCCCGGAATGAAATCCAAGAGACTTTCTTCTTGGCTACCCCAGGTTTAGTTAACACAAAAAAATGTAGAAAAAGAGTTTGAGAAGGTCGGACACCCAATTCTTGAAAGAACAGTTGAAAATTTATTATGAAGGATGGAGCTGAGACGGGGCAATATTGCAGGACCACAATAGGTCGGTCTCAAAAGCAAAAAAGGGGATGGTAATACTCAGATGACTAAAAAAGTAGTCATACACATAGAAAAAGGTACGTTCCCCCTGAGTTAAAGAAGGAAAACAAACCCGCTCCTCAGGGTCAGGAGACACTAGTTCATAGTTCTTTTCATCATCCCTATTGCTACAAATTCTACGAAATCTTCTAAGCTTCTCACGGTACTCCAAATTGACCACAGTAACACACATTAGAACTATTGAATCCACCCAGTCGGCCATACTAGTAGGTATATTCGAAGACTTCTCGACGATATTCTTTCGTGAAGACATAAGGCCAAATATCCCCACAGTAAGAAAAAGAAAAAGAGGGGTCACTACCAAGCAACTCAGGCAATTAGGAAACAACTCAGACAATAACAAAAGCAAGAAAATGAGCGTCAGAGGAGGCAGCAAAAAGGGAAACTCCATGACCTACACTAAAGTCTAGGGGCACCCTTTTGGAGGCAACAACAATGCAAGAACTCAGAAAAAGGGAAGTCGAACAAATCTATGCCCTAACACCTCTCAATAGAAAAAGATCAATTCTTTTCTGATAGCGTCACTCCATACAAACAACAAAAACCATTATCATCAACAGACCACGCAAAAATCATCAAAAAGCTACAACCTTTTTTCTACCAACAATTCATCATCCAAGCTACAACCTTTCTATACCATCGGTTCAAACAAAAAGCTAAGAGATAGGAACAATGACGAGCCAAAAAGCCCTAAGGAAGCAAAAACCACCAGAAACACAAAAAAAGCGCACATCACATCAATAATCAGGCACAAAGATGCAATCTTCCACAGAAAGACTCAAACTTTTCAAAAGCAAGACTGACATGGCGAAAGTTAGCCGAATAAGAAATTAGTATAGAAATAACGTTGCGAGTACAGTTCCTAACCGACGAAAATCCGCTTATCAATTTAGAAAGGGTTGTCACAATTTTAGAATAAAAATACTGGGAGTAGAAATCCTAGGTCGTCTCCCAACGAGTTGACAAAAGAGTGCTATTTTATTAATCAGGGGTTTTCCGAAAAATTTTAAGAGTTGGAGAACAGAAAAATAAATGATTGTAAATTAAGGCAATGGAAATTAGCAAGAGAATTTATATAATCAAAGTAAAAGCCTTGACCGGGGGAAGATTAATTGGAAGTTCTATCCTTGTTGGATTTTCCCAAGTGGAGTAGCAAGAGGTCGTTGTTTTCACTTAGTTAACCCTTACTAAATAAAGGAAAGTCAAGTGATTGATCTAACTCTTATTCGCAAGTCCTAACCCTCTCCTTATGGAAGGATTAGCGTTAGCAAATAGAGAATTAGCCAACAACTTGAGTATTCCAACTCAAGGGTCTCCTTTTAATCAATCCCCAAGTCAAGTTGGGAGTCTACTCCATTGACATGAATATAACGTTCACAGACATATAAGGGGAATAAGAAGAAGACATGATAAATTAGATAAAATAGGAACTGAAAATTAATTAAAGGTAAAAGTAATTTTTTGCATTAATAAATTCCAAAATGCAACATCCTTATCTGAACAGGATTAATGGGCAATTAAAAGAGTAAAGGAATAAGGAAACAAACTAGAATAGCAACTTCAACGGAGGTAGTGACTCTTCTCAATATCCAAAGCAAAAGCATCAAAAACATCAAAACTAGAAATCTATGAATGTGAGGAAAACCTAGAGAAAGTAGTAATTTTCTCTCTGAGATTCCAATCTAAAACTAAAACTATGCGATATGAGATTTGTTGTCAAGTCTCTGCTTGTCCCCTGGCTCTAGTCTGTGTTTCTGGGCCAAAAACTGGGTCTAAACTCAGCCCAAAATCACCCCCAGCATTTTCTGCGATTTCTGCAGGTAGCGCATGTCACACGTACGCATCGCTGGTCATCTTCGCATCTCACGCGTACGCCGTGCAAACTCCAATTCACGCGCACGCGTGAGCCATGCGTGCGCGTCACTTCTCGCTGGTTGTCTCCTTTATTTTGTGCTCCCTCCATTTTTGCAAGCTTCCTTTCCATCCTCCAAGCCATTCCTGCCCTATAAAGCCTGAAAACACTTAACGCACACATCACGGCATCGAATGGTATAAAGGAGGATAAAAATATACAATTTAAAGATCTAGGAAGCGAGTTTTCAATCATAGAACAAAACTAGGAAGCAATTGTAAAATCATGCAATTGTATGAATAAGTGTGCAAAGACCTGATAAAAACCATTCAAATTAGCATAAGATAAACCATAAAATAGCGGTTTATCAAACTCCCCACACTTAAACATTAGCATGTCCTCTTGCTAAGCTCAAGGAGACAAAAAGAATGAATAGGGGAAAGTAAGACTCATGAAATGCAACCTATATATGAATGCAACTATATCATACTAAGATGTTTCTATCTACTTGGTTGAAAATAACCAAGTTCTCCAAGACAAATATAAATCAGATTCCACTAATTCAAATCATACAGTAAAGACAAGTAAACTTGTAAGAAGATTGCTCATGAAAGCAGGGAACATAGAATCAAGCATTGAACCCTCACTGGTAGTGTATATCACTCTAACTCTCTCAAGTGTCTAGGGTTAATTCACTCACATCTTTTCTAGTCATGCTTTCTAAAACTTTGTTCTTCATCTAACCAATCAACAAAAATTTAGTATACCAATGCAAACATCCTGAGATCTTTTCAAGGTTGTAATAGGGCTAAGGTAAGGGCGAGGATATATGTATGGCCAAGTGAGCTATAATATGTGTAACAACCCTAGTTCTTGAAAATCAAATAATTAGTTATTTGTGATTTATTTTATTTGCTGATAATTTTATTTTAAGAAAATTATATTACTAAAGGTAATTAAATGGAGTTTCATAATAATTGGAGTTTAAATTAATTAGAATTTTTATATAATCTTTATTAGATATTTGGTATAATTGAAATTTTAATTTTTGTAATTAAAAAATAAGAAAGAATTGTATAATTTAATTTCAATAATTTTTATTATGAATAAATTATGGTTTATTTTATTGATTTGAGTTCTTATAGATTAATTTATTAAAAATGATTAGATTGATATTTATAAATACCTCAAGTTTAAGTCAATTAATATTTATGTACCATTTTTATTATAATTAATTATTTTATAAATTGAAATTAAAGTTTTGGAGATAGAAAAATAATAGAGATTTATATGATTTAATTTAGAAAATTGATATTTGAATTTAAATTGTACTTTTCAAAATATAATTAACATGTTCATTTTATATTTTAAATTAGAAATAATTGATTGAACTTAGTAATATGATGATAAATAATGTTCCTAAATATTTTTAATAGAGTACATTTGATTTTAAAATTACTCTACCCTTCAATTTTATCAAAATATCTATTCATATCTATCCATATTACTTTATAAAATTCCTAATTTCTAACCCTAATTCCCAAATCAAACTCAGAAACCCTAATTTCCCCAAATTGAAGAACCCTAACCCTAAACCCCATTTTCTTCAGCCGCACCCCACCATTCTTCAGCGTAACACACTCACCCTTAATCCCCAAGTCAGCGCCGTTAACCCCCCGCCCCCATCACACACCCTCACCTCAGCTCCACGCGTGCTCAGCCTCACCACCCTCTCATCAACGCAACACACATGCACAACTCCACACTCATCGATGGAAAAGAAGGAAGACGCCGCTGCCATCGCGCCGTGCCGCCGTACTCCACGTCGTTGCTGTCGCCGTTCGTGGAGGAAGAGAAGTCAAGCGTGCCAGAGAAGAGTGAGAAAGGGACACCACGATGGGCTGTTCTGCCGCAGAGGGTCACGTCACAGTTGTTGAAGCCACTAGTGTCACCGTCGCTGGAGGAGTTCCGTGCATCACCGTCGCCATCGTCTCTGGTGTGGTCGGAGCCGCCGTCGCTGGAGAGAGAGCAAGCACGAATCTAAGGAGGGAGAGAGAGAGATACGACGCAATAGAGGACGATGGAGAAGTCTTCTGTCACTGCAGCCACGTCTCTTCACCGCCGCTACCGTCGATGGAAGTCGTCGCCGTCGCTGAGCCGCTGCATCGCCGGACATCATCGCTGGAGGACCAAATGGAGAAGCTAGCCAGTCTGCTTCTGCCTCTGGTTTCTGGAATCCGAGAAGACACCACCGCCACTGCTGGAACTGTTATTGTTGGTCTGGCCCTGCTCTGGCTCCACTCTGAATCGTTATCATCGCTGTTTGGCTGATGCTGAGGCCTTCTATCATCACTGGAGCTTCCCAGAATCATCGTGGTTGCCACAAAGAGAGCTAAATGGGTGTTGGAAATTGCTACTAGAACTGCCCAAAAACCACTATGGTTGCTGGTAAGGGAACAGAACGGATGTCAGAACCTGATAGAGTGCTGCTGCCATCGATCGGAGATGACAAACTGTTGCTGCTACTACTTTGAGATGATATGGCTGCTATTAGGGTTGTTGTTGATGAGTATAGCATTCCCAACTTCTATGGATTTCGACACTCTGAGGTATGGGATTTATTTTTAAAGTTAAACGTTTTTAATTTAGAATGCCTACAAAGTTATTTGGATAAGTGCAAATGGTTAACAATGGTTAAGAATTTCTTAATTGACATAAATGACTTGAAATGCATTTGAAATTAGCTAGTTGTTGTGATTATTCTAAGCTGTGATTGAATTTAGATGCTGTTGTGAATAATGATTAATTTAGTTAAATTGAAATATGCCGAGTTAATTATTGAAAAGCTGTCGTATGGAAAATTGATGAATTGAGTTTGGATTGTTGCTGTGAATGTAATTGGTTTTGTTATTATGAGAGACTAATTGATAGAAATAAGCTTGGTTTGAGGTTGTGAATTTTGGATTAAATTTGATGATGTTTTAGTGTTTCAATTGGATTATTGAATTCAGGTTATGGCTGTGAATGTCTTTGGGCTTTGTTGTGAGTGTTTGAAGTTGTAATTGATATTATTTTCTTTGATATGGATGGAATTGTTGAAAAGTTCTGACTCTATGTGATTATACTGAATTAGTTGAGTTGTGTGGCTGAAATTATGATTGGAATGATTGAGATTTTTGATTGGAACTTTGGTTGAATTTGTTGATTTTGTGAGATTGAATTATAAATTGTTTGATGAGAGATTATTGTGATTTCGGTATTTTGATGGGTCAAATTGAAACTATTGCTGTTGAGTTGGTTTATTGTAATGGGTTTAGTTAGTGATTAATTGAAGTTGGGCTTAAGGAACAATTGGAAGATTGAATCTTAAAATGTTGAACTAGTTGCTAAAAATCTGATTTTTGAGATTAAAAGATGACGTTGGAAGTGAATCAGTTATTCAACGATAATCGAAATGATATGAGAGTACAGGCTGAGTAAACTGTAATTAAAGTTGTTGTTGGGATTCAGTTTTGGGAATTTTGAATTAACTATAGAACTAGTTAAGATTTTTCAAAGTTAAAATGTAAAACTTGATTTTCTGCATTACTTTTAAATGAAGCCGGAGATTTTGAAAATCTATAACTAATTCTGTGATGATCAGAATTGTGTGGAACCAAATCTGGATTAAGCTTTGGGATATAGGAAGCTGGACTGGTGAATTTGAAGCTTTTTCATTAAGTTTATGATTTATGGTAAATTTTTGAATTAGGAATGCCAAATCTGGTTTTCTGCAGGACGCTTAAGACAGCAGCAACTTTTTTCCTCTATTAAAACTTCTCCAGTTTGAATTTTGAAATGGAACCAATTTTAAATGAAACTCTGGTCCTAGTTCTTTAATTTCATAAAAATTTAAAATTTTTAGAGTTGTAGTTTTAAAGATATGAATTTTAAAAGTAAGATGTATTATGCAGTAAAAATCAGGTTTTGTTTTCTAAGTCAGTAACTTTGAGCCTTCATAATTTTTAATTCTGGAATTATATTGAGATGAAACTAATTGGAGGTAAAATTTGAGTATGGTTAGTATATATGATTTAAATTTCAGGGTTTTCCATATTTTAATCAGTGAGTTATGGGACTTGGAAGAGGTTGTGTTCAATGATTTGTAAAACAGACTACAGCAGAAAATTACCTAACTTCTAAGCTACGTAACTCCTTCATTAAAAATGGTATGACCTTGGAACCAATTGAAAAAGAACTTTGGGTAAGTTATGTTTAACCACATTAATTTTGAAGGTGGTTGGATTTAATTTGGATTTTATATGAAATTTTGAATGTTGTACGCTGCTGCTGTCTTCTGGTTTTAAGGCACTATAGAGCAGTCACAGTTTTGCTTATATTCCTGAAGCTAGAGCTAGCGAAAAACTGTGATTTTTGGTTTAATAGGAAACTTAATCTGAGACGGACGCGTGGATATAAGGTTTGCGTAATTCCGAATTCGTTTGATATTTTTAAAATAAAACTGAAATTAGATTGCCGATGTTGTTTTGGTGATTACTTGGATATGAAATTTGAGAAATATATTTTCTATACTACTATCAAAAGTTTTTGAGAATTTATTGTTGTGGCAATTTTTGAGAAAGGTTTGATGAGATATTGAGAAAGAGGGAACCCGTAAGGGTGGCTAAGTCCGAGTTTTAGGGGAGGTGCTGCCGAAATTTTATGAAAATCTGAGATTTCATTTGAAAAGTTATTTTAGAAGCTTTGAATTTGGAAAATTATATTACTTGAGTTTTATTTAGTTAAGAAAGGAATTATAATATTTTGAGTTCAATTTACCAAAGAAAAGTCTGTAAAGTTTTAATGACAGAAAAATAGACAGAGATTAGTGAACGAACTAGGGCAACCTCGTTAGTCCTTGAATTGCGACTAGGGTTAGGTATAATATGAAAAGTTAAAATGTTTCAGTATAGACTTAATGAACCTATACTTGGGACAGACTAACTATTCATACCGAAATTTATATAAGCTTTAAATACATACGTTAAGCAGAGAAATCAGAGTAGAGTAAAGAGATAAAGAGAAGAAGAGTAACATAGATATAAAGGAAAGAGTAATCAAAGAAAAGTAAAGAGATACAGAGAACAGAGTAACCAGAGCAGAGTAAAGAGATACAGAGAAAAGAAAAACCAGAATAGAGTAAAGAGATATAAAGAAAAGAGTAATATAATAAAGAGATATTTATATATATATTAGTTGCTTGATGCAACCCAGAGCTATATATATATATATTAGTTGCTTGATACAACCCAGAGCTATATTTAATATATATTAGTTGCTTAATGCAACCCAGAGCTTCTGTAGGGAAACTAAGTTACCTACAGCTATTTTTCGCTTCCCCAGAGCAGAGCAGAGTATATATATATTTTCCTGCAGTAAGCAGAGGCTGTCTTAGATGAGCAGCTATTATTATATGCGCATTTATTTAGGAACGGAAAATCGTATCCAGAAAATCGGGATTACTCATGACCGGGTAAATGTCGGGATTGCGGGCAGCCAACCGACACGTGAGCTCATGGCCTGCTTAGGACAGACATGCATCATATTGTTTGTGCATATGCATTTGATCGTGTTGCTTGTCTTGTTTCTTTGTGATTGTGTTGCTTGTCCTGGTGACTTGCTTGTGTGTTTGATTAGACATTTTTGTTGATGCTTTGAACATAGTGAAGTATTGAGGAATGGTATTTGTGAAGTGAGGTTTGGGTATATTATTTATGTTGCTGATTTACTTAGTTATTGTGATGGTTGAGGAATGCTATTTGTAGCTGAAGAATTGCTAATGCGGTTGAGACTTTATTTAAGTAATATGATTTAAAGAAAGGGTTTTAAACGGTTTCAAGTAAGTCTTAAGAAATTTTGAAAAGGTTTGATAAATAAAACTACATTGGAAACTGGAGTTAATTATTTGCATGTTAATCATTACTTTTACGGCATTCCCATTCCCTACTGAGAACGTGTGGTTTGTTCTCACCCCAAAATCTTCCACCCTTTCAGTGACACAGGTTCGAAGACTCAGTTTGAAGCTGCGGACGATTGTTGGACTATATTTATGAGTTAAGTGTATGAGTTAATTTGCTTTCATAGAGTTCCCTCGCCCTTATTGCTTAAGATTTTTGTTTTATACAGAGGGATAGGATTTGTATCTGAGTTTTATTTGAAATCTTTTGTATGACAGATATTATTATTAATAATTATGTGATTATTATTACTTGGTGATGTTTGCTATATGATTTTAATTAATAAAAACAAAATTTTTCTGGTATTTTATATAAAACTAAATCGCGATATCGAACTAAAGGCTTAATAGTAAATAGTTAATAAGGAAAACAGGTCAGCAACGCCTTACTTTTAGTACGATCATGACGTATTGGAAGTTGGGTCGTTACAATATGAATCTTTGATTAACCTAAGCTCTCACCTAACACACACACACACTCTATGTAATTCCAAAATCATGCCTAGCTACAAAAAATTTCCACTTTCGCATCACATACTCACGCATCAACTTTTATTTAATTTTATCACATATGCATTGATCTTTTATTGAACTTAACATTGGGGTAATTTTGTCCCATTATTCATTTATTTACTTAATTATTTGATATATATATATATATATATTCATCATGAAAGCAAACATAACATATCAATGCACATGAGTTTTTAATTTTTATGGTCTCATATGAGTATGCACCCAAATTTCCAATACTTTTGTCACTAAAACACAACACACTTTAATCAACCCAAGTTCCCACAGTTTCCCACACTTAATTGATACACAATTTCTAACTTAAACTAACCAAAGATTTACTTGGGGTAATTAATTGTTTTTCCGCTTAAGGCTAGTGATGTGGTAAAATATAGAATAGAAGGGGATTAAAAGGCTCAAGGTGGCTAACAAAGCTGATTGAAAGGGTAGGCTATTTAGGATAAGTGGGCTTATAACAAATGATGGCCTCAATCATATGCAAGCATGTGAATACACTAAACAATGGACATATAGAATGGAACAAAATATAGATTGCAGTCATAGAGAAGAAAACACATAAGAATAAAATATTATGGTTAAATAGTGTAACCATATAATTAAGCTCAAATTACGCAGGTTGTGTGTTCCTAGCTATAATTCATGTTCCAGAGTACAATCCTCAAACAAGTTTAACACAAATTTCAATTTAAATTAGGGAAATATTGTAAAAAGGGTCTTGAAGAGAAACTCATTACTTCAACCAAGCAAAACATACATGCAAACAGTTATTATCATGTAATCTATCCTTTCTAACAAAGGAAAAGTCAAATGTTGGTATTAAGAGAGAGAACTTACCTCCGGAAGTCAAGAACTGAACTCCCCACACTTAAAGCTTGGCATGGTCCTCCGTGCCATCAGTAAGGAGCAAGGGAGGGTTGGAAGTGTCGCCTCCAGTATCTGGTTCGCCTTGGCTGCCTGTGCTACTGGATGAAGAGGAGTCTGTGGTGTCCTTTGGTTTTAGAGGTGGGTGGGTGATAAACCCCAATTTCATGATTTTTCTTGTACTTATTTTGGGGGATTTTACCACCTTTTCCCACATTTATTCAATGAAATTGCATGGTTTTGTAATTCTCCCTTGAATGTTGTTTAAGTGTTAAAACATTCTTTTTAGGCCTTAAATTGGTGATTTTAATTCACTTTAATTCCATTCGATGCCTTGATATGTGTGTGAGTGATTTCAGGTTCATAGGGCAAGTATTGAATGGAAGGAATGGGGAAAAAAGCATGCAAAGGGGAGAATGCATGAAGAAACAAATATTGGAAATGTACCAATGGACGCGCATGCGTACAATGCGCACACGCGCAGAAGTGGTTTTGTGAAAGGACGCACACGCGCACATGCCGCATCAGCGCGAATGAAGAACTTGCCAATCGACGCGCACGCGCACATGGCGCGTATGCACCGATACTCTCACATGGCCCACTTAAAGGCAAAACGCTGGGGGCGATTTCTGAGCTGCCCAAGCCCAAATCCAACTTGTTTCTGAGTGTATTTCATGCAGAATTGAAGTCCAAGCAAAGGGGGAGCAATTAGTTTAGCCAACATGAGCCTTTAGTTAGTTTTCTAGAGAAAGAAGCTCCCTCTTCTCTCTAGAATTAGGTTAGGATTAGGTTAGATTGTCTTAGATTCATGTTTAATTTCTTGATCTCAACTTGTTTCTTTTATAATTTCCAAATTCTAAATCTTGATTCTCTTATTTGTGATGTTAATTTCTCATTTTATTCTCTTTTGTGATGATGAACTCATGTCAGATTTGATTTACATTTAATGCAAGTTGATGTTGATGTTTCTTTTTGTTGATGAATTGAGTTGTGAATTTACTTTCCTTGCAATTAGTACTTTGTAGATTTTGTTATTATTGCAATTTATGATGTTTACTTTTCTTGCAATCTACATGTTTGATGAAATGTTCTCTTTAGTTTTTGAGTAGTTTGTTGACTCTTGCTCTAAGCTAAGGAAATTGGGTAAACTTGAGTTTCTGGGTATGATAGAATTGGTGAATTGAGAACCCTTAGTGATCAATTTGACACCCATTAACGCTAACCCACTACAAAGCTAATTAGTAGGTAGGTTGGGACTTAAGGGTTGATGTGATCAAACTTATTTGATGCACTTCAAGCATAGGAGTAGATGTTAAGTACTTAAAGCTTTTGAGAAGTAAACTTAATGGGTTGGCCTCTCATTGTTATCAATATTTGGTTTGTTGACAAGGATGGTGATCTCAATTACCCAAGTCTTAGCCAAGAGTTCTTTATTCTGTTTTCTTCACTTACTTGTTTAATCTACTTTTCTTGCCCTCTTATAAATCAAAACCCCTTTACCCCTTCATAGCCAATACACATACACTTCATTATTCCTAGGGAGATGACCTGGAGTCCAAATACTCCGGTTAATTCTTATTAGGGGTTTTGTTCTTTGTGACAACCTAAATTTTTGCATGTGAGGATTCTTTGTTGGTGTAGAACTATACTTGCAACAAGAATTCATTCAATTGAGGAAATTCTATATCAACAAAAGTTCACACATTAAAATGGCGCCGTTGCCGGGGAATCAATGGTGGTATGTTATTGGCTATTGTATATATTGTGAATAGCTTGAATTTTGGTTTATTTGCTAGTTTTTGTTAGTTTAGGATTTTGTTCTCTTTGTTTCTTATTAATATTTGTTTTTATTCTCTCTTTCACTATGAATTCTCATCCCTTGGGCTATGAGTGTAGTTCAATCTATGTTGTAGGAAATGGAAGCTCCAATGAGGATATACATCAAGGATTTGGAAATCAAGGATGGGAGGAACCTCAAGCTTATGAATAACCTTCATGGCAACAACCTCCTCCGGACTCTTATGGGTATAATCCTGATCCTAATGTGTATCAATCCAATGTGTGTGATAATCCTCATTGTGGTTGTCAACCACAATCATCATATGCATATGATCCCACTCCTCAATATAGCCATACACCATACTCACAAGCCTCACACCACCATTCAACTCCAAATGACCCCAACTCATACACACCATACCAACCACCATATAAACCATATCTAGAGCCACCACCATTCCAACACCAATACTCCCGAGAACCACAAATTCCATACACACCACCTCAAGAATTTCACCAATATGAACCACCTTCCAACTACAATACCCTTCCCTCAAGCAATGAACCCTCTATTCCACCACCACCTCCCGATGAAGCCTCTATGCTAGAATTAAGAGATCTTGAATCTCATATCTTAAGGCAATAAGAGGAGGATGAAAAGAAGTTTGAGGAGTTAAGAGCCAAGACGGCTATCATGGTAGAAGCCGTTGGCAACATAATCTCATCCCGCCTAAGCCTATGCGATCAAGGCACTCCCATTGTTGAATGTGGAGAAGCATCTAAAGAGCTTAGTAAGGGAGTAGAATTGGAGCTTCAAGGTGTAGAAGAAGAGTTAAAGCAAGAAGTGCAACAAGAGGAGAAGGTAGAGATGATTGAACCAAAGGAAGTAGTGGTTGGAAACTTAGGATATGTTGAGTACATAGAGGAGTCACAAATTGAAGAGCCTTCTTCCATGGAATTTGAAGTTAATGTTGAGGAGGAGAGTGCACAACCTCCAAGACACAATGTGATTGAAGAATTGGAAGAAGTGTTCCAATCAATAGGCCCTTTTATTTATGATGATTCCGCATCAACATATGATCCTTTTGAGTTTGAGGAATCCTTTCCCACTATACTTGGAATTGATGATGAGGTAGATTTTACTCAACCTCCTATTTATGATTTGAGTGATGGGAAAAAGCTAGAGAACATTGGTGAAGAAGAACTTGAACTTGAGGAAGCTTGGCAAGAGGTAAAGCTTGAAGAACCCTACCAAGTGGTGGAAGCCTCTAGGAGAGGATGGATGGGAGTAGAGCGCGCCTTGTCAAGATCATTGGGAACTCCTCCACCTAGGTTGTCATCTAATCCTTCATTTGAGTGGGTAAAACTTCTAACTCTTAGCTTTATTATCCCACTTGAATTTGGTTTGCTTGAGACGGATGGCCAACTTAGGGCGCTTTGCAGAATTAAGCGAAAGAGGATGAAGTTTAGCGGTTGGCGTTGTAAGTCTAGGCTCATTATGGTTGAAGCTTCAAGGAGCAAAGGTTGGACTAGTGCT
Organism: Arachis hypogaea; assembly: GCF_003086295.3. Lineage (NCBI taxonomy): Eukaryota > Viridiplantae > Streptophyta > Magnoliopsida > Fabales > Fabaceae > Arachis > Arachis hypogaea. The sequence goes on from NC_092052.1 coordinate 81,773,907, forward strand.
CAATTGGATGGGTCTAGAAGGATAGTTTGGTGCTTCCATGAGAATTTATCTCTCTTGCCACCCGGAGGAAATCACCATGATCAACTCAAGGATGGGTGTGAAAACAAATTGTGGTATCTCGGATCGCACAAGGAAGATCAACTTTGGGAGCCTATGGTTTGTGAAGAACTCCATCAAAGCTTGGAGTTATTAACCTTGAATGATGAAGCATAATGGAAGTCCAAGCATTAGTGGATGTTCAAGGATGGATTCAAGCACAAGCCACCTTGATGAGGAGCTCCCCATAAGTCCAACTTAAGGACAATAAACAAAAGTGATAGGTGGGAGACACCCCACCATGGTAACATCTTTCTCTTTTCCTCTTTGTAAATATTGGTAATTTAGGTTTAATTTCATGTTTTGTTTGATTAGTTGAGTTTAATTGGGAGTCTAGTAGGCCAAATAAGGTTTTGTGATGTTTTTGGTAGTTGTTTGGAGGTTTGGAATGCTTGGTTTGGTGCGAAAACATAGAAAAATTTTGAAAAACAGAGCACCATCCACGCGCACGCGTGCTTTACTCGTACGCGTGAATCAAGCCATTTCGACCATCCACGCGCACGCGTCATGTACGCGTATGCGTGGAATGAATTTTTCCACTTCCCATACATTCATCCGAGAGTTGTGCCTGAAGTGTGCTAACTTTGTGCCCCAGGGCACGTGCACGCGTACCTTGCACATACGCGTCGACTCTCTACTTTGCCAAGCACGCGTACGCGTCAGCCACGCGTACGCGTCGCTTCCATTTCATCAATCCACGCTTACGTGCACATGACGCACACGCGTGGATTGCCCTGTTTCAACCATCTTCTTTTCTTCTCTTCTTTCCATTTCTTTCCTTCTTCTCTTTTCTTTTCTTTTCTTTCCACCCTTCAAACATCATCCAACACTACCAAACACCATGTAACACCATTTCTTTTAGTTAGTTAGTTAGTTTAATTTTTGTTTTCCATTATAAGTGTTGGATTACTAATCTTGTTTACTGTTTACTGCTGCTTATTACTAATAGGATGTTAGTTTAACATCATTGATGTTAATTGTCATTGTTGGATTCTTTGTTGAGGTTATATTTGGTTACTTGGTTCGGAACTTTTCATGTGTAACACTTTTCAATACCAAGTACATGTTACATTGCCTTCATGCATCTTACCTCTTTGAATTGCATATTTTGGCCACCATGCATTCATCATCCATTGTTAGGAAATTGTACATTATCAATGCATTTTTTAGGATGCTTGTTCTAATTGATCAACACCTATTTCATGCATTGAGATTGTAGAGTTGTGAAATTAGATCGAAAGCTTACCTAGCGACATATTTTTGAGCTTTCTAAGCTTTGTGGACCATGCTTGCTATGTGATTGAGTTTTGACTTTTATATCATTTTTCCTAAGTTCCAGAGCATCCATGTGTTCTACCTCTATGTCACTTAGGTGTTGCAACAACTTTAATAAGTGTCATTGTTTGATGTGTAAGCTCTTTAAACCATTTTGTTCACCAAATTTACTTACACACCAATCAATGTTCATGCATTATCCAATTTCACAATTGCTTGATTTTTGCTTGAATGCTTTTATGCTTCTTCACTACTTGTTCGGTTGCGTTAACCTACAAGTCATTCAAAGTATCTCAAGCACATTAGAATGAGTGAAGTGCATGTTTTCTTTTGTGTAATTGTGACATAGCTTTTTATACTAGTGTGTGTGCGTGTTCTAAACTGCGCGCAATGTTAGAATCCACACATCTATTTTTTATCAATGTCACACCAATTCACTCACTTAATTCTAGTGACTCACCTCATTCTAATAATTCACGCTTCCTTGCTTTTGTATTTTCTCATCTTACGGTGTTTATTTTATTTTTAATGATCGATGCACCATAAGCAAAAATGGAAGCGGAAGGAAGAACACGCAGCAACCAGTTGACCTACCAGATGAAGGTGGCAACTCGGAGAGTCGCCATACCCCCTTGCTCATTTAGTGCACCGAGGACGTGCAAACTTTTAAGTGTGGAGAGGTCATCGGACCACTCGACGTTTTGGGTAACAAGTTTCTAATCCCAACACTTTTCCATTTCATTTTAGGAGTTTTAGTTGCATTTTCTTATTTTGCATATGTATATATTAAGCTTAGTCAAAATCATGATATTTTCCAAGGATTTTATCTATAGGGCACCCCAATTGATTGAAATTTTTTTTTAGAACTTGCTTGAATTATACACTTGTGGATCATGTTTTGAGCAAAGAACACAAGCATGTGAGATTTGAGCCTAATTGTGTGGTTACATCATACATGACCACTTACTTTCATTCTTGTGTGCATTATTCTCTTCCTATGATTGTAATCTTTGATTTGTTTGATTCTTTATGTCCATTACTTTATATATATATATGCATTTACATGATTGAGGCCATTGTTCAATTAGCTCACTTATCCAAATAGCTAACCTTTTATCTTTCATTGTTAACCAATCTTGAGCCTATGCGTAACCCATTTGTTCTTAATTGTAGCACATTACAAGCCTAAGTGAAAAACAATAAATGTCTTCTTTGGATCTTTGATTAGCTTGAGCTAGTGAGAGTGTTCATTACTTGATCTTGGGAAAGTTGGAAACATTGGGTAAAGATAAAAGTCTGTTTATGTTTTGTTAGAAAATTTTCAAGAATTGGGTACATGCTCATGTTTTAATCATGTGTAAACCATATGCATTAATGTTCTTGTATATATTTTAGTTTAAAAAACAATTTAATACAACAAGAAGGGAACAAATTGTCCCAAGGTTTAAAGTTTCATAAATTTAATGCATATGTGTGGTAATCAAAAGGAAATGCATGAGTATGTAGAAAAGTGAAGAATGGATAACTAGGCTTGTTTAGAATTGTTTAGGTTGTCATAGGTTAGGTGGGAAGTTTAAGTTAATCAAAGATTCGAATTTCAAGCTCACTTGACCATATGCATCCTACCTTGACCCTAGCCCCATTACAACCTATGGGAAACTCCTCACAATATTTGTATGCATGCATAAAGTAATTGTTGATTGTTAGATGAAAAACAAATCTTGGAAAGCATGATTAGGGGAGAATTGAGTGAATCAACCCCATACACTTGAGTGCCTAGAGCGGATACACATCCGGCGAGGGTTCGATTACTCAACTACATGTTTTCACCCATGATAATCTTTTCTTGCAAGTTTGTGAAATCTTTTAATGATTTAATCCAATTGAGGTTTTCTTTGATTGCTAATACCTTAGCCCTTATGCTTGCATATGTATTCTTGGAGATTGATTTATTTTGACTAAGTCATTGCATCATATAGATAGATTGCATGTAGATATGTTTCATTTAGTTAGTTTGAATTGAATAAATGTTAATACCCTTTGCTTCTTTCTTGATTTTATCATGAGGACATGCTTAGTTTAAGTGTGGGGAGATTTGATAAACATCGATTTCGTGATTTATCTTGTGCTTATTTTGGGGGATTTTACTACCTTTTCCCAAATTTATTCAATAAAATAGCATGGTTTTGTAATTCTCCCTTGAATTTTGCTTAAGTGTAAAAACATGCTTTTTAGGCCTTAAATTAGTGATTTTAATTCACTTTAATTCCCTTCGATACCTTGATATGTGTGTGAGTGATTTCAGGTTCATAGGGCAAGTATTGAACGGAAGGAATGAGGAGAAAAGCATGCAAAGGGGAGAATGCATGAAGAAACAAAGATTGGGAATGTACCAATGGACGCGCACGCATACAATGCGCGCACGCGCAGAAGTGGTTTCGTGAAAGGACGCACACGCGCACATGCCGCATCAGCGCGGATGAAGAACTTGCCAATCGACGCGTACGCGCACATGGCGCGTACGCGCTGATACTCTCACATGGCCCACTTAAAGGCAAAATGATGGGGGCGATTTCTGAGCTTCCCAGACCCAAATCCAACTTGTTTCTGAGTGTATTTCATGCAAAATTGAAGTCCAAGCAAAGGGGGAGCAATTAGTTTAGCCAACATGAGCCTTTAGTTAGTTTTCTAGAGAGAGAAACTCCCTCCTCTCTCTAGAATTAGGTTAGGATTAGGTTAGATTATCTTAGATTCATGTTTAATTTCTTGATCTCAACTTGTTTCTTTTATAATTTCTCAATTCTACATCTTGATTCTCTTATTTTTTATGTTAATTTCTCATTTTATTCTCTTTTGTGATGATGAACTCATGTCAGATTTGATTTACATTTAATGCAAGTTGATGTTGATGTTTCTTTTTGTTGATGAATTAAGTTTTGAATTTACTTTCCTTGAAATTAATAGTTGGTAGATTTTGTTATTATTGTAATTTATGATGTTTACTTTTCTTGCATTCTACATGTTTGATGAAATGTTCTCTTTAGTTTTTGAGTAGTTTGTTGACTCTTACTCTAAGCTAAGGGAATCGGGTAAACTTGAGTTATTGGGTATGATAGAATTGGTGAATTGAGAACCCTTAGTGATTAATTTGACACCCATTAACGCTAACCCACTACAAAGCTAATTAGTAGGTAGGTTGGGACTTAAGGGTTGATGTGATCAAACCTATTTGACGTACTTCAAGCTTAGGAGTAGATGTTAAGTACTTAAAGCTTTTGAGAAGTAAACTTAATGGGTTGGCCTCTCATTGTTATCAATATTTGGTTTGTTGACAAGGATGGTGATCTCAATTACCCAAGCCTTAGCCAAGAGTTCTTTATTCTGTTTTCTTTACTTACTTGTTTAATCTACTTTTTTAGCCCTCTTATAAATCAAAACCCCTTTACCCCTTCATAGCCAATACACATACACTTTCTTGTTCCTAGGGAGACGACTCGGAGTTCAAATACTCTGGTTAATTATTATTAAGGGTTTTGTTCTTTGTGACAAACTAAATTTTTGCATGTGAGGATTCTTTGTTGGTGTAGAACTATACTTGCAACGAGAATACATTCAATTGAGGAAATTCTATATCAATAAAAGTTTACACATCAGTGCGTACCAACTATGAGGTCCTTCAAATAGTTGTATCGGCGCTTGTTACGGCGTTCTATTTGCTCCATCCGCCGATTTTGCCGGTCGAACCTCTCAAGGATCTGAAGGAACATCTGATGGATGGATAGTGCTTGTGGTGTAGATGATGTTGGAGTGAAGGAGGGAGGAGTATCCAAAGATGGACCTGCAGGCCGGCTCGCAGAGGGAACTGGCAGCTTGATGTACTTCCCGTTTGGGACATATTGGTCGGATCTAGGGATCATGACCTTTGTGTCGCCTGCCCGAGAGGACACACCTGCTGCAGAGACCAAATCAGAGGCCAAGGCGGGAAAAGGCAGATTACCCGCTATCTGTACGTGTCCCATGGCTCCAGGTGCCACCAGGTTGGATGATAACTCCAAGAACACTATCCCAATCGATCTGATACATCTAGTGCTTGTGGGATGCCTCTTGATATGCATCCCATCCCTCTGGACTAGGTGGAAGGTCCAATGCTCTCTGTATGGCACTCTTGGGGACAAGGACCTGCTGCTTACGGACGAAAACAGTCTGCAGAGTAGGTGAGTAGAAGTTTGAGTAGAATTTAACTACCCATGATAAGTTGGCCTCTCGCGGCTGTCCCCTCAAAAATCCCCATTGTCTCCTCTCAATTCGAGGCTCCACAAAATCAACAAAGTGTGTTGGGACAATGAGCAGGTGCTCATTATTGTAGATCCTCTCGGCTAGGATGGGGAACATCTATTCACAATAACGGTTAGCAAACCGTGCGGAGTCTCGGGCAGGGAAGGCTTTCTCTGATTCATCAACCTTAATAATCTTCTTCACCCGCTTTGTTGGTGGCTTTACACTGGTAGATGGAAGTGCTTGTGCCAGTGTTCTCTTGGTTTCATGCCTTGCTGGTGTCTTGTCAGTGGCCTTCTCTTTTCCTTTCTTGGTACCCATGCCTAACGAAGAAGAAAAAGGAAGAGTGTGAAATATAGATAACTAAGACCGGAAGGGAGAAAATTCCAAGTGATAATGAATTCCAAAGAAAAGATGATAGCTCAAATACATGGTAGCTACAACATGTAGGTAAGACATCAATTAAGATCAGGTAGGCAATTCAGAATAATAAGATGCAAGAGGGTAAAAACATGCAAGTAACATGCATGAGAAGCATAACTCAAGCATTAAGTAATAAATGTGCCAAATAAAAGAGCATTTGTAATGATGACAATTGTGAATGATAATCCTAATTACATGTGGAATGCAAGTGTTTTGAAAAAGAGGCATTCAAGTAAAAGAGGAGTAAAACAAAATAGAGTTCAAGATGCCATAGGCTTTTTCAGAAACACTTGGTGAGCAAGTTAAAGTAGGGATGAAAATAATATAATCCAAATGTATATGAGAGCCAAATTAAAATATCAATTATCAAATCACTCCTCATAATATACACAAGCTTTAGTATAGTAAGGTAATACCCAAATAAAATTCCAATTCCAACATAAGAATGCAAGAAAAAGAAAAGAAAAAGAAACCATGGACAATGAAACTAAAAGAAAAAAATAGAGAAGAAAGAAACATAAATTGATGTGATAATGAAAGAGGAAAAGAGAAAGAAGAAAAGAAACCTGATGAAAAAGATGAAGAAGGAAAGAAGAAAGTAATAGATATGAAGAAAGAATAAGGAAGAAGAAAGAAAGAAGAAAGAAGAAATAATTAAGATTGAAAAGAATTAGGATGGAGGGGTGGATGATTTGAAATCAGGTGCTGAGGTGTTTTAATTATGCGTCGTGTAACATCCCGCATTTTTGAAAACCTAAATGTAAATAAATTGTGATTTTATCTTGTTAAGTTTAAATTTTGTAATTTTAGAAATTATTTTGTTAGAAATAATTAAATAGATTCAGAGATAATTTTATTTTGAACCAATTAATATTCTTCAGTAACTTTATTATAATGGAATATTTTGTAGAATTTTAGTAATTGAAAATTAAGAAAGAATTGTACAATTTAATTTAAGTAATTTTTATTATGAATAAGTTATGACTTATTATTAATTTGAACACTTTATTTTATAAACTGAACAATTAAGAATAATTAAATTAGTTTTATTAATATTTGGAGTTAAGTTAATTAATATTTTTGTGTAAATTCTTATAATTGGTTATTTTATATAATTAAATTTAAGAAATTCCTATTATGAATAAATGTGGTTTATTCTATTAATTCGAGCCCTTAAAGATTAATTTATTAGGAATGATTAAATTGATTTTGATAAATACTTTAATTTTAAGTCAATTAGTATTTATGCACAATTTTGATTATAACTAGTTATTTTATATAAATTGAAATTAAAGTTATGATAGAAAAATAATGAAAGGTCATATAATTTAATATAAGTAATTGATATTTTGAGTTTAACTGTATTTTATAAGTTGTGATTAGTAAGTTTATTTTATAATTTAAATTAAAAATTATTATTTGACTCATTGATATGTTGGTAAATAAAATTATATATGTCTCTAAAGTAATTTTATAGTAATATATTTAAATCTAAATTTTCTCTTTTATTTTAAATATTATGTAAAATTCGTATGTTAATCGTATATGTTTTCTTGTAATTTTAATCTATGTTTCTTATTTTTAGGTATCATTATTGTGTAACACGTATACTCCTCACCCAATTAGTCACACACATATATGGTACACTAACTCCTCCCTTATTCCTCCACGCTTCTTTTCTCCCCACCATTCATTCACGGATGAACACCCTCCACACAAATAAACTTATCAACACAGAGAAAAAAGAAATCAGAGAAAACAAGGAAAGAGAGATCGAGAGAGAGCGAGACGCATAGGGAAGAGGGGAAAGGGGAAGCATCGCCAGTGGGTAACACAGGCAGCATCGCTGCTGTTGCTGTCATATAGGAGAGTGTGGGAGTAGTGGAGCGCAAGAGGGAGAAGGATGGTGCGCTGTTGGAGCCACATCACCGCCGTTCCTCACTATCACCGCCGCGTTTCACCGCCGTCGTTAAACTTCCATCGCCGTCGCCACTGTTCAACCCGCCATCAGGGAGAGGCACTTTCATCGAACCCTAGCCATCACTATCGCCTCTGCACGCAAAGAAGGGGCTGATGTCACTGTTGCCACTGTTGCCGTCGATTTGGAGTTGCCATAGACACAGTTGTTTCTACTTCTAGTGTTCATTCTTCTGACTGTTGGAGTTGCTGTGGAATGGAGCCACTGGTGGGGAGTTTCTGCTGCCGGAACCATCGGGAAGGATTGCTGGGAATCACTGCTGCCCTGTTTTCACTCTAATTATTAGGATTAACATCCATTGGCCTGGGTTAGCCTTTTCCCTTATTTCTGCTCCAATTGCACACCCTATTCTGCCAATTTCTTATTAAACTGCTTGTTCTTATTTTAATTCAACTTTGGCCTGTGCTCCGTTTTAAATTACCAAAGCTGTTTTTGCCTTTCGATTCCGTTGAATTCGAAATCTTCATTTCACTGCAACCATGGTCATTGTTGTGGAAGCTAATGCTACTGTTGTCTCAGTTGTGCTGAGATGCAGTGCCGCTGCTTTCTTGGCTGAAACGGTTGCGTGACTAATAGGGGTCTAGCCAGCTGTCTCGCCGCAATTCTGTCTCCGGTTTCTTGTAATTGTGACATCGAGGTAGGGGGTTTAAAATGATTTTAATTTAGGAATGCCAACAAGGTTTACTGAATAACTGCAAATAGTATTAATAGTTGTGAGTAATTAATTGATTATATGAATGTTGGATTGTGATTGCGATTGTGCTTGGTGCTGTGATTGAATTGATTGTAATTATGTGTGGTAGATGATTGAATTATTGATTATTGGTTGTTGAAATGGTTGTTTGGTATATTGCTATGGCTGTGAAAGTGACTTGAGATTAGTAGAGGATTGTGGTTTTGACTGATTATGTATAAATGGTTGAGACTAAGATAATCATTTGATATATTTGATATTGGATTGAGAATTTGTGAAGAATTAGGGCCTAAAAGACTAAACTATTATTAAGAATCTGGTTTTCAAAATAGAATGGTTACTTTGAGGACGGCCTAGTAATTTGCTAGTGATCGAAATGGTATGAGATTAAAATCTGAGTAAACTTTAACAAGTGTAGTTATTAGGATTTAAATTTGAAGGTTTTGTATTAACTGAAGATTTAGTTATGATTTTTCAAAGTTAAGCCGTAAAATCTGATTTTCTGCATTACTTTTAAGTGAAAACAGTAACTTTGAAAGACTGTAACTAATTCTGTGATGATCGGAATTGCATTGAACCAAGTCCTAGTTAAACTTGGGAATAATTGGGACTGAATTGGAGAGTTTGAGATCTTTTCATTAAATATAAGATTTATGGTGAATTTTTAAGTAATGGTTGTGGAATCTGATTTTTACTGCAGAATTTTTGGAACAGCAGTAACTTGTTGGCTCTTCTGTGAATGTTCCGAATTGAATTTTAAAGGGAAACCAATTTTAAATGAAACTTTACTCCTATTGTTTTAATTTCGTAAAATTTCAGAACAGTTGAACTTGCGGTTTAAAAGATACGAATTTTTGAAATATGATGCATTATGCAGTAAAGGCCAGATTCTGTTTTCTTAAATCAATAATTTTGGAAGTTTATAACTTTTGAACCTGGTTGGATATCGAGGTGCAACTAATTGGAAGTAAAAATTAAGTATGTTTAGCATATGTGACTTAAATTTTAGGGCGATCCATGTTTTAATGAGTAAGTTATGGGACTTGGTAGAAGATAACTTCATTAAGTTTTAAAACAGAATTCTGCAGAAAATTAGTCAACTTCTAGGTTATATAACTTCTTCATTAAAAATGATATTGACCTGAAACCAATTGGAAAGGAAACCTGGATGAGTGACGTTAAACTATATTAATTTTTAAAGTTATTGAATTTAACTTGGATTTTATATTGAATTTTGAATATCACATGCTGCTGCTGTTTTCTGGTTTTACGCACTGCAGAGCAGTAATGGTTTTTTTCCTCTATTCCTAAGGCTAGAAAAACTAGAAAATTATGATCTTTAGTTTGTTAGAAAGCTTATTTCAAGATGAACTCCTGGACATAAAGTTTGCACAATTCCGAGTTTATTTGCTATACTAAAAACAGAAAAGAAGATAGAGTGCTGAGAATGTCTGAGTGAGAGTTATGAGTTCATAAAATTAAAGATGAACCTTAGCGTCATAAGGTTGATTCAATGTTGGAATTTGTTTGATTCTGAATTGATTTGATATTAGAGAGGTTGAAAAGAGTTTGGTAAATTGTTTGGTTGGGACCCGTAAGGGTGGCTAAGTCCTATTTTTAAAGGAGATTATGTTCAAATTTTTATAAAAGTATAAGGACTTAATCAAAATCAATATTTAAGGCTTATTTAATGATAATAACTTCAATGATTCTTTTAAGAAAATATTATTTGGTATACGAGATTGTTGGCAAGGGCGTGGGTCTTGTCCCGCTTGCGTACTTGCAATTATGAAAGAAAAAGGAAAGAGTAAAGTACTTATTGTATGATTATCTGTTGCTTGAGGCAACCCAAGAGATATTTGTTTATTTGTTTGTTGCTTGAAGCAACCCAAGAGATGTTTGTTTATTGCTTGAGGCAACCCAAGAGATATTGTTTGCTTATTTGTTGCTTAATGCAACCCAAGAGATAATATTTATTTATCTGTTGCTTAAAGCAACCCAAGAGCTTCTGTAGGGAAACTAGGATACCTACAGCAATTTTTCGTTCCCAAGAGTATATTTCCTGTGAGTAGAAAGTAAAGGCTGTCTCAATAGAGCTGCTAATAATTATTTGCGCATTTATTTGAACGGAAAATTGTATTCGGGAAATCGTGAACTCGTGACCAGATAAATGTCGGGAATGTAGGTGCTAACCGACACATGAGCTCATGGCCTGCACTAGGGATAGACATTCATCATATGCATCTATGTGACATTGTTTGGGTGTGTATATTGTAATTGGTTTGCTTAAGTGAATAATTCTGTTTAATTGCTAATTGCTATACTTGATGTAATTGCTCTTGATTGTGTTTGAACCTCATTACCTGTGTTTGTAACTGATTGTTTGGATTGTGGTGATTGGATGTTGATTGAGTTGTTTGGGCCTGAGGCCGTGACTGGTATGTTTGAGGTCAAGTTCTGTATAAAGTATCTGACTGGTTCAGCATAGACTTAATGAACCTATGCTTGGAGCAGGATGATCATTTATATCGCGTAGGTAACTTCTTTTATGTTATGGTCTAGTAAAGTATGAAAAATCAAACTGGTTCAGCATAGACTTAATGAACCTATGCTTGGAACGGGTTGGTCATTCATACAGTCTAGGAAACTTTTAAGAGTTTTATAAAAAAAATATGGTTCTAGGATTTTGAATAATTAACTAATGCTTTTAAAGGAGGTTAATTTTCTTTTAGATGTTTCCGAATGAAATTAACTATTTGTGCTTTATTCTTTACTTTCACGGCATTCTCGACCTCTACTGAGAACATATGGTTTAGTTCTCACCCCCAAATTTTCCATCCTTTCAGTGACACAGGTTTGAAGATGCAATATGAAGCTGCAAGCGATTAATAGGCTTTCTTTATGACTTTAATTACTTTCATAGAGTCCCCTCGCTCTTGTCCTTTGAGGTTTTATTTTAACAGAGGGGTAGGTGTTGTATTTGGGTTTATATGACTTCTTATGTATAAGAATTACTATTAATAATACTTATATGATTTTTATTATTATTTGCAATGTTTATCCTTGATACATGTCTTTAATGAATAAACACAAAATTTTCTGGCATTTTCTTAAAACTGAAACGCGAAATCTATACAAAGGCTCAGTAATTAAGTAGTTAATATTAGAAAAGGTCACGTAACGTTCTTTCTAGTAGAAAAACCCTGACTTAAGCAACGTATTTTGCTGGAAGGGATGTTACACGTCGCATGCGACGCGTACGCGTAGGGCACGCGTATGCGTAGGGCACGCGTACGCGTGGGTTCGTGATTTCCAAGCGACGCATAAGCATCAGGGACGCGTACGCGTGACATGGGTTGTGCAATTGGCGCGAAGAAAGCTCCGTGCACGCACAACTCTCTGTTTGATCGGGGTGTGGGGTAAAAATGGCATACGACGCGTGCGTGTCAGGCATGCGCACGCGTGGATGGCCCTTATTGGAAAACCACGCGCACGCGTCAGGGACGCGTACGCATGATGGGACTTGTGCTGATATCAGTACCAGCCCCACACCCTCATAACTCTCTGGCCCTACACCCGTGTACGCCGATTTGCAGGGTCACGTGTACACGTGAGGGACGCGTACGCATGGACTTGCTTGTGCGCCAGGCACGCCACTAGCACCACTCCTGCCCAACTCTCTGTTCAATTTTTATTTTTCAGCCACAAATATGATACGTACGCGTCAGCGATGCTTGTGCGTCGTGTGCCTTTTTTTATGCAGATGAATATGCAGAAATTATGAATGACTACTGCAAAAATTAAAATAAAATAGACTCGGAATGAGAAGAAACGATCATACCATGGTGGGTTGTCTCCCACCTAGTATTTTGCTTTTACGTCCTTAAGTTGGACGGTCCATAAGCTTAATCTGCTTCTGTTAGTGGGTCCTCCAAGAGGAAGACCTCTAGCTCTTTAGTTTCCTTCATCTTCTCACCATAAATCAGCTTTAAGCGATGTCCATTGACCTTGATGAATTTGGAACTTGAAGGATGACTCAGGTGGAAGACTCCGTATGGCTCTACCTTTTCTATCCTGTAGTGGCCTTCCCACCTTGATCTCAGCTTGCCTGGCATGAGCCTCAGCCTTGAATTATAAAGGAGGACTAGCTCCCCAGGTTTGAACTCTCTTCTCTTGATATGCTTGTCATGCACAGCCGTCACCTTCTCTTTGTATAGTCTGGAGTTGTCATATGCTTCGAGTCGAAGGGTCTCCAGTTCTGCCAGTTGCAGCTTCTTTTCAGTGCTAGCCTTCTCAAATCCCATGTTGCATTCTCTTACAGCCCAGAAAGCCTTGTGTTCCACCTCCACTGGGAGGTGACAAGCCTTTCCGTACACTAAGTGGAACGGCTCATTCCTATGGGTGTCTTGTATGCCGTCTGATAAGCCCATAGCACATCAACAAGCCGTGTGCTCCAGTCCTTCCTATGAGGCTTGATTGTCTTCTCTAAAATGCGCTTTATCTCTATGTTAGACACCTCTGCTTGCCCATTGGTCTGAGGATGGTAAGCTGTTGCTACGTTCTGGACAATGCCAAGTTTCTTAAGTAGTCCTGTTAATCTCTTGTTACAAAAGTGAGTACCTTGATCACTCACGATTGCTTGTGGTGATCCAAAGCGACAGATAATATGATTTCTAACAAAGGAGATAACAACGTTAGCGTCATCAGTACGGGTAGGAATTGCTTCCACCCATTTAGAAACATAATCTACAGCTAACAGTATATATAAAAAACCACTAGAGTTTGGGAACGGGCCCATGAAGTCAATTCCCCAAACATAAAAAATTTCACAGAACAGCATAAGCTGTTGGGGCATCTCATCCCTCTTGGATATATTACCAAATCTTTGGCATGGGGAACAAGATTTACAGAAGGCAATAGTATCTTTAAAAAGAGTGGGCCAACAAAATCCGCAGTCTAAAATTTTTCTAGCTGTCCTTTGAGGGCCAAAATGTCCACCACTCTCAGAGGAGTGGCAGGCCTCTAAAATTGACTGGAATTCTAATTGAGGCACTGGTGCACGAATTGTAAATCACACTTTTTACCACTCGTACCACTAACCAGCAAGTGCACTGGGTCATCCAAGTAATACCTTACGTGAGTAAGGGTCGATCCCACGGAGATTGTTGGCTTGCAGCAATCTATGATTATCTTGTAACTCTTAGTCAGGAAAACAATAAAATAATTCACTTATAAAATTTGATTGCAAGGAATAAAAGGGCAGAACACAAATTATACTTATATGCAATGATGGAGAATATGTTTGAGTTTTGGAGATGCTTTGTCTTCTGAAATTCTGCTTTCCTCTATTTTCTGATTCACGCACGCACATCCTCCTATGGCAAGCCGTGTGTTGGTGGATCACCATTGTCAATGGCTACCATCCATCCTTCCAGTGAAAAGGGTCCAGATGCACTGTCACCGTACGGCTAATCATCTGCAGGTTCTCAATCATACCGGAATAGGATTTACTATCCTTTTGCGTCTGTCACTACGCCCAGCACTCGCGAGTTTGAAGCTCGTCACAGTCATTCAATCCCTGAATCCTACTCGGAATACCACAGACAAGGTTTAGACTTTCCGGATTCTCTTGAATGCTGCCATCAATCTAGCTTATACCACGAAGATTCTAATTAAGAGATCTAAGAGATATTCATTCATTCTATGGTGGAACGTAAGTGGTTGTCAGGCACGCGTTCGTGGAGGAATGATGATGATTGTCACGTTGATCACATTCATATTGAAGTGCGAATGGATATCTTAGATAGGAACACGCATGTTTGAATGGAAAACAGAAATACTTGCTTTAATTCATCGAGACACAGCAGAGCTCCTCACCCCCAACAATGGAGTTTAGAGACTCATGCCGTCAAAAGGTACAAAATTCAGATCTAAAAATGTCATGAGATGAGAAATAAACCTCTAAAAGTTGTTTAAATACTAAACTAGTAACCTAGGTTTACAGAAAATGAACAAACTATGATAGATGGTGCAGAAATTCACTTCTGGGGCCCACTTGGTGTGTGCTGGGGCTGAGACTTAAGCTAATCACGTGCATAGGGCTGTTTTGGGCGTTCAACGCCAGCTTTGGATCCTTTTCTGGCGTTGAACTCCAACTTGTAACTTGTTTCTGGCGCTGGACGCCAGACAGCAACATAGAACTGGCGTTGAAAGCCGGTTTACGTCATCTATCCTTGAGCAAAGTATGGACTATATTATATTTCTAGAAAGCCCTGGATGTCTACTTTCCAACGCGATTGAAAGCGCGCCATTTAGAGTTCTGTAGCTCCAGAAAATCCACTTTGAGTGCAGGGAGGTCAGAATCCAACAACATCAGCAGTCCTTTTTCAGCCTGAATCAGATTTTTACTCAGCTCCCTCAATTTCAGCCAGAAAATACCTGAAATCACAGAAAAACACACAAACTCATAGTAAAGTCCAGAAATATGAATTTTGCCTAGAAACTACTGAAAATAAACTAAAAACTAACTAAAACACACTAAAAACTATATGAAATTAACCCCAAAAAGCGTATAAAATATCCGCTCATCACAACACCAAACTTAAATTGTTGCTTGTCCTCAAGCAACTAGATAAATAAAATAGAATACAAATAATTTTAAGAAGCAATAATATCTCAGAGTTTTTTAGTGAAGCTCAGATTCTAATTAGATGAGCGGGACTAGTAGCTTTTTGCTTCTGAATAGTTTTGGCATCTCACTTTATCCATTGAAGCTCAGAGTGATTGGCATCTATAGGAACTCAGAATTCAAATAGTGATATTGATTCTCCTAGTTCGGTATGTTGATTCTTGAACACAGCTACTTTATGAGTCTTGGCCGTGGCCCTAAGCACTTTGTTTTCCAGTATTACCACCGGATACATAAATGCCACAGACACATAATTGGGTGAACCTTTTCAGATTGTGACTCAGCTTTGCTAAAGTCCCCAATTAGAGGTGTCCAGGGTTCTTAAGCACACTCTTCTTTTTGCTTTGGACCTTGACTTTAACCGCTCAGTCTCAAGTTTTCACTTGACACCTTCACGCCACAAGCACATGGTTAGGGACAGCTTGGTTTAGCCGCTAAGGCCGGGATTTTATTCCTTTAGGCCCTCCTATCCACTGATGCTCAAAGCCTTGGGGTCCTTTTTATTTACCCTTGCCTTTTGGTTTTAAGGGCTATTGGCTTTTTGCTCTTGCCTTTTGGTTTTAAGAGCTTTGGCTTTTTCTGCTTGCTTTCTCTTTTTCTTTCTCTATAATTTTTTTTTCTGCAAGCTTTGTTCTTTGCTGCTTTTTCTTGCTTCAAGAATCATTTTTATGATTTTTCAGATTATCAATAACATGTCTCATGTTCATCATTCTTTCAAGAGCCAACATATTTAACAGTCTTAAACATCAAATTCAAAAGACATATGCACTGTTCAAGCATTCATTTAGAAGACAGAGAGCATTGCCACCACATATAAATAATTAGAATTTATCTTATTAAAAACTCAAAAAAAATATTGCCTCTTATTCTAAAGAAATTCTTCTCTTTTATTCATGTTTAATGATGATGATAAAATTAAATTATAGCTTAATTGGGGATAAAATAAAAAATATAGATACTAATTACTACTATATGACTCCTAAGGTAAAACTAAAATAAAAACAATTATCACAGAGTTAAGGCTAAGATTGGAATTTAACAACCTTTGTTCTGGGAAGTGGATGCTCCTCTAATCTGCGGGGTGCTTGGTCCTTCAAGAGATAATTTCTGGCGCTTCAATTCCCTTAAATCACGTCCTTGCTCCTCCTGTTCTTTAAGCAAATAGCAAAGAATGCTACTTTGTTCCTGCTGTTCTTTCTGTATTTGTTCCATAGCTTCTTGCATCTTGGTAATAGATGTTTCAAGATACTCCCAGTATTTAGATTGAGGGATTTCTGGGAGAATTTTCTGTGTTCTCTTCTTGATGGGGTCATCCTGTGCTTGTTGTTTTTCCATTGATGCTTTGGTGATTGGCCGCTCAATTGAGATATACTCAGTTATTCCCATCCTTACTCCAGCGTCCTTGCAGAGCATAGAAATCAAGCTTGGATAAGGCAATCTGGCATCTTTGGAATTTTTGTTTGAAATTTTGTAGAATTCAGTTGAAATCAGTTGATGAACTTCCACTTCTTTTCCCATCATGATGCAATGGATCATCACTGCTCTTCTAATAGTGACTTCAGAACGGTTGCTAGTGGGCAGCAGAGAATGCCCAATGAAGTCCAGCCATCCTCTCGCGACTGGTTTGAGATCTTCTCTTTTGAGTTGATTTGGGACACCCTTCGTGCTGGTGGTCCACTGGCTCCAGGGATACATATATTCTCTAGAATCTTATCCAGGCCCTTGTCTGTTCTCATTATTCTCCTATTGAAGGATTTTGGATCATCTTTCAGCTGAGGTAGCTTTAAGATCTCCCTGATCTTGTCAGGGTGGGTATGAACAATCTTTTCTCTGACCAAGGTCCGATAGTCATAGAGAGCAGATCCAGATAGTCTTTGCTTGTCTGTTTGCCACATATTAGCATAGAATTCATGGACCATATTCCTTCCCACTTTCGTTTCAGGATTAGCCAGGATCTCCCAGTTCCTGATTCGAATTTGCTCCTGGATCTCCGGATATTCGTCTTCTTTCAGATCGAATCTAACTTCCAGGATCACTGATCTTAGACCCATTATTTTGTGATAATGGTCTGAATGTTCTTTAGTTAAGAACTTCCCTTGATTCCAAAGTGGTTTTGGAACACTCTCTTTCTTGCCTCTTGGAGTGGGTTGTTTTCCTTTAGGAGCCATGATCTTAGTGGGTATGGTTTAGTGATCATGGATAAACACACCAAACTTAGAGGTTTGCTTGTCCTCAAGCAAAAAAAAAGAAAGGAGAGGGATAGAAGGAGAGCTAGTGTAGGATGGTGGATGAGAGGAAGGAGGCCGAATGGGTTTTTAAAAGGGAGGGGGGGTTTTCGAAAATAGGGAGAAAGATAAGATAGAAGATATGATTTTTTAAAAAAAAGTATGATAAGAAAAGATATGATTTAAAATTGAAAAGATATGAAAGATATTTGAAAAAGATAGATTTCGATTTTTGAAAAAGATAGTATGGAGATTTGAAAAAGATATTAATTAGTTGAAAAGATTTTTGAATGAAAAGAGATAGATTTGTTTTGAAAATTTTGAAAAAGAGTTGAATTGGATTGAAAAAAAAAGGATTTGTGCTTATCGATTAAGATACATTTAATATTTTTAAAGAAGGGTTTTTAGAAATTAGGGATTTTAGAAATCAGGGTTTGTAACATGTTTATGCAAGAAATCATGAATTGAAACATGAAAATTAGGATTAAAATGAAAAATATGAAGAAAAAACGAATTTACCTCCTCCCCACCATCCTGGCGTTTGAACGCCCAAACACTGCATGTTTTGGGCGTTCAACGCCCAAATGCTGCCTTTCCTGGGCGTTCAACGCCCAGCTGTTGCTTCTTTCTGGCGTTGAACGCCAGGAACTCCTTTGTTACTGGGCGTTTTTCTGAACGCCCAGGATGCTGTAAATCTGGCGTTAAACGCCCAGAAGAAGTTTTTTTCTGGCGTTCAACACCCAGAAGATGCTTCTTTCTGGCGTTTAACACCCAGATGGCTATTCTTACTGGCGTTCAACGCCCAGTGGATGCTTCTTTTGGACGTTGAACGCCCAAAACAGACTCTTACTGGCCTTTTCTTGCCAGTGAGCTCTTTTTCTCTGTTTTGTGTGCAGAATCCTTCTGTAACCCTGTGAACTTATACAATTGACTCTTTACCTTAGTATCAGTGAACTTTATATAAACAAATAAAATCAAGAATAGCGCAAAATGCTTAGAGGAAGTGATGCCCCATGGCTGGGTTGCCTCCCAGCAAGCGCTTCTTTATTGTCTTTAGCTGGACCTTGCTGAGCTTGTAATCTAGCTTCAGCCTTGAACTCTCTTGCTCAACATTGCCTTCAAGATAGTGCTTGATTCTCTGTCCATTAACAATGAACTTCTTGTCAGAATCAATATCTTGAAGCTCCACATAACCATATGGTGATACACTTGTAATCACATATGGTCCCCTCCACCGGGACTTCAGTTTCTCGGGGAATAGCCTAAGCCTAGAGTTAAACAACAGAACCTTTTGTCCTGGTTCAAAGATTCTAGATGATACCTTTCTGTCATGCCACTTTTTTTATTTTTCTTTATAAAGCTTGGCATTTTCGAAAGCAGTGAATCTGAATTCCTCTAGCTCATTTAGCTGGAGCAATCTTTTTTCTCCAGCTAATTTGGCATCAAAGTTTAGGAATCTGGTTGCCCAGTAGGCTTTATGTTCCAGTTCCACGGGGCAGGTGGCATGCCTTACCATACACAAGTTGGTATGGAGAGGTCCCTATAGGAGTCTTGAATGCTGTTCTGTAAGCCCACAGAGCATCATCCAAGCTTCGTGCCCAATCCTTTCTACGAGTACTTACAGTTCGTTCCAGGATTCTTTTTAGTTCTCTGTTAGAGACTTCAGCTTGCCCATTTGTCTGTGGATGATATGGAGTCGCCACCTTGTGGCGAATCCCATATCGGACCATGGCAGAGTAAAGCTGTTTGTTGCAGAAGTGAGTGCCCCCATCACTGATTAGTACCCTGGGGACACCAAACCTGCTGAATATATGTTTCTGGAGGAATTTCAGCACTGTTTTAGTATCATTGGTGGGTGTGGCAATGGCCTCAACCCATTTTGATACATAGTCAACTGCCACCAGAATATAAGTGTTTGAGTATGATGGTGGGAAAGGCCCCATGAAATCAATACCCCATACATCAAACAACTCAATCTCCAAGATTCCTTGTTGAGGCATGGCGTAACTGTGAGGCAGATTACCAGCTCTCTGGCAACTGTCACAGTTGCGTACAAACTCTCAGGAATCTCTGTAGAGTGTAGGCCAGTAGAAGCCACATTGGAAGACCTTGGTGGCTGTTCGCTCACCTCCGAAATGACCTCCATATTGTGACCCATTGCAATGCCATAAGATCCTTTGTGCTTCTTCTTTAGGGACACACCTACGGATTATGCCATCTGCACATCTCTTAAAGAGATAGGGTTCATCCCACAAGTAGTACTTTGCATCAGTAATTAATTTTTTCTTTTGTTGCCTGCTGTTCTCCTTGGGAATGAACCTTGCAACTTTGTAGTTTGCGATGTCTGCAAACCATGGTGTTTTCTGAATGGCAAATAAATGCTCATCAGGAAAGGTCTCAGAGATTTCAAGAGAGGGGAATGACGTCCCTTCTATTGGCTCTATCCGGGACAGATGGTCAGCCACTTGGTTCTCTGTCCCTTTTCTGTCTCTTATTTCTATATCAAACTCTTGCAGAAGCAACACCCATCTTATGAGTCTAGGTTTTGAATCCTGCTTTGTGAGTAGATATTTAAGAGCAGCATAATCTGTGTACACAATCACTTTTGATCCTACTAAGTATGATCTAAACTTGTCAATGGTATAAACCATTGCAAGCAATTCTTTTTCTGTGGTTGTGTAATTTTTCTAGGCATCATTTAAAACGCGGCTAGCATAATAAATGACATGCAGAAGCTTGTCATGCCTGTGCCCCAATACTGCACCAATGGCGTGGTCATTGGCATCACACATTAGCTCAAATGGTAATGTCCAGTCTGGTGCAGAAATAACTGGTGCTGTGACCAGCTTGGCTTTCAGCATTTCAAATGCCTGCAGACACTCTGTGTCAAACACAAATGGCGTGTCAGCAGCTAGCAGATTGCTCAGAGGTTTTGCGATTTTTGAAAAATCCTTTATAAACCTCCTATAGAATCCTGCATGCCCCAGAAAGCTTCTAATTGCCTTAACATTGGCAGGTGGTGGTAATTTTTCAATTACCTCTATTTTTGCTTAATCCACCTCTATTCCCTTGTTTGAAATTTTATGCCCAAGGACAATCCCTTCTGTCACCATAAAGTGACATTTTTCCCAATTTAAAACCAGGTTGGTCTCTTGGCATCTTTTCAGAACTAGTTTCAGGTGATCAAGACAGGAGCTGAATAAGTCTCCATATACTGAGAAGTCATCCATGAAGACTTCCAGAAATTTTTCCACCATATCAGAGAAAATAGAGAGCATGCATCTCTGGAAGGTTGCAGGCGCATTACACAGCCCAAATGGCATCCTTCTATAAGCAAGCACTCCAGATGGACATGTGAATGCTGTTTTCTCTTGATCTTGGGGATCTACTACAATCTGGTTATAGCCTGAGTAGCCATCCAAAAAGCAGTAATAATCATGACCTGCCAGTCTTTCTAGCATCTGGTCTATGAATGGTAAAGGAAAATGATACTTTCTGGTGGCTCTATTGAGCCTTCTGTAGTCAATACACATGCGCCACCCTATAACTGTTCTTGTAGGAACCAGTTCATTTTTTTCATTATGAACCACTGTCATGCCTCCCTTTTTGGGGACAACTTGGACAGGGCTCACCCAGGGGCTGTCAGAAATAGGATAAATAATCCCAGCCTCTAGTAATTTAGTGACCTCTTTCTGCACCACTTCCTTCATGGCTGGATTTAGCCGCCTCTGTGGTTGAACCACTGGTTTAGCATTATCCTCCAATAAGATTTTGTGCATGCATCTAGCTGAGCTTATGCCCTTAAGGTCACCTATGGACCACCCAAGAGCTGTCTTGTGTGTCCTTAGCACTTGAATAAGTGCTTCCTCTTCCTGTGGGTTTAAAGCAGAGCTTATGATCACTGGAAAAGTGTCACCTTCTCCCAGAAATGCATATTTCAGGGATGGTGGTAATGGTTTGAGCTCGGGTTTAGGAGGTTTTTCCTCTTCCAGAGGAAATTTCAGAGGTTCTTTCATTTTCTCTGAATCCTCCAAATCAGGCTGAACATCTTTAAAGATGTCTTCCAACTCTTACTCGAGACTCACAGCCATGTTGATCTCTTCCACCAAAGAGTCAATAAGATCAACTTTCATGCAGTCTTTTGATGTGTCTGGATGCTGCATGGCTTTGACAGCATTCAACTTAAACTCATCATCATTGACTCTCAGGGTTATTTCCCCCTGTTGGACATCAATGAGAGTTCGTCCAGTTGCTAGGAAGGGTCTTCCTAGAATGAGAGTAGCACTGTTGTGCTCCTCCATTTCCAGCACTACAAAGTCAGTGGGAAAGGCGAATGGCCCAACTCTGACAATCATGTCTTCAATCACGCCTGATGGGTATTTAATGGAGCCATCAGCAAGTTGGAGACATATCCGGGTTGGTTTAACCTCTTCAGTTAAACCAAGCTTTCTGATAGTGGATGCAGGTATTAGGTTGATGCTTGCCCCAAGATCACATAAAGCTGTCTTGGTGCAATTACCTTCTAATGTGCATGGTTTCAGAAAACTCCTAGGGTCTTTAAGCTTTTTAGGAAAGCTTTTCAGAATGACTGCACTGCATTCTTCAGTGAGGAGAACACTTTCAGTTTCTCTCCAATCCTTCTTATGACTCAAGATCTCTTTCATGAACTTGGCATAAGAAGGTATTTGCTCAAGTGCCTTTGCAAATGGAATCTTTATTTCAAGAGTCCTGAGATAATCTACAAAGCGAGCAAATTGCTTATCCTGCTCCTCTTGGCGGAGTTTTTGAGGATAAGGTATCTTGGCTTTATATTCCTCAACCTTAGTTGCTGTAGGTTTATTTCCTACAAAAGTGGTTGAAGAGGCCTTTTTAGATGGGTTGTCATCAGCACTTGTGTGTGTCTGATCCCTCACTGGCAATTGAGTGCCAGAGTTTGAAGCTGGAGTGACGTTAGACGCCAGCTCCTCATCTGTTCCTGGCATCTGAACGCCAGAACTATGCTTCTTTTGGGCGTTCAACGCCAGATCCTTGCTTGTCTCTGGCGTTGAACGCCAGTCCTGAGCATGGTCTGGGCATTCAGCGCCAGCCTTCCACCCAATTTCTGGCGTTTTAGCGCCAGAATTATTTTTTCCTCGGCTCTTACTGTCCTCAGGTGGATTTTGGGTGGTTTGCTCATTTCTTGGCTTCTTGCTGCCTTAAGGTGGGGTATTTAATGTCTTCCCACTTCTTAATTGAACTGCTTGGCATTCTTCTGTTATTTGTTTTGACAGCTGCTGCTTTGTTTACTTTAATTGTACTTCCATGTTTATATTAGCCATCCTTGTCTCTTGTAGTTTATCCTTGAATTCAGCTAACTGCTTTGTTAGAAAATCCAATTGCTGATTGAATTCAGCAGCTTGCTCTGCAGGATTGAGTTCAGCAGTTACTGTTTTAGCCTCTTCTTTCATGGAAGAGTCACTGCTTAGGTACAGATGCTAATTTCTAGCAACTGTATCAATGAGCTCTTGAGCTTCTTCAATTGTCTTTCTCATGTGGATAGATCCACCAGCTGAGCAATCTAAAGAGATCTGAGCTCTTTCTGTAAGCCCATAATAGAAGATGTCTAACTAAACCCGCTCTGAAAATATTTCAGAGGGGCATTTTCGTAGCATCTCTCTGTATCTCTCCCAGGCATCATAAAGAGATTCATTATCTCCTTGTTTAAAGCCTTGGATGTCCAGCCTTAGCTGTGTCATCCATTTTGGAGGAAAGTATTGATTCAGGAATTTTTCTGTCAGCTGTTTCCATGTCCTTATGCTAGCCTTAGGTTGGTTATTTAACCTCCTCTTGGCTTGGTCTTTTACAGCAAATGGAAACAGTAATAATCTGTAGACATCCTGATCTACTTCCTTATCATGTACTGTGTCAGCAATTTGTAAAAACTGTGCCAGGAACTCGGTAGGTTCTTCCTGTGAAAGACCAGAATACTGGCAGCTTTGCTGCCCCATGATAATGAGCTGAGGATCCAACTCAAAGCTACTGACTCCAATGGAGGGTATGCAGATACTACTCCCATATGAAGCAGTAGAGGGGTTAGCATATGACCTCAGAGTCCTCCTGGACTGTTCATTTCCACTTAGATCCATGATGGAGAAAGGGAGATGATGTAAAATAAAAAATTTATTTTTATTTATTTATTTATTTATTTAATTATTTCGAAAATAAACTAAATTAAAATAAAATAAATAAAAATAAGCGAAGATTTTCGAAAAAATAAGGAGAGAGAAAGTGGTCAGGAAGTTTTGAAAAAGATATGAATTGAAAAAGATTTTAAATTTTGAAAAAAATTGGATTTTAAAAATAATTTTCGAAAATTTGTTTTAAAAATAGAGAGAAAAGATATTTTTGAATTTAAATAGGAAAGAGAGAAACAATAAGATAGCCCAAGATTTAAAATTTTTTAGATCTAATGCTCCTTGTTTTCGAAAATTCTGGAGGAAAAACACCAAGGAACACCAAACTTAAAAATTTTAAGATCAAGACGCAAGGAAAACTCAAAAACACTTTGAAGACTCACAAGAACACAAGAACATGAAGAAAGAACACCAAACTTAAAATTTTTAGAAAACCAAAATAAAATTTTTGAAAAACAAAGGAAAACCAACAAGAAAACACCAAACTTAAAGTTTGGCACGAGATTAAATAGAAAAATTATTTTTGAAAAATTTTTGAAAAGAAAATAAAAGACTCTGACCCAAAAGACAAAAATTTTCTAATCTAAGCAACAAGATTCACCGTCAGTTGTGCAAACTCAAACAATCCCCGGCAACGGCGCCAAAAACTTGGTGCACGAATTGTAAATCACACTTTTTACCACTCGTACCACTAACCAGCAAGTGCACTGGGTCGTCTAAGTAATACCTTACGTGAGTAAAGGTCGATCCCACGGAGATTGTTGGCTTGCAGCAATCTATGGTTATCTTGTAACTCTTAGTCAGGAAAACAATAAAATAATTCACTTATCAAATTTGATTGTAAGGAATAAAAGGGCAGAACACAAATTATACTTGTATGCAATGATGGAGAATATGTTGGAGTTTTGGAGATGCTTTGTCTTCTGAAATTCTGCTTTCCTCTATTTTCTGATTCACGCACGCACGTCCTCCTATGGCAAGCTATGTGTTGGTGGATCACCGTTGTCCATGGCTACCATCCATCCTTCCAGTGAAAAGGGTCCAGATGCGCTGTCACCGCACGGCTAATCATCTGCAGGTTCTCAATCGTACCGGAATAGGATTTACTATCCTTTTGCGTCTGTCACTACGCCCAGCACTCGCGAGTTTGAAGCTCGTCACAGTCATTCAATCCCTGAATCCTACTCGGAATACCACAAACAAGGTTTAGACTTTCCGGATTCTCTTGAATGCTGCCATCAATCTAGCTTATACCACGAAGATTCTAATTAAGAGATCTAAGAGATATTCATTCATTCTATGGTGGAACGTAAGTGGTTGTCAGGCACGCGTTCGTGGAGGAATGATGATGATCGTCACGTTCATCACATTCATATTGAAGTGCGAATGGATATCTTAGATAGGAACACGCATGTTTGAATGGAAAACAGAAATACTTGCATTAATTCATCGAGACACAGCAGAGCTCCTCACCCCCAACAATGGAGTTTAGAGACTTATGCCGTCAAAAGGTACAAAATTCAGATCTAAAAATGTCATGAGATGAGAAATAAACCTCTAAAAGTTGTTTAAATACTAAACTAGTAACCTAGGTTTACAGAAAATGAACAAACTATGATAGATGGTGCAGAAATTCACTTCTGGGGCCCACTTGGTGTGTGCTGGGGCTGAGACTTAAGCTAATCACGTGTATAGGGCTGTTTCGGGCGTTCAACGCCAGCTTTGGATCCTTTTCTGGCGTTGAACTCCAACTTGTAACTTGTTTCTGGCGCTGGACGCCAGACAGCAACATGGAACTGGCGTTGAACGCCAGTTTACGTCATCTATCCTTGAGCAAAGTATGGACTATTATATATTACTGGAAAGCTCTGGATGTCTACTTTCCAACGCAATTAGAAGCGCGCCATTTGGAGTTCTATAGCTCCAGAAAATCCACTTTGAGTTCAGGGAGGTCAGAATCCAACAGCATCAGCAGTCCTTTTTCAGCCTGAATCAGATTTTTGCTCAGCTCCCTCAATTTCAGCCAGAAAATACCTGAAATCACAGAAAAAACACACAAACTCATAGTAAAGTCCAAAAATATGAATTTTGCCTAGAAACTACTGAAAATAGACTAAAAACTAACTAAAACACACTAAAAACTATATGAAATTAACCCCAAAAAACGTATAAAATATCCACTCATCAGGCACACACCTTCTAATTATCTGGTCAGCACCATACCTCCATAAATAGGGGTCATCCCATATATAATATTTGGACTCGCTTTTCAGCTTGTCCCTTTGATGCTTAGTAAAATTAGTAGGGAATGTATGACTAACTACATAATTAGCTATAGGGGCATACCAAGGAACTACTTCAAATATTGCATGCAAGCTATCAAATAAAAAAGCATCATTGATAGGAGTGGAGTCACTCTTAATGTGCTCTAGGCGACTCAAGTGGTCCACCACTAAATTCTGGGAACCACTTCTATCCTTAATTTCTAAATCAAATTCTTGTAGCAACAATATCCAACGTATTAACCTTGGTTTGGACTCTTTTTTAGCTAATAGATATTTTAGAGCTGCATGATCTGAGTACACTACCACCTTAGTACCAAGTAAGTAGGCTCGGAATTTATCCAGACCAAAAACTATAGTCAGAAGCTCTTTTTCAGGGGTAGTGTAGTTAGACTGAGCAGTGTCTAAGGTCTTAGAAGCATATGCAATTATAAAAGGATCCTTACCTTCGCGCTGAGCCAGCGCCGCTCCTATTGCATGGTTGGAGGCATCACACATAATCTCGAAAGGCTGGCTCTAGTCTGGTCCTTTCACAATCGGAGCTTGAGTTAAGGCAATTTTCATCTTATCAAATGCTTCCATGCAAGCCTCACTCAGCTCGAATTCAACATCCTTCTGCTGCAGTCTAGATAAAGGCAATGCTACCTTACTGAAGTCCTTGATAAATCTCTGGTAGAATCCTGCATGACCAAGGAACGAACAGACTTCCCTCACGGAGGAGGGGTAAGGTAAACTAAAAATTACATCTACATTTGCTGGATCTACGGAAATACCAGTATTAAAAACAACGTGTACTAGAACAATACCTTGTTTTACCATAAAATGACATTTTTCAAAATTTAATACAAGGTTTGAACTAACACACCTGTCCAATACTCTAGCTAAACTATCCAAGCAAAGGTTAAATGAATCACCATATACGTTAAAATCATCCATGAAAACTTCCATACAGCTCTCAATAAGATTGGAGAAAATGCTCATCATGCATCTTTGGAAGGTAGCCGGTGCATTACATAAGCCAAAAGGCATCTTCTTGTATGCATACGTTCCAAAGAGACATGTAAAAGTAGTCTTCTCCTGATCTTCAGGAGCTATATGAATTTAAAAATAGCCTGTATAACCATTTAAAAAGCAGTAATGTGATTTACCTGATAGGCGATCAAGCATCTGATCAATAAATGCAAGGGGTAATGATCCTTGCGAGTAGCTTGGTTGAGATGCTTGTAATCAATGGAAACTCTCCATGAATTTTGCACTCTATTTGTCAGGAGCTCTCCATGCTCATTCTTTACTTTTGTAACTCCAGACTTCTTGGTCACCACTTGTACTGGGCTAACCCATTCGCTATCTGAGATGGGATACCTAATATCAGCTACAAGCAGTCTGGTCACTTCCTTCTTGACAACTTCTAAGATGGTAGGATTTAACCACCTTTGAGGTTGACGAATAGGCCTTACTCTTTCTTCTAAAAATATCATGTGCTCATAAACTTGAGGGCTGATGCCTACTATATCTGCCAAGCTCTACCCAATTACTTTCTTGTGTCTTCTCAGCACACTAAGCAACTACTCCTCCTGCTGGGAAGTGAGTTCCCTTGAAATGATAACTGGGAGCTTCTAATTGTCCTCAAGGTAAGCATATTTGAGGTGGTATGGAAGGGGCTTTAACTCCAATTTCTGCTCTTGGTTAGGCACTCGATCTTCTGGAGCCATTGGTGGGGGAAAGTTATCTTCATTAAGCTCAGAGGGTTTTTCCGCACTTGCATCTTGCTCCATGGTCATCTCTTCTACTTCTTCCTGGTGGACTTTTGCCACAGTCTCATCAATGATGTAACACTGGAAGATGGAATGATCTTCCGGTGGATGCTTCATAGCTTCATCCAAGTTGAAGCTCACTACTCTACCATCTATCTCAAAACAGTAAGTTCCTGAGAAGGCATCTAATTTGAACTTTGAAGTCTTCAGGAATGGCCATCCAAGCAGGATGGATGATGGTCTTCCTGAGTCATTAAGGGGCATCTCCAAAATATAGAAATAATAGGAAATGTGAGCCCCTTAATGCTCACCAGCACATCCTCAGCAATTCCAACCACCGTGATTATGCTTTTATCTGCCAAAACAAAACGAGCTGCTGACCTTTTTAAGGGAGGGAGCCTCAAAGCATCATATACAGACAATGGCATAATGCTAACACATGCACCTAAGTCACACATGCAGTCAGAAAATGTTACACCCCCATGGTACACGTAACCATACATGGCCCTGGATCCCCACATTTTTCTGGTATGGCACCCATTAAAGCAGATATTGAGCTACCTAAGGGAATGGTTTCTAAATCCTGTATTCTATCCTTATGCATGCATAAATCCTTTAAAAATTTTGCATATTTAGGTACCTGGCTAATGACATCAAAAAGTGGAATGGTTACCTCAACCTTTTTGAAGATCTCCACCATCTTTGGGTCGAGCTCCATCTGCTTCCTGGACTTCCTAGCAAGGTGTGAAAAGGGGATAGGGATGGCGTCTCTTGTAGCTTCAGCTTCCTTTGGTGCGCTATTCTCTGGTTAGGCTGCTTCTTCTTCAACCATGTCTTGTACTTCATCATCCTCTTCAGCATATTCTACCTCAACAACATCTTCAACTTGAATGTTGTCCTTTGAGCTTGGCTCCTCATGACTCCTCCCTTGAAGTGTAGTTCCGGACCTCAAAGTGATGGCATTGATGCCGCCTTTAGGGTTGGGTAAAGGCTGAGAAGGAATGGCACCGGAGCTTGAAGGTTGATTATTGAAGGCAATTAGTGAATCCATCCGGGATACGAGAGCTTGTAAAGTAGCATTCAGACCATTCATGGTAGAGTTAAGTGTATTCTGAATGCCTTGGTGTCCTTGTGTCATAGTACGAAGCATCTCATCATTAGAAGAATAAGAGGGGGTTAGTGATTTGAGGGGCCTGTTGTTGGTTATTATGAGGCACTTGGGACTGCCTTTGGTGAGGTGCTCTGTAAGGCTGGTTTTGGTTCTGTTGTCTGTTGTTGTTGTTGTTGTTGTTGTTGTTGTTGTTGTTCCACCTCTGATTTCCATTGTTGTCTCTGCCTCTTCTGTTGTAGTTGTCCCTCCATCCTTGGTTAGAATTATCTCTCCATCTCTGGTTGGAATTATCTCTCCATCCCTAGTTGGAGTTGTCTTGCCAACCTTGATTGTAGTTTCCACCTTTGTTGTAATTGCTGCCTTGTTGATTGTATCCATGATTCGGGAGGTCATAGAAATTATGAGTAGCTACCAAGGTGTTGTCTTCTTGTTGGAGCTGCGGACACTCATCAGCATAATGAGTATAATCGGCACATATTTCACATAATCTTTGAGGAACCAACTGTTGACTCTGTTGTGATGGGGAAGGCTGAGGTTGTTGTTGATTCAGCTGTATCTGCTTTAGTAGGTTGGTCATCTTACATAGAGTCTGTGCAAGAGCAGTAGTCTCACTGCTAGAGAAAACCTCTACAACATCCTTGGGATGGTTGTTCCTGTGCCTAGCATTCCGAGTGGACTCAGCTAGGTCGCTAATCAGTTGCCACGCTTCATCCGCGGTCTTGTACTTTTTTAGAGAACGATTACTCGCACCATCCAATGTAGTCTTATCTTGAGGCTTCATGCCTTATGTGAAGTAGCTAATCAACACCAACTTGTCAATCATGTGGTAGGGGCATGTGTCCAGAAGATTTCTGAAGCACTCCCAATACTCATAATGAGTCTCTGATTTGCCTTGAATAATGTAGGAAATTTCTTTTCTCAGTCTATCATGAGCGTATCCTAGTTAGTAACAACTGCTTCAGGTTGAGTGTAGTACCACTCCCTCGCCTTTCCCTCAAGAGAAAACGGGAAGGCGGTTAGCAGAATAGAAGTCTCATATGCTCCATGACGCCTAATAGTAGAACAGGCTGTCTGAAAATCCCTAAGGTGCTTTATAGGCTCCTGAGAAGGTAAGCCATGTAACTTAGGTATTAAGTTAATTAGCGCAGTCTTCAGCTCAAATTCTGCAGCCAAATTTGGGTGACTCGCTTGATATGGTTGCAGTGTAAAGTCTAGAGCTCCTGCCTCCTGGAGAGTGATCCTTCTGGGCTCCACCGTATTACCTGCACGTAAATCAACCGAATTAGTAGAAGAGGAGCTTGTTTCTTCCTCAGATGGTGCTTCAGATTCACCCTCAGATGAGATTGGTGAATTGGTGAGAACCACTTCACCACCCTCAGAGGCTAACCAATGCTGAGCTCGCCTAATATGTGAAATAGTTTTTTCAATTTCAGGATCAAGCGTGGCTAAGCTCGAGTCAAGCAGTGAACGCGTCATTCAATGAAAGAAACATACAGCTCATGGTAATAAAATAAAATAAAATATGCAAAAATTAAAAATATGTACACCAACTAATAATTTAGCACACTATTGCAACTCCCCGGCAACGGTGCCAAAAATTGACGTGGCAGAAATTAGCCTATTAAGAAATTAGTATAGAAATAACGTTGCGAGTACAGTTCCTAACCGACGAAAATCCGCTTATCAATTTATAAAGGGTTGTCGCAATTTTAGAATAAAAATACTGGGAGTAGAAATCCCAGTTCATCTCCCAACGAGTTGACAAAAGAGTGCTATTTTATTAATCAGGGGTTTTCTGAGAAATTTTAAGAGTTAGAGAACAGAAAAATAAATGATTGTAAATTAAGGCAATGGAAATTAGCAAGAGAATTTATATAATCAAAGTAAAAGCCTTGACCGGGGGAAGATTAATTGGATGTTCTATCCTTGTTGGATTTTCCCAAGTGGAGTAGCAAGAGGTCGTTGTTTTCACTTAGTTAACCCTTACTAAATAAAGGAAAGCCAAGTGATTGAGCTAACTCTTATTCGCAAGTCCTAACCTCCTCCTTATGGAAGGATAAGCGTTAGAAAATAGAGAATTAGCCAACAACTTCCAATTGAACTAACACTTGAGTATTCCAACTCAAGGGTCTCCTTTTAATCAACCACCAAGTCAAGTTGGGAGTCTACTCCATTGACATGAATATAACGTTCACAGGCATATAAGGGGAATAAGAAGAAGACATGATAAATTAGATAAAATAGGAACTGAAAATTAATTAAAGGTAAAAGTAATTCTTTGCATTAATAAAAGAGTAAAGGAATAAGGAAACAAACTAGAATAGCAACCTCAACGAAGGTAGTAACTCTTCTCAATATCCAAAGCAAAGCATCAAAAGCATCAAAATTAGAAATCTATGAAGTAGTAATTTTTTCTCTAAGATTCCAATCTAAAACTAAAACTATGCGAATGAGAATTGTTGTCGAGTCTCTGCTTGTCCCCTGGCTCTAGTCTGTATTTTTGGGCTGAAAACTGGGTCCAAACTGAGCCCAAAATCACCCCCAGCATTTTCTGCAATTTCTGCAGGTAGTGCATGTCATGCGTACGCGTCGCTGGTCATCTTCGTGTCTCACGCGTACGCGTCAGGCACACGCACGCGTTGCCATGCAAACTCCAATTCACGCGCACACGTGAGCCATGCGTGCA
Organism: Arachis hypogaea; assembly: GCF_003086295.3. Taxonomy (NCBI): domain Eukaryota; kingdom Viridiplantae; phylum Streptophyta; class Magnoliopsida; order Fabales; family Fabaceae; genus Arachis; species Arachis hypogaea. The sequence goes on from NC_092052.1 coordinate 81,805,567, forward strand.
CGTCACTTCTCGCTGGTTGTCTTATTTATTTTGTGCTCCCTCCAATTTTGTAAGCTTCCTTTCCATCCTCCAAGCCATTCCTGCACTATAAAGCCTGAAAACACTTAACGCACAGATCACGACATCAAATGGTATAAAGGAGGATTAAAAATATACATTTTAAAGATCTAGGAAGCGAGTTTTCAATCATAGAACAGAACTAGGAAGAAATTGTAAAATCATGCAATTGTATGAATAAGTGTGCAAAGACCTGATAAAAAGCACTCAAATTAGCACAAGATAAACCATAAAATAGTGGTTTATTAAAGACTTAGGCAAAAATCAAAGGGTTGCGAAAATACGCGACAAAGTGAAAGCATGCAGGAAAGAACGATTGTCGAAAAGTTAAAGGGAAGAAAAACCAACTTACAGAGGAGAAGACAATAACTACTCAAAGACGAGTGAACAACGCACCGAACAATCGTTGTCAATAGAAGGCTTGGGAGCAAGAGAAACGAAACACCACAAACTTGCAAAAAGACGAAGTGAAAGGAGAGAAAGAAACTGTGCAATGACACTTTGAAAATTCAAAATGAAATGTAAAAGAGGGAAAGAAGGAAACGGCAAAGAGGAGTTGATGGGCTTTAAAACCCTCACACATTTCCAAGAAAAGCACAACGCGCGCTACAATTAAAAGAAGAGAAACGCTTTACATTCAAGGAGTCTCAACGGGAGATCGACCCAAAGCAAGATGCTCGAACTCGACTTCCTCAAAGGGTCGAAGTCTAAAGACATGACCTTTAGGGAAAGACTGAGCACAAGCAGGTGCACTGTTCATGAAAGCCGGGAACAAGGAATTGAGCCTCAGACCCTCACCAGAAGTGTTTGCACTCTAGTCGCTCGGTGTGTAGGGTCGACCACTCAATTCCCTTCTAATCATGCTTTCCAAAATTTGTTTTTCCTCTAACAATTAATAATTATTCTATGCATGCATACATATATCATGAAGTCTTTTTTTAGGTTGTAATGGGGCTAGGGTAAGGGTATAGATGCATATGGTTGAGTGAGCTTTGAAACTTGAATCTTTGACTAACGTAAGCCCCAATTCCCAATATCTTCAATAAAAATACAAAACATACTCTTACCTCAACCAATGTCCCATGTTTCCCCACACTTGAATGACACACACTCACTAGCCTGAGCTAATTAATGGTTCAAATAAAGGACATTTATGGTTTTTCGCTTAAAGGCTTGTAATGTGCTAAAATTAAGAACAAAGGGGTCAAAATAAGCTCAAAGCTGGCTAACAATGGTTGTTGTAAGGTAAGGCTATTTGGGCAAGTGGCTAAATGAAATGATGGCCTCACACACGCATTCATACACACAATAATAGACATATAGAGTCAAACAAATCAAAGATTGCAATCATAGAAGGAAAACAATGCACACAAGAATGGAAATAAGTGGTTATATGATGTAACCACGCAATTGGGCTCAAAACTCACATGCTTGTGTCTTTGACTCAAAAATTATGTTCCAAAATACATTCTTCAAGCAAGCTTATCACAAACAATTTTTCAAATTGGTAGGGTGCCCTAAAAACACAGTTTCTTGGAAAAAAGTCATTACCCTAACCAAGTAGTCCTAACAAGAAAGAACTACCATGAAAAAAGTGTTCAAAAGCAAAAACTAACCATGTAATCTATCCTAATTAACAAGAGAAAATCAAAGTTTTGGGTGTTACCTATAGAGATCGGTCGAACGACCTCCCCACACTTAAGAATTAGCATGGTCATCCATGCTTTTGGTAAGGCGCAAGGGGCGATCGGGTTCGGAACTTCCACTATCCCTTTCATGAATGTCATCTTCATTTAAGTTCGAAGTGGATGTGGAGATCTCCGACTCCCCCATAGGCGGGGTCACAGAACTTAAAAGCTTCATCACATAAGCAAATCGGCATTGGTTCCACCGTTCATATAAGTCCATCTTCTTATGGAGACCTACAAGCAGTTGGTGGGTCGATCTTTATGGTGTGGATGAAGTAGGAGGGATGTTTGAGGGAATAGCTATGTCAAGGTTTCTGGTTTTTGCCGGAGGCTTGAGATATTTTTCGGTTGGGAAAACGTCGCCCTTTGCCAGAATCATTGTTTTCCGGTCCTTAGCCTCCGGAAGAACACCAACAGCAGCAACTAACTCCGTCACCAGGGAGGGAAATGGTAGGTTACCCTTGGCATGGACATAACCCATGGCTTGTCGGATGAGGAGAGGGATGTCGACCGGCCGCTCGGTAAGTATGCACCAAACTAGTAAGGCTAGGTCCACGATGATCGATGACTCGTGAGTTCTTGAAAGCACAAAAAGAGATAAGATCAGGGCCCATGCTTGAGCCTCTACAGTGAGATGACACACATCAATGCTCTTAGGCCAGGGCCTGAGTCTGCCTTGGGTCCAAAAAGAATCTGGATTAGCAATTATGCGAAGGATAGCATTCCAATCGAAACCGTATTCGAAACGCTGTGACAGGACCTCTTGGTAACCGTCAACCCCATCCGCCACTGGCATGACCTTAAGTACTCCTTGAATAGCTTCTTCCGAAACGGGGACTTGCTTCTGACACACAAAAACTGATTCAAGAGAAGGTGAATGGTAGTTGGAGTAAAACTTCACTAGCCAAGAAAGGTTGGCTTCTTGCGGTCTTCGCATGAGAAATCTCCATTGTCGCCGCTCAATGCGGGGTATCACAAACTGAACAATATGCTCCAGAGGGCGAGAAGAGGTTTAGAATGATAATTTCTTTCAACCATAATGGGGAACACGAGCTCACAGTAGTGGTTGGGAAACCTAGTGGAATCTCTTGCAGGGTTGTCCTTCTCTTGCTCATCAATATTAATGGTGCCCTTCGCCCTCTTGGAGAGAGGATTAGCTTTTGGGGCTTGGTGCAGCTTGGTGGTGGGTCTTTGAGGTGCCCTTTTGGTAGGCGGCTTCTTCGATGCCTTTTCCTTGCCCTTTTTGATGGCCATCCTGAAAAAGGGAGAAAAAGAGGACATTAACTCAAAAAAACAACACTTGAATAATAACATGCAAGTGAGAAATACACCACAATAGAATAAGTGTCTTGAAGACATGACAGCTGCAACATGCAAGCAAGACAACAATGGAACATAAGGCAAGTCACTTAGCATGAGATGCAAAAGTGAGATAAGCATGCAAGTAAAAGGCATGAGAGGCATAGGCTCAAGCATCAAGAACAACACAAATTAGCATATGCAAGAGGGGCAATAAGCACAAGAAAGTCATACAACTAGTCTAACTCCATGACAAAGAGGCATACAAAAGAAGGAAAGTGGAATTAGAGAAAGTGGAACCACGAGTCTTGCAAAATTCCACAAAGAAGCAAGGCATAGGTAATGAGCATGTGAATGGGAAATATGAGGAGCAATAGGCTCAACGCACATGAAAAAAAGCAAGTGTAATGAGAAAGGGCACCAAGCTAAAAGCATAATGTTAAATTTAAAATAAGAACTCATAGGTGCCTTTCAACAAACACTTGGTATGCAACTCTTAAACAATGAGGAAGTTGAGGAAATTAAGCAATGTAGCACCCCCAAAATGCAATACCAATCATCAAACAACACCACATATCACAAAGAAGTGATAACATTTCAAAATAACCCATCAATGCAAGAGATAAGTTCAACTCTAACACCCATGGAAAATAGAAAAAGAAAGCAAGCAAATAAAAAAGAATGCATTAATCAAAATGTTACTAAGAGAGATGGAAAAGAGCAACAAAATGTAATTAATGAGAGAAAAAAATTGAAACAAAACAAAGAGAAGGAAGGTAAGAAAAACCTTGAGAGGAGGGAGAAGGTGTTGTAGAATAGAGATTGGAGAAGAGAAATGGAAGAAAGAGAGGAGAGAGAGAAAGAAGTGGGACCGCCGGAGGTGGTGATCTCCGGTGGATGATGCCGCCGGTGGTAGTGGGCGGAGATAAGGTGGTGGGATAAGGAAGAAGAAAGGAAGAGGGAATGGAAGAAGAAGAGGAGAGAAAGAATTGAAAACAAGGCGCGCTACATGTAAGTTGCGTCGCGGACGTGACGCGTGCGCGCCATCCACGCGTACGCGTGGATGAATAGAGAAGAAGAGGGATGCACGAGCGTCGCCACGCGTATGCATGGATATCAGAATGGGAGAGGACGCGTACGCGTCAGGGGGCGCGCACGCGTGGAAACAACTGTGCGTCTGGCACAAAGGTTGCATGAAACTCGCACAACTCTCTGGTTAATGTACTAAGAATTGGCTGCAAGGACATCGACATGTACATGTCATACGACGCGTGCGCGTGGGTAGTCAAAATGAAAAGGGACACGTAAGCGTCCCCCACGCTTACGCGTGGGTAGGAGTTGTGCTCCCAGCACAATAGTTGTGCGATGTTCGCACAACTCTCGGGAAAAATGTACCAAGAGTTGCAATTGCGCAATCGACGTGTACGCGTCGCTCACGCTTACACGTGGGTTGCGCGGACAAAACAAGGGACGCGTACGCGTCATGCGCGTGTACGCGTGGGAAGGGTCATGCGTGGGGCATAATGTAGGTCATGCGTACGCGTCATAGCCCCTTTTTTTTTAAACATGAAAAAATGCATTTTCAGCACAATCTTGGCAGGTATTCAAGCTAAAAAGGTAAAAAACACTCAAAAATCCATGCAATACTCAAAATGAATTGTTTTCTTCAACATTTAGAATCCAACCTAACCAAGATCAATGACAATCTTCATGAATATCCTAACCAAGTCAAGCAAAATCAAGCCTATTTAGACAACTCTAAAACTAAGCAATCACCAAATCACGCAAAGATTCTAAAAACTTCAAGCAAGAGATACAAAAAGGAAGATCTTACCATGGTGGGGTGTCTCCCACCTAGCACTTTTCTTTAACGTCCTTAAGTTGGACGGTCATGAGCTCATATTTCTTTGCCTTCGGGTGCATCCTCAAGGAGGAACACCTCAACCTCTTTGTTGCTTTTCATCTTCTCTCCATGGTATAGCTTCAGACGATGATCATTAACTTTGAAGATTGTGGGGCTTGAAGGATGACTCAAATGATAAACCCCAAACGGTTCCGCCTTTTTCCCTCTATACGGTCCTTCCCATCTTGACCTTAACTTTCTTGGCATCAACCTCAATCTAGAGTTGTAGAGAAGGAAAAAATCTCTAGCTCTAAATTCTATTCTTCTGATATTCTTATCGTGCACTGCATTCATCCTCTCCTTGTAGAGTCTTGAACTCTCATAAGCTTCCAATCTCAGATACTTCAATTTCACTAGCTGTAACTTTCTTTCGATTCCGGCCCCCTAAACCTGAGTTGCATTCTTTGACGGCCCAATACGCCTTTTGCTCTATCTCTACTGGTAGATGGCAAGCCTTGCCATAGACTAGCCGGAACGGGCTTATGCCAATTGGCGTCTTATAAGCCGTCCGGTAAGCCTATAGCGCATCCGTGAGCTTAGCACTCCAGACCCTCCTATGAGGATTGATGAGTGGAAATTGAAGGTTGTTAAAGAATTTCACAAATGAAATCTCATTGAAAGTATAGTTCTAAACCAACAAACAACTCCTCAATAAAAATTTGGTTGTCACAAGTACAATCCCCTATAAAAAAAATTGAAGTATTTAAACCTCGGGTCGTCTCTCAAGGAATTGCAGGATAGTGTTCTTATTATCGGTTATGGACATGTATATTTTGGGGTTTTTGAGATAAGAAACAAAGAATGTAAATGGCAAAAGAAATAAACCAACAATTAGGAAAGCTCTTGGCAAGGTATGAGAATTGGAAGTCCTATCCTAGTTATCATCATCAATTGTGATGAGAATTGTTCATTGCTCCACTTAGTTAACCTCTAACTGTGAAGAAAAGTCAAGTGAAGATAATCAAATTGGATCCACAAGTCTTAGTCAAATCCAAAGGGAAAGACTAGCTTTAGTGACATGCAATTCAATTAGCAAATCTCAATTACAAATCAACAAAAGCATTAGATAACTCAAGAGTCACCAAATCACTCAACCTAGGCCAAGAGGAACAAAATCTAACTCACAACTAAAAGAAGCATTTCAACAAACACATAGAAGGCAATAAAGTTAAACAACATAAATTACAAGAATTAAAGAGAGGTCTGACTACAATGGCAAGAGGTCAATAATAGAAAACCAAAACAAACATGAAAAGACATGGAAATCATAAGTTGCATTGAAAGGGAAATGCAGATCTATATAAGAATCCATAAACTACAACTAACAATGTAAAGGAATCACAAGAGAAGTAAAATGCTGCAACTACAAGAGAGCAATTAAAGATGAAAAAGAAAGATTAAAGCAAAAGAGAAGAAGTAGATCTAAATCTAAACCTAATCCTAGGTCTAGATAGAAGAGAGAGCTTCTCTCTCTAGAAACTAACTAAATCATGAACTAAACTAAACTATGTGTTAAAAGTTATTGATTCCCCTTCAATCTATGGGTTTAATAGCATCAGAGATGAGTTGGATTTGGACCTGGGAAGCCCAGAAATTGCCCCCAGCGGATTCACTTTAAGTGGGTTACGTGCGAACACCAACGCGTACGCTTGGGTCATGCGTACGCGTCGCTTGACAATTTGCTATCCACGCGTATGCATAGGTTATGCGTACGCGTCGCCATGCGACTTCACTATCCATGCGTGCGCGTCGATCTTAGCATCCCACATCCTTGTTTTTCATGAGTTCTCTATTTTGCATGCTTTTCTTTTCACTTCTTCCATTCAATACTTGCCCTATGAACCTGAGATCACTCAACAAACACATCAAGGCATCGAATGGAATTAAGGTGAATCAAAATCACCAATTTAAGGTCCCAAAAAGCACATTTTCGCACTTGAGCACAAATTAGGAAACAATCATGAAACCATGCCATTTTATTGAATAAATATGGGTAAAAGGTGATAAAATCCCCTAAATTAAGCACAAGATAAACCCTAAAATGGGCTTTATCAACCTCCCCACACTTAAACCATAGCATGTCCTTATGCTAAATCAAGAAGGAAGAAAGGGTATCGACATTTATTCAATGTGAACTAATTAAATGCAATCTATCTAAATGAATGCAACTACTTGGTCAAAATAAATAAATTTCCAAGAAAACATATATAAGCACAACGGTTAATAGTAATAGCAATCAAATCAAATCCACAATTGAATTGAGTTATTAAAGATTTTTACAAACTTGCAAGAAAAGTGATGATCATAGGTGGAAGCACGTAATTGAGCAATCGAACCCTCACCGGATGTGTATCCGCTCTAGTCACTCAAGTGTTTAGGGTTGATTCTCTCAATTCTCCCCTAATCATGCTTTCCAAGATTTTTTTCATCTAACAATCAACAATTATTTCATGCATGCATACAAATATCATGAGGTCTTTTCCTAAGGTTGTAATGGGGCTAGGGTCAAGGTAGGATGCATATGGTCAAGTGAGCTTGAAATTTGAATCTTTGATTAACCTAAGCTTCCCACCTAACCTATGACAACCTATACAATTTAAGTGCTAACCTAACTACCCATTCTTCACTTTTTCACATACTCATGCACTTTCTTTTTGATCACTACACATATGCATCGATTATTATTGAACTTTACTTTGGGGCATTTTGTCCCCTTTTTATTTATTTCTTTTTTTCTTTCTTTCTTTTTCTTTCTATTTTTTTCTTTTCATTTATATATATATATATATTTTCTTGTTCTTTATCATCTTCATTCATTTTTTTTTCTTTTTCCTTATACAAGAGCATCAATGCATATGGTTTAACATTTATGCATGAGCATGTACCCAAATTCCCAAAATTTTTAACAAAAGTATAAAAACACACCCTTTTATCCCAACCAATGTCCCAAGTTTTTTCACACTTGAATGATATACACACTCACTAGCCTAAGCTAATCAAAGATCCAAATAAAGGACATTTATTGTTTTTCTCTTTAAGGCTTGTAATGTGCTAAATTAAAGAACAAGTGGGTTAATCGTAGGCTTAAAGTTGGCTAACAAAGGTTAATAAAAGGTAGGCTATTTAGGTAAGTGAGCTATATAAAATGATGGCCTCAATCATATAAATGCATGAATACACATAAGAATAGATATAGAGAATCAAACAAATCAAAGATTACAATCATAGGAAGAGAATAATGCACACAAGAAGAAAAATAAGTGGTTACAAGATCTAGCCATGCAATTAGGCTCAAATCTCACAAGCTTGTGTTCTTAGCTCAAAACATGATCCACAATATATATAATTCAAGCAAGTTCAATGAAAAGTTTTCACTCAATCAATTGGGATGTCAATGCCCTATTAAGAATGTTTTTCTTGGAGAATATCATGATTTTGACTAAGCTTATAATATATATATATATGCAACAAAAAATCCTAAGAATCCTAAAAATGAAATGCAAAAGTGTTGGGATTAAAAACTTGTCACCCAAAAATGCTGAATGGTCGGATGACCTCCCCACACTTAAAAGTTTGCACCGTCCTTGGTGCACTCAAAGTTAAGTAAGGGGGTACGGCGACTCTCCGAGTTGATACCTTCAGCTAGGGTTTAGGGTGCTGCATGTTCTTTTTGCCACTTCCATTTTTGCTTATGACAAGACATCCTGAAAATAGAAAATAGGATAAGAAGACAGGTAGATACAAAAGCAAGGAAGCATACATTGTTGGAATGAGGTAATAATCACTAGAGTGGAGTGAGTGAATTAGTGTGAAATTTGATGAAGAATAGGTGTGTGAATTCTAAATTTGGTGCCGTTTAGAACACACACACACACTAGCATAAATAGCGTTGTCACAATTTACACAAAAGAATAATGTACTTCATTCATTCTAGTGTGTTTGAAATACTTTTAAACTCGTACATTAAAACAACCAAACAAGCGATAAAAAAGCATGAAAGCATTCAAGCCAAAGATAACATATGGATGTATATGATCAAGAAGCACAATGCATTAATGTAAATGCACAACATTTAATATCAAGAAATTGCCTAATCACAGAGAAAGGATTCAAATCATATGGTGGCTAGCTACAACATGCAATTCAGAAAGATTTAGAGTGCTTGAAGGCAATTCTCATTCACTTGGTATTCACAAATGTTCAACAAAGAAACTCAAAACAAAGTAGTAACATATAACCTCAATAATAAAATCTAACAATGAGAATTAACAACAATGATGTTAAAATAACATTTTATCAGTAATCAGCAGCAATACACAGTAAACAAAATTTATAATCCAATACTTATAAAGAAAATAGAAAATAAAATGAAAACTTAACTAATTAGACAATTAACTAAAAGAGATGGTTATAGATGGTGTTTGGTAGTGTTGGATGATGGTTGAAGGGTGGAAAGGGAAGAGAAGAAGAGAGAAGAAGGAAAGAAATGGAAAGAGGAGAAGGAAAGAAGGTGTATGGAACCGGGAGATCCACGCATACGTGTTGAGTGACGCATGAGCGTGGTGAGGTGAAATGGAAACGACGCGTATGCGTATGTCACACGTACGTGTGGTGGGTTATTTAGAGAGGCGATGCGTAAGCGTGCATTATGCGTACACGTAGGTAGGCTTGTGCGAAATGCAAAATGCTAGCCCAAAATGCACACAACTCTCGGGAAAATGTATGGAATGTGAAATTTGGTATCCACGCGTACGTGTGGGTCATGCGTACGCGTGGATGGTTGAAAATGCTTAGGTCACACGTATGCGTGGGGTACGCATACGCATGGGTTGGTTCTCTGGTTTTCAAAATTTTTCTAAGTTTTTGCACCAAATCAAGCATTTCAAACCTCCAAACAGCTACCAAAACACCATAAAACCTTATTCAACATGCTAAGCTACCAAATAACTCAACAAACTAAACAAAACATGAAATTAAACCTATTTTTACCAATATGTACAAAAGAGAAAAATGAAAATATGTTACCATGGTGGGGTGTCTCCCACCTAGCACTTTTGTTTATTGTCCTTAAGTTGGACTTATGGGGAGCTCTCATCAAGGTGGCTTGTGCTTGAATTCTACTTGGAACTCCCACCAATGCTTGGTTATCCATTGTGCTCCAAGATTTCTCATGAGTTGCACCAAGTCTTGATGGAGTCCTACACAAGCCTGTATCTCCCAAAGTTGATCCTCATTGTGTGATCTGGGATCCCAAACCTTGTTTTCACACTCATCTTCTAATTGATCATCATGATTCCACTTGGGTGGTAGATAAGATGAATTCTCAATGAAGTGCCTAACAATCCTCCCAGACCCATCTAATTGAGCACTAGTCTAACCTTTGTATCTCATCCTTGAGTTGTCAACCATAATGAGCTTTGATTTGCAATGCCAACCACAAAACATCTTTCTTTTACACTTCATCCTGCAAAGTATCCTAAGTTGACCATCCGTTTCAAGAAAGGCATACTCAAGTGGGACAATAAAGCTAATAGAGATGAATTTTACCCACTCGAATGAAGGAGTAGATGATAACCTAGGTAAAGAAGCTTCCAAGGATCTTGACAAAGTGTATCCGACTCCCGTCCTTCTTTTTCTAAGGACTTCCACCTCTTCACAAGATTTCTCAAATTCAATCCTTTGCTCATCAATTTTACCCAACTCTTTTCCCTTACTCAAACTATAATTGGAAGGGTGAGAAAAGTCTACCTCCACAACGTTTTCAAATCCACCAGGAGAAGGTTCTTCATGCTCAAAGGATTCTTCACCACAACGATTTGATGCTTGATCTTCATTGCCAAGGGCATTGTTATCAAACTCTCGAGTTAACTCGTAAACTCGTACGAGTTTACGAGTTTAGGTAGTGGAATCGAGTTAACTCAGACATAAACTTGTTTTTGAGTAGACTCGGGTGAACTCGTGTAAACTCGGTCAAAATCGCGAGTTTGAGAGCGAGTTTGCGAGTTTGCTTTGGGTGCTGTTTTGGCAAAAAATAACGTCATTTGGGCAAAAAAACAAAAGAATAACGTTATATGTTATGCTAACCCAATAACATGTAACCCTAAATGACTAAATCCCTAATCATTCTTCTCTCAGTTCTCTCCCTCTCTGTCATTTTCTCACACTTCAATCTTCGTCGCCATTCACCGTCGATTGCTTGTGTCCCATAATAGTCGTACGTCGCTCTCTACTCTCTCCTCTCAGTGCTATGCTTCTTACCATAGCTAGGTTTTGCTTCGATGCACGAGGAGCCTCTGCCATCCACCACACTGGCTCGTTCGTCTCATTGCCACTGCTTATCGTGTCCACTGCGACTTTGCAGTTCGTCGCGCTACCGTGGTTTATTTGTGCACCGTTCGTTCATTCATCCACCATTCGTGCATAACTCCACTGCGCTGTCGTTGTTGGCTTGTGCCTCTTACCTCTATTGTGCTTTGCTGTTGCTCACCATTTCTCACTCTTTGTGTCTGCATCGTGACTCCATCTCTGCACTACATGAGTACAATTGTGCTGCATCTCTACTCTGTTTCGTGCTGTTTCTTTGTCGGCCATCCCAGGCTCACAGCTAGCTATTGTGCTTTTGTTCCATTCAAGTATTTTTTTCTAAATTTTATTGCTCGCCTTTTATGTAGTTTGAAAATTTAGGCAGTTAGTAAATTACAGTGCTTTGATTATGGTTCAACTTTAATGTTCATGGTTGTTATTTAGGGATAACATAGAAAATTAACATTTAAGAATAACTTATAGTTGATAACTAAATTAGGGACATAGTGTTTATTTAAAGACAACCATGGTAATTTGATTATTTGATATTCTTGATTTAGATACCAAATGTTTGAGGATGTTGCTTAAAGAAAATGATAAATGAATATTTTGATGAAGACGATGAAGATGTTATTGATGTCATGGAAGATAAAGATATTGGAGGATTTCAATTTAATTTTATTAGAAGTTTAGAACTTTTAGTTGTGTGCGTTGTATGTTGTACTAATTGCATAAATATAATTATAAGGGATTTGAACTTGTATTCTCAAATATTGTTATAATGTATGCTACTACTTTAGTTTATTATGTGCTTTAAATTTGATATTGTTAATTTTAAATGGCAAGATTTAAGCAAATATATATATATAATGTATGATATGTATATATTTTTTGAAAAAATTTTGTAATAGGTAAACTCGTACAAGTTTACGAATTAACTCACGAGTCGAGTCTAGGTTAGCTCCACGAGTTTACTTAGACTCGCGAGTTTGACAACCTTGGCCAAGGGAACTCAATTCTTGTCCTGTCCCGTCCAATTCTTCATATGTGATATGCCTTGGAGGTTGTGCACATTCCTCCTTAACATCAATTGCAATCTTCTTGGAGGGGTTTTATTCAACTCTATGTTCCCATGGGTGTTCTGCATCTCCTAAGTCCTCAACCACTTCCTCCTTTTCTTCAACAATTGTAGCTTCCTCCAATTGTTCCAACACAAAACAACTTTCCTCATTTCCCACCGGAGTTTTCAATCTCTCCTTCATGCTATGCTCTTCCTTGGATTCTTCACATGTAGCCATGGGAGCTCCTTGAGTATTCAAGCATTGGGATGCTAACTGGTTCACCACCTCGTCCAAGGCGGCCGTGAAGTTTTGTACATTCCTTTTCATCTCCTCTTGTCCTTGAAGAAGAATAATAAGGATGCCATTCATTAGAGGTTGGGGTGGATGGAAGGGTTCATTATCTTGGAGGAAGGGTTCATAGTAGGAAGGTGATTTATCATGGTAAGGATGTGGTGGTTCTACATTCTCTATTTGTTCCATTTGTTACACAACACACTCGAATCTTTTGCTCTCAAGTTGAGGTTCTACAATCCCCTTCAAACTATCCTCTTTGGTTACTCTTGTACAATCATCGTTGAATATGTGGCATGAATCCCATGCATCTAACTTTTGACGGACTGTTGCTTGAAGCCGATCCATTGTTTCCTTGAGGTGATCCTTTGATTCTTGTTCCAAATTGCTAACATAAGTAGGATCATATGCTCTTAGATTGATGGACATGGGTATTCTTCCATAGAGGGTTGATAAACCACTATTTTATGGTTTATCTTGTGCTGATTTGAGTGGCTTTTATCAAGTCTTTACAAACTTAATCATACTATTTGCATGATTTTACAATTCCCTCCTAGTTTTGTTCTATGATTGAAAACTTGCTTCCTAAGCCTTTAATTTGTGTATTTTAATTCCCCTTTTATACCGTTTGATACCGTGATCTGTGTGTTAAGTGTTTCAGGCTTTATAGGACAATAATGGCTTAGAGGATGGAGAGGAAGCTTGCAAAAATGGAAGGAACACAAGAAACAAAGGAGATAACCAACGAGCATCGACGCGCACGCATGGCTTACGCGTGCGCACAATTTGGAGAAATTTATAGCGACGCGTGCACGTACCTGACGCGAACGCGTGGATTAGAGTTTGCACGGAGACGCGTGCACGTGCCTGACACGTACGCGTGACACGCGAAGATGACCAGCGACGCGTAGGCGTGACATGCGCGATCTGTAGAAATTACAGAAAATGCTGGGGGCGATTTTGGATCCAGTTTCCAGCCCAGAAACACAGACTAGAGCCAGGAGAAAGTAGAGACTCAACAGGCATTCACATTACGCATAGTTTTAGTTTTAGTTTTGAATCTTAGAGAGAATTCTACTACTTCCCCTAGGTTTTCTTCACATTCATAGTTTTAGAGTTTATTGCTTTTGCTTGGAATATTGAGAAGAGTCATTACCTCCATTGAAATTACTATTATTCTAGTTTGCTTTCTTTTTCCCTTACTCTTTCATATCCTTAATTTTTGTTCAGAATTACAATTGGATTGTTTTTAGAATTTATTAATGCAAGGAATACTTTTTCAATTAATTTTATTATTTATTTAATTGCTTCCAATTTTATTTCAATTATCATGCCTCTTTTCTATTCCTTTTTCAAAACAACAAAGATGGTATTCGTGTTAATGGAGTTGTTCCCTAACTTGATTGGGAGTTGATTAAGAGGAGAACCTTGAGTTGGAATACTCAAGTGTTAATCTTAGCTGGAAGTTGTTGGCTAACTCTCTAGTCTCTGACTCTAATCTTCCCTTAGGAGAGGATTAGGACTTGAGTGATAGAGTTAGTTAGTTAGTTACTTGACTTTCCCTTATTAAGTAAGGGATGACCAAGTAGAACAACAACCTTTTATTATTACACTTGGGAAAATTCAACAAGGATAGAACTTCCAATTAATCTTCTCTCGGTCAAGGATTTTATTTGAATTATATAAATTCTCTCGTTAATTTCAATTGCTTTAATTTACAATTATTTATTTTTCTATTTCTCAAACTCAAAAATTTCTTGGAAAACCTCTGACCAATAAGCTGCACTCTTTTGTCAACTCATTGGGAGACGACCTGGGATATCTACTCCCAGTATTTTTATTCTAAAAATTGTGACACTCTTTCTAAATTGATAAGCAGATTTTTGCTGGTTAAGAACTGTACTTGCAACATATTTCTCATACTAATTTCTTAATTGGCTAATTTTCGCCACGTCAAGGATGGTGGTGGAAAGTAGAATTCATCTTGAGGATGAAACTTTGCACACATTAGAGGCGGTTCATCTTGGTCATAGTATGGAAGAGGTGGTTCTTGAAAGTATTGAGGATGGAATGGTGGTGGTTCTATATGTGGCTCATATGGCTCAAAAGGTGGTTGGTATGGTGGATATGGCTTAGGGTCATATGGAGATGTTTGGTGAAAAGGGGCTTGTGAGTATAGTTGAGGGCTATGTTGAGGATATGGCTCATAAACATATGGTGGTAGTTCTTGAAAGTCACATGAGGATTCACCATAGCCATTGGATTGGTATGCATCGTAGAATGGCTCTTGTTCATAGTGTATTGGTTGGGGTTGTTACCATGAGGATTTATCATATGTATATGGCTCCTCCCACCTTTGAGTGTCCCATCCTTGATACACATCTTCATTGTAGCTTCCATTTTCTACAACATAATTAGAACCAAACTCATAGCCAAAGTGAGAATTCATGATGAAAAGAGAAAATAAGAAACAAAAGCTAACAAGAAACAATGAAACAAAGTCCTAAAACTAGCAAAAACTAACAAGCAATCCAAAAGTCAAGTTATTCATAATATTCACATATATACAATAACCAATAACATAACACCATTGCAACTCTCCGGCAACGGCGCCATTTTAATGAGTAGAAATTGTAGGTTGGTAAGGAATTTCACAAATGAAATCTCGTTGAAAGTACAGTTCTAAACCAACAAACAACTCCTCAATCAAAAATTTGGTTGTCACAAGTACAAACCCCTATAAAATAAACCGAAGTATTTAAACCTCGAGTCGTCTCTCAAGGAATTGCAGGGTAGTGTTCTTATTATCGGTTGTGGACATGTATATTTTGGGGTTTTTGAGATAAGAAACAAGGAATGTAACTGGCAAAAGAAACAAACCAACAATTAGGAAAGCTCTTGGCAAGGTATGAGAATTGGAAGTCCTATCCTTGTTATCATCATCAATTGTGATGAGAATTGTTCATTGCTCCACTTAGTTAATCTCTAACTGTGAAGGAAACTTAAGTAAAGATAATCAAATTGGATCCACAAGTCCTAGTCAAATATAAAGGGAAATACTAGCTTTAGTGACATGCAATTCAATTAGCAAATCTCAATTACAAATCAACAAAAGCATTAGATAACTCAAGAGTCACCAAATTACTCAACCTAGGCTGAGAGGAACATAATCTAACTCACAACTAAAAGAAGTATTTCAACAAACACATAGAAGGCAATAAAGGTAAACAACATAAATTGCAAGAGTTAAAGAGAGATCTAACTACAATGGCAAGAGGTCAATAATAGAAAACCAGAGCAAACACGAAAAGACATGGAAATCATAAATTACATTGAAAGGGAAATGGAGATCTACATAAGAATTCATAAACTACAACTAACAATGCAAAGGAATCACAAAAGAAATAGAACGCTACAATTACAAGAGAGCAATTAAAGATAAAAAAGGAAGATTAAAGCAAAAGAGAAGAAGTAGATCTAAATCTAAACCTAATCTAAATTTTAGAGAGAAGAGAGAGGTTCTTTCTCTAGAAACTAACTAAAGCATGAACTAAACTAAACTACGTGTTAAAAGTTATTGATTCCCCTTCAATCGTTGGGTTTAATAGTATCAGAGATGAGTTGGATTTGGGCCTGGGAAGCCCAGAAATTGCCCCCAGCAGATTCACTTTATGTGGGTCACGTGCGAACACCGACGCGTACGCATAGGTCACGTGTACGCATCGCTTGACAATTTGCTATCCATGGGTACGCGTAGGTCACGCGTACACGTCGCCATGCGACTTCACTATCCACGCGTGCGCGTCTGCTGCGCGTGCGTGTCGATCTAAGCATCCCAAATCCTTGTTTTTCCATGAGTTCTCCATTTTGCATGCATTCCTCTTCACTTCTTCCATTCAATACTTGCCTTATGAACCTGAGATCACTCAACAAACATATCAAGGCATCGAACGGAATTAAGTTGAATCAAAATCACCAATTTATAGGCCTAAAAAGCATGTTTTCACACTTGAGCACAAATTAGGAGACAATCAGGAAATCATGCCATTTCATTGAATAAATATGGTTAAAAAGTGATAAAATCCCCTAAATTAAGCACAAGATAAACCCTAAAAATGGGGTTTATCAAGGCTTCACAATTTTCTCCAATATGCGCTTGATTTCCTAGTTGGAGACCTCAGCTTGGCCATTTGTTTAGGGATGGTAGGCAGTGGCCACTTTGTGGATATTGCCATACTTCTTCATTAGCCCTGTCATTCTCTTGTTGCAAAAATGAGAGCCTTCATCACTCACAATTGCTCGTGGTGATTGATAAATCCTAATTTTGTGGTTTATCTTGTACTTAATTTGGGGGATTTTATCATCTTTTCTCACATTTATTCAATAAAATAGCATGGTTTTGTAATTCTCCCTTGAATTGTGCTTAAATGTGAAAACATGCTTTTTAGGCCCTAAAAATTGGTAATTTTAATTCACTTTAATTCCATTCAATTCCTTGATATATTTGTTGAGTGATTTCAGGTCCGTAAGGCAAGTATTGGATGGAAGAAATAAGGAAAAAAGCATACAAAAAGGGAGAATGCATGAAGAAACAAAGATTGGGAATGCACTAAAGGACGCGCACGCGCACCAGGCGCGCACGCGCAAAAGTGATTTTGCCTATGGACGCGCTCGCGTACATGCCGCGTCTGCGCGGGTTGAGAATTTGCCAGCGACGCACACGCGCACATGGCGCGCACGGCCCGATGCTGCAGTGGCCCACTAAAGTGAATTCACCCCCAGTGATTTCTGAAGCACTTTGGGCCCAACCCAACTCATTTCTAATGTTATTTCATACAGAATTCAAGCTTGGGAAAAAGAAGGAGCAATTGTTGGAAGCATTAGCATCATGTAGAGTAGTTTCTAGAGAGAGAAGCTCCCTCTTCTCTCTAGAATTAGGATTAGAATTTTTTAGATCTAGGTTTAATTCCTGCTTCGATTTACCTTTCATTTACAATTTCTTGTTCCTCTATTCTTTCTCTTTCTAGTTTCGCATTTAATTCATGTAATTCTCTACTTTTATGTTGATGTATTTTTGTTCTTCTATTTTCAATTCAATGCAATTTATGATTCATGTTCTTTTATTATTGATTTGCTTTATTGTTGTTTAATTCCTTGCAATTGTGTTGTGTAGATTTATGTTCCTTGCAATTTTAATATACTTTCCTTTTATGCCTTCCAAGTGTTTGATAAAATGCTTGGTTGGATCTTAGAGTAGAATTTGGTGCTCTTGGCTTGGGAAGGTAACTTAGGAACTCTTGAGTTACTAATGTCCAAGTGATTGACGATTGGGAGCCATTAATGCTAGATCTCCCAAATTGATTAGGTGTAGAACTAGTACTTATGGACTTGGATTGACATAGCTCAGTTGACTTTCCTCTACTATTAGTTAGGGGTTAACTTAGTGGGGTTGGTCCTTGCCAATTTTCATGTTGTGGTTAGTGATTAGGATAGAGATCCTTGACCACCAACCCTTGCCAAGACCCTTTTGTTATTTGAATTTCCTTGTCATTTATATTTCTTGTCCAAAATCTCAAAAACCCAAACATAACTCATAACCAATAACAAGAACACTTTATTGCAATTTCTAGGGAGAACGACCCGAGGTTCCAATACTTCGGTTTATAATTTATGGGTTTGTTAATTGTGACAACCAAAAATTTTTGTATGAAAGGATTCTTGATTGGTTTGGAAACTATACTTCACAACGAGAATTCATTCATTTGAGAAAATTCTAAACCGTCAAAAATCTCTTCATCAAAATGGCGCCATTGCCGGGGAGTTGCAATGGTGTTATGTTATTGGTTATTGTATATATGTGAATATTGTGAATAGCTTGATTTTTGGATTGCTTGATAGTTTTTGCTAGTTTTAGGACTTTGTTTCATTATTTCTTGTTAGCTTTTTGTTTCTCATTTTCACTTTTCACTATGAATTCTCACTTTGTCTATGAGTGTGATTACAACTATGTTGTAGGAAATGGGAACTTCAATGAAGATGTGCATTAAGGATGGGATAACCAAAGGTGGGAGGAGCCATATGCATATGATCAATCCTCATAGAAACAACCTTCACCAATGCACTATGAAGAGGAGTCATTCTATGATGCATATCAATCCAATGGCTATGGTGAATCCTCTTGTGACTTTCAAGAACCACCACCATATGCCTATGAGCCATATCCCCAACATAACCATCAACCATACTCACAAGCCA
Source organism: Arachis hypogaea (assembly GCF_003086295.3). Taxonomy (NCBI): domain Eukaryota; kingdom Viridiplantae; phylum Streptophyta; class Magnoliopsida; order Fabales; family Fabaceae; genus Arachis; species Arachis hypogaea. The sequence continues at coordinate 81,824,424 of NC_092052.1, forward strand.
CCTTTCGCCAACCATCTTCATATGACCCTAATCCATACCCACTATACCAACAATCATATGAACCACACATAGAGCCACCACCACTCCAACATCAACATTTTCAAGAGCCACCCCCTCTATACTATTACCAAGATGAACCACCTCCAATACATGAAAACTTTCAACCACAAGATGAACTCTACTTTCCACCACAACTCTACCAAGAAGAACCACCTTCGAACTATAATACCTTTCCCCCAAACAATGAACCCTCTCTTCCACCATCACCTCCCGATGAAGCCTCTATGCTAGAATTAAGGGATCTTGGATCTCATATCTTAAGGCAATACGAGGAGGATGAAAAGCAATTTGAGGAGTTAAGAGCAAAAATGGCTATCATGGTAGAAGCCATTGGCAACATAGTCTCATCCCGCCTAAGCCTATGCAATCAAGGCACTTCCATTATGGAATGTGGAGAAGCAACCAAGGAGCTTAGTGAGGCAGTGAACTTGAAGCTCCAAGGTGAAGAAGAGGAATTAAAGCAAGAAATGCAACAAGAGGAGGAGGTAGAGATTATTGAACAAGAGGAAGAAGTGGTTGAAGACTTAGGAGATGCGGAACCACCTTGGGAGTCTAGGATTAAAGAAAACCCCTCCAAGATGATTGAATTTGATGCTAAGGAGGAATGTGCACAACCTCCAAGGCATATCCCTTATGAAGAATAGGATGGGATAGAGCAAGAATTGAGTTCCCTTGGTGATGGAGATCAAGCATCAAGTCTTAGTGGTGAAGAATCATTTGAGCCTGAAGAACCTTCTCCCAAGGAGATGGAAAGCAATGTGGAGGTAAATCTCTCTTGTCTTCCCATTTGTGATTTGAGTAAGGGAAAATGTTTAGATAAAATTATCGAACAAAGGATTGAAATTAAAAGATCTTGTGAAGAGGTGGAGATCCTTAGAAAAAGGAGGATGGGATATGAATACGCTTTGTCAAGACTCTTGGACACTTCTCTACCTAGTTTGCCATCTATTCCTTTATTTGAGTGGGTGAAATTCATTTCTATTAGCTTTTTTATACCACTTGAATATGGTTTGCTTGAAATGGATGGCCAACTTAGGATGCTTTGTGGGATGAAGCGTAAAAGAAAAATGTTTTGTGGTTGGCATTGTAAGTCTAAGCTCATTATGGTTGAAGCTTCAAGGAGTAAAGGTTGGACTAGTGCTCAATTGGATGGGTCTAGGAGGATAGTTTGGTACTTCTATGAGATTTCATCTCTTTTGCCACCCGGAGGAAACCACCATGATCAATTCAAGGACGGGTGTGAAAACAAGTAGGATCCCGGATCGCACAAGGAAGATCAACTTTGGGAGCCTATGGTTTGTGAAGAACTCTATCAAAGCTTGGAGTTATTAACTTTGAATGATGAAGCACAATGGAAGTCCAAGCATTGATGGATGTTCAAGGATGGATTCAAGCACAAGCCACCTTGATGAAGAGCTCCCCATAAGTCCAACTTAAGGACAATAAACAAAAGTGCTAGGTGGGAGACACCCCACCATGGTAACACCTTTCTCTTTTCCTCTTTGTAAATATTGGTAATTTATATCTAATTTCATGTTTTGATTGATTAGTTGAGTTTAATTGGGAGTCTAGTAGGTTAAATAAGGTTTTGTGATGTTTCGGTAGTTGTTTGGAGGTTGGGAATGCTTTGTTTGGTGCAAAAATATAGAAAAAAAATTTTGAAAAACAGAGCACCACCCACGCGCACGCGCACTTCACGCGTACGCGTGAATTAAGCAATTTTGGCCATCCACGTGGATGCGCCATGTACGTGTACGTGTGGATTGAGTTTTTCCACCCCTCCGTACATTCACCCAAGAGTTGTGCCTGAAGTGTGCCAACTTTGTGCCACAGGGCACGCGAACGCGTACTTTGCACGTCCGCGTTGACTCTCTACTTTGCCATGCACGCGTACGCGCATTGCACGCGTACGCGTCGCTTCCATTTCATCAATCCACGCTTATGCGCACATGACGCGCACGCGTGGATTGCCCTGTTTCACTCACCTTCTTTTCTTCTCTTCTCTCCATTTCTTTCCTTCTTCTCTCTTCTCTTCTTTTCTTTCCACCCTTCAAACATCATTCAACACTACCGAACATCATATAACACCATTTCTTTTAGTCAGTTAGTTAGTTTAATTTTTGTTTTCCATTATAAGTGTTGGATTACTAATCTTGTTTACCATTTACTGCTGCTTATTACTAATAGGATGTTAGTTTAACATCATTATTGTTAATTGTCATTGTTGGATTCCTTTGTTGAGGTTGTATTTGGTTACTTGGTTTGGAATTTTTCATGTTTAACACTTTTGAATACCAAGTACTTGTTACATTGCCTTCATGCATCTTAACTCTTTGAATTGCATATTTTGGCCACCATGCATTCATCATCCATTGTTAGGCAATTGTATATTATCAATGCATTTTTTTTAGGATTCTTGTTCTAAGTGACCATCACCTATTTTATGCATTGAGATTGTGGAATTGTGAGAGTGGATCGAAAGCTTACCTAGCGACATATTTTTAAGCTTTCTAAGCTTTGTGGACCATGCTTGCTATGTGATTGATTTTCACTTCTATCTTCTTTTTCCTAAGCTCCATAGCATCCATGTGTTTCACCTCTATGTCACTTAGGTGTTGCAACAACTTCAACATGTGTCATTGATTTTTGTTGAGTTTCATATACCATTTTGTTCACTAAATTTACTTACACATCAATCAATGTCCATGCATTATCCAATTTCACAATTGCTTGATTTTTGCTTGAATGCTTTTCTGCTTTTTCACTACTTGTTGGGTTGTTTTAGCCTACAAGTCTTTTAAAGTATCTCAAGCACACTAGAATGAGTGAAGTGCATGTTTTCTTTTGTGTAATTGTGACATAACTTTTTGTACTAGTGTGTGTGTATTCTAAACCACGCGCAATTTTAGAACCCACATACTTATTTTTCATCAATGTCACACTAATTCACTCGCTCAATTCTAGTGATTCACCTCATTCCAACAATTCACGCTTCCTTGCTTTTGTATTTTCTCATCTTACGGTGTTTATTTTGTTTTTCATGATCGATGCACCATATGCAAAAATGGAAGTGGAAGAAAGAACACGCAACATCAGTTAACCTACCAGCTGAAGGTAGAAACTCGGAAAGTCGCCGTACCCCCTTGCTCATCTTTGAGTGCACCGAGGACGGTGCAAACTTTTAAGTGTGGGGAGGTCGTCCGACCACTCGGCATTTTTGGGTGACAAGTTTCTAATCCCAACACTTTTGTATTTCATTTTTAAGTCTTTTTGGATTTTTAGTTGCATTTTCTTATTTTACATATGTATATATTAAGCTTAGTCAAAATCATGATATTTTGCAAGGATTTTATCTATAGGGCACCACAATTGAAAAAAAAATTGAGAACTTGCTTGAATTATATACTTTGTGGATCATGTTTTGAGCTAAGAACACAAGCATGTGAGATTTGAGTCTAATTGTGTGGTTACATCATATATAACCACTTATTTTTATTCTTGTGTGCATTATTCTCTTCCTATGATTATAATCTTTGATTTGTTTAATTCTATATGTCCATTATTTTGTGTATACATGCAGTTATATGATTGAGGCCGTTGTTTAAATAGCTCACTTACCCAAATAAGCCTACCTTTTATCTTCCATTGATAACCAATTTTGAGCCTATGCTTAACCCATTTGTTCTTAATTGTAGCACATTACAAGCCTAAGTGAAAAACAATAAATGTCCCTTGTTTGGATCTTTGATTAGCTTAGGATAGTGAGAGTGTTTATCATTTGATTTTGGGAAAGTTGGGAACATTGGGTAGAGATAAAAGTGTGTTTGTGTTTTTGTTGAAAAATTTTGGGAATTGGGTACATACTCATGTATTAATCATGTGTAAACCATATGCATTGATGTTCTTGTATACATTTTAGTTTGAAAAGAAAAAAAAATGAGAAAAACAAAAGGAAAAAAAAAATATATATATATAAAGAAAAAAAGAAAATATATAAAAAAGAAAGAAAAAGAAAAGCAATAAAAAGGGGACAAAAATGCGCCAAAGTCAAGGTTCAATAAAAGTCAATGCATGTGTGTGGTAATCAAAAGAGAATGCATGAGTGTGTGAAAAAGTGAAGAATGGGTAGTTAGGTTTGTTTAGAATTGTATAGGTTGTCATAGGTTAGGTAGGAAGTTTAAGTTAATCAAAGATTCAAATTTCAAGCCCACTTGACCATGTGCATCCTACCTTGACCCTAGCCCCATTATAACCTACGGAAAAGCCCTCATGATATTTGTATGCATGCATTGAATAAATGTTGATGTCCATTTGCTTCTTTCTTGATTTTAGCATGAGGACATGCTTAGTTTAAGTGTGGGGAGATTTGATAAACCCCAATTTTGTGGTTTATCTTGTACTTAATTTGGGAGATTTTATCACCTTTTCTCACATTTATTCAATAAAATAGCATGGTTTTGTAATTCTCCCTTGAATTGTGCTTAAATATGAAAACATGCTTTTTTAGGCCCTAAAAATTGGTAATTTTAATTCACTTTAATTCCATTTGATGCCTTGATGCATTTGTTGAGTGATTTCAGGTCCGTAAGGCAAGTATTGGATGGAAGAAATGAGGAGAAAAGCATACAAAAAGGGAAAATGCATGAAGAAACAAAGATTGGGAATGCACCAAAAGACGCGCACACGCACCAGGCGCGCACGCGCAAAAGTGATTTCGCCTATGGATGCGCTCGCGTACATGCCGCGTCCGTGCGGGTTGAGAATTTGCCAGCGACGCACACGCGCCCATGGCGCGCATGCGCCGATGCTGCCGTGGCCCACTAAAGTGAATTCGCCCCCAACGATTTCTGAAGCACTTTGGGCCCAACCCAACTCATTTCTAATATTATTTCATGCAGAATTCAAGCTTGGGCAAAGGAGGGAGCAATTGTTGGAAGCATTAGCATCATGTAGAGTAGTTTCTAGAGAGAGAAGCTCCCTCTTTTCTCTAGAATTAGGATTAGAATTTCTTAGATCTAGGTTTAATTTCTGCTTTGATTTACCTTTCCTTTACAATTTCTTGTTCCTCTACTCTTTCTCTTTCTAGTTTTGCATTTAATTCATGTAATTCTCTACTTTTATGTTGATGTATTTTTGTTCTTCTATTTTCAATTCAATGCAATTTATGATTCATGTTCTTTTATTATTGATTTGCTTTATTGTTGTTTAATTCCTTGCAATTGAGTAGTGTGGATTTATGTTCCTTGCAATTTTAATATACTTTCCTTTTATGCCTTCCAAGTGTTTGATAAAATGCTTGGTTGGATCTTAAAGTAGAATTTGGTCCTCTTGGCTTGGGAAGGTAACTTAGGAACTCTTGAGTTACTAATGTCCAAGTGATTGACGATTGGGAGCCATTAACGCTAGATCTCACCAATTGATTAGGTGTAGAACTAGTACTTATAGACTTGGATTGACATAGCTCAGTTGACTTTCCTCTACTATTAGTTAGGGGTTAACTTAGTGGGGTTGGTCCTTGACAATTTTCATGTTGTGGTTAGTGATTAGGATAGAGATCCTTGACCACCAACCCTTGCCAAGACCCTTTTTTTATTTGAATTTCCTTGTCATTTATATTTCTTGTCCAAAATCTCAAAAACCCCAAACACAACTCATAACCAATAACAAGAACACATTATTGCAATTCCTAGGGAGAACGACTCGAGGTTCCAATACTTCGGTTTATAAATTTAGGGGTTTGTTAATTGTGACAACCAAAAATTTTTGTATGAAAGGATTCTTGATTGGTTTGGAAACTATACTTCACAACGAGAATTCATTCATTTGAGAAAATTCTAAACCGTCAAAAATCTCTTCATCAGTGATCCAAAGCGACAAATTATGTTATTCTGAACAAAAGAAAGAACCACATTAGCATCATCAGTTCGGGTGGGTATCGCTTCCACCCATTTGGAAACATAGTCAATCGCTAGCAGAATATAGAGGAAACCATTACAGTTTGGGAAATGCCCCATGAATTCAATACCCCAAATATCAAAAATCTCAGAAAATAACATAGTTTATTGGGGTATCTCATCCTTCTTGGAGATATTTCCAAACCTAAGGCATTGTGGGCAAGATTTACAAAATAGAGAAGCATCTTTAAAAAGTGTCAGCCACCAAAATCCACAGTCTATAATCTTTCTTGAAGTTCTTTGAGGCCCAAAATGGCCACCTCCCTCAGAGGAGTGGCAAGCCTCCAAGATAAACTGGAATTCAGATTGTGGTACACCTCCTAATTACTTGGTCCATACCACATCTCCACAAGTATGGGTCATCCCATATATAATATTTGGATTCGCTTTTAAGCTTATTCCTTTAATGTTTGGAGAAATTGGGAGGAAAGGTGCGAGCAACCAAGTAATTGGTAATAGGTGCATATCAAGGGATCACTTCGGATATTGCTTGCAAGCCCTCAAGGGGAAATGCATCATTGATAGGAGTGGGATCGCCCTTTGTATGCTCAAGGCGACTCAAGTGGTCTGCCACTAGATTTTGCGAACCACTCCTATCTTTGATTTCTAGATCAAATTCTTGCAATAGCAACACCCATCTTATCAACCTTGGTTTAGACTCTTTCTTGGCCAACAAATATTTCAATGCCGCATGATCTGAATATACTACCACCTTTGAGCCAAGTAAATAAGCCCGGAATTTATCCAAGGCAAAGATAATAGCTAACAATTCCTTCTCAGTGGTAGTAGAATTGGATTGGGCTCCATCCAAAGTTTTAGAGGTATAGGCAATGACATAAGGATTTTTACCTTCGCGCTGAGCTAGCGCCGCTCCCACCGTATAGTTTGATGCGTCACACATGATCTTGAATGGCCAACTGTAGTCAGGCCCTCTTACAATGGGAGCTTGGGTCAAAGCAATTTTGAGCTTGTCAAATGCCTCGATGAACTCTTCACTTAGATCAAATTCAACATCCTTTTGCAACAACTGAAAGAGAGGTAGTGCCACCTTACTAAAGTCTTTAATAAATCGCCAGTAAAAACCTACATCACCAAGGAATGCACGGACTTCCCTCACAGAAGAAGGGTAAGGCAAACTAGAAATAACATTGACCTTTGCCGGATCCATAGAAATACCATTATTAGAGACAATGTGTCCTAAAATAATACCTTGTCTAACCATAAAATGACATTTCTCAAAATTGAGAACAAGGTTTAATTTAATACACCTCTCTAATACTTTTGCAAGGTTGTCCAAACAAAGGTCAAAGAGGTCCCTATAGACAGTAAAATCCTCCATGAACACCTCCATGCAATTCTCAAGAAGACCCGTAAATAAACTCATCATACACCTTTGGAAAGTAGCCGGTGCATTACATAAGCCAAATGGCATTCTCTTATAGGCATAAGTTCCAAAGGAACATGTAAATGTAGTTTTCTCCTGATCTTACGGAGCAATGTGGATTTGAAAATACCTAGAATATCCATCTAAGAAACAGTAATGAGACTTACCAGACAATCGATCAAGCATTTGATCGATGAACGGCAATGGAAAGTGATCCTTCCTAGTGGCCATGTTCAAACGCCGGTAGTCAATACACACCCTCCATGAGTTTTTCACTCTTGTGGCTACGAGCTCCCCACTCTCATTCTTGACTGTAGTAACACCGGACTTCTTTAGAACGACTTGTACGGGGGCTTACCCACTCACTATCTGAAATTGGATAGATAATGTCAGCCTCCAATAACCGGGTCACCTCCTTCTTTACAACCTCTAGAATGGTAGGATTCAAATGCCTTTGAGGTTGTCGAATGGGTTTAGCTCCTTCTTCTAGAAAGATTCGGTATTCACAAACTTTAGGGCTTATGCCGACTAAGTCTGCCAAACTCCACCCTATTGCCTTTTTGTTTTGCCTCAAGATATGAAGTAACTTCTCTTGTTGGGAGGTGAGATCCCTTGCAACAATTATCGGGAGCTTGTGATCTTCATCAAGATAGGCATATTTTAGGTGGGCTGGAAGTGGTTTCAACACTACACTTTGTTCATGACTCGGTATTTGACCTTTCGGTAAGACCAGAGTGGGTAAGGTGTTCTCTTCACATTTGTGGGGGATCCTCACACTTGGATTTTGAATCACACACTTCTCATCAAGACTAGCATTATGTACTTCGGCCACAACATTGTCAATCAAGTCACACCGGAGTATTGAATGATCCTCCGGTGGGTGTCTCATGGCTTCATCAAGACTAAAGCTCACAACTCTTCCATCAATTTTAAAAGAATAAGTACCCGAAAAAGCATCCAGTTTGAACCGAGAGGTCCTTAAGAATGGCCTCCCACGCAAGATAGACGGTGTTCTTTCGGATTCACTAGGCAGCATCTCAAGAATATGGAAGTCAATTGGAAAGACCAACCCCTTTATACTCACCAACACATCATCCGCAATACCTACTACAGATATTATGCTATTGTCCGCCAATACAAACCGAGCCACTGACCATTTCAACGGTGGGAGCTTTAATACATGATAAACAGATAGAGGCATAATACTAACACAGGCACCAAGGTCACACATGCAATCTACGAATTGGACACCATCTATGGTGCAAGTGACTAAGCAAGGGCCCGGATTACCACACTTTTCCGGTATTGCACCCATCAAAGCCGAAATAGAGCTCCCCAATGGAATAGTTTCTAAATCTTGAATTCTTTCCTTGTTCAAACACAAATCATTTAGAAACTTTGCATATTTAGGAACTTGGTAGATAGCATCAAAAAGAGGGATAGTTACCTCAACCTTTTTGAACATCTCCACCATCTTGGGGTCAGGCTCTACGTGTTTTTTGGTCTTCCTTGCCAATGTAGGAAATGGAATTGGTTGGACAACCTTTTCCAAGATATCTCCATCCTTAGAAACTCCTTCTCTTGGTTAGTTGACTTCTTCCTCAACTACCTCATGTATCCCATCCTCTTTTTCAATTTCTTCTACCTCAACCATATCCTCATCTTGAGTGACTTCCCTTGGGCTCAGTACTTTGGGACTCCTCTCTTGCAATTTAGTTTCGGACCTCAAGGTAATGGCATTGATGCCACCCTTAGGGTTGGGTAAAGGTTGAGAGGGTAGTGCACTCGAACTTGGAGCCTGAGTAGTAGAGGTAGATGGTAGTTCCATGTGGGCTAGAAGAGCTTGGATGGTAGAAATAAGACCGCTAAGACTAGAGGTAAGTGTGATTTAAAGTTCTTTTTATCCTTGGATAATAGAACGGAGTGTCTCATCTTGGTTGGAGGAAGAGGAAGGATAGGTGATTTGAGGGGTTTGTGGTTGATTGAGTTGAGGTTGTTGCCTTTGGTGAGGCGGTTGGTAGGTTTGGTAGTTTCTTCCTTGGTTTGGTTGTTGGTAAGGAGGGTTTTATTGGTACTGGTTTTGTTGGTGGTTGTTAGTTGCCCCGACCTCCTTGGTTGTAGTTGTCCCGCCATCCTTGGTTGGAATTATCTTGCCAACCATGATTATAGTTGCCTCCTTGTTGATGATACCCTTGATTAGGATGGTTGTAATAGGCATTAGTAGCCGCTAGGGTGTTATCTTCTTGGAGACTTGGACATTCATCCGTGTAATGGGAGTAACAAGAGCAAATTTCGCACACTCTTTGGGAAATCAACTGTTGACTTCATTTTTGAGGAGGTTGAGGTTGTTGTTGATTGAGTTGGAGTTGCTTTAGAATACTAGTCATCTCGCCCAAGGTTTTAGTAAGGGCGGCGGTCTCACCGCTAGAAGAAACTTTATTTATGGCTCTAGGATGGTTGTTCCTTTGTCTAGCATGTAGGGTGGCCTCGGTCAAATCGGTGATAAGTTGCCATGCTTCTTCTGCCGTTCTATATTTTGTCAAGGAGCCATTGCTTGAGGCATCCAAGAGGATCTTGTCTTGAGGCTTCATTCTTTGGCAAAAATAGCTAATCAACACTAAAGTGTCAATCATGTGGTTGGGGCATAAGTCAAGAAGCTTTCAGAACCGTTCCCAATACTCATATAGAGTTTCCAATTCACCTTAGACAATGTATGAAATTTCTTTCCGTAATCTATCTATCACTTCCACAGGAAAGAATTTGTCTAAAAACTCCCTTCTAAGTAAATCCCAATCACCAACAATCTCATTGGGCAAAGTATAAAACCACTCTTTAGCTCTCCCTTCAAGAGAGAAAGGAAAAGCATACAACCAAACCGCAACTTCATTGGAGCCTTCCCGCCTAGTAGTAGAACATACACTTTGGAAGTCCCTAAGGTGTCTAATAGGATCTTGAGTGGGAAGTCCTTGGAAATTTGGAAGTCCCTAAGGTGCCTGGTGCGCGTACGCGTGAGTTGAGTTAGGCCAGTGGCATGAATTTGGCCTAACCAGGGCACAACTCTCGAGAAAAATGGCCCAAGATCGCAAATCGCAGTAGTGACGTGTACGCGCAAGGGGCACACACGCGTGATGCTGGTTGTGCCCGGGGCCCAGAATTGGCCCAGAATCTGCACAACTCTCTGGAAAATTGCCCAGGAGTTGCGAAAACCTATGGATGCGTACGCGCACAGTGCGCGCACGCGTGCCCCCCCCCCTTTTTTTGAATGAACATGAAAGATGCCTGATTATCATGAATTCACTGGCCAATCCAGCTAAAGAGGCCAAAAACACCAAAAACTCAAAGCAAAACCTAAAGAAGGGGTGTTCTTCTACCATACATTTAATACATTCATTGAAAAATCAATGCAAGCCTTCATGAACAAATTACTCAAGGCATTCACAATTAATTCTAATCAATGAAGACTATATCTACGTAATTGCAAACCAACCAAGAGTTTAAGAACTATATACAAAAAGGTAAAAAGGATAGATCTCACCATGGATAAAACTACGTGATTTTGTGTTCCTTCCCCCATTTTGCCTCTTAGATGGAAATATGCTTCTTTTGCATCAAAATTGATATATTGTAATCCTCCCCTATTATAATTAGATGCCTTGACCCGTTTGTTAAGTGATTTCAGAAGTTACAGGGCAAAAAAAAGGCTAAGAGGAATGGAGGAAGCATGCATGAATGGAAGGAGCATGAAACAAATTAAAGAATTGGAGTTTAGACATGCACGCGCACGCGCACCGTACGCGTACGCGTGAATGCGCTCATCCAGAGCTAGCGCAGTGGAGCCGAGCGAGGAGCCGGCGCGCTTATATGGCTGGGCCATATTACTTATGACGCTCGCGCACACCTTACGCTTGGCGCAGATCGCAAAAGACCCCATGGACGCGTACGCATGCAATGCGTGTACGCGTCGATGTGCGCACATGACTTTTTAAATGGAACACGTGCCCAGCGATTTCAAGGAGTCCCAAGCCCTGTTTTGGAGCAGAATTTTAGAGGGAAAAGCTTAAGAAGACTAAGGATTAGGAGTGTTAGGACAATTAGTCATAATTCTAGATATTTTAGAGAGTTAGTTACATTTTGTTTTTTAGAGAGAGAAACTCCAACTTCTCTCTAGAATTTCACTTCCTCCATTGCAATTCTCCTTTGATTTCCTGGTGAGATCCATTGCTAATTTCACTTTTGCTTTGGTACAAGTTGTAGATCTACTCTTCCTCTACTCTTAATTGATGTTCCTTTGATGCAATTTCTTAGATCTAGATTTGGTTGACTTTGTTACTTTGAATTTGGATTAATGAATTGAGGTTTCATTCAATTGTTTGAGTGTTGATGATTGTTTGGATTAGATAGCTTTAATTCAATTCTCTTCTCTCAATTACATCATGTTTTCTATTATTGCCTACCAATTGTTTGTTGTAATGACAACCCTAGCTTTGGAGTAGATTTCTCTTACTTGGCTTAGGGGTTGAGTTATTGGAGACACTTGAATAGTGGATATCAATTGTAGATTATGAATTGAGAAATTGCTAATTGACTTGGAGTGCACTAAAGCTAGACTTCCCTAGGGTGAGACTAGGACTTGTGACTCAAGTTAGTTACTCTCACTTGACTTTCCTCCATTGTTAGGGGGTTAACTAAGTGAAGCAATAATCAATCCTTATCATAATTGAAGGAGACTATAATGATGGAACTTCCAATGCTCACCCTTAGCTAAGGCTTTTATCTCAATTAATTGTTGTTTGCTTTGTTAGCTTGAATTCTTGCACCAACTCTCAAAACCATAAAAGCTTTCCTAAGCAATGATGCACATTCTAAGACAATTCCTAAGGAGAACGACCCGAGATCAATACTCTCGGTCATAGATTTTAGAATTGTTTGATGCGGTATTTGCGTGTTGGTTAGACTATACTCACGATTGGATATATTGCTAGTCTTTAACTGGCATAAGAATATTTCCGTTCATCAAAATGGTGCCGTTGCCGGGGATTTGCAATGGTGTTGTGTTATTGGTTATTGTATATATGTGAATATTGTGGATAGTTTGCTTGTTTGATTTAGTAGCTAGATTTTATCTCTTTGTTTTTGTGCCCTTTATTTTTTCTTTTCCATAATGAATTCTCACTTTGGCTATGAGTTTGGTTCTAATTGTGTTATAGGAAATGTGAACATCAATGATGACACTCATTATGGATGGAACACTCCAAGATGGGAGGAGCCTCAAGGAATTGATCACTCCTATTGGTAACAACCTCCGGATACTTATCGGTATAATCACCATCCTAATGCATGTCAATTCAATGGCTATGGTGACTCTTTTTATGATAATCAATTACCACCATCATGTGCCTATGACTCTTATCCTCAACATGAACCTCAACCATACTCACAAGCCTTTCCATACCAAGCACCTTCTTGTGACCCATACTCATCATATGACCAATCACCCATACCATATTCTCATGACCATTATGAGCAAGAACCTTTAGAACCACCACAACCCTATCAAGATTACTACCATGAACTACCTCAATGCACACCATCTCCATACCCTTACCAAGAAGAACCTGCTTCCTACTATGAACCTTCTCTCCAAAATAATGAACCTTCCTATCCACCCCAAGCCCCAATGGATGATTCTCTTACCTTGCTACTTCAAGGCCAAGCGGATATACAAAGGAACACCCTAGAATTTGTCACTAATTTGACTAAGGTAGTGCATACTTTAGCCTACCAATGCTTGAATACTCAAGGTGTCTCTGTGGCCACATGTGAAAACTCAAAAGAGAACCAAAGCATGAAAGAGAGATTGAAAAATTCGGTAGAGAAGAAGGAAGAGTCAAACTTTATATTAGAGAAATTGGAGAAACCTAGGGTTATTGAAGAAAATGAGGAGGTGGTTGAAGATTTAGGAGATGTTGAAAGTCCATGAAAATGTAGCGTCATGAATTAGTCTTCCAAGAAACTTGATATTGATGTTGAGGAGGGTGCGCAACCTCCAAGGCATATCATCGTTGGAGACTTAGAAGAGGCTTATCAAGAGATGGATTCAATCATGGATGGATTTTTCTCTACAATAGAATCCTCTCCCATTGGACATGAAGTTGAAATTATAGAAGAATGTGCACAACCTCCCATACCCTTGGTGAGCAATGAGAAAGAGAGCGAATCGGAAGAAAGCTACGAAGGGGAAAAATTTGGCATGGTGTATATCGAAATTGAAGAATATGAAGAGGTTGATCAAGAGGTAGATTCATTCATCAATGAATTCCTATCCAAAATTGAACCACCTATCATTGGGCAAGAAATCGAAGTTCTTGAAGACAACACCAAGCCAAGTGATAAAAGGGAAAAGGTTGAAATTAAAGAGGCTTGTGAAGAGGTGGAAATAACTAAAGAAGAGCCTAAAGAAGTAGACCTCACATTATCTAAGTGTGGGGAGGTCTCCCTCCCCAAGTCACCATACAACACAACATTCAAGTGGGTAAAATTCTTATCCCTAAGCTTTACTTTCTCACTTGAATATGGTTTGATTGAAAATGATGGTCAACTTAGAGCTTTTTGTGGAGTTAAGAGTAGGAAAGAGTTGTGTAGTGGTTGGAAACATCATTCTATGCTCATGACGGTTTCAAGCTCAAAATTCAAGAGCAATGGTTGGTGTAGAACCAAATTGCATGGGTCTAGGAAGTTGTTTGGAAGCTTCATTGAGAATTCTAAGGTCATGCCACCCGGATGGAATAATGATGACCAATTTAAGAACGGGTGTCAAAACAAAGTGTGGGATCTCGGATTGCACAAGGAAAATCAAATTTGGGAGCTCATGGTTTGTGAAGAACTCCATCAAAGCTTGAAGATATTAAAATTGAAGAATAGAGCTTATTGGAGACTCAAGCATTGGTGGATGTTCAAAGATAGCTTCAAGCACAAGCCACCTTGAGAGGAGCTCCCCATAAGTCCAACTTAAGGACACTAAACAAAAGTTCTAGGTGGGAGACACACCACCATGGTAATATATTTTTCATTTTCTCTTTTGTAAATATTAGTGAAAAAAAATTTAGTGTAATTAAATGTTTTTGTTGGTTTGTTGAGTTTGTTTGGTAGTTTAGTATGTTAAATAAGATTTTATGGTGTTTTGGTAGTGTTTGGAGGTTTGGAATGCTTGGATTGGTGCAAAAAAATAGAAAAATTTTGAAAAAAAAAACAGAGCACCATCCGCGCGTACGCGTGCATCAAGCATTCTTGCCTACACACTCGCACGCGCCATGTACGCGTACGCGTGGATTGAGAAATTCCACCCCCAAGCCAAAAACCCGAGAGTTGTGCGAACGCTGCGCGCGCATTATGCCTTTGGCACAACACCACTCGCGCGTACGCGTACATGACGCATAAACATCACTCTCGAAAAAAAAAAAGCCATGGCGCGTGCGTACGCGTGGATTTGCACCCTGTTTTTCTCCTTTCTCCTTTCTCCTTTCTCCTTTCTTCTTCTTTCTTCTTTTCTTCTTCTTTCTTTCTACCTTTCTTCTTCCTCTCTTGAAAAAAAAATTTTAATAAAAAAATAATAATAAATAAATAAATAAATAAAATTCTAAATTTTTTTTCTTTTCTTCCATTTTCTTTTACTGCATTTGCTTACTTTCATTCATTACATTTTAATTTTGATTTTATAGCTTGTTGTAATTTTCTTTTTTTAGGTTTTTTATTTTAATAATGGTGTTGAATTTTTCTATTCAATCGTTGAGAAATTTTTGCATTATTTTGGTGCCTCTTGACTTGTTTGATATTGTTGGGTGATGAAACTTTTAAATCAATGCTTAATCTTTTATGACTCTTGTGTCTTTGTGCTTTGATATGACCTAATATTATTTTTCATGACCCACTCTTTCTTATTTGAACTTGATGCTCAATATGTTCTTCATGCTTTGATTTTATTCTTACATCAAGTGTTAGTTCATATTCCCTTTGCCTATATTGTTTTCTCACTCACATGTTGTAGCTACCATGTAGTGAGAACCTTACCCTTATTTGGCATTAGCCCCCGCCTATGTTCTCTTTGCTTTGATATCTTTGTTATAGGCTTAATTTTCTTTCTTTTTCTCTCCATTTAGGTTGGTCACCAAGAAAGGAGGAAAAGGAAAAGCTTCGAAATGGGGCAACGAATAAGTCATCCGCACAACCTTTCGAAGAGGCTCAACAATTGGAGCAACCCATCCGCCTTGCTCTTCTTTGCATGCACCGAGGACGGTGTAATCTTCAAGTGTGGGGAGGTCATTCGACTGATCTCCATGGGTAACAATTTCCTTTTCAACATCAATTTTTTTTATTTTCTTCGTTAGATAGTTATTGCATTGCATGATAGGTTGCATGTTAGTTAGAATTTGTACATATTTTTACCACTTCTTTCCTATTAGGACTACTTGGTTAGGGTGATGATTTCTTTTCCAAGAAATTGTTTTTAGGGCAACCTACCAATTTGAAAACTTTTTATTAAACTTGCTTGAAAGAATTTATTTTGGAACATGGTTTTTGAGCTAAGAACACAAACTTGTGAGATTTGAGCCTAATGATGTGGTTACATCTTATAACCACTTATTTTCCCTTCTTGTGTGCATTGTTCTCTTTCTATGATTGTAATCTTTGATTTGTTTGATTCTTTATGTCCATTATTTTGTGTATTCATGCATTTATATGATTGAGGCCGTCATTTTATTTAGCTCACTTACCCAAATGGCCTTACCTTTTATCTTCCATTGTTAGCCAATTTAAGCCTATGCTTAACACACTTTGTTCATAATTTTAGCACATTGCAAGCCTTAAAGCAGAAAACAATAAAAGTCCTTAATTTGGATCTTTGATTGGCTTAGGCTACTCTGTGTGTGTCATTTAAGTGTGGAAAATCTTGGGACATTGGGTGAATAAAAGGGTAGTTTTGTATTTTTGTTGTAAATATTGGGAATTGAGTACACGCTCATGTGTAACGAATGTAAAACCTTATGCATTGATGATCTTGTATATAGAAAGAAAAATGAGAAAAAGGAAAAGAAAAAAAAAAGAAAAAAATAATATGGAAAAGAAATGAAAAGAAAAAAAAAATAGAAAAAGAAAGAAACAAAGAAAAAGAGAGAAATAAAAGGGGATAAAATGCCCCAAAGCAAAGCTCAATAAGGGTCAATGCATAAGTGTTGTGAAATGAAAAGGAATACATGAGTATGTGAAAAAGTGAGAAAAATGGGTAGTTAGGTTAGCTTTGAAATTGTATAGGATGTCATAGGTTAGGTGGGAAGTTTAAGCTTATCAAAGTTTCAAATTTCAAGCTCACTTGACCAAATATGCATCCTTACCTTGACCTTAGTCCCATTACAACCTAAAGAAAAGACCTCATGATACTTGTATGAATGCATGAAATATATGCTGATTGTTAGAAGAAAAACAAATCTTAAAAAGCATGATTAGAGGAGAATTGAGAGAATCGACCCTACACGCTTGAGCGACTAGAGTGCAAACACTTCCGGTAAAGGTTCGATTCTCAATTCTGTGATTCCTGGCTTTCATAAGCTTTCTTCTTGCAAGTCTACTTGAACTTCATTTTTGCACTTGAATTGGTAGGATTCATGAGTCGTCCTAGGACCTTAGCCCTACTTGTGCATGTATGTCTTGGAGATTGATTTCTTTTTTTACCAAGTAGGTAGAATCATTTTGCATTTAGTTACATTCATATAGATAGATGCATTTAGGATACTTGCATTGAATAAATGTTGATACCCTTTGCTTTCTCTTGGTTTAAGCATGAGGACATGCTTGGTTTAAGTGTGGAAAAATTGATAAACCCCATTTATATGGTTTATCTTGTGTTAAACTTAGAGCATTTTGATAATCTTTTCTCACATTTATTCAATAAAATAGCATGGTTTTATAACTTCTCCTTTAATTGTGCTTAAGAGTGAAAACATGCTTTTTAGGACTTAGAATAGCTAAATTTAATTCACCTTGATTCCATTAGATGCCTTGATATGTTTGTTAAGTGATTTCAGATTTAGGAGGCAAAGATTAGATCAAGAGAATGAAGGAAAAGCATGTAAAAATGGAGAACTCATGAAGAAATGAAGGAATCGCAAAAGCTGTCAAGCATACCTCTTCGCAATTAAACGTCCATAACTTGAGCTACAGAGATCCAAATGATGCGGTTCTAGTTGCGTTGAAAAGCTAACATCCGGGGCTTCAAAATAATATAAGATTTGTTATAGTTTCATTTCGCATAGGGACACGCACACGCACGGTACACGTACGCGCTGATGGGTGCATATGATTCACTTAGTCAAACACGTGGCCAGCGATTTTAGAAGCCTTGTGGGCCCAATCCAACTCATTTCTGATGCTATTTAAGCCAAGGATTGAAGGGGAATTAACATACTTACACACATTAGTTTAGTTTAGTTTATTTTGGAGGGAAAGTTAGTTTTAGAGAGAGAAGCTCTCACTTTTCTCTAGGATTAGAATTAGGATTAGGTTTAGTTCAATAATCTAGATCTAGGTTTTAATTCATGCTTTCTTCTTCTTCTACCTCTCAATTCTATGTTGTTACATTCATGATTCCTCTATTCTTATGTTGTAATTTCCTTTATGTTGCTTCTATATTTTGTCGTAGATCTACTCTTGTTCCTTCCATTTTCATTTAATTCAATATGAGGTAATTCATAATAATTGTGTTTCCTTTGATTGTTGTTGTTGATTTCTTACGTCCTATTGTTGTTAGATTCTATTTTGTTATCAATTTACTATGCTTCTTTTTATGCCTTCCAAGTGTTTGATGAAATGCTTGGTTGGATTTTAGTGTTGAATTTGTTCCTCTTGGCTTTGGTAGAGTAATTAGTGACTCTTAAATTATCTAATTCCTTTGTTGATTGACAGTTAGAAGTTGCTAATTGATTTGGATACCACTAAAGCTAGTCTTTCCCTTGAGAGTTGGCTAGGACTTGTGGAATCAAGTTGATTCATCCACTTGACTTTCCTCCATAGTTAGAGGTTAACTAAGTGGTAGCAATGGACAATTCTCATCACAATTGAGGAGGATAATAAGGATAGAACTTCCAATTCTCATAACCTTGCCAAGAGCTTTTCATAGTTGTTAGTTTATTTTCATTGCATTTTACACTACTTGTCTCCTACCTCAAAAACCCCCAAAGATACTTCATAACCAATAACAAGGACACTTTATTGCAATTCCTAGGGAGAACGACCCGAGGTTCTAATACTTCGATTTATAAATTTAGGGGTTTGTACTAGTGACAAACAAATTTTTGTATGAAAGGATTATTGTTGGTTTAGAAACTATACTTTCAACCAGATTTTCATTTGTGAAATTCTAGACCGTCAAAAGTCCTCTCATCAATAGCCAAACATTAATTTTGGTGTCTACATATGCTATGAATTTCAAGAAAATCACTTTTGCTCAAATGCTCAAATTCATAAATAGATAAACCATATATTGCATCATTTTATGAGTTTATTGCATTAAGGTAGAAAATAAAATGTTCCTTATAATGAATATACTAATTATGATAGACATTCATTAGGTTTCACATGAATCACTTAGTAGTAAACAAGCTTGGTGTTCACCAAAATTTTGTTAAATTCTTAAGGGGCATAGTTGGTTTTTCATAAATAAGGAACATATAGCAAATTTTGTTTTTCTTTATTACTTGTAACTTGATAAACACCACCGTACCAAATTCAATCTTTGGCTTACCATTGCCTTGATTTACTTGGATAGGTATGAAGAAGATTTAGAGGAAAGGATAAAACCGCATCATGTACAGTTGTCACAAGGGGGAAAAGTGAGTCACATGTGCTTAGGGAATAGTGTTCTCGTGGAAACAAAACAAAATCTGCATAGTTCAATACCTAGGAGGCTGAACCACATGCCCAATAAAGGAGTGATCCTTGTCTTCATCCATCTCTATATGCAAACCGTTCATTTCATGAAGCTTTAATAAAGGCATGCTCAATCCTCACCCTTAATTGCAACTTAACTGAATCCTCCAACCCATTGTTCTGTTTCAATAGTTCATGTCCCTTCTATAAATTGGCAGTAACACTTCTTAAGCCATATACCATTGCTTTCTTCATAAAAGTCCTCCAAAACATTTACATCATTTTTATTCTACCCAAAGACATCACACAATACCTAACTTCTTCTCCCCTCCATCCTAAACTGTGCCTTAACCGAAGTTCATCCTTTCTTCTCCCTTCCTTCCTTCCTAATTCATGGCTTTATCAAGTTCCAGAAGAAGGAAAGGAAAGGAACCAGCTGAAGCCGAACCACCAACCTATGATACCAAGAGATTTAAGTCTCAATTTCATGAATCAAGATATCACAGTCTAATGGAATCAGAAGAGGTCATTCCAGAGATGGGTTTCAGATTGAAAGATGGAGAATACCCCATCATGAGAAGAATAACCGTAGAGAAGAGATGGGAACTTCTATGAGAACCTCTCACAAACATAAGTGCAACCATAATAAGGGAGTTCTATGCAAATGCTGTGAGGTCAAGCAAGACCAGCCCTCCTTACAAGAGTTATGTTAGGGGGGTTGAGGTAGATTTTAGCCCACCATCCATCATGAGAGTCTTACAGATAAGAGTGATATCATATGGAGAACCCAGCTTTGATGAAAGAATGACAGGTGAGAGTGATTCTGATGAGATATTACACGGTTTATGCTTTGAAGGCAAAGACTGGGAAAGGGACTCAGAGGGGGCTCCAAGCCGCTTGAAGAGAATTGATCTCATACCTGAGGCCAAAGGGTGGTATGAGATAGTGAGAAGGTCCATACTCGCAACTGGAAATACATCTGAAGTCACAATAAAGAGAGCAATTCTGACATATTGCATACTTAGGGGAGTGATGATCGAAATTCTTATGCCGGTATAGATATTTGCAATGAATCCAATCGGGAGTATAGTCTAACCGACATGCAAATATCGCATCAAACAATTCTAAAATCTGTGACCGAGAGTATTAGTCCCGGGTCGTCCTCCCTAAGAATTGCCTTAGAATGCACATTATTGATTAGGAAGTCTTTTGTGGTTTTGAGAGTTGGTGCAAGAATTCAAGCTAACAAAGGTAAACAATAATTGATTAAGATAAAGGCCTTGGCCAAGGGTGAGTATTGGAAGTTCCATCATTGTAGTTTCCTTCAATTGTGATAAGAATTGATTATTGCTTCACTTAGTTTCCTTCAATTTGGAAAGTTGCCGGTGCATTACATAAGCCGAATGGCATACGCTTATAGGCATAAGTTCCAAAGGGGCAAGTAAATGTTGTTTTTTCTTGGTCCTCTAGAGCAATGTGTATTTGGAAGTACCCCGAATAGCCATCTAAAAAGCAATATTGAGATTTACCGGATAATCGATCGAGCATTTGATCGATATACGGAAGTGGAAAATGATTCTTTCTAGTGGCCGTGTTCAAACGCCGGTAATCGATACATACCCTCCAAGAGTTTTGCACCCGTGTAGCTTTGAGCTCCCCGCTTTCATTCTTGATGGTGGTCACCCCGGACTTGTTTGGCACAACTTGAACGGGACTTACCCATTCACTATCTGAAATGGGTTAAATGATGTCCGCCTCTAGTAACCGGGTTACCTCCTTCTTGACAATCTCTAAAATGGTAGGATTCAATCGTCTTTGAGGTTGTCGAATGGGCCTAGCTCCTTCTTCTAAGAAGATCCGGTGCTCACACACTTGGGGGCTTATCCCCACTAGATCCGCCAAGCTCCACCCTATTGCCCTTTTGTTCTTCCTCAAAACACATAGCAACTTCTCTTCTTATTGAGGATTTAGTTCCCTTGCTACAATCACCGGGAACCTGTGGGCTTCATCAAGGTATGAGTACTTTAGGTGGGGCGGTAGTGGCTTCAATTCTAGTTTTTGCTCTTGTCTCGACACTTGAACTTCTTCACTTGGGTCTTCACTGTTTTCTTCAATCATATGTTTTTCATCTAGCTTTGCATAATGCACTTCGGCCACAATGTTGTCAATTAAGTCACACCGAAATATGGAATGGTTCTCCGGTGGGTGCTTCATTGCTTTTTCTAAGCTAAAACTTACGACTCTCCCATCTATCTCGAATGAGTAGGTTCCCGAATAGGCATCCAACTTGAATCTAGAGGTCCTCAAAAACAGCCTCCCAAGTAGGATAGATGATGTCCTTTCGAATTCACTTGGTGGCATCTCAAGGATATGAAAGTCAATTGGAAATACCAAACCATTTATGTTGACCAACACATCTTCCGTAATACCCGTCACAGTTATTATGCTCTTGTCCGCCATGACAAACCTAGCTGCCGACCGCTTCAATGGTGGGAACTTCAATATATGATAAGTGGAAAGAGGCATAATACTAACGCATGCACCAAGGTCACACATACAATCAATGAATTGGACTCCATCAATGATACAAGAGACTAAGCAAGGGCCCGGATCAACACACTTTTTCGAGATGGCTCCCATCAAAGCCGAAATAGAACTCCCCAATGGAATAGTTTCTAACTCGTGGATTCTATCTTTGTTCATACACAAGTCCTTAAGAAACTTCACATATTTAGGGACTTGATGTATAGCATCAAAGAGAGGGATAGTTACCTCCACTTTCTTGAACATCTCCACCATTTTTGGGTCAAGTTCTACACGCTTCTTAGTCTTTCTTGCCAATATAGGAAATGGAATTGGTTGAGCCACTTCCTCCAAGACTTGCTCCTTTCTAGGGACTTCACTCCTTGGTTGAGGGTCTTCATCTTCAACTATCGCATGTGCTTCCTCCTCTCCTTCTATTTCTTCTACCTCCACCACCTCCTCCTCTTGAGTAACTATCATTAGGCTAGGTGCCTTTGAGCTTCTCTCTTTCAATTGAGTCCGGACCTCGAGGTTATGGCGTTGAGAAGGTATGGCACTAGAGTTTGGAGCTTGAGGTGTGGAAGTAGAAGGTGGCTCCATACGAGCAATGAGGGCTTGGAGGGTGGAAGTAAGGCTATTGAGACTTGAGTTAAGTTTATTTTGGAGTTCTTTTTGCCCTTGGAGTATGGACCGCAGTGTCTTATCTTAATTTGAAGAAGGGGAAGGATATGTGATTTGTGGTGCTTGTGATTGGTTGGGTTGAGGTGGTTGTCTATGAGGTGATATGTAGGTTTAGTAGTTCCTTCCTTGGTTTGGTTGTTGAGGTGGTGGGTTTTGTGAGTATCGATTTTGTGGATTGTTGGTGTTCCATCTTTGGTTGCCTCTATTATCCTTACCTCCTTGTTGATAATTATCCCGCCAACCTTGGTTGGAGCTATCCCTCCAACCTTGATTAGAGTTATTACTCCCTTGGTTATAATTGCCTCCTTGTTGGGGGTACCCTTGGTTGAAATTGCTCCCTTGTGAATGGTATCTTTGATTAGGGCGATCATAGAAGGGGCGATCGTAGAAATTATGGGTAGCCGCTAGAGTATTATCTTCTTGGAGACTTGGACATTCATCTGTGTAGTGGGAGTAGCATGAGCAAATACCGCATACTTTTTGGGGGACAAATTATTGGCTTTGTTGGTGTTGAGGAGATGGTGGAGGTTGTTATTGATTCACTTGGAGTTGCTTTAGAAGACTTGTCATCTCACACAATGTCTTGGTAAGGGTGGCAGTCTCACGACTAGAAGAGACTTCATTCATGGCCTTTGGGCGGTTGATTCTCCGTCTAGCATGTTGAGTGGACTCAGCCAAGTCGGTAATGAGTTGCCATGCCTCCTCCGCTGTCCTATACTTTGACAAAGAACCATTGCTTGAGGCATCCAATAGATTCTTATCTTGCTCTCTCATGCCTTGGCACACATAGCTAAGCAATACTTGAGTGCCAATCATGTGGTTTGGACATGAGTTAAGAAGTATGCAAAACCGCTCCCAACACTTATATAGAGTTTCCATCTCGCCTTGTACAATACATGAGATCACCTTCCTTAGTTTTTTCGTCATTTCTACGGGCATGAATTTATCTAGGAATTTTCTTCTAAGAAAGTCTCAATCGGAGACAATATCACTAGGTAAGGTATAAAACCACTCCTTGGCTCTTCCCTGAAGAGAGAATGGGAAGGCAAACAACCATATGGCCACTTCATCGGATCCTTCTAACCTAGTGGTCGAACATACACCATGAAAGTCCTTAAGTTGTCCAATTGGATCTTGTGTGGGAAGTCTATGAAACTTTGGTAGAAGATTGATGAGAGCGGTCTTGAGTTCAAAGTTTGCATTCAAGTTGGGATGAAGCACATGAAGAGGTTGGAGAACGAAGTCCGGTGCACTCGCTTCCTTGAGAGTAACTCTCCTTGGAGCGGCCATATTGTCAACACCTAGATCAAAAGAAGAACTATTAGTAGTATCAATGGAAGAGTAATTGGTGCCTTCTTTGAATGACGATTCGGAATCCACCTCGGATATGGTTGGTGAATTGGTAAAAACCTTTTCACCTTCCTCAAAGGCTAACCGCCTCCGAGCTTGCCTAATATAAAGCAAGGTTCTTTCAATTATTGGAATCAAATGGGGCTAAGCATGGATTCAGTAGTGAACGTGTCATACAATGAAGGAGATAAGAAGCTCGTGACATCAGGTGGTACTTAAGCAAACATTAATCCTAACTAACAATCAAACAAACAAACAATCAAGAGAGAAATGCAAGTATCCACATATTAACATATTCACACTAACCAATAGAATGGCACACATAGGCAAATCCCCGACAACGGCGCCATTTTGATGATCAAAATTCTTATGCCAGTATAAAAATTAGCAATGAATCCAATCGTGAGTATAGTCTAACCGACATGCAAATATCGCATCAAACAATTCTAAAATCTGTGATCGAGAGTATTAGTTCCAGGTCATCCTCCCTAGGAATTGCCTTAGAATGCATATTATTGATTAGGAAGTCTTTTGTGGTTTTTAGAGTTGGTGCAAGAATTCAAGCTAACAAAGGTAAACAACAATTGATTAAGATAAAGGCCTTGGCCAAGGGTGAGTATTGGAAGTTCCATCATTGTAGTTTCCTTCAATTGTGATAAGAATTGATTATTACTTCACTTAGTTAACCCCCTAATAATGGAGAAAATTTAAGTGAAAGTAAGTAACTTGAGTCACAAGTCATAGTCTAACCCTAGGGAAGTCTAGCTTTAGTGCACTCCAAGTCAATTAGCAATTCTCAATTCCTAATCAACAATTGATATCCACTACTCAAGTGTCTCCAATAACTCAACACCTAAGCCAAGTAAGAGAAATTTACTCCAAAGCTAGGGTTGTCATTTTCACAAACAATTGGTGGGCAATCATAGAAAACATGATGAAATTGAGAGAAAAGAATTGAATTAAAGCTATCTAATTCAAGCAATCATCAACAATCAAGCAATTGAATAAAATTCCTCAATTCATTAATCAAAATTCAAAGTAACAAGGTCACAAATCTAGATCGAAGTGAATGAATCAAAAGAGCACTAATTAAGAGTAGAAGAAGAGTAGATCTACAACTTGTATCAAAGTAAAAGTGAATTAGCAATGGATCTCACCAAGAAATCAAAGGAGAATTAGAATGGAGAGAGTAAAATCCTAGAGAGAAGTTAGAGTTTCTCTCTCTAAAATGAAAATGTAACTAACTACCCAAAATATCTCCCAAAAATGTCTAATCCCCCTAATCCTCCTAATCTTTGGTCTTCTTATGCTCTTCCCGCCAGAACTCTGCACCAAAACAGGGCCTCCAACTGCCTAAAATCGCTGGTCACATTTTCTTCTTAAAAAATCATGTGCGGCCATCGGCGTGTACGCCCACAGCACGTGTACGCGTCCCTGGGGCTTTTTGCGATCCACGCGCAAGCATGTATTGCGCGCGCGCGTCCAAGTATTTCTGACTCAGCCATATAAACGTGCCGGCTTCTCGTTTCGGCTCCATTGCGCCGGCTCTGAGGGTGCACATTCACGGGTACACGTACGGTGCGTGTGCGCACCCATGCCCAAGTTCCAAAACTATAATTTTTCCATGCTCCTTCCATTTATGCATGCTTCCCTCATCTCTCTTAGCCATTTTTGCCCTATGACTTTTGAAACCACTTAACAAACGGATGACGGCATCGAATGGTAATAGTGGAGGATTACGATATATCAATTTTAATGCAAAAGAAGCATGTTTTCATCTATGAAGCAAAGTTGGGAAGGGAACACCATATCATGCATTTTTATGTGAATAAGTGTGAAAGATCATTGATAAAACCCTCAAAATCTATACATGATAAACCCTAAAAACGGGATTTATCATAGCAGATAGCATTCAAGAGATGGCTGAGGATACGGGCAAATCAAGCAGACTTGGTCACCCAAGTACCATTCTGAGGCTCTGCAATAGAGCACGGGTACTCTTTGAGCATGCAGATACAGATCGGGTAAAGGGAGGCAGAGGAATCACCAAGCAAAAAATGGATGGTATCACTGAAACCCAGGAGGAGAGCACAGGAGCAATGAACTTAATCCAAATGCAAAGAGCCATTGAAGAAATATCTCAACAATATATGAGAGCACAGGAGCAACAACAGGAGCAATACTTGAAGCAACAAGAATAGTACTTGAAAGCCCAAGAGCAACAGGAGAATTGGCAGATGAAGATGATGGAACAACAAGAAAACTTCCAGCTCAAGATGTTGGATCAACAGAGAGAGTTTCAAGCAAGAACTCTTGATTGTCAAAGGGAACAATCGGCACACTATCAAGAATCATTTAATAGATTGTACCTACAATAAGCCAAGCAAGGAGAGTACATCCAAAATATTTACCAATGGAAGAATATATATCATACAATTGGAGAGCATAGGAACTTGGACAGGATGGAGTATGATATAGAAACTCAAGCAAAGTTAGACTATGTAGTCTGTGGCATGCCAATATTGAACCGAGAGATCAAGCCATATGTTCAATGCCAAGAATTGGTAGATCATCAGAGAGCAAAAGCCAAGAAAAATGCAGCACACTTGCAACAAGGATTGAAGGATGCTGGGCTCTGGGATCAGGTAGACAATATTTGGGATCATAGATGCCCTATTGAGGAACCCCAAGAAACAAACAAGAAGTGGAAGAAGGAGTCAAAGAAGAAAGGAGAATCCAGCAGAGGAAAAGAGCACAACAACTAGAGCTGGTGGAGTCCCTTTTATAGTTTTAATTAAATAAGGATGGTGCATATCTGAAACATGATATGCCTCCAAATATTTTATATTCTGCACTTTCATATCTTCAGTAGATTTCTTATTAGGATCTGTATTATGCTTGTTATCACTAATCTGCATTAAATTCTGTCTTGTTCCCTTTTGCATCAATAAGAGAAAATGTTTGAAATAGAAAGTGATTATCCAACGTAGTAGGAATTATAGTAAATAATTATGGTGGTAATTTCCTGATTAGATGATAAGCTCAATAATAAAAGTAGCATAATAGAATATCTCTTGTAGTGTAAACTAAATGGCTGTTATAAAACCTCCAATTAATGAACATCCCTGGAAAATAAAGAAAAGTAAGAAAGAAAAAGAAAAGAAAAGCCAAGGATTGGCAGCAAAAATTAAAGAAACAAATAATAAGGCTAGACACCAATAGCTTGGACCTTAGGACATATGCCTGTGGTGCTTTTTGTACTAGAATATGCTTGGACAATTAGGTTCTGAGGAGTCTTTTAAAACTTGGTAACTTGGATTAACTAATACGGGAATACCAACCAAAAGTCCATTATCAAGAGCTACCTAGTTACAAAGCATTTAGTAACCCAAAGAGGTGCTGGGCATCAATGTTCCTAAGGAGAATTGTGAGCTAAGTGCCTGTAGTGAAGAGGTGTTGAGAAAAATTGAGCCAAAAGGCTGCTGCAACACTTGACACTGAGCTATCATTGAAAAATAAGTTTCTAAGCAAAAGAAATAAGGAAAAAGCTAACAGGGATCAATAAAAGAACAAGGGATTATAGCAGCAACTCTAGTGAATCCTGAAAGAGACATTTCATAGTTGACAGCTAAGAATAATTGAGCTGCATTCTATCTGCATAAAACCGCATGAACCAAATTTGATTACCTGCTAAATAAGGACATACATGCTTCTCTGTTTTATCTCATTTCTTCTCATGTTTAGTACTTGATTGGGGACAAGCAAGGTTTAAGTTTGGTGTTGTGATGACAAGTCAGCTTATGCTAGTTTTACAAGCATTTTTTCACTTGTTTCATTAGGTTTTATGCACTTTCTTGCACAATAAGTAAGTGATTGGAGTGAAATTTCATGATCATTTTGAATCAATCAAACATCATTTTTTTTACACAAAATCATAAGGTTTATGCTAGAATTAATTGATTTTATGAATGATGCAAAGACCTTATAATTTTGGTGAGACTTTGATTGTTTGTTTGGTTTCTTGTAGGTGAAGAAATGAAGAGAAAGGGGAAGCAAACAGTAAAGCGTTACATTCAAAAAGGAAGCGCCATGCTTAATAGCAAACAAGGCCAGCGTTAACTTCTAAAGTGAGCGTGGCACTCACTTTTTCACCTTTTTCGTGGGTTTTGAGCTTGGGAGGCAAGCTTGTGCCATCCGCAAGGTGCAACGCTCAATAAGTGAGCATAGCGCTTAATAAGGGAGCGCTAAGGAAGAAATTTTGCGCACCAAGGAAGGCACGAACCAAAGAGCCAGTGCTCAATAAGTGAGCGTAGCGTTCATTAGGGGAGCACTAATGAAGAAAAATGGCGCACGAGGGATGCACACTGTAACGACCCAACTCCCAGTATGCCATGGTCATACAAGAAGCTAAATGTTACTAACTTGTCCTTCCTAACTATTATCTATTATTTAATATATGAGCCTGTGCCTTGTTAGAACGTTGCCAATTTTACGAGTAACTTTTTTTTTATTATATCATTGCGAATAACAAGGCAAAATAAACAGGCATACAATGAGAGAAGTAGAAAGGAAGCATAAATAAACATAGAAACACAGCTGATAATATACATCATGTACACTATAACAAAACATGTAGCGTTTACACAAGATCAAGTCAGTTTACATCCTCGTCATCCTAGGTAGCTAATATATACACGACACTCCCAGGGCCTGGCCCATACAAAAAGCCACTAAACTGGCGCCTAGGCTAGCCTAACCACTATATAGCTCCTAGCTCTCGGGTGTACTAACACAAGTGAGAGACTAACTAACAGATAATGTCAGACTAGAGTGTCATCAAAAGAATGCCCCTTCCGCAGTCAAGCTATATCTACACGTGGCCGTTCGGAGAATCGCCGTGAGGCTCGTCTATCTCCTCATCCTGCTCTATCTCTATCTCAGGATCCTCCTCCTCCTCATCGTCCGCAGCTATAGCTATACCCTCAGATCCACCAGAAGCACTGCTGTCACTATGTACAAAACCATTCGCAAGCACAGGCCCGTTCGCGTATATAGGGGTTACCCCATCGTCCGGTAGTGCTGGCTCATCAGGCTGTGGAAAGTCAGGGATCGGCTCAGGGGGAAAGTCCCACTCTGGTGGTATCACAGGTACGTAGTCACCAGCTAACTCGGGCTCATCAGGAACGATAGGCTCAGGTTCCACCTCATTCAAAGGTTGAGCTAGTACCGGGTGCTCAGGATCATCAGGAAAAGGATGTACAGGTGCGTCAGGATGTAACCAGGATAAAGGAAAGTCGTAAGGAGCATCAGGGTCAAAATACGGGCTAGACAGAGGATGTTGAAAAGCTCGATTAGGTAATGTATATCATCTAATATGAGGCTCCAATCCCATGATGAAGTAACTGTGATGTACCGGATCCTCGTAGACGTAAGGGTCCTCGAACTCATAGAAGATCATGCCCGTCTCCATCTGAGGGGGAGGAAGGGAGAGAAGGGGTAAGAACTGGGGAGTTCTTAGTAGGGTCGGGGTTGTTAGTTACATTCATTTATTCGTTTTCGATTAGCAGATGGATAATAGAACACAGTAATGTAGTAAACAGAAGTTAAAAATAGATAGAAAAACAAAGAACAGAACACAAGCAGAAGAATACAAGAAGATAAAGCATAGACATAACACTCGAGCAAACAAACATAAAGAAATAGATCACACACAAGTAGGAATGCAACAAAGAATAATGCGCAGACAAGAATGATGCATGTCTAGCCCTAGCGCAGGCCATGAGCTCATGTGTCGGTTAGCACCTGCATTCCCGACATTTATCTGGTCACGAGTTCACGATTTCCCGGATACAATTTTCCGTTCAAATAAATGCGCATACAATTATTAGCAGCTCTATTGAGATAGCCTTTGCTTTCTACTCACAGGAAATATATACTCTTGGGAACGGAAAATTACTCTTGGGTTGCCTCAGGGCAACAGATAAATAAACAAACATCTCTTGGGTTGCATTAAGCAACAAACAAATAAATAATATCTCTTGGGTTGCATTAAGCAACAAATATATATATATATATATATATAATATCTCTTGGGTTGCCTCAAGCAACAAATAACTTTTCAATAAGCCTTCTGCTCTTAGTCTCTTTACCCTGTTCTGATTTCTCTGTTTAACTTCTGTATTTAAAGCATATGTAAATTTCGGTATGAATAGTTAGCATGTCCCAAGTATAGGTTCATTAAGTCTATACTGAAACAGTTTAACTTTTCATATAATACCTAACCCTAGTCGCAACTCAAGTACTAACTAAGTTGCCCTAGTTCGTTCACTAGTCTCTGTCTGTTTTTTTGTCATTAAAACTTTACAGACTTTTTCTTCGATCTTTATCTTTTCTTTATCTTTTTATCTTTCCTTTATCTTTGCCTCACTAAAATGATTTTACCACTCCCTAAGTGTTTTATGAAGGTAATTATGAGATTCTGCACTTAAAGTTGTCTTTCTAAAGCTTTTACAGAAAACTGTCTTTTCCGCATTATTTTATTATTTTATTAAAATATTATTTTTAATTAAATATTATTATTTAATATTTTATTATTATTTATTATCTTATCATTAATTTTCAAAAATTAACTTACCTTTTACTTTTAACCTTTAAAATTCACTTTTTACCACCCGTAACTTTTAATATTTCTACTTTAACCACCCTAAATTTCAGAAATTACTAAATAACCCCTTAAACACCAAAATTTTTACTTCCTTGCCCTTTTAAGGATCTAAAGCTTGTTCTTCATCACACTCAAAGTGTTCTTCATGTTCTTCATAAATTCTTCAGATTCTTTCTCTGTTTTTACCCGTTTTTCAGTCTTTTCAACAACCGATTTTTATCATAATTCATAATAAATTAGCAGCCACTAAAACCCCATCTTTTCTACATGATTTCAACACAAATTGAACCCCAATTTAAGCCTAGGGTTTCGTTTTTCCAGCTGCCCCAAGAACATGAACTTTAAAGCTTGAATTTCATCAAATTTCATCAAAATTTCACCAAATTTTCACCAAGAATCAATCATATATGCAACCAATTTTTAGCACAGACAATTTATACAACATTCACACAACTCAAACACAAATAATCAAGATTAATTTCGTGACACCCTACCTGGTTTTGCTGCTCCTAATTCAGGTAGACTTTCAGGTGGTCCTTTAGCACTTTTTCCTCCTAAATCACATCAAGAACAACTTTAAATCCAAAAATCCTGAACTAACCAAATATCCCTCAGCACATTAGGAGGTGATTTCTAACCTTAGACTTGCTGGAAAGTCACATTTCTTGGCCCTCAAGTCAAGTTAGGCATGATTCCTAAGGAAGAACATCAAGAAAACACATATTTAAGCATGTTTCCTTGAAACCGAATCAAAAGAGAGATGGTGCAGCCAACTCACCTTGATTTCAGCCTTGATAAGTCATATGATCATGTAGAGTAAGAAGAGAGGATCATTTTGGTCGGATTGGAATTTTGATTTGAGTTTTAGTTCAGCAGAAATCAAGCTTTGAAGATTTGGAACTAAGAACTTTTCTCTCTTTTTCTCTCTACCTATTTTTGGCCACAAAGTGAAAATGAGCCAGCCTTGGGGATTTTGGGGGTGTAGGGTGAGTTGTGATTGGTTGGCTTGGAGGTGGATTAAAATAATATTAAAATATCTCAGGTGTATAACTACTAAAACTAGATGTATCGGAACACTTGCAAAAACATCTCTAAAAATTATTTTCTGAGCTACTAGCATAAATGACACTAGTAACATATTTATTATGAGAATAAGACATGTATAATGAGGCCTTAGCATTGCTAAAGTCATCAGAGAGTGCTGGTGCTAAGCTGCACCAGTAAACTGTGAACCCGGTTAAACCGATTTTCTGTTTTTAACTGAAACTGATCAGGTAACCTTATAATATCATTCAAGAAGCTTCTAATACTAATATAATGATAACATCATCCTATTATCTCTCTTCTCTCATAAATCGGGTCCGGTTTGTCAAACTGAGACTATTTACGAAAAATCGAATCAAAACTCCTAACCGATACGGTTCAAAAACTAGGTTCTTCATGACCGCGTTATCGAGCTTGCCTCGGAAGAGGTTCTAGCTTAAAGATAACATAATGACAATGAGAATTGAGATACTTGATGATATATCAAAGGTTTTCCCCTTACTAATCTTCCGGAGTTCTCCGTACTTTCAGAAAAGATCTCGCGTACTCGAAAACCGGGGTTGTTACACACACCAAGAGAATGAACGTAGCGCTCATTCAGTGAACTAAGCGTTCTACTGGAAAGAGAACCAAGCCACCCTTGACCCACTTATTCAAGGCCAAATCCAAATCAAAAAGCCCACTCCAAGTTTTGGTGACTAAAAATAGAAATTGTATAAATAGGAGTAATTTTGATTGGAGAAGAACTTTTTACAACACACTTTTCTTTTACTTTTCTTTTTCTCTTGTAATTTTCATTTTAGAATTTGGGGGAATTGGGATCAGATCTAAGTTTTCTTTCTGTTTGTTATTTCTTCTGCAACTTCTATTTTCTGTTTTGGGTTATCAACTCAGATTGAAGGACTCCACTGAAATTCTTCATCTGAGAATCATCTTTTACTTTTCCTTTTTATAGTTCTAAGAATTGGAAATTGGATCCGAACTTTCTTCTCTATTTTCATTTTATTTCTGCTGTAATTTCTTCTTTACTTTTTGGTCAAAAGAGTAATTGAGATCTAGATTTGCTTGCTGTTCTTGTTACTCTCCTGCAATTGTCAAATTTCTCTTTTAGGATTTCATAACTGAGTTAAGCTTTCTTGCTGTTTTGATTCTTCTGCAATTTTTCATTTCTGTTTTAGTTCTTCTGCAATTTCTCTTCATCTCGTACTTCTTTAATCCACTGCACTTCTATTTTCTAGTTAAATTTGAATCCCAATACCCAAATCCCTTTATTCTTAATGCAATTTAAGTTTCTTGTCAATTTAGATTCAGCAAATTTCAATACCTTGCACTTTAAGTTTTAGTTATTTACATTTCTTGCAATTTAAGTTTCAGCTCTTTTACTTTCTTGCAATTTAAGTTTCTACAATTTACTTCTTCTGCACTTTAAGATTTTGTCAATTTAACTTCTCCCTTTTGTTTCTTGCAATTTTACTTCTGTTAATCAAGTTTTGCTCAAATCATCAACTATTCTCTTAACTAAATTCATCACCTAACTAAAGTTGCTCAATCTATCAATCACTGTGAGATCGACCTCACTCTTGTGAGTTATTACTACTTGATGCGATCTGGTACACTTGCCGGTGAGTTTGTGTGAAATCATTTTTCCCTCATTAGTACCTAGATCAATGGAAGAGCTATTAGTAGTATCGATAGAAGAGTAAATAGTGCCTTCTTCAAATAATGATTCGGAATCAACCTCGGATATGGTTGGTGAATTGGTAAAAACTCTTTTACCACCTCCAAAGGCCAACCGTCTCTGAGCTTGCCTAATGTGAAGCAAAGTTCTTTCAATCTCAGGGTCAAATGTAGCTAAGCTCGGATCCGGTAAAGAACACGTCATTCAATGAAGGAAGTATAAAGCTCATAACAATAAAATGAACTAAACAAAGACTAATCCTAACTAACAATTGAACTAATAAACAATCAAGGAAAATGCAAGTATGCACATATCAACATATTTACACTAACCAATAACATGGCACTCATGTGCAACTCCCTAGCAACGGCACCAAAATTTGATGCAAGAATTTTGTGTCGGTATAGAATTTACCAATAAAATCCCGTCGTGAGTATAGTCTAAACCAACACGGAATCCTCATGTCAAAGTTAGAAAATGTGTCACCATAATTCAAATCAATAACCGGGAGTAGGATCCCGAGTCGTTCTCCCTAGGAGTTGCTCTAAGGTGCATATCATTGGTTAGGAGTTCTCTTGGTGTTTTGGAGTTGGGTACAAGAAAAGTAAATGGACATGAATTGAAACAATCAGTAATTAGCATTTGGAACAAGGAACCGAGAAATCAAGCTCATAAAGGTGAATGATAATAAATCAATGTAAAAGCCTTGGCTAGGGGGTGAGAATTGGAAGTCCTATCATCATAGTCTCCATCAAATGTGACCATAATTCGTTTTTGCTCCACTTAGTCAACCTCTAACTATAAAGGAAAGTCAAGTGGAGATAATCAATTTGAGTCCAGAAGTCCTAGTCAAATCCTAAGGAAGGACTAGCTTTAGTCGCATGCAACTCAATTAGCAATTTCCAATTATGAATCAACAAAGGACATTGACAATTCAAGTGTCTCCAATTACCCAACCCCCAAGCCAAGAATGAAAAGTCTACTCCATAACTATAATTTACAATTCATCAAACACTTGGTGAACAAAATTGAAAGACATTGTGAAATTGAGAAGAAAATTCAAATCAAAGTTATCTACTATAAACAACTAATAACAATCAAGCAATTAACAATAATGAACATGAAATTCCTCAATGCATTAATAGAAATCAAAGTAACAAGATCCAAATCTAAGATCCTACAGCTCCTGTGAAATCGCCAGCCACGATTTCACTTAAAATGTCACGTTCCGAGCATCACGTGTACACGTAGGCCACGCATACGCATCCCTTGGCTTTAGCGATCCACGCCTACGCGTAATGCATGCGTACGTGAGCATAGAGTTCTTGCGTAGCCACGGGAATGCGCCAGCTTTTGCGCGCCAATCCCAGCAACACGCTGGTGAATGGAAAATTGATGGTTCAGAATTCACAAATGAATTCTCGTTGTAAGTATAGTTTTTAAACCAAACAATAATCCTTTCATACAAAAGATTTTTTGTCACAAGTACAAAACCCTATATTTATAAATCGAGGTATTTAAACCTCGAGTCATCTCTCAATGGAATTGCAGGGTAGTGTTCTTGTTATTGGTCATGGACATGTATATTTTGGGGTTTTGATTAGGAAACAAGGAAAGTAAATGATAAAGGAAATCAAATGACAAAAAGATCTTGGTAAGGTTTGGTGATGAGCGGATAATTTATACACTTTTTGGCATTGTTTTTACATAGTTTTTAGTATGATTTGATTTGTTTTTAAATAAAAATCACATTTCTGGACTTTACTATGAGTTTGTGTATTTTTTTGTGATTTCAGGTATTTTCTGGCTGAAATTGAGGGACCTGAGCAAAAATCTTATTCAGAGGCTGAAAAAGGACTGCAGATGCTGTTGGATTCTGACCTCCCTACACTCAAAGTGGATTTTCTGGAGCTACATAAGTCCAAATGGCACGCTCTCAATTGCGTTGGAAAGTAGACATCCAGGGCTTTCCAGAAATATATAATAGTCCATACTTTGCCCGAGTTTAGATGACGCAAACTGGCGTTCAACGCCAGTTCTCTGCCCTATTCTGGCATTAAACGCCAGAAATAGGTTACAAGTTGGAGTTAAATGCCCAAAACAGGTTACAACCAGGTGTTTAACTCCGGAAACAGCCTAGACACGTGTAAAGCTCATGTCTCAGCCCCAGCACACACCAAGTGGGCCCCGGAAGTGGATTTCTGCATTATCTATGGTAGTTTACTCATTTTCTGTAAACCTAGGTTACTAGTTTAGTATTTAAACAACTTTTAGCGATTTATTTTGTACCTTATGACATTTTCATGTTTTACATTGTATCTCTACGGCATGAGTCTCTAAACTCCGTGATTGGGGGTGAGGAGCTCTGCTGTGTCTCGATGAATTAATGCAATTACTTCTGTTTTCTATTCAAACACGCTTGTTTCTATTCTAAGATATTCACTCGTACTTAACCATGATGAATGTGATGATCTTTGACACTCATCATCATTCTCAACCTATGAACGCGTGCCTGACTACCACTTCCATGCTACCTTAGATTGAGTGTGTATCTCTTAGCATCTTGGTTCATGATCAGAGTCTTCGTGGTATAGGCTAGAATTATTGGCAGCCATTCCTGAGATCCGAAAAGTCTAAACCTTGTCTGTGGTATTTCGAGTAGGATCAGGGAAGGGATGACTGTGACGAGCTTCAAACTCACGAGTGTTGGGCGTAGTGATAGACGCAAAAGAATCAACGAATTATATTCCAACATGAGTGAGAACCGACAGATGATTAGCCGTGCGGTGACAACGCATTTGGACTATTTTCACAGAAAGGATGGATGGTAGCCATTGACAATGGTGATCCACCAACATACAGCTTGCATGGAAGGAGACCTGCGTGCGTGAAGAAGAAGACAGTAGGAAAGAAGATATTCAGAAGGTAGAGCATCTCTAAAACCTCAATCTGTTCTTCTTTACTGCATACAAGTACTATTTAATTTATGCTTTTTACTCTTTATAAATATAATCACTCTTATTATTGATCTCCTGACTAAGAATTACAAAATAACCATAGCTTGGTGGTCATGGATCTCTATCCTTATCACTAACCACAACATGATAGTTGCAAGGATCAATCCCACTAAGTCATCCCTTAACTAATAGTAAAGGAAAGTCAAGTGAGCTATACCAATCCCAGTCCATAAGTCCTAGCTCTCCAATAATTGAATTAGTGAGAATTAGAGTTAATGGCTATCAACTATCAATCACTTGGACATTAGTAACTCAAGAGTTCCTAAGTTACCTTCCCAAGCCAAGAACATAAAATTCTACTCTAAAATCCAACCAAGCATTTCATCAAACACTTGGGAGGCACAAAAGGAAAGCATAGTAAATTGACAACAAGATTGAATTCTAACAACAATTAGATACAAAGAATTAACAACAACAATCAAAGAAAACATAATAGACATGAATTACCTAAAATTGCATTAAAAGAGAATAAAGGAGCAAAAGTAGATCCACAACAAAGTATAGAAATAAAATAGAAGAAATTACAACAAGAGAATGAAAGAACAAGATATAGAAACATAGAATTGAAAGGTAGAAGTAGATGAAAGCAAAGATTAAAACCTAGATCTAAGAGGAGAGATTAACCTAAACCTAATCCTAATTATAGAGAGAAGAGAGAGCTTCTCTCTCTAGAACTAACTAATCCTAATTCTAATGTGTGTGTATGATGTGAAGTGATGCCCTCCCCTTCAATCCTTGGTTTCTTTTATCTTTTCCCGCCAAAAACTCTGCTCCAAATGGGACCAGAAACCCTCCAAAATCACCAGGCACGAGTTTGACTAAAAGAATCACGTGCGGCCTTCGGCGCGTACACGCACAACACGCGTACCCGTCCAGGGAGCTTTTCACAATCCATGCGGGAGCGCATAGTGTGCGCGTGCATCCATGCCATTTTCCAAATCATTGGTTTTTCATGATTTCTCCACTTTGTATGCTTTCCTTTCACTCCTTTGATCCTTTCCTAGCCCTTTCCAATCTGAAATCACTAACAAACACATCAAGGCATCTAGTGGAATCAAAGGAAGATAAAAATCATCAAATTAAGGGTCTAAAAAGCATGTTATCACATCTAAGCACAAATAAGGAGACAATCACAAAATCATGCTATTTTATTGAATAAATGTGAGGAAAGGTTATCAAAATGCTCTAAATTCAACACAAGATAAACCCTACAATTGGGGTTTATCACACACATCCATGCATGCATGTAGGCCACGCGTGCGCGTCGATGCTAATGCTCCAAAGATCCAATTTTCATGCTCCTTCCACTTATGCATGCTTCCTTCCTCTCTTATAGGCCATTCTTGCCCTATAATCTCTGAAATCACTTAACAAATAAATCACGGCATCGAATGGTAAATGAAGAGGATTAAAATGTGGCATAATTGAGGCCAAAGAAGCATGTTTTCAACTATGAAGGAAAATTAGAAAGGAGACACAAAACCATGCATTTTGTATGAATAAGTGCGAAAGAATATTGATAAACCTCTCAAATTCGATACAAGATAAACCCTAAAAATGGAGTTTATCATACATCAGGTTCTAACCAAGGAAGAATGGGCAAGGCCCATTGGGCTAAGTCAGGACAGCAAGACGCCCAATAATGCTTTTCAAATTCAGTGGGAAGCATAATTTATCATTAAATTTCGAAAATGTAGGCCTTTGTTTTAGTTTGTTTTGTGGTTAGAGTTTGTTAGAAGATTTGTTAGTTCTAATTTGCTTAGTAGTACTATTTTTGAAATTTAAAATTTAAATCCAATCTGATCTACATTAAAGATAAAATATGATTTAAATTTCAAGATCTTATCTTATCTTTTTTAGTTTGTTAAGGCCCTATTTAAACTTCTTTGGTGAGACCATTTACAGAACTTTTGATGAATAAATTTTCCGTTGCTTTTAGCACATTTTTATTGTGTGATTAAGTGAGGTGAGTAATTTGCTTTTCTTGTTGTATGAAGCAGATTGAAGGATCCAACACTAAGGTGATCTACGTGGTGGTTTCTTTCAGTTTTTATCCCTTTGATCTAGGTTGTCAAGGACAAATTCTTTGAAGGTCTAGTAGGGAGCCCCTTCCGGTGACCTAGGTTGCAAAGAATAGGTTTCTTAGAGGTCTAGTAGAAAAAACTTCATTGATCTATCTTTTTATGTTTCCGTTGTGTCTCTTTATGCCAATAAATTCCTCTTCTTGGTTCCATTCTTTTCTTGTCCCCTTACCATTGGGATTTTAATACTTAAATTTATTAAACCCAAGTTAATTTCTTATCAGAATCTCTAGAGGAGTCGATTAGACTATGTATGCATCTGAGCCATACACATTCTATGCAAAATGCAAGACATATGGTTATGGGTGCAATTGGTTTATCTGGGCCAGCATGATTCCCAAGAAAGGTTGTTTTTAGATATGAAGATACAACGGGAGCACACATGCACCATGGGAAGTGTAACAACCTAGTTTCTGGAGAAACGAGACTTTTTTTGAAGAAACGAAATTTTTCAAAAGTTCAATGGAGGAAGCCCCTCCAAGCACCTCTGTTGTATCAACAAGCACCTCAATCTACATCATCATTATGTCTTCTCTAAGAAAGCACCTCTATTGAGTTAAGCTTGACGACACAGTTGCAAAGAACCTAGTTTTTTAGCCGCGTCGGTTAGAAATTTTAGATTTTGGTTTCGTAGTAAGTTTTAGTTTGACAAGCCGAACAAAATTCATGAGAAAAGACAAATAACAATATCATATTATTATTATATTAATATTAGAGTTGCTTGAATAATAATATAATATTATTTGATTTGCTTTAGTTAAAAATAGGAGATACGTTTAACCATACTCACAGTCTTCTGGTGTCAAGTTAATGGCCGAACTCTCTAATGACTTTAGCAATGCTAATGCTTTATCATATACCTTCTATTATCATGCTTATTATGTTATTTGTGTCATCTATACTAGTAGCTCAAATATTAATCTCTAGAAGTGTTGTTATTTGTGTTATAATTCATCTAGTTTTAGTAATTACCCACCTGAGATATTTTTTGATCAACCTCCCTATCCAACCAATCACGGTTCTCCCCCACCCCCAAGATACTCCAAGCTTCTCATTTCCTTCTTCTTTGGCTGAAAATAAGGGAGAAAGAGAAGAGAGAAAACTTGTAACACCTTGAATTTCAAATCATGATTTCTCCGAAACTCAAACTCAAATCAAAATTATGAACTGACGAAAGTGATCTTCTCTTCTTCCTCTTTAAAACCATGTGACCTTTCTCGGATCAAAATCAGGTGAGATAGTTGTTCTCCCTCCTTCTTCAATTTGGTTACAAGTAAACCTTGTTAAACTTGTGTGTTCTTGATGTTCTTCCATAGATCATTTACTTAGCTTGACTTATGAGCCAAGAAACTTCAATTTCTAGCAAGTTTGAGGTGAGGAATTCTATCCTAACATGATGCCAAGGGTACGTTCAATTTGGGGTTTGAGGTTTTAAAGTTGCGTTTGATTGGATTTATGAGGAAAAGTAAGCTAGGAACACTTGGATGAGTAGCCGATATTTGGAGCTTCAAAGAGAGGGAGGGTTTGGTGAAATTAGTATTGATTAATTGTATTTGAGTTGTGTGATTACTGTATGGTTTGCTTGTGCTTGAATTTGAATGTTTCTATGTTCGATTCTTGTTGGAAAATTGATGAAAATCAAGCTTGAGGTTTCAATTGCATGGCTACAGAAAAAACCAAAACCCTAGCTTGATTCCACCCTCAAATTAATGATGAAATCAAGTTAAAATCATGGGGCTTTGGTGGCTGGAAACTTAATTTGAATTATGGTAAAAATCGTTTACCGTAAAAATAAAAAAAAATAGCTAGAATTCAAGAAAGAATTTGATGAATTTATGAAGAACAAGAAGAACACTTTGAGTATGATAAAGAACACCAAACCCTAATGCTTTGATTATTTTGGGGTGGAAAGTATAAATATCAAAACTTTAATGGATTAAAGTATGAATATCAAAAGTTAAGGGGATCAAAGTAAAAGTACCAAAAAGTTGGGGGTTAAAATATAATTTTTGAAAGTTTTGGAATAAAATATTATTAAAAATATTATTTTATGAAAAATAATAAAATAATTATTAAAAGACAAATTTTCCTTCATAAAATACTTAGGGAGTGGTAAGAACATATTAAGGAGGCAGAGATGAAAGACAAAATAGGACTTTAAAGAGATTATGAAAATTGAGTTAAACCCAAAAATAGTCCTTGAGATTCACGAAATGCACCGATTTGATCTCCAACTTTCCAATTGCACTACTTATGTCCCCGAGATTAATAAAATACACCTAATTAGTCCCTTTCGAATTTTCCGTCCAACTTGCTTCCCAGCGGGAGTGGCCTGGAAAGAAGCAAGGATGCTGATGAGGGTAATTAGGGAAATAAGAAAGCTAAGCCAACTGTTAGTCTAAAGAGATAGATGAAGCCATTCACATACACATATTGTGGAGTAAAGGGTCACACCAAGAGAGAATGTAAAAAAAAAAGAGAGCTGATGAGATTATTGCTGCTCTTGCAGTTACAACAGCTGTTGTGGCAGCTGCCAAGTCCAATAAGACAACACTGCCAATAAGGCACCACAAGTAGTTAAAACTCCTCCTAGTGTAGGTATCCAAAATCATTCTCATGTTTCTGATACTATTATAGACAACCTTTCACCACCAATGGTTGCACATCAAGCAACAGAAATTGACTTATCCCAACCAAACTATGGTGGAACACATGATGAGGTAAAAGTTAATCTTAACATTTGTTTTTTACTTTTTTATCATAGCTCCTTGTTCACATTAATTCAAACAAACAATAAAT
This sequence comes from Arachis hypogaea, assembly GCF_003086295.3. Classification (NCBI taxonomy): domain Eukaryota; kingdom Viridiplantae; phylum Streptophyta; class Magnoliopsida; order Fabales; family Fabaceae; genus Arachis; species Arachis hypogaea. The sequence goes on from NC_092052.1 coordinate 81,865,578, forward strand.
TTCCTAACTTTACTCAAGCACCACCACTACCGCACCAAAAAGACCACGTAAATTTTCAACCAAAAGGAGGAACTCACCTCCACCAGTAACTACTTCTGTTGATCCCATTCAAGGAGAAAGTGCTGCAACATCTTCTAGGTTGGCTAGTTTTTTGAAGTTTGTTCCAACTACGGGGTTCAAAATACCAAGGAAGAAAAGCACTTGATATTGGAGCCACTAGCTGCTGATGTTTGATCATATATGGAATTAGGGCATTGGTTGTTTTTTTTGTTTCCATTTAAAAATAACACATAACCAAATTGTATGGTTTCTTTATTTTGGTAGTAAATACTTTACAATGACCGTTTAAACTTTGAGATCCTCTTGTGTTTCTTTCTGGTAGTTGTTTTATGGTATTTATCATTATGTGTTATATTGACAATGTCTTAATTATAATTAAAATTGCTATTGTTAGTTTACTTGTTCTATTCATTTATTTTGGGTTTTAGTTTCATAATCTATCAAAATAGACCACACTAATACAACATAGAGTGACTATACATTCATAAACAAATACTTTCATCATTCATAAACAATATTGTTAAATTTTTACCAGCACAACTAAAACAACAACTAACAAGAAAAAACCAGCAATCCTAACGTTTGTATCGTCAAAGCTAGATTGACGATCACTTCTTCATTGTTATTTGTTGTAGCATCTTCAAAATTTCCATTATCATCTTCTACAATGCTTGTCCATTGAAAAAACCCATACCATCTTTTTTCACTATTCTGTGTGCAGCAAATTTACGAGTTAGCATAATATAACTCAACAAAAATTCTTAAAGAAAAACTCATGTTGTAATTCAGGCATCCGAAGAAGTGCTTATTTGGGTGGGTATCTATTCCAGACCATCGGAGCATAGGGCGGCACCTACACCCACACTACTCTGGCACTCGCGACGCTCTGCTATGACTACGCATCCTTATCGTTGATCGAATAAAACTCCCGTTACCTTCATTTGCACATCCAACTATCATTCTAAAACGAGATAATAATAATAATAATAATAATAATAATAATAATAATAATAATAATAATAATAATAATAATAATAATAATAATAATAATAATAATAATAATAAGAAGAAGTGGTGTGCTACTTCTATATTTAGGGTTAAAACGGGGATCAGAGACCAAATTGGGTTAAACAATTTCAATTGCCACCTCCTGTAACTATTACACACTCCAGGATGCCAGGTCAGTGCCAGGTCACTCCCACCGAGAAGCAAGTTGGACAGAAAACGAGGAAGGAACTAACTAGGTGCATTTTATTCAATCTCGAGGACATTAGTAGTGCAATTGGAATGTCGAGGACCAAATCGATCCATTTTATGTATCTCAAAGACTATTTTGGGGTTTAACTCAATATAAATTAGTTAAGAAAGCATAAAAAGAACAACAAAATATGCACTATAAAGAGAAACAAGAAAGGAAAGAGACAACGATCAAGATTATAAAACTAAGGATGATATTGAGAATGATTATGTGATGACCTGCTGCGAGGAGGCAGCCAGAAAGATGGTGGTGCGACCACTGAGATCGCTTTCGTGGGATACACAACAACTGAGGGCTGCATCTGTAAGCTTAAGACCTGGGGTTGCTTATAGAGGATATCTAATCATACAGTTTAGAATGCCGCACCTATAAGATAGAGATTGCTTACAAATGATATGAATGCATATGTTGGCTATAGGGTGCCACACTGTAAGATAAGAGGCTTACAGCAAGTATGCAAACTGTAAGGCATTACCTGGTTAAAGGACTTTGGGTAATGTCAGAAGCGGGTATATAACTAATAGATGAGCTCATTACCTGCATTAAGACTAGACATGCATCATTCTTGTATGCATGATGAGCGAATATTTTATACGCTTTTTGGCATCATTTTCATATAGTTTTTGTTATGTTTTGTTTAAGTTTTATTATATTTTCATAGTTTTTAGTGCAAAATTCACATTTTTTGATTCTACTATGAGTTTGTATGTTTTATGATGTTTTTAGGTATTTTCTGGCTGAAATTAAGGAGTCTTGGCAAAGTTTGATTCAGAGGCAAGGAAAGCGTTGCATATGCTATTAGGATCTGACCTTCGTGCACTCAAACGAGCATATCTGAGGCTATAGAGGTCTAAATGATGAGTTCTCAACGGCGTTGAAAAGCTAACTTCCAGAGCTTTCCAGAAACATATAATGGTTTATACTTTTTTTCGAATGAGCCTGCCCATTCTGGGCGTTAAACGCCAAGGAGCTACCTCCTAGCTGGCGTTCAATGCCCCAAAGGAGCCCTAAAGCTGGCGTTGAAGATCACATCTTGTTAAAGGAGCATATCTGAGGCTACATGATAAACCCATATTTCATGAGTTCTTTTGTGCTTAATTAGAGTAATTTATTCAACTCTTCACCTACTTATTCACATTAATTGCATGGTTTTACTTTCCCTTCCTTATTATGTCATATTGTGAAAAACATGTTTCCTAAGCTTTAAAAAATTAATTATTTTAATTACCTTTATTTCCATTCAATGCCGTGATTAGTGTGTTGAGTAGCTTCAGGTTTCCTAAGGCTGAATGACTTAAAGGATGAAAAAAGGAAACATACAAAAATGGAAGGAGAAGGCAAAATGGAGCTTTAAGGAAACTGGTATCCACGCGATCGCATAGACGACGCGATCGCGTGCCAGAAGCAAAGAAGCAGCGACGCGGCCGCATGACTGACGCGACTGCGCGCCTTGAGTAGAACACCCACGACGCGGACGCGTGACTGACGCGACCGCGTGGAAAGGAAAAGCTCCAGATGACGCAACCGCGTGACCCACGCGGACGCGTGACAGAGGCCACGTATCAGAATTTACAGAATACGCCCCCAGTGAATTCTGAAGCCCTTTTTGGCCCAGATCCAAGTACAGACAGCATAGACCAGAGGTTATAAAGTGTGGGAATGCACCCATTCAAGGGGAGCTCGCATAATTTTAGTTTTCAATGATTTAGATTTAGTTGAGAGGGAGATCTTCTCCTCTCTCTCTTTTAGGATTTAGGATTTCTTCTTGTTTTAAGAGTGACTCTCAATCTAGGTTTTATATTTCTTTGTTTTAAACTTCCCTTTTACTCTATTTATTTATTTCAGTATCTGAGTTGGCTATTTACCTTTATAATTGGATCTATGAATTCTTTTATGTTACAGACAGTTATTTGAATTAATGATATTTGAGGTATTTTCAGTTTATGATTGTTCTCTTTGATTTAAGTTATCATTGTTTCCCATCTAAGGACGTTTTCATTATTTCAGCAATTTTACTTTTTTCCCCTTTTGGTCCTGGTTAAGAATTCAGTAACTCAACAGTTATTAAACTCAACGTAATTGATAATCGTTATCTTGCTAATTGAGCTGAACTTAAATAATCCCAACCTTTTCTTAGGAAATAATTAGGATTCAAAAGTCAATTTAATTAGTCCCTTGACTTTCCTTTGCCCTGGTAAAGGTTGACCAAGTGGAGTTTAGATTCAACTTTCATTATAGTTAAGAGAGATAACTAAGTTGGACCTCTAATTTCCATTATCTTGCCAAAAGTTGTTTTACAATTATTATTTATTTTTAATTGCCATTTAATTCACTCGTCATTTAAATTACTTGCTTCTCACCTTCTAAACCCCGATTACAACCTTTATAACCAATAATAAGAACATACTTCCTCGCAGTTCCTTGAGAAGATGACCCGAGGTTTGAATACTCGGTTAACAATTTTTAAGGGGTTTGTTACTTTTGACACCCAAACGTTTGTATGAAAGGACTTTTGAAGGTTTAGAAACTATACTTGCAACGAAGATTTATCCGCAAATTTCTAGACCACGCAAAAGTCATCTCATCAAAATGGCGCCGTTGCCGGGGAACTGCTAACGTGTGCCTTATTATTGGTTATTGTAAATATTTTTCTTTTGCTTGTTTATTTATTTTTGTTTTTCCTTTTTATCTTTATTTGCTACTATGAACTCTCACCCCTCTCGCTTTGAGTTTAGTTCTAATATTGTTAAAGGAAATAGAAGTTACAGCAGGAATGTGCATCAAGGCAGACCAATCAAGGATGGATGGAACCAAGAGGATCTAATCAACCCTTTTGGCAACAACACCCTCTGAGATATCCTGGACAAAGACCATTCTACCGTGCATACCCAGCTGAAAGACATGGTGGACAACCTTGTAACTACCAACAAGCCCTACCCCGTGCATATGAACCATCCTTTCAACATAACCTCGAACCACCACACTTACAAGCTTTTCTTCACCATTCGCCATCATATGATCCTTCCTTACTCCAATACCAATCCAATCGTTCCCAATTATCACCACTTTCCTTTGTATCATGTCCAAGTCCGGCAAACAGCGAAGCAGAGGATCGCCTAAAAGAAACAGTAATTAAATTTCAAACAACCATTCAACAACTGGAGCAAGCACTAATTCAATGGGCCACTAGGCGCTCAAATATACAAGGATCAACCACAGCTCCATGTGGATAGCCCGATGAAGAGCGTAGCATGAAAGAAATACTAGAGACTTCAGTGGACAAGACAGAGAATGAATTCGTACTAGAACAAGTGGAAGAAGCTGTCATTGTTCAAGAAGAAGAGTTGGTTGAAGATCTAGGAGATGCTGAACTTCCTTGGGAATCCAGAATTGAGGAAAACTCCGTCCAAGATGCTACAGTTGATGCTAAGGATGATACCGTACAATCTCCAAGGCAAGTCGTTTACGAAGAATCAGACGGAATAATCCAAGAAGCAAATTTCCTTGATGATGATAGTCACAAGTCTAGTTCTCCTAGTGATGAACTTGCATCCGCAAGTGAATTCTCTGAGATCGAAGAATTTTTCCCAAGTGAATATGAAGATGATGTGGAGGTAGATTTCTCTCAACCACCAATCTATGACTCGAGTGATGAGGAAGACATAGAAGACTTTGACCAGGATACAGATACAATTGAAGATCTTTGCAAGGAAGTGGAAGAATTCACAGAAGAGCACAAGGAAACGAAACTTGCAGAACCACCAAAAACACCTATCCCAAGGCCATTACCACCTAATACAAGCTTCAAGTGGGTACAATCCTTAACTTATAATTTTACTTATTCACTTGAATATGGTTTGCTCGAAACAGATGGCCAACTTAGAGCTCTCTGCGGCTTTAAGAGTAAGAGGGAATTGGCTCGTACTCAGAGCTGGTGCACTAGGTTCAATAAGGTTCCACGCTTCACCTCGAAGTACACGGATTGGTGTCATGCTCAATTGCATGGATCACGGAGAACGTTTGGTCACCACAGTGAGATTCTACTTTTTAACCCACCCGAATGGAAACTTACAAATCAAAATGGAGGCGGATCTAAAAGCACAGCTTGGGATCATGGATTATATTCTGACATTCGTCATCACGGGAGGCTGAATATCTGTTTGAAGCTGCTCAGAAGCTTTACATGCCTAGTTTGGGACCCCGGAGGCTATTGGCATTCCAAGCACTGGTGGAAATTTTTGGACGAATTTAAACATAAGCCACCATAACAAGATACTCTTCCAATGTCCAACTTAAGGACTTTAACTAAAAGTGCTAGGTGGGAGACAACCCACCATCGTATGGTCGCTTCTTTCTCAATCTATTTCTTGTTTATTGTTTTCAATTTACCTTTTTTTTATTTTAACATTAACCTGGAATCATGCATAGCATTCATGTTAATCACTGCATCCTGCATTTTTCAGTTAAAAAAAAAAAGGTAGCACGACGCGACCGCATCCCTATGCGATCGCGTCATATCGCAAAAAACACCACCCATGCGACCGCGTGATATATATATCGGCGTAAGGATCCAACGAACAGAAAGTTGTACTGGAATCGTGCGACTCTTGTGCGTTTCGCACAAATTGGCCCACGCGATCGCATGCCCCATGCGATCGCGTCACTTACCCAATACCAATCCCACGCGACCGCGTGAGCGACGCGATTGCGTCGTATGGATTGCATATCACCCCAAAAGGAGACAGAGAGTTGTGCTGAAACGGCGCTGGAGTCGTGCGTTTAGCACGAATTCCAGCGACGCGATCGCGCGACCCACGCGATCGCGTCACCCCTCTTTCCCCCCGCTCTCATGCGATCGCGCGCCCCACGGGATCGCGTCTCCCCCATTTTCACCCCAACCACGCGACCGCGTGCCCCACGCGGCCGCGTGGATTCGAAAATATAACCCCCCAGCCACGCGAACCCTATTAGTCGCGCAGCCCCCCTTCACCCCCAACCCTCTTCTCCTTCTCTGTTCTTCTTCCCCCCAGCCACTGCCAGCCAGCCACCACGTCACCACCCCGACGCCGCCACCGCCCAGACGCCGCCGCTGTACCACCCCCTCCCCTTCTCTCTTCTTCCTTCTTCCTCTCTCCTCCCCTCTCCACCACAGCCACCTCCGCGAGCACCGCCCAGCCACCGCCAGCCATCCAGCTGCTCCCCCCTCTCCGCCAACCACCCCCTTCAGCCAGCAACAACCACCGCCCTCGCTTCCCCTATCCTCTTCCTCTCTCACTAAACCTAATACCTCCCTCCGCCACTGCCCCCTCAACCGCCACCGTGACGCCGTGCATCACCACCGCGCCGGACGCCGCCGCAGCCACCTTCTTCCCTGTTCCACCCCTTCCGCTTACCAGGTTCCGCAACACGCAACCCTTTTTATCCTTTCGTCACTTTTCTGGATTTTTTATTCCGTTTATGTTCATGATTAGGATAGCTAGCCTTGCATGTTGTAGTGGATTTTTAAGTTGTTAGGTAGCTTAGGCTGTGGTTAGTGGATCTAGGTCTGTTTACTTGCACTGTTCTTACTTCTGTTTTATCCTATGTGCAAATCTGTTGCTGCTATAATCATGATTCATATGCTGCTTTCTTGTATGTTGCTGCTGTTTACATTGAGTTTTTATGTTTATTTTATATCTATGTACATGCAGCTTGATTTTTTAACTCATATGAACTGATATGATTGCTGTTTATTTTCCGGGACAATCCAATTTTAGCCAGAATGCTGCCCAAATTTTTTTGAAAATTGTTTTCATTCTTGTTTTGGTTTGGCAACTCTGTTTTACTCTGCTTCCCCCAAACCATTTCATGAATGCTAGGGCCACTTTCTTATCCTCTTTGATTTCCTGGTTCATAACCTGCATTTGTGATTCACTGATTCCAATTTCTGATTTCTTTATTTCTATTTGAATCTGCATCACCCTGTTTTCTTTATTCGATTATGAGTACTTCTATTCTTACCTGTGAATCCTTGTTATATGGAATTTTTTCTATGCCACTTACTTTCCTAACTCACTAATTTTAATTTACTAATTTCTTTTTACCATACTAACCCTCTTGATCTCTTTTCTGATTACTTTCACTTCCTCTAACTTTCTCACTATGGCATATTGAATTTTTTCTCTCCATTTAACATTAATTCAATCACATTTCAATTATTCATTTTCCTTATTCTATTTCTGCCTTACCGCTTTGAGTTTCCTTTGTTTAAATTGCCTATTTGCTTTCCTATTTTATCAATTTCCTGGTTTTCTGTTTTTCAGGATGTCTGCCTCACAAAGAAAATGCAAAGGGAAGGCTACTGGCAAGCGCAAGCGAGGAGATTCCTCCCAGTCCATCATTGCTCTAATGCACGATTCCTCATGGCGGGAGAAGAACTTCACACAGCAGGAAAAAGCTGACCAGCTGATCCCTTCGACTGATCCTATAAAATTTGCAAACCGGTACTGTGAGCTGAGGTACCCGACTTTTGCAAACTCCAGAAATCTATACCTGGAACGTACCTTGAACATTCCAGAAACCCTCCAGCAATACACCACTGAGCAAATCAAGCAAAGGGGCTGGTTCTTTCTGGAGAGACCACTGACAGAGGTCAATGCATCTTGGGTACGGGAATTCTATTGCAACTACTACCTTACTACCCTAGATGCAGTGAACCTGAGGGGAAAGCAAATTCTGGTCACTGAAGAGTCCATAGAGACCATTCTCCAGCTCCCAGCCAAGTCCGATCAGCCAGATGGTTATGCACAGGCTGAGGAAGACATGGGCCAGATGCGGTTTGATTGGGATGCTGTGAAGGCACGGATAGCTCTCGACCCTGCTGTTCCTTGTGAGATGGGTCAGGACACCACTATGCCTAGAGGGATCAAGAGAGTGTACTTGAATGATGAGGCTCGGCTATGGCATCAGATCTTGAGCAACTATGTGATGCCAAGTACTCATGAGACTGAGATCCCGGCTGCCATGATCACCCTCCTTTGGTGTGTGCTGGAGGGTAAGGACCTGTACTTGCCTCGTTTTATCCGGCATTATATGGCCAGGGTCCACGTCCGAGGCACCCTCCCCTTTCCTTATCTGGTTATACGGCTAGGCGGTCAGGCTGCTGTGCCTTGGGAGGATGCCGATGAGCGACCACCAGTAGCGGACTGCAGGAAGATCATCCCTCACAGCAGGAACTTCCTTGCTTTGGGCTACAGACCACCACCTGTCACTGCTACTGATGAGACAGCCCCTCCGTCTGCTGGACCCTCTTCATCCACAGCTGCCCCAGCTGCCCCTGCTGCCACCACTGCACCTCCACCCACCTCTGAGCCGGTTTATCGCCTCGTGCATCGTCTATTTCGCCAGCTTGATCAGATGGAGCGCCGTAACAGGCGCCGGTATGAGAGATTGGAGCGCCGCAGCAGGCGACGCTATTCACATCTGAAGCTGATGATCAGACAGGACACCGACATCCCCTCCGAGCCCGATACACCATCAAAGCCATTAGAGGAGGAGGAGGATGAGCACGAAGAGGAGCCTCATTCCCAGGCGGAGACTCATCAGCAGGTAGGCACAGAGCACGCTACACCACAGCAGGAGGCCCCACATCAGCTTGAGGCTGCAGATCTAGAGATCCCGATCCAGTCAGTCCCCCCTCTACAACAGCCAGACTCTCAGCCCACCACCGCCACAGAGACCCCAGCTACCATCCCTACCAGTGGTGACACTCCTTCACACCCGACTTGATTGAGCATTGGGGACGATGCTTCATTTTAAGTGTGGGGAGGTCGCCATCTCTGGCGTTTATTTTGGTGAACTACTACATACTTTTTCTTTTATTTTGGATATTTTTCTATATTTTTCTCTTTTTCTTTTATTGCTATTTTCTGAGTACTTATACATTGCTACTTGTGTATTTTACTCTATTTTCTGCATTTTGCATTTTTTTGTTCATATTTTAGTTATTTAGTTTAGTTTATAATTCTAACTTATTAGTGGATCAATTAGTATAGTTTACCCTTTTTACATAAGATAGCTTAGTTATAGCTTAGTTTAAATTGACAAATAAAAAAAAAAGAGTAAGCTAGGAACTTGAACATAATAGATTTAGATCCATAAAACCTTGTATATATAGCATTACATGATGTAGTTAAACTGACAACATTTCATCAAGGAGAAACATTAAAACTTCAAAGGCTACCCTAAATTTCTTTTTAAGAGAATAATGAGAATTTTTAACTAAACCTGCATGACATACATAAGTGATAAATGATTTTTCAGCTAGAGAACACATAGCCTGTGAGTTTTGAGCTTAACTGTATGGTTACATTCAAACCATAATTTTTATTCCTGTGTGTTCCAACCTTCTTTCTTATTCTGGTGTTCTTTACTTTGTTTTAGTCTATATGTCCGATTATAGAATATATGTAGATCTCAAAATAATGATTGAGGCCATCATTTGATTTTAGCTCACTTACCCCAAATTAGCCTACCTTTTACATCACCTTTGTTAGCCCCCTTTGAGCATTTAAAAAAACCCCCTTATTCTATTTTAACCAAATTACTAGCCTTAAGTAGAAAAACAAAAGAAAACCCCAAGTGAATCCTTGGTTAGCTTAAGATAGAAAATTATAAATAGAGTAAAATGTGGGAAACTTATTGGGGACATAGTTGATAAAGACAAAAGGTAGAAAATTAAAAAGAATAAAGCAACTCAAAATTTTGGGGAACAGGCTCATGAAAATTCAAATTAATTAAAAAAAATTACCATGTGTATTAAAAAAAAAAGTTAGTTTTCAAGCATGTAAATAAGGGGGTACAAAAAAAAAGAACTCCCCAATGCAAAATAAAAAGCAATGCACATGGGATAAAAACAAGAATTGAAACATGAGCATGTGACATCAAAAGCGAGAAAATAGGGAGAATAGGTAAAGAAGCATTGTTTTACTAAGTATGTATATTAGGTGAGATCTTAGTCTAATTAAGGATTCACTTATTAGCTAACATAGCCTTATACATATATCCTTACCCTCTGCCTTGACCCCATTACAACCTTAATTAAAGACCTCATGAGTTTTGGTATGACTATGTTCTATAATTGTTGATTGGTTAGACGAAAAACAAGGTTATAGAAAGGAAGAATAAAAAGAAAAATAGAGTGGTTAACCCAATAAACACTGAGTGATTAGAGAGAAAACACAAAATCCAGTGAGGGTTCAAAAGCTCATTAACATTTATCTCTGATTGTCTTGCAAGTTTTTTCTTCTCTCATCTCGTTTGCAAAAAAGTGCTTTATTATTTGAGGGTTAGCTATATATGTATATATATCTCCTTGAGAATGTGAAATAATTTGACTACATGTAGGCTTTATATATGAGAGGATGAATTAGAATTGCATGACTCAATAGGTAGATGCATTTAGCATAGGTTGCATTTCATAACATTCCATCACTTTAACCTCAATAATTTGACTACATGCTAGTGTTTAAGTGTTGGGAGGTTGATAAACCCATATTTCATGAGTTCTTTTGTGCTTAATTAGAGTGATTTATTCAACTCTTTACCTACTTATTCACCTTAATTGCATGGTTTTACTTTCCCTTCCTTATTATGTCATATTGTGAAAAACATGTTTCCTAAGCTTTAAAAAATTAATTATTTTAATTACCTTTATTTCCATTCGATGCCGTGATTAGTGTGTTGAGTAGCTTCAGGTTTCCTAAGGCTGAATGACTTAAAGGATGAAAAAAGGAAACATACAAAAATGGAAGGAGAAGGCAAAACGGAGCTTTAAGGAAATTGGTATCCACGCGATCGCATGGACGACGCGATTGCGTGCCAGAAGCAAAGAAGCAGCGACGCGGCCGCATGACTGACGCGACTGCGCGCCTTGAGTAGAACACCCACGACGCGGACGCGTGACTGACGCGACCGCGTGGAAAGGAAAAGCTCCAGATGACGCGACCGCGTGACCCACGCGGACGCGTGACAGAGGCCACGTATCAGAATTTACAGAATACGCCCCCAGCGAATTCTGAAGCCCTTTTTGGCCCAGATCCAAGTACAGACAGCATAGACCAGAGGTTATAAAGTGTGGGAATGCACCCATTCAAGGGGAGTTCGCATAATTTTAGTTTTCAATGATTTAGATTTAGTTGAGAGGGAGATCTTCTCCTCTCTCTCTTTTAGGATGTAGGATTTCTTCTTGTTTTAAGAGTGACTCTCAATCTAGGTTTTATATTTCTTTGTTTTAAACTTCCCTTTTACTCTATTTATTTATTTCAGTATCTGAGTTGGCTATTTACCTTTATAATTGGATCTATGAATTCTTTCATGTTACAGACAGTTATTTGAATTAATGATATTTGAGGTATTTTCAGTTTATGATTGTTCTCTTTGATTTAAGTTATCATTGTTTCCCATCTAAGGACGTTTTCATTATTTCAGCAATTTTACTTTTTTCCCCTTTTGGTCCTGGTTAAGAATTCAGTAACTCAACAGTTATTAAACTCAACGTAATTGATAATCGTTATCTTGCTAATTGAGCTGAACTTAAATAATCCCAACCTTTTCTTAGGAAATAATTAGGATTCAAAAGTCAATTTAATTAGTCCCTTGACTTTCCTTTGCCCTGGTAAAGGTTGACCAAGTGGAGTTTAGATTCAACTTTCATTATAGTTGAGAGAGATAACTAAGTTGGACCTCTAATTTCCCTTATCTTGCCAAAAGTTGTTTTTACAGTTATTATTTATTTTTAATTGCCATTTAATTCACTCGTCATTTAAATTACTTGCTTCTCACCTTCTAAACCCCGATTACAACCTTTATAACCAATAATAAGAACATACTTCCTCGCAGTTCCTTGAGAAGATGACCCGAGGTTTGAATACTCGGTTAACAATTTTTAAGGGTTTTGTTACTTGTGACACCCAAAACGTTTGTATGAAAGGACTTTTGAAGGTTTAGAAACTATACTTGTAATGAGGATTTATCCACAAATTTTTAGACCACGCAAAAGTAATCTCATCACTACAGCTAGGGGAAGATCACATCTTGTTCAAGATACCTAACCCCAACTCTCCTTCTGACAAGAGAGAGATAACTGTGCAACACCTAGTGTTCCAACCCTCTTTCTCAGTACAGAGTTATACAAACCCCCCCCCCCAAACACCAATTCTATGTTTGGTGTTGGGTCCCCATCATCAAGCACTGAGAACGCTGGTACTAAGAAGAAGGTACCTAAAGGCTGGAGGGACAAGAAAATCCCCACTGAGGGCCTCTCACCTGGCATGAGAGTTGTCTTCACTGACAACCCAGTCATTCCACATATTGTGAACAAGATCCTATATCTAGAACATGTGGAGCTCATCCATTAGAGCACAGATAAGAAGTTCACTTTAAGGGACAAAATTATGAACTCCTATCCATCTCCGTAAGGAGCTAACCATCAAGCTAGTGATGTTAAAGAAGCGCTTATTGGGAGGCATCCCAACCATAATTAGTTATTTCTATTTTTCTTTAAGTTTATTTTTCATAGTTGTTTCTTTAAGTTTGTGATCATGTGCAGTAGTCAGAACAGAAACAGAGACAGTCAAGAACTGGAAACAGAACACCTTGGAGGAAAGAAGGGCGTTCAACGCCACACAGGGTACCCCTAATGGGCGTTCAACACCCAAGAAGAGCAGCATTGCTGGTGTTGAATGTTAGCCAGGGAGCAGAGGCTGGGCATTTAACGTCCCAAAGGAGGAAGAGACATGGCGTTGAACGCCAGAAAGGTGGTTCCCTATGGGCATCAATCGCTCTATAAGGAGCATGAAGCTGGCGTTGGAGCAGAGGTTGGGCGTTCAACGCCCACAAGTGGGCAGAGAATTCGATTTCCTTGCCTTTCAGGACCAGTGAGTCCCACAAATTCTTTACCTACCCCACCTTCTTCTCTCTCTTACTTTCACTCTTCCCTACACATTCTTCCCCAAAAACCCTCAACCAATCATATCTACACCTCTCCAACACACACTTCATACACAAAAGCCCCCACTTGACCAAAACACTCTTCCCCTACATCTCCCCTATTCTCTTCTTCTTCTACTCTTTTCTTCCCTTTTGTTTATATTTTCCTCGAGGACGAGTAAAGCTTTTAAGTTTGGTGTTAGAAAAGCCTTGCTTTTTGCTTTTCATTCACACTTATGGCAATCAAAGTCAGAGAATTCTCTAGAAGGAGGAAAGGGAAAGTTGTTGCTTCCACCTCCGAACCTTGTGAAATAGAGAGATTCATCACCAAAGCTCATCAAGACTACTTCTATGAAGTAGTGACAAAGAAGAAGGTGATCCCCGAGGACCCTTTTAGGCTCAAAAGGGGCGAGTACCCGGAGATCCAACAAGAAATCCGGAGGCAAGGTTGGGAAGTTCTAACCAATCCTATCCCGAAAGTTGGAATCTTGATGGTGCAGGAGTTCTATCCCAATGCATGGGTCACTAAACATCATGATACAAGTGTGAACCCAAGCCCTAAAAATTGGAGCACCATGGTCCGAGTGCGACCCTTAGATTTCAGCTCAGAAAGTGTAAGATTGGCACTCTATTTACCAGTAATGCAAGGAGACCCACATCTTTACATTAGGAGAGTCAATTTTGATTAAAGGATAGACCAAGTACTTTCAGACATCTGTGTGGAAGGAGCTCAGTGGAAGAGGGATGCTCATGGCAAGCTTGTCCAACTAAAAAGGCTTGACCTCAAGCCCGTAGCTAGAGGATGGTTGGAATTCATCCAACACTCCATCATCCCTGCTAGCAATCGGTCAGAAGTGACCATTGACCGAGCCATTATGATTCACTGCATCATGTTTGGAAATGAGGTGGAGGTACATGAGGTAATACCTCAAGAATTGTACAAGATTACAGAAAAGCCCTCCGCCAAGGTAAGGCTGGCTTTTCCGCACCTTATCTGTCACTTATGCAATTCAGTTGGAATTGTCAAAAAAGGAGACATTTCCATTGAAGAAGACAAGCCTATCACTAAAAGAAGGATGGAGCAAACTAGAGAGCCTACACATGCACCTCAACAAGAGCATGTGGAGCCACGTCAACAAGAAATCCCTGAGATGCCTCAAGAGATGTACTTTCCTCCCCAAAACTATTGTGATTAACTTAACACCTCAATAGGGGAGCTAAGCTCAAACGTAGAGCAACTGAGGGTAGAACATCACGACCACGCCACTATCCTCCATGAAATAAGAGAAGATCAAAGAGCCGTGAGGGAAGAGCAACAAAGACAAGTGCAAGACATAGAGGACCTTAAACGCTCCATTGGATTCCAAAGAGGGAGTAGTAGCCACCGTCACTAAGGTGATCCCGTTTCCTTAATCCCCTTTGCCTAAGTTATTTTTTTCTGTTTTCCATTATGTTTTATGTCTTATTGTCTGTTTCTAGTGCATGATCATTTTTACATGTCTTAAGCTTTGAAATATTCCATGCATCTCTCACCCTGCTTGAAAGAAAATTTTATTTGAAAAAGAATTGGGAAATTCTTGAATTTTGAGTTATATCATAAGAATAGTTCAATTATTTTGTGCGGTGGCATTGCTTTTACTTTCTAAATGCATGAATGAACAGTGCATGTTTGATGTTGGATTTAAGAATGCTGGCTCTTGAAAGATTGATGAAAAAAGAGAAGTATTATTGGTAATCTAAAAAATCTAAAAATTGATTCTTGAAGCAAGAAAAATCAGCAAAAAGAAAGAAAATGAAAAAGAAAGAAGCGAAAAAAAAAAGCAAAAGAAAAAGAAAAAACCAGTAGCTCTTTAAACCAAAAGGCTAGAGAAAGGGTCCAAGGCTTTGAAGATCAATGGTTAGGAGGGCCTAAAAGAAACAAAATCTTTGCCTAAAAGTTCAAAAGAGCTAATTCCACTAACTATATGCTTGTGGTGTGAAGGTGTCAAGTGAAAAGCTTGAGACTGAGCAGTTAAAGTCATGATCCAAACAAAAAGAGTGTGCTTAAGAACTCTGGACACCACTAGCTGGGGATTCTAGCAAAGCTAAATCACAATACGAAAGGGTTCACCCAGTTAAGTGTCTGTGGCATTTATGTATCTGGTGGTAATATTGGAAAACAAAGCGCTTCGGGTCACGGCCAAGACTCAAAAGAAGTTGTGTTCAAGAATAAAAAAGAACTAAACTAGGAAAATTAATAGTATCATCTAGATTCTGAGTTCATAAAGATGCCAACTATTCTGAGCTTCAAAAAAAGGAAAATGAGATGCCAAAGCTATTTAGAAGTGAATAGCTACTAGTCCTGCTCATCTAATTGAAACTCAGCTTCATTGAAAACACTAAGATTTATTGTATCCTTCTCTTCTCATCTTTTTGCGTAGCAGATGTTGTCAAGATCTGACCTCCGTGCGCTCAAACGAGTATTTCTGGAGCTACAGAGGTTCAAATGATGCGTTCATAATGGTGTTGGAAAGCTAATATCCACAACTTTCCAGCAACATATAATGGTCTATACTTTTCTTTGAAGGAGCCTGCCTATTCTGGGTTTTGAACGCCAAGGATCTCCCCCCTAGCTTGCGTTCAATGCCCCAAAGGAGCCCCAAAGCTGGAATTGAACACCAACCATCCCCTAGTGGGAATTCAACATCCAATACAAGCACAAGGCAGCGCCAATCATTCCGCATTCCTCAAAGTGAACGCCAAGCTCAGCCCAAGTACTCGACCGAAGTGGGCCCAAGGATGGATTTCGCACCTGTAGTCTATTCTATCATATTTTTGTACTTCTTAGTTATTAGATTAGTATATATAGGAGAAGATCAACCATGTTTAGGATATTCTTCCCCTACTTTCACATTTGAACATTATTGTATAGTATGAGTTACTAACCTCCTAGGTTAAAGTGAGGAGCTCTGCTGATTCTTATGAATCAGTAATATCACTATTCTACTTCAATTTATTCTTGATTCCATTCTAAGATGTATCTTTGATAAACCACTATTTCATGGTTTATCTTGTATTCAATTGAGTGGTTTTTATCAAGTCATTGCACACTTATTCATATGATTTGCATGCTTTTACAATTCCTTCCTAGTGTTATTCTATGGTTGAAAACTTGCTCCCTAGAGTCTTTAATTTGTGTATTTTAATTATCTTTTATACCATTTGATGTCGTGATCTGTGTGTTAAGTGTTTCAGGCTTTATAGGGCAGGAATGGCTTAGAGAATGGAGAGGAAGCTTGCAAAAATGGAAGGAACACAAGAAACTAAGGAGATAACGAGCGAGCATCGACACACACGCATGGCTCACGCGTGCGTGCAATATGGAGATATTTACAGCGATGCGTGCGCGTACCTGACGCATACGCGTGGATTGGAATTTACACAAAGACGCGTGCACGTGCCTGACATGTACACGTGACACACCAAGACGACCAGCTACTCGTACGCCTGACTGACGCATACGCGTGACTGACGCATATGCGTGACATGCGCGATCTGCAGAAAATTCAGAAAATGTTGGGGGCGATTTTGGGCCGAGTTTTGACCCAGTTTCCAGCCCAAAAACACAGACTAGAGCCAGAGAACATGCAGAGACTCAAAGACACATTCTCATTAGGATAGTTTTTAGTTTTTAGATCAGAATCTAGAGAGAACTACTCCTCCTCTAGGTTTTCTTTACATTCATAGATTTCTAATTTTATGCTTTTGCTTTAGATATTGAGAGAGTTATTACCTCTGTTAAAGCTACTATTCTACTTTGTTTCCTTATTCCTTTACTCTTTTGATTACTTATTAATCCTATTCAGATAGGTATGTTGAATTTTGGATTTATTAATACAGAGAACTACTCTTACATTTAATTAATTTTAAATCCCTATTTTATTTAATTTATAATGTCCTCTTCTTATATTTTTGTGAGCGTTATATTCATGTCAATGGAGTAGATTCCCAACTTGACATGGGGGTTGATTTAGAGGAGACAGTTGAGGTGGAATGCTCAAGTGATTAGTTAAATTGGAAGTTGTTGGCTAATTCTCTATTTACTAACGCTAGTCCTTCCCAAGGGAGAGGACTAGGATTTGCGAATAAGAGTTAGCTCAATCACTTGAATTTCCTTTATTTAGTAAGAGTTAACTAAGTGAAAATAACAACCTCTTTATACTACACTTGAGAGAATTCTAACAAGGATAGAACTTCCAATTAATCATTCCCCCAGTCAAGGCTTTTTATTTTGAATAATATAATTCTCTTTTAATTTTCATTGCACTAAATTACAATTATTTGTTTTTCTGTCACTCAACTCTCAAAATTTCTCGTAAAACTCCTGATTAATAAGATAGCACCCTTTTGTCAACTCATTGGGAGATGACCTGGGACTCATACTCCCAGTATTTTTATCCTAATTTTGTGACAACCTTTCTAAATTGATGAGCGGATTTTTGCTGGTTAAGAACTATACTCGCAACGTATAAACACATTAAACACACACAAGAATAAAATGTTATGGTTAAATAAACTAACCGTGTAATTAAGCTCAAATCTCACAGGTTGTGTGTTCTAGCTCTAAATCATGTTCTAAATTACAATCTTCAAACAAGTTTTAACACAAATGTTTTGATTTAAATTAGTGAAAATTTTCAAAAATAGGGTCTTAAAAAGAAACTTATTATTTTTCAACCAAATAGAACATACATGCAAACACTTATTACTATGCAATCTATCCTATCCTCACGAAAGAAAAATAACCTATTGGTGTTAAGAAAAAGAAATTACCTCCGGGAGTCAGGTACTGACCGACCTCCCCACACTTAAAGCTTTGCACCGTCCTCAGTGCCATCAGTCAGGAACAAAGGGGGCTGGTAGCAGCATCTCCACAGTCGGGATTGTCATGGCTTCCTGATAAACCATTATTTTATGATTTATATTGTGTTTAATTGTGTGGTTTTATCAAATCTTTACCCACTTATTCATATGATTAGCATGTATTTACAATTCCTTCCCAAAATTGTTCCATAGTTGAAAACTTGCTTCCTAGAGACCTTTTAATTATGTATTTTTATCCTCCTTTATACCATTCGGTGCCGTGATCTGTGTATTAAGTGTTTCAGGCTCCATAGGGCAGGAATGGCTTAGAGAATGGAGAGGAAGCTTGCAAAAATGGAAGGAACACAAGAAACTAAGGCGATGACCAGCGAACACTGACGCGAGCGCATGGCTCACGCGAACGCGCGAAATGGAGAAATCGCAGCGACACGAACGCGTGCCGGACGCAAACGCGTGGATTGGAGTCTGCATGAATGACACGAACGCGTGGACGACACGAACGCGTGGCAAGGAAAAACGCTGAATGACGCGAACGCATGGACGACGCGTATGCGTGACCTGCACGATCTGCAGAAATTACAGAATACGCTGGGGGCAATTTTTGGGCCACGTTTTAACCTAATTTTCAGCCCAGAAACACAGAATAAAGCGAGGGAACATGCAGACACTCAAGACGCATCCACACACATTCAGATTCATCACATTAGGATTACTTTAGTTTCAGATCTGAATCTAGATTAGTGTTACATTGATAGTTTATGCTTTTGTTTTGGATTGTGGATGTTGAAGAGCGATTACCTCCGTGAAGACACTACTTTAGTTTGTTCCTTTAGCCTTTACTCTTTTCAGTTGATTATTGACTCTATTCAAATAAGTATCTTACATTTTGAGTTTATTAATATATAGAGTTACTTTTATTTTTAATTAATTTTAAATCTCTCTATTTTATTCTATTCAATTATGTCTTCTTATATTTTTTTTATTATTAAATTCATGTCAATGGAGTAGAAATTCCACTTGACATGGGTGTTAATTAAGAGGAGACAATGAGTTGGAATGCTCAAGTGTTTAGTTATATTGGACGTTGTAGGCTAATTCTGTACTTACTAACACTAGACCTCCCCAAGGGAGATGACTAGGGATTGCGGGTAAGAGTTAGTTCAATCACTATACTCTCCTTTATTTAGTAAGGGTTAACCAAGTGAAAATAACAACCTCTTTACACTACACTTGAGAAGATTCCAACAAGGATAGAACTTCTAATTAATTATTCCCCCGGTCAAGACCTTTTAATATTAATAATAAATTAGCACTCTTTCCTGCAACTCGTTGGGAGACGACCTGGGACTCATACTCCCAGTATTTTTATTTCTAAAATTCGTGACAATCCTTTTTAAATTGGTGAGGCGGATCTTATCTGGTTAAGAGCTATACGTGCAATGCTATCCTTTTATATCAAATCTCTTAATTGGTTAACTTCTTCCATGCATCACTTCCTGTGCTAGAAGACGAAGTGGAGTCTGGAGTGTTTGGGTCTTCTTCAGGTGGGTGGTTGCCAACAATCAGCTCCTTGAGGTATGAAAATCGGTGCTTGTTACGGCACTCTCTTTGCTTTGCCTGCCGGTCAAGCCGGTCCAACTTCTCAAGTATCTGTAGGAGCAGTTGATTTGTTGAAGGTTCTTGTGATGTGAAAGGAGAAGGAATATCTTCGACTGGTTCTGCAGGCCGGCTGGTAGTGGCTGCTGGGGGTCTGATGTACTTCCCGTTAGGAACATGCTGATCATCCCATGGAATCATGGCCTTGGTGTCCCCAGCTCTGTAGGAGACTCGGGTGCTGAGACTAGAGCTGAAACCAAGGCGGGAAAGGGTAGGTTATCCATAATCTGTACGTGTCCCATGGCATGCCGGAGGTGTCTTGGTAGATTGAGAGGCTGGTGTGTAAGGATACACCAGAGGAGAACAACCATGTCTGCAGTGAAGGAGGAGCCGTGAGTGCTCAGAAAAGGCAGGTAAACTAAGATCAAGATGGGAAGGCCCCTACAGAGTAGAAAATGCAGAGCCATACGGAGTTTTCCACCAGCATCATCCTACTAGCTCCAAATTTCTAAAGGTTAATGGACATCGCCTGAAGCTTTACCATGGTGGGTAGATGAAGAATCGTAAGGAATTAGAGGTCTTCCTCTTGGAAGACCCACCGATAGAAGCAGAATGAGCCTAACGAGCGTCCAACTTAAGGACGTAAAAGCAAAGTGCTAGGTGGGAGACAACCCACCATGCTATGATCGTTCCATTTCAGTCTTAGTTTTATTTTTGCTTTATTTTATTTTTATAATGTTAATGACTCTTCTCATAATCCCTGCATATAGCTGCATATAGTTTGCATTTGCATTAGCATTTTGCATATCTTATTTTAAAAAAAAAAAAAACACGCACGCGACGCGTAAGCATTGCCGACGCATCCGTGTCACATGTGCGTTGGAAAGAAAACAAAGTGAACAGAAAGTCACGCGAAAGCGTGGCTGGAGGCGTGCCTTAGGCACAAACATGCTCACGTAACCGCGTCACTCACGCGGCCACGTCATTTGGAAAAGAAGCCTCCCACGCGTCTGCGTCACCCACGCGAACGCGTGCCCCTAAAAATCGACGTAAAAGAGGTGTATGGCAGCAAGTTAGGATGGAGCTGGGCTGGAATGATGCTAGAAGCACCAGCCTCATCACGCGACCGCGTGCCCCACGCGGCCGCGTCGTCCTCCAAACATGGCCATTCACGCGATCGCGTGAATCACGCGATCGTGTCACCCTAAAATTTGGCAAAATGGGTTTGAAACAGAGAGTTGCGCGAACGCACAGCTAGTCTCGTGTTATTCGCACAAATCGAGTCACACGAATGCGTGACTTACACGTCCGCGTCACCTGAACTTATCACACATAATGCGACCACGTCACCCACATCAGCCAAAATATCTTATCTTTTCTTCCCCAAATCCTTATTTTTTTTCTTTTCCCTTATTATTTCTTTCTTCCCCCTTCCTTCTTCTCTACTCATTCTCACTTTTTACCTTCTTCTCCCTTATTTTTCATTCATTATCAAGGTTCTTTTCTTTCTTTCTTTCTTTACTTTTTACTTTTCCTTTATTATTTTTATTCATGTTTTCTTCTTTATTTTTCTTTTTGTCTTCATTATCTATATTTTCTTTTCCTTCTTTTTTATTCCTTTAATTGGTGTTACAAATTTAATTGGGTCATTATTTAATTCTATATTTCGCTTGTGGATTATTATGGAATTGTTTGACAATTAATATTACCTTTTAAAGGTTACTTGCATGTTCTATCTTATACTTTCAACATTATATTCACCATGCATGCCAAGTGTTTGTGAAAATGCCCGTATGGCGTTACACATTATTTTTACTTATTCTACTCCACTACTTTAATGCCTGTTTTTCACAAAACACCTCTTATATTTTATTAATTCAATTTAATTGTCAATAGAAACAGGTTATTAGTTTGAAAGACTTGGTAATCTAACTTGGACATTGAATGCTTGATTTATGCTACTCTTGCCTTTGCCGGCATGCCAATAAACATCTTGCATTCAATTGCCATCACATGCACTTGCTATATTACCTTTGATGAACTTTTCACATGTAGTCTAGACCATGTGTTAACGACATCCCTCTTTACTGTGCATTGATTATCGACCATAATGTTCGCTCCCTTGCTCGAACCCTTAGCTTTACATGTACTTACCTCCTTCCTTTTTTAGGATGGCCACCAAGAAAGGCAAGGAAAAAGCTACTCTCAAACCACCAGCAAGGAGAGGAACAAAAAGAGCATTAGTGGCAGAGCCACCTTCCACAGCGGTGACACCCTCAACAAAATGAACCAAGAGGATCATCAAGGTCGACGAAAAAGAAAAAGCTTTTCCAGCAAAGGACACTGCACGATATTCTAACCACTACTGTGAGCAGATGTTCCCCATCCTGGCAGCAAAGAACTATAACATTGAGCACCTTCTTATCCTCCCAACCCACATTGCTGAATTTGTTGAAACCCGCATTGAGCGAAGACAATGGGAATTCTTACGGAGACAGCCACGGCAGGTTAATCTTTTATGGGTAGTAGAATTCTACTCCGACTTTCATATGCCAACCATGCAGTCTGTCTACATCCGTCAGAAGCAAGTCCCCATAACTGAAGAGGCCATTCAACAAGCTCTAGACCTTCCCCCTGCTCCAGAAGGATTGGACGCATTCCAAGAAGCCTCACTCAAGTGCCAGACATACCAATTTGACTGGGACACCATTCTCAGAGTTATCGCACAACTTGGCAGCCTATGGATCTACGAAAACCATCGTTCCCGACCTAAGGGCATATCGGTTTCAGCACTTACCTTGGAGGCTCAAGTATGGGCACAGATTATGTCTCATTACATCTTTCCGAGCACTCACGAGTCCTCCTTCACTACAGACATGGCTGTCTTACTCTGGTGTATCCTTACAGACCAGCCTCTAAACTTACCAAGACACATTCAGGATGCTATGAGACACATACAAATTGCGGGCAACTTACCTTTTCCCGTCTTGGTTTCAGATCTAGTCTCAGCAGCCGGAGTCTCCTATAGAGCTGGGGATACCAAGACCATGATCCCACGAGATGATCAATACATCCCTAACGGGAAGTATATCAGACCTCCAGCTGCCACTATCAACCGGAGCACAGAACCAGCAGAAGACATCCCCTCTTCTTTCACACCACAAGCACCTACAACAAACCAATTGTTCCATCAAATACTTGAAAGGTTGGATCGGTAGGAACACAAAGCAAAGCTAAGAGAGCGCCGTAACCAGCGCCAATTCACTTACATTAAGGAGCTATTTATGGGAAAATACAGACCTGACAAAGACCCAGACACCCCGGACACCACTTTATTTACCAGCACAAGGAGCCACAACGGTCCCGATGGTGGAGATGCTGCTACCAACCCCCTTTGTTCCTGACAGATGGCACCGAGGACGGTGCAAATCCTTAAGTGTGGGGAGGTCGATCAATACCTGACTTCAGGAGGTAATTTCTTTTCCCTAACACCAATAAAATAGGATATTTAGTCAATTTTTTGTTTGTAGAATAGGATAGATTGCATAGTAATAATTAGTTGCATGCATGTTCTACTTGATTGAAGATAATAAGTTTCTTCTAAGACCCTATTTTTGAGAAATTTCACTAACATAAATCAAAACTTTTATTGTTAAGACTTGTTTTAAGATTGTAATTGGAACATAGTTTAAAAAGTTAAAAACACACAACCTGTGAGATTTGAGCTTAATTATATGGTTACATTATTTAACCACAAATATTTTATTCTTGTGTGTTCACTTCTCTATGATTGTAATCTTTATTTTGTTTTATCCTATATGTTCAATGTTTCATGTGTTATATGCATGCATATGATTGAGGCTATCATTTGATTTTAGCTCACTTATCCCAAATAAGCCTACCCTTTAAACTACCTTTGTTAGCCACTTTGAGCCTTTTTATCCCAATTGTTCTATATTTTACCACATTACTAGCCTTAAGCGAAAAAATAATTAAATACCCCAATTGAATCTTTGGTTAGCTTAAGATAGAAATTGTGTGTTAATTAAGTATGGAAGAATTGTGGGAACAAGGATTAATAAGGGAATGTTTCATGATAAAATAATGGGAATTTGGGTGCCTACTCATGTGAAACTACAAAAAAATTAAAAATCCATGTGCATTGATAAGCTATGTTTATTTTCATGTTCAAAAAAATCCAAATATATTTAATAAATAAATAAATAAATAAATAAGGGGACAAAATTACCCCAATTCTAAGTTTAGCTAAGTTCAAAAATCAATGCATATGTGATAAAAATTAAAAGAAGGTTGATGCATGAGTATATAATGCAAGTGGGAATTTTTGGGTGGCTAGGCATGATTCTAGAGTTATATAGAGTATATGTATGTCAGGTGAAAGCTTAGGTTAGTCAAAGATTCAATTTATAGCTCACTTAGCCATATATATATATACCCTTACCCTTACCTTAGCCCTAATACAACCTTAAAAAGACCTCATGATGTTTAACATTGATATATTAAATATTGTGGATTAGTTAGGTGAAGAACAAAATTTAGAAAGCAGGATTAGAGAAGAAAAGAGTGATTACCCTATACACTTAAGAGACTAGAGTGCACATACATCATCAGTGAGGGTTCAGTGTTTAATTCTATGTTCCCTACTTTCATCAGCTGTCTTCTTACAATGTTACCTGTTTTTACTATATAAATTGAGTTAGTGAAAATTAAATTTATGTTTGTCTTGAAGAGCTTATTTATTTTAACCAAGTAAACAAGAATCATATAGTTGCATTCATATATATAGGTTGCATTGCATTTCATGAGTTTTGTATTTCCCTACTCATTTATTTTGTCTCCTTCAACTAAGCATGAGCACATGCTAATGTTTAAGTGTGGGGAGGTTGATAAACCATTATTTTATGATTTATATTGTGTTTAATTGTGTGCTTTTATCAAATCTTTACCCACTTATTCATATGATTAGCATGTATTTACAATTCCTTCCCAAAATTGTTCCATGGTTGAAAATTTGCTTCCTAGAGACCTTTTAATTATGTATTTCTATCCTCCTTTATACTATTCAGGGTCGTGATCTATGTGTTAAGTGTTTCAAGCTCCATAGGGCAGGAATGGCTTAGAGAATGGAGATGAAGCTTACAAAAATAGAAGGAACACAAGAAACTAAGGAGATGACCAGTGAACACTGACGCGAGTGCATGGCTCACGCGAACGCGCGAAATGGAGAAATCGCAGTGACGCGAACGTGTGCCGGACACAAACGCGTGGATTGGAGTCTGCACAAATGACGCGAACACGTAGACGATGCAAACGCGTGGCAAGAAAAAATGCTGAATGACGTGAACGTATAGACGACGCGTACGCGTGACCTGCGCGATCTGTAGAAATTACAGAATACACTGGGGGTGATTTTTGGGGCCGCATTTTAACCTAATTTTTGGCCCAGAAACACAGAATAAAGCGAGGAAACATGCAGAGTCTCAAGACGCATCCACACACATTCAGATTCATCACATTAGGATTACTTTAGTTTTAGATCTGAATCTAGATTAGTGTTACATTGATAGTTTATGCTTTTGTTTTGGATTGTGGATGTTGAAGAGCCATTACCTCCATAAAGACACTACTTTCAGTTGATTATTGACTCTATTCAATTAAGTATGTTACGTTTTGAGTTTATTAATATATAGAGTTACTTTTATTTTTAATTAATTTTAAATCTCTCTATTTTATTCTATTCAATTATGTCTTCTTATATTTTTATGATTATTAAATTCATGTCAATGGAGTAGAAATTCCACTTGACATGGGGGTTAATTAAGAGGAGACACTTGAGTTGGAATGCTCAAGTGTTTAGTTACATTGGACGTTGTAGGCTAATTCTGTACCTACTAACACTAGACTTCCCAAGGGAGAGGACTAGGAATTGCGGGTAAGAGTTAGTTCAATCACTATACTCTCCCTTATTTAGTAAGGGTTAACCAAGTGAAAACAACAACCTCTTTACACTACACTTGAGAAGATTCCAACAAGGATAGAACTTCCAATTAATTATTTCCCCAGTCAAGACCTTTTAATATTAATAATAATTCTTAGTTAATAGCTTTAATTTATAATTACTTT
This sequence comes from Arachis hypogaea, assembly GCF_003086295.3. Taxonomy (NCBI): domain Eukaryota; kingdom Viridiplantae; phylum Streptophyta; class Magnoliopsida; order Fabales; family Fabaceae; genus Arachis; species Arachis hypogaea. Next base: position 81,891,466 of record NC_092052.1, read on the forward strand.
TAATTACTCATTATCCAACTTAAACTTTCTGGAAATTTTTTGATTAATAAATTAGCACTCTTTCCTGCAACTCGTTGGGAGACGACCTGGGACTCATACTCCCAGTATTTTTATTTCTAAAATTCGTGACAACCCTTTTTAAATTGGTGAGGCGGATCTTAGATGGTTAAGAGCTATACGTGCAACGCTATCCTTTTATATAAAATCTCTTAATTGGTTAACTTCTGCCATGCATCACTTCCTGTGCTAGAAGACGAAGTGGAGTCTGGAGTGTCTGGGTCTTCTTCAGGTGGGTGGTTGCCAACAATCAGCTCATTGAGGTATGTAAATCGCTGCTTGTTACGGCACTCTATTCGCTTTGCCTGCCTGTCAAGCCCATGCAACCTCTCAAGTATCTGTAGGAGCAGTTGATTTGTTGAAGGTTCTTGTGATGTGGAAGGAGAAGGAATATCTTCGACTGGTTCTGCAGGCCGGCTGGTAGTGGCTGCTGGGGGTCTGATGTACTTCCCGTTAGGAACATACTGATCATCCCGTGGAATCATGGCCTTGGTGTCCCCAGCTCTGTAGAAGACTCGGGTGCTGAGACTAGATCTGAAACCAAGGCGGGGAAGGGTAGGTTGTCTTCAATCTGTACGTGTCCCATGGCATGCCGGAGGTGTCTTGGTAGATTGAGAGGCTGGTCTGTAAGGATACACCAGAGGAGAATAGCCATGTCTGCAGTGAAGGAGGACCTGTGAGTGCTCGGAAAGACGTAATGGGACATAATCCGTGCCCATACTCGATCCTCCAAGGTGAGTGCTAAAGCCAATATGACCTTAGGTCAGGATCAATGGTATCCATATATCCATTTGCTGCCAGGTTGTGCTATAACTCTGAGAACGGTGTCCCGGTCAAATTGGTATGTCTGGCGCTTAAAGGAGGCTTCTTGGAATGCGTCCAATCCTTCTAGAGCAGGGGAAAGATCCAAAACTCGCTGAATGACCTCTTTAGTCATCGGGACTTGCTTCTGACGGACATAAACAGACTGCATGGGTGGCATGTGAAAATTGGAGTAGAATTTAACTACCCATGAGAGATTAAACTGTCGTGGCTGTCTCCGTAAGAATCCCATTGTCTGCGCTCAATCTGGGGCTCCATGAAATCAATAATGTGGGTCGAGAGGGTGAGTAGGTGCTCATTGTTATAGTTCCGCTCAGCCTGGATTGGAAATGTCCCTTGCTTGAAAGGCTTTCTCTGTTTCATTGACCTTAATGATCCTCTTGACCCTCTTTGTTGTTGGTTTGACTGCTGTTGAGGATGTTTCCGTAGTCGGCGCTCTTTTTGTTCCTCTCTTTGCCCGTGGTTTGGGAGCAGCTTTCTCTTTACCCTTCTTGGTGGCCATCCTGAAAAGGGAAAAGGAAAGTAACATGTAAAGCTAAGGGTTAAAGCAAGGAAGATGATGGTACAAGTGATAATCAATGCCAAGGTAGAGAAGGATGACGTTAACACATGGTCGCGACTACATGTGATCAGTTCATCACTGGAAATATAGCAAGTGCATATTATGGCAAGTATATACAAGATGTTTATTAGCATGCCGGCAAAGGCATGAGTAGCATAGATCAAGCATTAATTGCCAAATTTGATTATCAAATGTAACAAACTAACAATTATGTTTGTGTTGACAATTATATTGAATTAATAAAATATTTAAAGGATTTTGTGAAAAACAGGCATTAGAGTAGAAGGATAGAATAATTTAAAAATGCATAATGCCATACGGGCTTTTTCACAAACACTTAGCATGCATAGTAAATATGTTATTGAAAGTATTAAATTTGAACATGCAAGTAACCCTATGAATTAATATTAATTGTCAAACAATTCCTTTAATAAGCCACAAGCAATTATGGAAGAAAACCATTACCCAATTAGATTTCTAACACCAAGTAAAATAATGCAAAAATAAAAAGAAAGAAAAAGAAGACATAGATAATGAAATTAAAAAGAAAAAGAAGAAGAAACCATAAATTAAATGAATAATGGAAAAGTAAAAAGGGAAAGAAGAAAAGAACCTTGATGAAGAAGATGAAGAAGGAGGGAGAAAGTAGTAGAAAGTAGGGAAGAATAAAGAAGAAAGAAGGGAGAAGAAAGAATTAGGATTGGGGGAGAAAAGATAAGAATTCTGGCGCAGAACTAGTTAAATTGTGGTGCATGCGGATGCGTGGATCGTGCTAATTTCGAGCGACACGAACGCGTCAGGGACGCGGACGCGTGACATGGGTTGTGCAATTGGCGCGGAGGCAGCCTCGCGCACGCGCAACTCTCTGTCCCATACGCACAGTTGCCAAAAATTTAAACGACGCGTACACGTGAAGGATGCGCACGCGTGGATGGGCTGGATGGGAAAATGACGCATACGCGTCAGGGATGCATACGTGTGACATGGCTTGTGCTTCTAGCCCACTTTCAGCACCAGACCATCACAACTTTCTATCTATACATATTTTTACACCGAATAGCAAGGTCACGCGTACGCATGAGCGACGCGTACGCGTGGGCTGGGGGTTTCGCAAGCAACGCGTACACATCAGGGATGCGTATGCGTGGGTATGTTTGTGCCTAAGGCACACTTCCAACCCTGCTCCCGCGCAACTCTCTGTTCAATTCCCCTTTGTTACGCACGCACATATGACCCGTACGAGTCAGCGACGCTTGCGCGTCATGTGCTGCTTTTTTTTATGCAGAATGCAAAATAAATATGTTGAAATTATGAATGACCACTATGAAAAGTAAAATAAAACAAACTAGGAGTGAGAAGAAACGATCATACCATGGTGGATTGTCTCCCACCTAGCACTTTACTTTTACGTCCTTAAGTTGGACAGTCTTCAAGCTCATTCTGCTTATGTTGGTGGGTCCTCCAAGAGGAAGACTTCTAGCTCTTTGTGTTCTTTCATCTTCTCACCATGATAAAACTTTAGGCAATGTCCATTGACCTTGATAAAATTGTGGCTTGAAGGATGACTCAGGTGGAAGACTCCATATGGCTCTGCGTTCTCTACTCTATAGGGACCTTCCCATCTGGATCTCAGCTTTCCTGGCATGAGTCTTAGCCTGGAGTTGTAAAGGAGAACCAGATCTCCAGGTCTGAACTCTCTTCTCTTAATATGCTTGTCATGCACAGCCTTCATCTTCTCTTTGTATAATCTGGCCTTGTCATAAGCTTCGAGTCGAAGGGTCTCCAGTTCTGCTAATTGCAGCTTTTGTTCAGCGCCAGCGTTCTCAAATCCCATGTTGCACTCCCTCATTCCCAGAAAGCCTTGTGTTCCACCTCTACTGGAAGGTGGCAAGCCTTTCCGTACGCTAAGCAGAAGGGGCTCATCCCAATGGGTGTCTTGTACGCTGTCTGATATGCCCAGAGCGCATCAACAAGTCTGGTGCTCCAGTCCTTCCTATGAGGCTTTAATATCTTCTCCATAATACACTTTATTTCTCTGTTAGATACCTCTGCTTGTCCATTGGTCTGGGGATGATAAGCTGTTGCTATTTTGTGAACTATCCCATCCTTCTTCAGTAGTCCTGCTAATCTCCTGTTACAAAAATGAGTGCCTTGATCACTCACGATTGCTTGTGGTGATCCAAAGTGACAGATAATATGGTTTCTAACAAAGGAAACAATAGTTTTAGCATCATCAGTACGGGTAGGAATTGCTTCCACCCATTTAGAAACATAATCTACAGCTAACAGTATATAAAGATAACCATTGGAGTTTGGAAATGGACCCATGAAGTCAATGGCCCAAACATAAAAAATTTTATAGAATAGCAAAATCTGCTGGGGCATCTCATCCCTCTTAGATATATTACCAAACCTTTGGCATGGGGGGCACGATTTACAAAAAATAGCTGCATCTTTAAAAAGAGTAGGCCACCAGAATCCACAGTCTAGAATTTTTCTAGCTGTTCTTTGAGAGCCAAAATGTCCACCACTCTCAGAGGGGTGGCAGGCCTCTAAAATGGACTAGAATTCTGATTGGGGCATACACCTTCTAATTACCTGGTCAGCACCATACCTCCATAAATATGGGTCATCCCATATATAATATTTGGACTCGCTTTTCAACTTGTCTCTTTGATGCTTATTAAAATTGGGAGGGAAAGTGTGGCTAACTAGATAATTAGCTACAGGTGCATACCAAGGAACTACTTCAGATACTACGTGCAAGCTATCAAATGGAAAAGCATCATTGATAGGAGCGGAGTCATCCTTAATGTGCTCAAGGCGACTCAAGTGGTCTGCCACTAAATTTTGGCTACCACTCATATCCTTAATTTCTAAATCAAATTCTTGCAGCAGAAATATCCAACGTATTAGCCTTGGTTTAGACTCTTCTTTAGCTAATAAATACTTTAGAGCTGCATGGTCTGAGTACACTACCACCTTAGTACCAAGTAAACAGGCTCGGAATTTATCCAGAGCGAAAACAATAGCCAGAAGCTCTTTTTCAGTGGTGGTGTAATTAGAGTGAGCAGCGTCTAAGGTCTTAGACAGATAAGTAATTACAAAAGGATTCTTACCTTCGCACTGAGCCAGCGCTGCTCCTACTGCATGGTTGGAGGCATCACACATAATCTCAAAAGGCTGGCTCCAGTCTGGTCCTCTCACAATCGGAGCTTGAGTCAGGGCGATCTTCAGCTTATCAAATGCTTGCATGCAATCCTCACTGAATTCGAACTCAACATCTTTCGGCAGCAGTCTGGATAAAGGTAATGCTACCTTATTGAAGTCCTTAATAAATCTACGGTAAAAACCTGCATGACCAAGGAGCGAACGGACTTTCCTCACGGAGGAGGGGTAAGGTAAACTACAAATGACATCTACCTTTTCTAGATCTACAGAAATTCCAGTATTAGAAACAACATGTCCTAGAACAATCCCTTGTTTTATCATAAAATGATATTTTTCAAAATTCAATACAAGGTTTGAACTAACACACCTGTCTAATACTCTATCTAAATTATCCAAGCAAAGGTTAAAGGAATCACCATATACGCTAAAATCATCCATAAAAACTTCCATACAACTCTCAATAAGATCTGAAAAGATACTCATCATGCATCTTTGGAAAGTAGCCGGTGCATTACATAAGCCAAAAGGCATCCTCTTATATGCATACGTTCCAAAGGGACATGTAAAAGTAGTCTTTTCCTGATCTTCAGGAGCTATATGAATTTGAAAATAGCCTGTATAAAAATATTAAAATCAGTAATGGGATTTACCTGACAGGCGATCAAGCATCTGATCAATAAATGGCAAGGGGTAGTGATCCTTGCGAGTAGCTTGATTGAGACGCATGTAATCAATACAAACTCTCCATGAATTCTGCACTCTAGTTGTGAGGAGCTCTCCATGCTCATTCTTCACTGTTGTGATGCCAGATTTCTTGGGCACCACTTGTACTAGACTGACCCATTCACTGTCTGAGATTGGGTAGATGATATCAGCTTCAAGTAGCCTGGTCACTTCTTTCTTGACAACTTCTAAGATGGTGGGATTCAATATTCTTTGGGGTTGACGGACAGGCGTTGCTCCCTCTTCCAAGAATATTCTATGCTCACAAACTTGAGGGCTGATGCCTACTATATCCGCCAAGCTCTACCCAATTGCTTTCTTGTGTCTTTTCATCACATTAAGCAGTTGCTCCTCTTGTTGGAAAGTGAGTTCCCTTGCAATGATAACTGGGAGCTTCTGATTATCCTCAAGGTAAGCATACTTGAGGTGGGGTGGGAGGGGTTTTAATTCCAATTTTTGCTCATGGCTAGGCTCTAGATCATCTAGAGCTAGTGATAATGGCAAAGTGTCCTCATTGTGTTCAGAGGGTGTCTCCACACTTGGATCTTGCTCCATGTGCCTCTCTTCTACTTCTTCTTGGTGAACTACAGCTACAATTTCATCAATGATGTCGCACTGGAAGATAGAATGATCCTCTGGAGGGTGCTTCATAGCTTCATTTAAACTGAAACTCACTGCTCTGCCATCTATCTCGAAGGAGTAAGTTCCTGAGAATGCATCTAGCTTGAACTTTGAAGTTTCAGGAATGGCCTTCGAAGCAGGATTGATGATGGTCTTCCTGAATCATTAGGGGGCATCTCTAAGATATAGAAATCAATGGGAAATGTGAGCCCCTTAATGCTCACCAGCACGTCTTCAACAATTCCAACCACTGTAATAATGCTTTTATCTGCTAATACAAAACGAGCTACCGACCCTTTTAAGGGAGGGAGCCTCAAAGCATCATATATAGACAATGGCATAATACTTACGCACGCTCATAAATCACACATGCAGTCAAAAAATATTACACCCCTAATGGTACAGTTAACCATGCATGGACTTGGATCACTATATTTTTCAAGTATACCTCCCATTAAAATAGATATAGAACTACCTAAAGAAATAGTTTCTAATTCATTAATTTTATCTTTTTGTATGCATAAATCCTTCAGAAACTTTGCATATTTAGGTACTTGTTGAATAACATCAGAAAGGGGAACAGTTACCTCAACCTTTTTAAAAATTTCTACCATTTTGGGATCAAGTTCCATCTACTTCCTGGACTTCCTGGCAAGGTGTGGAAATGGAATAGGAATGGCGCCACTTACAGCTTCTGCGACCTTTGGTGCTCTATTCCTTGGCTGAGCTACTTCTTCTTCAACCATGTCTTGTACTTCGTCTTCCTCTTCAACATCCTTCACTTCTACCACGTCCTCAACTGGGGCGTGTTCTGGTGGGCTTGGCTCTTCATGATTTCTTCTCTTGTAGTGTGGTTCCGGACCTCAAAGTGATGGTATTGATACCACCCTTGGGGTTAGGTAAGGGTTGAGAAGGAATTCCACTGGAGCTTGAAGGCTGGTTGGTGGGAGTAGATAATGAATCTATCCGGGAGACGAGAGCTTGTAAAGTGGCATTCAGACCATTTAAAGTAGAGTTCAGTGTAGTCTGCATGTCTTGTTGTCATTGTGCAAGAGAACGAAGCATCTCGTCATTCGATGAGGAAGGAGGATAAGTGATCTGAGGGACCTGTTGTTGGTTGTGCTGGGGCCCTTGGGACTGCCTAAGGTGAGGTGCTCTGTAAGGCTGGTTAGGATTCTACTATTGATAGGAATGGTTCTGGTGATTTCGGTTCTGTTGATTGTTATTGTTATTCCACCTCTGATTTCCCTGGTTGTCTCTGCCTCCTCTGTTATAGTTGTCCCTACAGCCATGGTTGGAATTATCTCTCCAGCCCTGGTTGGAGTTGTCCTGCCACCCTTGGTTATAGTTCCCACCTTGGTTGTAGTTGCCGCCTTGTTGATTGTATCCTTGATTCGGGCGGTCATAGAAGTTATGAGTAGCTGCCAAGGTGTTGTCTTCTTGTTGGAGCTGCGGGCACTCATCAGTGTAATGACTATTATCAGCACAAATTCTGCATACTCTTTGGGGAACCAACTGTTGGCTTTGTTGTGGTGGGGGAGGCTGAGTTTGTTGTTGATTTAATTGCATCTGCTTCAGTAGGTTGGTCATTTCACATATAGCCTGTGTGATGGCAGTAGTCTCACTGCTAGAGGAAACCTCTGCAACAGCCTTTAAGTGGCTATTCCTGTGCCTGTGATTCTGAGTGGACTCAGCTAGGTCGCTGATCAGTTGCTATGCTTTATCCGCAGTCTTGTACTTTTTCAGGGAACCATTACTAGCACCATCCAATGTAGTCTTATCCCGAGGCTTCATGCCTTGAGTGAAGTAGCTGATCAATACCAACTTGTCAATCATGTGGTGGGCATGAGTCCAGATGATTCTTGAAGCGCTCCCAGTACTCATAAAGAGTCTCTGATTCACCTTGAATGATACAAAAAATCTCTTTTCTCAATCTGTCTGTAACTTCAGCTGGAAAGTATTTTTCCAAGAATTCTCTCCTGAGCGTATCCCAGTTGGTAACAGTTACTTCAGGTTGGGAGTAGTACCACTCCCTCGCCTTTCCCTCAAGAGAAAACGGGAAGGTGGTTAGCAGAATAGAAGTTTTATTTGCACTATGACACCTAACAGTAGAACAGGCTGTCTGAAAATCCCTGAGGTGCTTGATAGGCTCCTGAGCAGGTAAGCCATGAAACTTAGGCATCAAGTTGATTAGCGCAATCTTCAGTTTAAAATCTGCAGCCAAATTTGGATGACGCACTTGATACGGTTGCAGTGTAAAATCTGGGGCTCCTGCCTCCTAGGGAGTGATCCTCCTTGGTGCTGCCATGTTACCTGCACGTAAATCAACTAAATTAGTAGTAGAGGAGCTTATTTTTCCCTCAGATGGCGGTTCAGATTTGCCCTCAGATGAGACTGGTGAATTGATAACAATCACTTCACCACCCTCAGAGGCTAACTGATGCCGAGCTCGCCTAATACGTGAAAGAGTTCTTTCAATTCCAGTTTTGGGCCTTATAATATGGAGCAAAGTATAGACTTGCTAGAAAGCTCTGGAAGTCAGCTTTCCATATCCGTTGAAAACGCTCCATTTGGAATTTGTTAGCTCCAGAAAAGTTCTTTCGTGTGCAAGGAGGTCAGATCCGGACAGCATCAGCAATGCTTTCTCTGTCTCTGAATCAGACTTTTGCTAACTTTTGCTCTAGCTCCTCAACTTTAGCCAGAAAATACCTGAAATTGCATAAAAACACACAAACTCAAAGTAGAATCCAAAAATGTGAATTTAACACTAAAACCTATAAAAACTTAATAGAAATTAAACAAAACATGCTAAAAACTATATGAAAATGATGCCAAAAACCGTATAAAATATCCGCGCATCATGCATCTAGGCATATATACATAAACAAAATAAGAAAATTAGTCCCTACCCTCACACGGGTTCCCTAAACTAGAACCGAACTACAGAAAGGTTTTATCCCTCTAAAAAAATACTACAAAAGCAAGGGAAAATAATTCTACAAATCATCAAAGGGAGTAGAGGATCCTCTATGTCTATCTCTGGAGTGATCTCCGAACATCTTCTTGGAAAGTGGTCCAAAACCCCTCGGGAAAAGGCTCCTTATCAGACTCGGAGTCCTCATCTAACTGATCAACCCAAGTGGGGAATTCATCAGAAGAGTCAGCCTGAGTAGCTACTGTCTCGTGCTCCCAAAGGTCATCGGACATGGGCTCGGTCGAAAGTGTGGGAATAAGAAGGCACTGAGCAAGATCTAAGTCTGTCTCACATCCGTACGAAGAATCTGGGTAAGGTACATCGTGGTGTGGTCCTACCAATAAGAGAGGACAAGAAGAGGAGGATTGCTCTCGAGCTAGATGTAGCTCGGATAAAGTGAACACGTACAACATACCAAGATCAAATTGTGGGCACTGTTGATGAACGAAAAATTGTTGGTATAGAATTTCACTAATAAAATCTTGTTGCAAGTATAGTTTCTAAACCAACAATAATTCTTTTCATACAAATTTTTTTCCACAAGTAACAAACCTCTAATAATCCTAATAACTGAAGTATTTAAACCTCGGGTCGTCTCTCAAAGGAATTGCAGGGTAGTGTTCTTATTATTGGTTATGAGTTATATATTTTTGGGGTTTTAGATGAGAAACAAGAAAAGTAAATGGCAATGAAATTTAAATGACAAAACGGTCTTGGCAAGGTTTGGTGGTCAAGGATCTCTATCCTTATCACTAACCACAACATGAGAATTGCCAAGGATCAATCCCATTAAATCATCCTCTAACTAGTAAAGGAAAGTCAAATGAGCTATATCAATCCAAGTCCATAAGTCCTAGCTCTCCATCAAATCAATTAGTGAGAACTAGAGTCAATGGCTCCCAATCATCAATTACTTGGACATTAGTGGCTCAAGAGTTCCTAAGTTACCATCCCAAGCCAAGAGCATAAAATTCTACTCTAAAATCCAACCAAGCATTTTATCAAACACTTGGAAGGCATAAAAGGAAAAGCATAATAAGATTGCAATAAAAGTAAATCTACACTACTCAATTGCAAGGAGATCAATAACAACAATTCAATTAAGCAATAAAGGAAATCAAAACATGAATTGCATTAAAAGGAAAATAGGAGAAACAAAAGTGCATCAACATCGAAGTAGAGAATTACAAGAATTAAATACTAAACTAGAGAGAAGAGATGTAGAAGAACAAGATTTACAAAAGGAAGAGTGAATCAAAGCATGAAATTAACCTAGATCTAAGAATTTCTAATCTAACCTAATTCTAATTCTAGAGAGAAGAGAGAGCTTCTCTCTTTAGAAACTAACTCTAACTACTTCTAAAACTAAATTATGACTAAAGATGTTGATTCCCTTTCAATCTTTGGGTTAAATAAAATCAGAAATGAGTTGGATTGGGCCCAAAATGCTTCAGAAAATCGCTGGCCACGAGTTGCAATTAGTGAATCACGTGCCATCACCAACGCGTATGCTTACAGTGCATGTGCGTGTTCTCGTATGCAGAAAACTATGACAAATCTTATATCATTTTGAATCCCCAAATATTAGCTTTCCAACGCAACTAGAACCGCCTCATTTAGACCTCTGTAGCTCAAGTTATGATCGATTAAGTGCGAAGAGGTCGGGCTTGACAGCTTTGCGATTCCTTCATTTCTTCATGAGTTCTCCATTTCTACATGCTTTTTCTTCATTCCCTCAATCCAATCTTTGCCTCCTAAATCTGAAATTACTTAGAAAACATATCAAGGCATCTAATGGAATTAAGGTGAATTAAATTATGCTATTTTAAGACCTAAAAAGGATGTTTTCACTCTTAAGCACAATTAAAGGAGAATTTACAAAACCATGCTATTTCATTGAATAAATGTGGGAAAAGATGATAAAACTATCTAAATTCGACACAAGATAAACCCTAAAAATGGGGTTTATCAACCTCCCCACAGTTAAACCATAGCATGTCCTCATGCAAAACCAGGAAGGGAACAAGGGATATGAACATTTATTCAATGCAACCTATCTATATGCATCGTTTCTAAATGAATCCAACTAAATGCAAAATGACTCTACCTACTTGGTCAAAAATAAATCAATCCTCCAAGATCATGTATAAACGGGTAGGGCTAAGGTCATATGACGATGCATGAATCCTACCAATTCAAGTATAAAAATGAAGTTCAAATAGACTCGCAGGAAGAATGCTCATGAAAGTCGGGAATCAAGGAATTGAGCATCGAACCCTCACCGGAAGTGTTTGCACTCTAGTCGCTCAAGTGTATAGGGTCGATTCTCCCAATTCTCCCCTAATCATGCTTTCTAATATTTGTTTTTCATCTAACAATCAACAATTATTCAATGCAGGCATACATTCATCATGAGGTCTTTTCATAGGTTGTAATGGGGCTAAGGTCAAGGTAGGATTGTATATGGTTAAGTGGACTAGAATTTGGATCTTTGATTAACCTAGACTTTCCCACCTAACCTATATAATAACCTATACAATTAGGTGCTAACCTAACTACCCATTCTTCACTTTTCACATACTCATGCATTCTCTTTCTAATCACCACACATATGCATTGACTTTTATTGAACTTTACTTTGGGGCATTTTGTCCCCTTTTTATTGCTTTTCTTTTTTCTTTCTTTTTCCATATATTTTTTTTTTCTTTTCTTTTCTTTTTTCACATTTATTTCTTTTTCTTTTTTTTTCTCATTTTTTTGCTCTTTTTTTTTCCAACTAAACATCAATGCATAAGGTATAAGTTTTGATTAATACATGATTATGCACCCAATTCCCAAATATAGAAATACAAAATATCCTTTTATCCCAACCAATGTTCCCAAATCTCCCCAAACTTGAATAATAAACACTCTCACTAGCCTAAGTTAATCAAAGATCCAAATAAAGGACATTTATTTTTTTCCACTTTAGGCTTGTAACGTGCTAAAATAAAGAACAATTGGGTTAAGCGTAAGCTCAAAATTGGCTAACAATGGAGAGTAAAAGGTAGGCTATTTGGGTAATTGAGCTAATGAGTCAATGGCCTCAATCATATAAATACATGAATACAAGGCATAAATGGACATATATGATGCCAGGGCATCTTGGCCAGTTTCACTGACCTTTTCTTTAATGTTTTTAGGTTAGTTTCATGCATTTCTTTAGGAAATAAGCTAGTTTTGGGTAGATATTCACTTATGCCTTGATTCAAGCATACATTGTGCATTTTACATAATTTCATGAGGATTTTGCTTTGATGCACTTTATTGCTTGATTTCAGGACCAAAAGGAAGCAAGAAAAGGGGAGGTAACTTGCAAGGTTAATGAGAAAAGTGATTGTCAATAACACTCTCAAAAAGCCATCAATGCCCACGTTCGAGAGTCATTTTAACTAAGTTAACGTGAACTCTAACGTGGAGAAGAGAAGTTGAGCCAACGTTAGTGACACTTAACATTGTCACTAACGTTGGCAATTACTCATAAGTGGCCACGTTAGAAGCCACGTTAACCAAGTTAACGTGGCCTCTAACGTTAAGGGGGGAAGAGAAGCCAACGTTAGTGACACTCAACATTGTCACTAACGTTGGCCTATGGTGCAAAGTACCACGTTAACTCCCACGTTAACTTGGTTAGCGTGGGAGCTAACGTAAGGGATGAAGAGTTGTCGACAACGTTAGTGACACTCAACATTGTCACTAACGTTGAAACAACCACACAACCCCCAAGAGTCACGTTAACTTCCACGTTAACTTGGTTAACGTGGAAGCTAACGATGAGGAATGAAGGATGAGCCAACGTTAGTGACACTCAACATTGTCACTAACGTTGGGATGGCTAATGATGGCCACGTTAGAAGCCACGTTAACCTAGTTAACGTGGACTCTAACGTGAGACCTAGGGGCACATTGAAACGTTAGTGACAATGTTGAATGTCACTAACGTTCTCAAAGGATGGCAAAGGCCACGTTAGAAGCCACGTTAACCTAGTTAACGTGGGCTTTAACGTGAAGCAAGAAGGGGCACACTGGAACGTTAGTGACAATGTTGAGTGTCACTAACGTTCTCAAAGGTTAACAAGGCAACGTTAAAAGCCACGTTAACCTAGTTAACGTGGGTTTTAACGTGAGGCAAAGGGGTGCATTGGAACGTTAGTGACAATGTTAAGTGTCACTAATGTTCTCGAACTTATATTCTCACTAAATATTAACACCCCTAACGTCCTGAACTAATGTCTCCGCCCACTTCGCACTTTCTCTCTGCAAGTAAAGCCAAGCCCAAATAAAGAAAGGAACTGCTTCAAACTCAAGATCCAAAGGCCAAAGACTTGAAGAATCACACTAGAAGCTAAGAAGAGTAGTATATATAGGAGTAGCTTTGAATTGAGAAACGAGTTCTGGAGGCTGGAAAAAGAAAACTACTCTCTGTATTTTACTTTCTTTGCAATTCTAGTTTTATGATGTATTCTCCATCTTTGTTTTCATTTTCAAGAGCTATGAACAACTAAACCCCTTTCATTGGGTTAGGAAGCTCTGTTGTAATTTGATGAATCAATACTAATTTTCATTATTCTTCTTCTATCTTTCCTCTTGATTTTACTTGAAAGCTTTCGATCTTCATCCAATTGAGTAGTTATCTTGGAAGAGAAGCTATTCAAACTTGGATCTCTTTTGAACCTTGAAAGAGGAATGAAGAGATCAAGCTAGAAATGCTTTCTGATGCTGGACCAAATTGGATTTGGATGGGTATGTGACTATAACCCTCTCAACACTTGATTTGGGAAATGCATGAGGTATAATCAATGACCATACATTATCTCTTCTCATGAGCAATTGACCAAGGAATTGGCTATTGATCAAGATTTGAGAGATTGAATTGCAAGAAATTGTAATCCAATCACTTAAGATTGCCAAGGAGATCAATGAGTGCATTGATTGAGGAAGAGATGAAAATGAACTTGATCCGGAGAATTGCAACATCTCCTAAGCCCAATGAACTCCCCATCTCTGATCTTACCCATTCTCTTTAATTTCTGCCATTTACTTTTATGAGCAAATCCCCCATTCCCATTTACAATTTTACAATTTATTTTCAGTCATTTACTTCCAGTCCTTTAATTCTAGCATTTACTTTTCTGTTATTTACATTCCCGCCATTTTATTTTCTGCAACTCTCAACCCAAATTCTGGATTCGCTCAACTAGAACATTCTTCTAATTAAAGTTGCTTGATCAATCAATCCCTGTGGGATTCGACCTCACTCTATTGTGAGTTTTTACCTGATGACAAATTCGGTACACTTGCCGAAGGGAGATTTGTTGAGAGACAAGTTTTCCGTGCATCAAGTTTATGGCGCTGTTGCCGGGGATTGATTGTGCATCAACAATGATTAAATTGGAAGATCACTAGATTGAGCATTTTTATTTTGTGAATTTCATTTTCTGTTTGAGTGATTTACTTTTTGTTTTAGTTAAACTTCTTCCCTTCCCCCTCTACTCTTTTGTTTTTCTTTGTTATTTTCAATTCTGTTTGCTAACCCACTAACTGTTTGATATATTGCATCACCCACAACTAACAGTAACTCTGACACAAATACTGCCTGTACCTATTTTCTTCGCTTGTACTTGTTGGTTGTATGACAGGGAGAAGAAGCGGGGCTTCAACTTCCTTTGATTCTGAACCTGAGAGAACCTTCCTTAGACTAAGGAGGGAGGCAAAAGAAAAACATGTAGTTGGTGCTGAAGAAGAGGAGGAACACTTTGAGGAATACTTTGAACCAAACATGGAAGAAAACATGGAAAATCATCATGAAGAAGAGACTCACAACCATGGCAGAGGAGGTGGAGCAAATCATGCTGGGGAGGATAGAAGAGTTTTGGGCTCTTACATCAATCCAAACCCAGGAAATTGTGGAAGTAGCATCCAAAAGCCAACAATCCATGCCAACAACTTTGAACTTAAACCACAGCTCATCACCCTTGTTCAGAACAACTGTTCGTTTGGAGGAGGTGTTCAAGAAGACCCCAATCAACATTTGACCACCTTCCTGAGAATATGTGACACAGTGAAATCTAATGGTGTTCATCCCGACGCCTATAGACTGCTCTTATTTCCTTTCTCACTCAGGGACAAGGCAGCCAAGTGGCTGGAATCCTTCCCAAGGGAGAGCTTGACAACTTGGGAGGATTTGGTGAACAAATTCTTAGCAAGATTCTACCCTCCTCAACGAATCAATAGGCTGAGAGCTGAGGTTCAAACTTTCAGGCAACAAGATGGTGAGACTCTGTATGAAGCATGTGAGAGGTTCAAGGACTTAACAAGGAGGTGTCCACCTGACATGTTCAACGAATGGGTGCAGCTACACATTTTCTATGAAGGGCTCTCTTATGAGTCAAAGAAGGCCGTAGACCATTCATCTGGAGGATCTTTGAACAAGAAGAAGACCATTGAGGAAGCCATAGATGTTATTGAAACAGTAGTAGAAAACGACTACTTCTATGCTTCCGAAAGAGGGAACACAAGAGGAGTGAGGGAGCTAAACAATGTAGATGCTCTGTTGGCCCAAAACAAGCTCATTACCCAACAGCTGGCTGACCTCACGAAGAAGATGGAGAGGAACCAAGTAGCAGTAATCTCATCTTCATCAACAATCTAAGAAGGAGTGAATGAAGAAGCAGAGGGGAGTCAGAAGCAAGCCAACTACATTGGGAATTCACCAAGGAAAAACTATGATCCATACTCCAAGACTTACAACCCTGGATGGAGAAACCACCCAAACTTTTGGTGGGGAAGTGAGCAAGATCAAAACCAAGACCAGAGACGTTACAACTCCAACAACAATGCAGCTCACCAGCAATTCACCCAGAGGATATCTCAACACCCCCACAACAACACTTCTCCACACACTTATCAAAACCAAAACAGCACATCTGCTCCAAATCACTCATCAATTGATGACAAGCTCTCTAAGATTGAAGCCTTACTTGAAGGAATATGCCAAGAGATTCAAGAAAATAAGGTGTTCAAAGAAGAGGTGCGAGCCAATATTAAGAACCAGGGAGAGACCATTAGGAAGCTGGAATTCCAGGTAGGATAATTAGCTGAGAAGATTCCCAAACCTACTGATAGCTTCCCAAGTAACACGGAGAAAAACCCCAAAGGAGAAGCAAAGAAAGTAAGATGGGAAGATTGCAAAATGGTCACTACAAGTGATCAAGAGACTGAAGACAAGCAAGGCAAACTTCTCGAACAACCTGAAGACAACTCAATAAAGGAGGAGAATAGAGATCACAAAGAACCAGAAATGTCACAACAAGAGTTGCTGAAGCTCTATGCACCCTTTCCTCAACTGCTCAATGGTGCTGTGGGAAAGAGAATATACTCAAGGTTCCTAGACTTGTTTGCATCTCTGCATGCGAACATACCATTCATCAAGGCAATTCAACAAATGCCTGCATTCATCAAGTATATGAAGGAACTTCTTCCCAGGAAAAGCTCACTCAAGGGAGGGCAGACTATAGTGATGAACAAGGAATGTAGTGCCCTTATTCAACCTGAGTTGCCTACAAAAAAAAGAAACCCAGGAAGTTTTCATATCCCTTGTGCCATAGGTGAAAATATGTTCGACAGAGCACTATGTGATTTGGGGGCCAGCATCAACTTACTGCCCTTATCCCTGGTGAAGAGGTTGCAGATCAATGAGATAATGCCCACAGATGTCATTGTCAGACTGGCTGACAAAACTCAAAAGCAAGCAATAGGAGTGGTGGAAAATGTGTTGCTAAAGGTTGGGAAGTACTTTCTCCCAACAGACTTTGTCATTCTGGACATGGAAGAAAGTCACACTCACCCAATCATATTGGGAAGACCATTCCTAGATACAGCCAGAGCACTTATCGATGTAGAGAAAGGGGAGCTAATATTGAGAATCCATGATGAATGACTTAGCTTTGATGTCTTCAAACTCTCACAAGAAACAGATCAAGAGGACAAGGAACTAAGCACAGATGATAATGAGACACTGAAAGAAAAAAGAAGCACTGAAGCACAGCCAGCTCATTCTGAGACCCCCTTAACTGACAAACAAGGAAAACAGCAATTGCCACAGCTCAAGGAAGAGTTGGAGGAACCCAAACCTCTAGAGGCAGGTGAAGACAGCATCACAACTCCTTGGAGAAAAGAGGTCACCAAGGGGAAGGCAACCTCAAAAGAAACAAAGAAGAAGGTACCAAGGAGATGGAGGAACAAGAAGATCCCTACGAAAGACTTCTCTCCAGGGGATAGAGTTGTGTCAGCTTACTTCCCAGATATTCCCCCTAATCTCCCTACTGTGCCATCTCAATTACCTAAGGTCTTCACTATCAACAGAGTTCTTTCCCTGGAACATGTAGAGATCATTGATCCAACCAATGGATACAAGTCCACAGCAAGAGGGGAAGACTTTAAGCACTACCAACCACCATGATGAAGGAAAAACGTCAAGCTAGTGACGCTAAAGAAGCGCTTCATGGGAGGCAACCCATGTTTTATATGCTTTCAGATGATAATGAATAAGTCAATCTTTATGAGCTTCAATCCAAACTTGACAAACAATTGGTGAAAATCTTCTTATGCAGAATATAGTGAAGAACAAGTTTGGTGTTCAAAGCAAACAAAGATGCATGCTAGTCTTGGGAGCTTTGAACACAAAACCTCCATCACAGTGATCCAAACTAAGTTTGGTGTCACCTCATGGTGCCACCAAAATGCATATAAGGACCCACCAATAGTTAGTTATTTAGTTGGAATTCATAAATAAACAATCAAATCCTTTCATTTTATTCTAGCCGTAGAGTTTAAATTTTTTTTATGATATTAATTTCCTTATTTCAAATCTTTATAGGAAAGGAAAAGAAGCATGAAAAGGGATAGATTGGACAACCAAACAAAGAAGGTTCGGACACCACAAAAGGAGGGGCTTCACACTTGTTCTAAAAAGGGAATACATTGGAAAATGTTGCCATGCAACATTGAAAAAAATGGGACCCTAGAAGACCGAGCAATCCCCATCATAAAGTGATGATCCTTGTCTTCTAGCCATGCATAACCCCAACCGTCCATCAAGTGACCATTTCATCAATCTACACCCTCCATTCCCTCACAACTGCTCTATATAAACAACCCTTGTCCGTACCACCCTTCATTGACATCACACACCCTTCACCACTCTTCATTTCTGTACAAGACACCCTCTATCGATTACAAACATTTCTCCCCTCACTCTCTTCACTGCCATAAAACCCTAAACAACCAAAAGTCTCCACAACCTTACCACCTTCACATATTAACCATCATTCATGGCATCTTCAAGTTCTAAGAGACGGAAGGGAAAGGAACCCATAGAAGAACACCCATATGATGAGAAGAGATTTAGAAGCTTACATCATGCATTGCAATACGGGTGGATGGTTGATAAGGAAATCATTTATGAGCTGGGATTTCAAGTTACAAAGACTGAGTGCCCCGAAATTATAGAAAAGATAGAAAGGAAAAGATGGGAGCTCCTCACTGACCGAGTCATTAAGGTAAATGCAAACCTCATAAGAGAATTTTATGCAAATGCGGTTCGATATGATAAGAAGGATGAGTCCTATACAAGCTTTGTGAGAGGAAAGATGGTGGACTTTGGTCCCATGAGCGTCATGAGGGCATTGAAGCTACGGTCTATACAGTTTGAAGAAGAAAGCTATCACTCAAGATTGGACAACCCCAATTATGATCAGATTCTGCAAGATATCTGTGTACCAGGAGCTGACTGGGAAAGGGGTGCGGGAAATAAACCAAAGTTCATCAAGAGAACAGACCTCAATCCTGAAGCCAAGGGGTGGTTTGAGCTAGTGAGAAGGTCTATTCTCCCAGCTGCAAACAACTCGGAGGTGAATGTCAAGAGAGCCACAATTGTGCACTGTATACTGAAGGGAGGAGAGATCAAGGTCCATGAACTCATAGCTGAAGGCATTAGAAAGATGGCGGAGAAAAGCGACTCAAGAGGAACGATAGGTTACCCAAGCACTATTTACCGAATTTGCAAGAAAGCTGGGGTGGTTTTCGAAGATGAGGACCCCATGTGGATAAAGAAAGGCATTCCAATAACTGTACGAAGGATGAATGCCATTGCATCCCCCCTACCTCAGCGGAAGCAAAGGAAGAGGACAACCCCTCAAGTAATGGAAGGACAAGTCTTAGAGGGTCAAGCACAACAGACCTTGAACATGCACCAATTGCAAGAAGCCATTGATGGCTTGTCTAGACAATATTTGGAGAGCCAAGGAGCACAGAGAGAACTTCAACTACAGATGATGGGGCAGCAAGAGGAGTCACTCTCAAGGTGGATGACTCAACAAGGGGATTGGTAAAAGCAAATGATGGATCAGCAACTGAGTCAAGGACGACAATGGAATAAAACGTTTCACAGGATGGAACAAAGGCAAAATGAGCAACAAGAATCCATCCAGAGGCTGATCAACATCCAAGCACATCAAGGGACACACATACATGAGATGCATCAAAGACAAATAGAACAGGCAGAATTATTGGACGAGCAAAGGGCATTCGCAGAAGGAGTTTACATGAGCGAGACAGGACATCACATAAACACTCAAGCCAGGCTCGGCTACTTAGTAGGACAGCTGCCAATATTGCATCCAGGAATAGCCCAGTATGAAGAAATGAAGGATGAATTAGCACGAGAGGAAAGACAAAGGGTGGAAGAGAGTCATGAATCAGTAAGAAAGGCACTTGAGGATTGGAAGCAAGCAAAATTGGCACGGATGAGAAGGAATGCAAGAGGACACAAAGAAAGCAATTAAGAAGGAGAGCATGGACATCCACGAGAGTAAAAGGTGGTGGAGTTCCTTCTTTGGTGCATCTTTTTCTATGCTTTAAATAAAGAAGATCTTGTATGAAATAGAACTTGCTTCCATGTTAGTTTAAACCATCTTGAATTCTGTTTTTTTTATGTGTTGAAGAGGTCTCTGTGTGTTGGTCTTTATGTTACTGCACCATTACTTAACTTATTTGTATGCTTGTCCCTTTAAATCAAATAAAAAGAGAATGATTATGTTTTTAAAAGACCAGAGTGGAGTTCATATTGTGGAAGTGCATTCATGAATCTTTGGGGTAGTCATAAGTTAGCTAAGTTGGTTCAACCACAAGGCTGGGATGACAATTATCTGGCCTGAATACTTTGCTTTGGATACACTCATGAGACTAAGTTAATAACAAGATCCTAAGAAGAGAAAAGGGAAAGAACAATGGAAGTGAAAAACAAAAGAAAAAGAGTAAGCAATAAGGCTAGGCATCAATGGTTTTAATCTTGAGGCAAGTGTCTGTGGTGCTCCTGTGTGAGGGATCTACTTGGATGAATAAGCTCTTAGGGGTGCCTTATCACTTGGTAACTTGGGTTAACTAACTCGGGATTATCAGCTGAAAGTCCACTATCAAGAGTAACCTTCACTACAGAACACTTAGTAACCCAAAGAGGTGCTGGACACCAAGGTCTCAAGAAAAGAAAATAAATAAACTAAATGCCTGTAGTGTGTATGTATGGGGGATAGGCTTGAGGGAGTAAGTCCTTAGGGGTGTCTCAACACCTAGCATCTTGAACCAGCTGGTTCGGGAGTGTTGGCTGAAAGCTTATCTTAAAGAGTTGCCCCCTTACAGAGCACGTAGCCTAAATAACACAAACAACCCTTGAAATAACAATAAAAGGATCAATGAATAAAGGTCTCATGGGATATAAACAAAGTGGGTGTTTTAGGACATGATAAAGGTCTGAAAGCCAGTAATGGAATGAACCTAAGTTGCTATGCATGAAACCACCATAAAATCAGTAACATAACTTCCACAAGAATGACTCATTCCTCTGGATATTCCATTCATCATTCTCTTGTTCTAGTACTTGCTTAGGGACAAGCAAGCTTTAAGTTTGGTGTTGTGATGCCAGGGCATCTTGGCCAGTTTTATTGACCTTTTCTTTACTATTTTTAGGTTAGTTTCATGCATTTCTTTAGGAAATAAGCTAGTTTTGGGTAGATATTCACTTATGCCTTGATTCAAGCATACATTGTGCATTTTACATAATTTCATGAGGATTTTGCATAAGTTTAGTGACAAATATTATGTTGCATTACTCATGACTTGGACTAGAGCTTTGATGCACTTTATTGCTTGATTTCAGGACCAAAAGGAAGCAAGAAAAGAGGAGGTAACTTGCAAGGTTAATGAGAAAAGTGATTGTCAATAACACTCTCAAAAAGCCATCAATGCCCACGTTAGAGAGTCACGTTAACTAAGTTAACGTGAACTCTAACGTGGAGAAGAGAAGTTGAGCTAACGTTAGTGACACTTAACATTGTCACTAACGTTGGCAATTACTCATAAGTGGCCATGTTAGAAGCCACGTTAACCTAGTTAAGGTGGCCTCTAACGTTAAGGGGGGAAGAGAAGCCAACGTTAGTGACACTCAATATTGTCACTAACGTTGGCCTATGGTGCAAAGTACCACGTTAACTCCCACGTTAACTTGGTTAACGTGGGAGCTAACGTAAGGGATGAAGAGTTGTCGACAACGTTAGTGACACTCAACATTGTCACTAACGTTGAAGCAACCACACAACCCCCAAGAGTCATGTTAACTTCCACATTAACTTGGTTAACGTGGAAGCTAACGATGAGGAATGAAGGATGATCCAACGTTAGTGACACTCAACATTGTCACTAACGTTGGGATGGCTAAGGATGGCCACGTTAACCTAGTTAACATGGACTCTAACGTGAGACCTAGGGGTAACCCTCTCAACACTTGATTTGGGAAATGCATGTGGTATAATCAGTGACCATACTTCATCTCTTCTCATGAGCAATTGACCAAGGAATTGGCTATTGATCAAGATTTGAGAGATTGAATTGCAAGAAATTGTAATCCAATCACTTAAGATTGCCAAGGAGATCAATGAGTGCATTGATTGAGGAAGAGATGAAAATGAACTTGATCCGGAGAATTGCAACATCTCCTAAGCCCAATGAACTCCCCATCTCTGATCTTACCCATTCTCTTTAATTTCTTCCATTTACTTTTATGAGCAAATCCCCCATTCCCATTTACAATTCTGCAATTTATTTTCAGTCATTTACTTCCAGTCCTTTAATTCTAGCATTTACTTTTCTGTTATTTACATTCCCGCCATTTTATTTTCTGCATCTCTCAACCCAAATTCTGGATTCGCTCAACTAGAACATTCTTCTAATTAAAGTTGCTTGATCAATCAATCCCTGTGGGATTTGACCTCACTCTATTGTGAGTTTTTACTTGACGACAAATTCGGTACACTTGCCGAATGGAGATTTGTTGAGAGACAAGTTTTCCGTGCATCAATATAGAATCAAGCAAATCAAGGATCACAATCAAAGAAAGAGAACAATTGCACACAAGAAGGAAGATAAGTGGTTATAAAATGTAACCATGCAATTAGGCTCAAGTCTCACAAGCTTGTGTTCTTAGCTCAAAAACCATGTTCCAAAATAAATTCTTCAAGCAAGTTTAACAAAAATTTTTCTTTCAAATTGGTAGAGTGCCCTAAAACAGTTTCTTGGAAAAGAAATCATCACCATAACCAAGTAGTCCTAATAAGAAAGAAGTGGTAGAAATATATATGTACAAATTCTAACTAATATGCAATCTATCATGCAATGCAACAACTAGCTAACATTGGTGTTGAAAACGGAAATTGTTACCCATGGAGATCGGTCATCGACCGAACCTCCCCACACTTGAAGATTGCACCGTCCTCAGTGCATGCACAGAAGAGCAAGGTGGACAGGTTGAAACAACTGATGAGCTTCTTCAAAAGGTTGTGCGGATGAACTTGTTTGTTGCCCCATTTAGAAACTTTTTCTTTTTCCTTCTTTTGGTGGCCAACCTAAAAGGAGAGAAAAGAAGAACGACAATTAATCCTACAACAGAGATATCAAAACAAATAAAACATAAGCGGGGGTTAATGCCAAGTAAGAGTACGATTCTCTACTACATGGTAGCTACAGCATGTAGATGAGAGAGCAATATAAGCCAAGGCATATCAACTAATACTTGATGCAAGAGTAAAGTCAAAGCATAAAGAGCATTTAAAAGCATCAAGTTCGAACAAGAAAGAGTGGGCCATGAAAAACAATATAAGGTCATACCAATGCATAAAGAACACAAGAGTCATAAAAGATTGAGCATTGATTTTAAAAGTTTCATCACCCAATAATATCAAACAAGTCAATGGGCACCAAAATAATGCAAGGACTTCTCAACAATTGAGTAGGAAGATGCAACACCATTATTAAAATAAGAAACTCAAAAAAAAGAAAATAAAAACAAGCTATAAAAACAAAATTAAAATGCAATGAAGAAAAGTATGCAAATGGAATAAACAAAAGAAAATGGATGATTTGAAAAAAAAACTCTTTTTTTTTGCAACGCCGACGCGTCATGCACGCCCACGCGTCGATGTGCAGATTAGCAGAAGGACGCGTACGCGCCAGGTGCGCGCACATGTGGGTTAGGTTAGGCGCAGGGCACAGTGTCAGCCCAAAGTTTGCCTAACTCTCTGGAAAATGTACGAGTGATGCAGGTGGCGCAATCGATGCGCGCGCGCCATGCACGCGTGCGTGTGCATTGCGCATTTAGAATCACAGACGCGTACGCGCCAGGGGCGCGCACATGTGGGTTAGTTTGTGCTGTAGGCACAATGTTTGCACAGTGCAGGCGTAACTCTCGGGGTTTTGACTGGGGTGGAATTTTTACATCCACGCGGACGCGCCATGCACGCGTGCGCATGGATGGTCAAAAATGCTTGGCTCATGCGTACGCGCGCATGACGCATACGTGTGAGTTAGTGCTCTATTTTTCAACATTTTTCCAAGTTCTTGCACCAAACCAAGCCTTCCAAACCTCCAATCAGCTACCAAAATACCATAAAACCTTATTTGACATACTAAACTATCAAATAAACTCAACAAACTAAGCTATACATGAAATTAAGCCTAATTTTACCAATATTTACAAAGAAGAAAAAGGAAGGATGTTACCATGGCGGGGTGTCTCCCACCTAGCACTTTTGTTTATTGTCCTTAAGTTGGACATACGGGGAGCTCCTCTCAAGGTGGCTTGTGCTTAAATTCTTCTTGGAACTCCCACCAATGCTTGGTTCTCCATCGTACTCCAAGATTTCTCATGAGCTGCTCCAAGTGTTGACGGAGTCTTTCACAAGCTTGGGGCTCCCAAAGTCGATCCTCTTCTTGTAATCCGGGATCCCACACCTTATTTTCACACCCGTCTTGTAGTTTATCATTATTAATCCATCCAGGTGGCGAGCAAGATGAATTCTCAATGAAGTGCCCAATAATCCTCCTAGACTCCTCTAATTGAGCACTAATCTAATCGGTATATTTTGTTTTTGATGTATCAACTATAATAAGCCTTGATTTACAATGCCAACCACAAAACATCTTTTTTTTGCGCTTTATCCCACAAAGAATCCTAAGTTGACTATCTGTTTCGAGTAAGCCATATTCGAGTGGGATAATAAAGCTAATAGAAATGAATTTCACCAACTCAAATGTTGAAATAGATGACAACCTAGGTAAAGAAGCTTCTAAGGATCATGGCAAAGCATATTATATTCCCATCCTTCTTTTTCTAAGGACTTCCACCTTTTCACAAGATTCTTCAAATGTAATCCTTTGTCATCAATTTTATCTAAGCCTTTTACCTTACTCAAATCATAAATGGGAGGATGAGAGAGATTTACTGGTGCACAGAATTGTGTTCCACACGTTTCACAACTCCGGTGCAACTAACCAGCAAGTGCACTGGGTCGTCCAAGTAATACCTTACGTGAGTAAGGGTCGATCCCACGGAGATTGTTGGCTTGAAGCAAGCTATGGTCATCCTTGTAAATCTTAGTCAGGTAGATTCAAATTGTTATGAGGTTTTGATAATTAAAATATAAATGAAACAGAAATTAAGATAAAGTTACTTATGTAATTCATTGGTGGGAATTTCAGATAAGCGTATGGAGATGCTTTGTTGCTTCTGAACTTCTGCTTTCTGATAAACCCCGATTTTGTGGTTTATCTTGTGCTTATTTTGGGGGATTTTATCAATATTTCTCACACTTATTCGCAAGAAATGCATGGTTTTGTGTTCACTTCCCAATATTGCTCCATGATGGAAACATGCTTATTTTTCCTTAAAATTGCCATATTTTAATCCTCTTCTATTGCCATTCGATGCCGTGATATATTTGTTGAGTGATTTCAGGAATTATAGGGTAGGAATGACCTAGAAGAGAGGAGAAAAGCATGTACAAAAAAGGAGGAACATAAAGAATTGAAATCTTGGGAGGAGCAGCAGTGGCGCGCCCGCGCACTCCACGCGCACGCGTGGATGAGGTGGCTGGAAGCGGCGCGCAAGGATGGACGCATTCGCTTGGATCAGAAGATTCCTATCGACGCACACGCGCACTTGGCGCGCACGCGTGGATCGCAAAAGCGATCGGCGTGCGCGCACGCATGGGAAGCTACACCTGACCTCATTAAAGGAAATCGTGCCTGGCGATTTCTGAGGCTCATGAGGCCCAATTTCAAGCTGTTTCCGCATGGAAAACACCCAAGGATGCTAGGGGATAAAGGGGGATCAATCATTTTTTACACTAAGACACAATTCTAGAGTTTTTTTGGTTCTTTTGTTATTCTAGAGAGAGAAACCCTTGTTCCTCTCTAGATCTAGTTTTAATTTGATCTTCCCTTGTTGGATTGTGAATTAGATCTTGTTAATTACTAGTTTTAATTGTTCAATTTGAATTCCTTGTTACAATTTTGCTTATATCTAGTGATAGTTTTATGAATCCTTGTTAATTGTCATTTTATACCCATTTTATGAATGTTGTGAATCTTGACTTGTTGATATTACATTGATGATTTCTATGTTTACTTTTGTTGTTTGGATGATTGTATGTTGATAATTGTTAATGGGTACTTGTAGATCTCAATTTAATTGCTATTTTGAACATGACTTTTGTTAATGCTTACCATGTGTTTGATGAATTGTTTACTTTGATTATGGAGTAGGGAATTGGGTAAACTTGAGTCATTGGGTCTAATGGATTTGATGATTTGGGAGCCTTTAGTGGTCAATTTGATACTCATTGACGCCAACCCACTACTAATCTAATTAGTAGGTAGGTTGGGACTTATGGGTTGATGTGATCAAAGCCATTTGACGTACTTCAAGTCTAGGAGTAGATATTACGTACTTAAGACTTTTGGAAAGTAGACTTAATGAGCTTGGTTCCTCATAATTGTCAAGATATGGTTGTTAGACAAGGATGGTGCCCCAATTCCCATGCCTAGCCAAGAGTTGCTTTTATTATTCATATTTGAAAACCAAATTTCTCAACTATTTGCCTTAGTTATAGTTACTTGTTTGGTTTATAATAGAATTAAGTGGACTGTTGCTTGTTCATTGGAATTGCTCATGTTTTGCTTAGTTAATTGAATTATTTTATTGCAATTTAAGATTACTTGCTTGTTAAGATTCCCGTTTATTTTCATGTTCATAACTCACAACCCCGGATTTCTAACCAATGTTGAAGCACATGTTTGCCCATTCCTTGTGAGACGACCCGAGGTTTGAATACTTCGGTTATTTCTATTGGGGATGAACTTGTGACAACCAAATCCCTCTTCTAAATTTGACACCCGAGGATTGTTGTTGGTAGAGCTATACTTGCAACGCGATTTTATTGAAGAAAATCTTTACCAATACACCCTTGGGAGACCGTCAAATTTTTGGCGCCGTTACCGGGGAATGGTTGCAACGTATGCCTTGATATTGGTTATGTGAATATGTGAATATTGTAGATATTTTACTTCTTTCAATACTTAGCTATAGTTTAGATTTCTTTTGCATTTGTGCTATGACTTTCAAGTTTGATAACTCGGTCTCAACCGAATTCTAGCTTAGCCAATTTTGATCCTGAGATTGAAAGAACTTTGTTACATACTCGGCAAGCTAGACGGCGGTTGGACTATACGCCTAGTACTTCAGCCTCTCTTGAGGAAAATACCAAATCACTAGACGTCACCGAGAGTGACTTGGAGTCCGCTACTTCCTATTCTTCTATTGGCACTACTAATACATCTTTGCATTCTACAGGTGAGCAACACATGGCGGAGCCACGCCAGATCACTTTGCATGAGCAAGGAGCTCCGGATATCATACTTCAACCGTTTCAAGCATGGTATCCTAACCTTGATCCAAACTTTGAGTAGAAGAGTAGCTTGATAAATCTACTTCCTAAGTATCATGGGTTGCCGGGTCAAGACCCCATCCGACATTTGAAGGATTTTCAAGTTTCTTGTTCTACGGCTCGAAGGCATGGAGCCGATGAGGTGGCTATCATGGTTTTTGCCTTCCCTTTCTCTCTTGAAGCACACGCAAAAACATGGTTTTATTCGCTACCGAATGAGATTATGACTAATTGGGATTTCTTGAGAAGAGAGTTTCTTGATAAGTTCTTCCCACCGGAGAAGACCGACTACATCCGAAAAGAGATTTCGGGTATAATGCAAAGAGACCAAGAGAGTTTGTACGAGTATTGCTCGGTTCAAGAGGCTATTAGAGTCATGTCTACACCACGGAATGACCACTCACTTGCTCATTAGCTACTTTACTGAAGGTTTTTGTGCGGAAGATAGAAGATTGCTCACCGCTTCTAGTGGAGGTTCCCTTTCGAAAGACAAGACGGAGGGAGAAGCTTGGAATTTGATAAAGGATGTTGCCGAAGCTACACAACACACAAGGGTGAGAAGTAATCCTCTTAAGGGTTTGGTAGAACCATCCCCTTCCGAATCAAGTCTAGCCAAAGCACTTGGGAATATGACCACCATCCTTACATAAATCCAAAAGGATCAAAAGGAATACTACTCCATCCAAGCCATCCAAGCCCCACCTCCGGTTGCTCAACTTGAAGGCCCTACTAGGATTTGTGGTTTATGCTCTAGCACCACACATTACACCGACCAATGCCATCAAATTCAAGAGGAACATGCTCTTGTGGTGGCCAATGTGAATTACAAGAACCGTCCACCCTACCCTCCTCAAGGCCAAAACAATTACCATCAAGGTGGTAATCAACATCAAGGGTGGAGGGATAATGCACAAGGAAGCAATCAAAACCAAAGGTGGAACAACTCTCCTTCTCATCACAACAACAACCAATCTTCATCCCATACCACCATAACAACCACAACTACCAAGCCAACCAAGGCCACTCAAACCAAAACCAAAACAACTACACCAAGTACCAAGCACCACACCATAAACAACAAAACCAAAACCAAACTCCTCCATCTTCCAACAATCAAGTTGATGAGCTTAGAGCTGCCATGGAAAAACGAGATGAGAGCAACAAGGCTCAATTCGATGCCTTGAATACTCAATTGGCCAACCTCAGCAACATGCTTTCAAAGATGAACATGTCAAGCCAACCACCAACTCCCAATAACAACACCAACCAACCTTCAAGTTTCTCTAACCTTCCATCCCAACCACAACCAAACCCAAGAGGCGGTCCCAATGCCATCACTCTATGGTCGGGGACTATATTAGAGGAGATACCTCCAAGGGTCATGGGAGAAATTCATGAGGAAGAGGTAGTTGTTGAAGCTCCACATGAAGAAGAGGTGGTAGACAAAAGGCATGAGGAAGAAGGAGTAAACCTCAAGGAACCCAAGAGGAAAGCTATAGTGGACGAGTCCATTCCTATCCCATTCCCTTCCATGGTGAAGAAGGCAAAGAAAACACCGGAATTTGATTTGAACATGCTTCAAGTGTTCAAAAAGGTTGAGGTAACCATAACACTTCTTGATGACATTCAACAAATTCCAAAGTATGCAAAATTTTTGAAAGACTTGTGTACACACAAGGATAGGATAGGAGAATTGGAGACATTATCCTTGGGTAGTTTAATTTCTTCCTTGATGGAACCTATTCCAAGAAAATATGGTGACCTTGGACCGTGCTTAGTGTCTTGTTGTATTGGTGGACACACTTTTCATGATTGTATGTGTGACTTGGGAGCTTGTGTAAGCATCATGCCACTTTCTATCTATGTGCAGTTGAATTTAGCTCCATTAAAGAAGTCGGCGGCGAGGTTTGCCTTAGCCGATAAAAGTGTGATCACAGTGATGGGAATAGCGGAAGATGTACTCGTGGCAATTAAGGATTTGGTTTTTTCGGTTGACTTTTACATTCTTGAAATGCCTCCAGCAGAAAATAGAAGCCCATCCTCCGTTCTACTTGGTAGACCCTTCCTCAAAACCTCCAAATTCAAGTTGGATGCCATCACCGGCATATATTTCTTTGGGGATGGAGACAAGATTATCAAGTTCAATTTAGAGGAAGTCATGAAACATCCTCTCGAAGAACATTCCGTGCTCCAATGTGATGTGATTGATGAAGTGGTAGCGAAAGTGCAAGAAGAAGACCATGACAAGTTGTGCTACCTCATTGTTGAGGAGACGAATGACCAAGAGAATGAACATGAGGAAGTTGTCAAGAATGAGTCCCATGAGCTTGATGAAAAGGAACCTCATCTTGAAACAAAAAGTGAACTGAAGCCCCTTCCATCTCATTTGAAGTATGCTTTCTTAGAGGATAATCAAAGGTTTCCGATCATTATTGCTAGTGATCTCTCAAGTGAAGAAGAGGGAAAGCTCCTAGATGTTCTAAGAAAGTACAAGAAAGCAATAGGATGGAGCCTAGCGGATATTGTGGGAATTGACCCCCGCAAATGCATGCATAGGATATTTTTCCAAGATGGAGCTAAGCCAGTTAGGCAACCGCAAAGGAGGCTCAACCCAACCATCCTCGATGTAGTGAAGAAAGAGGTCACCAGATTACTGGACGCGGATATGATATACCCAAATCTCAGACAGTGAGTGGGTGAGCCCGGTCCAGGTTGTCGCCAAGAAGTCAGGCATCACAACAGTCAAGAAGGACGACGGTGAAATGGTCACTAAAACAGTACAAAATGCATGGCGAGTATGTATTGACTATAGAAGATTGAATGTCGCCACACGAAAGGACCATTACCCCTTACCCTTCATCGATCAGATGCTAGACCGCTTGGCAGGTAAATCTCACTACTGCTTTCTTGATGGATTTACTGGCTACTTCCAGATACATATTGCTCCTGAAGATCAGGAGAAGACCACGTTTACTTGTCCATTTGGCACCTTTTCCCATAAAAGGATGCCATTTGGACTATGTAATGCACCTGCTACTTTTCAGCGGTGCATGACGGGTGTCTTCTCCGATCTAATGGAGAATTGTTTGGAAGTCTTTATGGATGACTTCAGCGTTTATGGTACTTCATTTAATTGTTGTTTAGATAACTTGGCCAAGGTCCTGGCTAGATGTGTTGACAATAACCTTCTCTTAAATTTTGAAAAATGTCACTAATGGTACAACAAGGTATAGTGTTAGGACCTGTAGTATCTCATGAAGGCATTTCTGTAGACCCGGCCAAGGTCGATGTTATCACCACTTTTTCTCACCCCTCATCCGTGACGGAGGTCCACTCGTTTTTGGGACATGTAGGATTCTATAGGCGCTTTATCAAGGACTTCAGCAAGATTGATTTGCCATTGTCGCGCCTACTCCAAAAAGATGTGGATTTTGAGTTTGATAGTAAATGTGTAAAAGCTTTTGAAGAGCTAAGTAGAGTTCTTACCACAGCACCAATTGTGCGAGGCCCCAACTGGACGTTGCCATTTGAGATAATGTGCGATGCGTCAAACCATGCTGTAGGTGCCGTTCTTGCACAGCGCGATGGTAAACTCCCTTATGTCATTGCTTACTCTTCTAAGACACTATATGTAGCACAATCCAACTATACCACTACTGAAAAACAACTCCTAGCTATTGTTCATGCTTTAGATAAATTCATATCTTATTTTCTAGGATCAAAGATAGTGGTATACACGGATCATGCAGCTTTAAAGTACTTATTGACAAAGAATGAGTCAAAGTCTCGACTCATACGTTAGATCTTGCTTTTGCAAGAATTCAACATTGAGATTAGGGATCGGAGTGGATCTCAAAACCTGGTTGCAGATCATTTAAGCGGCATCGAGAATCTAAAAATTGATCCATTTCCGATCAATGACTCATTCCCATTGGATAGTTTGCATGTTGTGTCGGATAGCTCTCCTTGGTTTGTCCCAATGGCGAACGACTTGGTTGCGAAAATCTTCCCTCCCAACTTTTCGAAAAACCAAAGGGACAAGTTGAGGAGTAATTCCAAATACTATATTTGGGATAACCCTCACTTGTGGAAGAGGAGCGTGGGCCAAGTAATTCGAAGATGTGTCCCGGAGTCTGAATTCCAACCAATTCTTGAAGCTTATCATTTGTCCGAATGTGGTGGCCACTTTGGCCCACAAAGGACCGCTAAAAAAGTATTGGATTGTGGATTCTGGTGGCCAACCTTATTCAAGGATGCTAACCGGTTATGTGTGTCTTGCCATCAGTGTCAGAGGTCAGGAAACGCATCCCAAAGGGATGAAATGCCTCAGCAACCTATGTTATTCTGTGAGATATTTGATGTATGGGGCATTGACTTTATGGGACCGTTTTCCAACTCTAGTGGGTATCTGTATATTCTGTTAGCGGTTGACTATGTGTCAAAGTTGGTAGAGGCTATACCTACACGCCTTGACGACGCCAATGCCGTTGTGTCTTTCATTAGGAATCACATTGTATGCCGTTATGGGTCGCCACGAGCAATCGTGAGCGACTAAGGATCCCACTTTTGTAACAGGAAGGTAGAAGCATTGCTCAAGCGTTATAGAGCGTCGCATAAGGTTGCTACTTCTTATCATCCACAAACAAATGGATAAGCGGAAGTGTCCAACCAGGAAATCAAGAGAATCTTGGAGAAAGTGGTCAATCCACAAAGAAAGGATTGGAGCCTCCGGTTAGGAGATACATTATGGGCGTATAGAACGGCCTACAAGACTCCGATACGGATGAGTCCTTTCCGGATCGTCTATGGTAAGGCATGCCACCTTCTGGTGGAGATTGAGCATTGAGCCTATTGGGCGGTAAAGCAGTGCAACATAGATTTAGCCAAGGCGGGTGAAGCTAGGAAGTTACAACTAGAGGAGCTTGAGTGTTTGAGGAACGAGTCATATGAGAATGCCCGAATCTACAAGGAAAAGAGTAAAGCATTCCATGACCATCACATCTGGAAGAAGGACGTTCAAGAAGGTGATGAGGTCCTCCTCTACAACTCAAGGCTCCGATTTATGCCTGGCAAGCTCCGTTCTAGATGAGAAGGACCTTTCAAGGTGAAGGAGATAAAGCCCTACGGAGTGGTGGAATTGTTTGATCCCAAGAGTAAAGCAACTTTCAAAGTGAATGGACATAGAGTGAAGAAGTATCATGGTTGCAAGCCCCCAAAAGAGCTAGAGGTGTATATATTGGAGGATGCACCAAGGAGAGAGGAAGCTTAAGAAAAGGACCATCCAACTTAAGGACGTTAAAGAAAAGTGCTTGGTGGGAGGCACCCCACCGTGGTAAGATCTTCCTTGTTTATACCATCTTGTTTGTATCCTTAGTTTCTTGTGAATTTTGTGATCTCTTGATGATTGGTTGAGTGCATAGGAATGCTAGCTTTGTTGATTTTTTTGGATAGATAGGATGTTCATATAGATAGGATGTGAAAAAAAGATAAAAAAACAAAAAAATTCTTTGAAGAAGGGGACCGACGCACCAGCGCACAGTGCGCGCGCGCGCCGGTGGCGCGATTCCATATCTTAGGCCAAATACCCGAGAGTCATGCCCACTTCATGCCGAACTCACGCCAGGCACCCACGCGTTCGCATACTTGCCGCCTGCGGCGCACCATTGTAATTCAACCATTGACACGCAAGCGCACAGTGCGCGCGCACGCTGATGGAGATATGTGGATCCTCTGGTACAGAGACCAAAGAGTTGTGCCATAATTTGGCCAACCTTGTGCCAAAACTGATGCGTCCGTGCGTTGTGCGCGTCCGTGCCAGTCGCAAAATCTCTCAAGCACGCATCCGCGCAAAGTGTGCGTCCGCACGCCTGCCCCCCTGATTCACTCTGGTACAAAAACCAGAGACTTGAGCCAACATTGTGCCACTTCTGTGCCAGAAGAACAACTTCCCTCACACGCGCGCACCACTGACACGCACGCGTCCTCTGCTAGCATCCTCACCGACGCGCCAGCGCACCTTGCGCGCGCGTGCCGGTTGTGCGAGCCAGTTTTATAACTTCACGCCTTGTTCTGTTTTCTTTCTCTCAACCCCTTTTCTTTCTTAGTTTCTCTTCCTTCTTCCTCCACCATCTCCCTCCTCTTCTTCTTCTTCCCTAATCCACCACCACTGTCCGGCCACTCACCGGCGATAACCATCTTTTGCGGTGGCACTACACTTCCCCTATTTTCTTCCTCATCTTCACAAAAGAAGATTCAACCTTGTTCCTTTATACTTTTCAAGGTTTCACTTCTTCTACTTCTCTTCTTCTATTTTCCCTTGCATTATTTCTTCTAGTTAGATGCTTCTTATTGCTTTACTTAGTTTCTCTTTTACTTGCATGATGATGTTTCTTGCTTTTTGTTTGCTTACTTTTCCTTTTTCCTTATTTCTCCATGGATGTTGAATTTGAGTTTAATTTGCGTTAATAGATCTTTTGTCATTCTTTTTCTTATCTTTGCCAATGTTTGATGTTTATGTGATGATTGATGTTCCATTTTGGGCTTTGAATTGGTTTAGTATCTCATAATTGCTCATTGCTTGATTATTGCACGCCAAGTGTTCGAGGAAATGCACATATACCATTTTGGCTCATTTTAGTCATACACTTTCAAATTGGTGCCCCCTCCTCATTCACTTGCTTTCTTTTAAATGCATTGAGTCTACTTTGCTTGCTTAAAGTTTATACTTGCCAATTAGATATTAGTTGAACATGACTTGCTCTTTATTATGGATGCTTGAGACTACTCTTCTCATGCCATTGTATGCTTTACTTCCTCTTGCATCCCATGCCAAGTGTTATGACCCTTGCTTCTACATTAACCATGGGCACTACAATTCACTTGCATGTTCTTGTCAAATTGATTCTTGTGTTTAATGTTTTCCTTCCTTCCCTTCCTTTTTAGGATGGCCACCAAGAAAGGCAAGGAGATAGCTTCGAGGAAACCGGCTGCAAAAAGGGCACCCCAAAGGTCAAACTCTAAGGCGCGCTCTTCATTAGGAGCCAAACCCCTATCTAAGAAAGGGAAGACACCTGCTCCTATTAATGAGAATGAAAAGG
Organism: Arachis hypogaea; assembly: GCF_003086295.3. NCBI lineage: Eukaryota > Viridiplantae > Streptophyta > Magnoliopsida > Fabales > Fabaceae > Arachis > Arachis hypogaea. The sequence continues at coordinate 81,925,864 of NC_092052.1, forward strand.
GCAAACCGGCGAAAGATTCTTTAAGGTTTCCCAACCGCTTTTGTGAACTTATGTTCCCCTCCACAGCTGTAAGGAACTATCATCCTGAGCATCTACTCTCTCCGCCGGACAAGGTTGCTCCTTATATTTTGCCCCGCATTGAACAGCGAGGATGGGAGTTTCTTTTGAGGAAACCAAGGGAAACCAACCTTTCTTGGGTGGAAGAATTCTACACTAACTACCATCTCTCCTCCCTTCAATTGGTATACATGTGCCGCAAGCAAGTCTCGGTTTCAGAAGAGGCTATTCATCAAGTGCTTAATGTCATACCAGTGCCAAGTGACATGGAAGGCTACCAAGAAGTCTTACGTCAGCGAGATTAGTTTGGATTTAATTGTGACTCGATCCTCTGAGTCATTGCTGAACCAGAGGGATTTTGGATCCAAGGTCGACTACGGATGAGGCCCAAGAGCATTGATGCTCGCTTCCTCACTGAGGAAGCTAGAGCTTCGGCCCAGATACTATCTTACTATGTGCTACCTAGCACCCACAAGTCGTCTTTCACGGCGGATCTCGCCTTGCTTGTTTGGTGTGTTCTCACGGAGAGGCCGGTGAACATTCCGTCTCTTATCAAGCAAGCCATGAGTCAAGTCTACGCCCGGAGTAATTTGCCATTTCCATCATTGGTGTCTGACTTAGTTGCTGCTGCGGGTGTTTCTTGGGAACCAAGGACAAAAAGATTATAGTTCCGGCTAAGGGCGATGTGGTCCCAAGCGAAAAATACCTGCACCTTCCCATGAACAAACCAAGCCTCGACATGGCCCCGCCACTTCTTTTTCCTTCTAGCTCATCATCACCACCACTGAGATCCACACATCAAAGGATAGAAGATCTTCACCGGAAGCTTCATAGATACGAGCGGCGCAACCACCGCTGGTACACTTACATCAAGAAGCTTCTGGGTTGTGTTACCCCTAGCATGGAGGAACCCAAAATATTCACATCCACCTCAAACCCAGGTGATGGGAGCTCTGATGAAGGGGATAGTGAAGGTTCCGGTCCCGACCGTCCCTTGCATATTGTTCGTAGCACGGAGGACCGTGCTAATTTCTAAAGTGTGGGGAGGTCGTTCGACCGATCTCCATGGGTAACAATCCCTTCCCTTCAATACCCATGGATTTATCTTTTGCTTAGAAGTTAGTATATTGCATGTGTAGTTAGTTTTGCTTGTAAATACCCTTTGCATGATAGTTAGTTTCTATAGAGTTACTTGGTCAAAACAATAACTCCCTTTCCAAGAAACTGTGTTTTGGGTGACCTACCAAAATTCTAAAATTTTTTTTGCAGTAAACTTGCTTTAAGAATGTATTTTGGAATATAGTGATTGAGCTAAGAACACAAGCATGAAAGTTTTGAGCCTATTGATGGGATATTTTGGTGAGAAACGAATCTCTCACTAAACATCACAATCCAATCGGCAAGTGTACCGGGTCGTATCAAGTAATAAAAACTCACGGGAGTGAGGTCGATCCCACAGGGATTGAAGGATTGAGCAATTTTAGTTTAGTGGTTGATTTAGTCAAGCGAATCAAGTGTTGGTTGAGTGATTTGTGACTTGCAGAATATAAATTGCATGAAATTAAAGAAAGCAGGGAATTAAATTGCTGAATCTTAAAGAACAAGAAATTAAATGGCAGAAACTTAAAGTGCAAGAAATGTAAATTGCGGAATCTTAAAGTGCAAGGAATATAAATTGCTTGAAATGTAAAGGGAATTGGGGAATGGATTTGCAGAATTTAAACAAGGAAAAACTAAATTGCATCAAACAGAAGAGGGAAAGGGAATTGGGATTGAACCGGATCATGAAGCAGTAAAGTAAATGAACAGAAAAAGCAATAAGCAGGGAATTGAAATGAGAAATTCAGATCTCAGGACCCAGAGACTAGAAAACCAAGTCTAGATCTCAATGCCTTCCTAGATCCAACAAGAACAATAGCAAGGAAATTGTAAATTGCAAAGAAAAGAGATGAAGAACAATGAACCGGAAATGGAATTCAATTAACAGTAAAGAAAGCAGAGAGATCCAAGATTGAGATTGAAACAGAATTTCTTCAATTCTCCAATCCAAGATCCAAGACAAATGTAAAATGAAATTGAAAGTAATGAAAGCAAGAAATTAAAGTTCACTCAGTAACAAAAGCTCTCCGAAAACTATTATGAAAATTCTAAAAGGAAAGCTCCCCCACTAACTTGAATTCTATCCTATTTATACACTTTCCAAAATGATCTTCAAGCCTTGAGTTGGGCCTTTGTTCTTGGTGGAATTGGGTTGTAAGAGGCCTTGGTTGATTGCTCTTGAAGTTTGAAGAAGAACCGAAGTGAACCAATTGAACCGGTTTTGAAGTTAGCCAAAGTTTGTTTCAACGTTAGGGCCAAAGTTAGGGGTCTAACTTTGACCCCAACTTTTCATAGCAGCAACCCACATCCTTCTGGTTTGGACGTTGGTGCCAACGTTAGGGGTCTAACTTTGACCCTAACGTTGGCAATGCTTAGTGCTAGTGGCGCCAACGTTAGCCTCCAAGTTAGGGGGCTAACGTTGGCGCAAACGTTGGCCTTCCCCCTTTGTAATTTAAGTGCCAACGTTAGCCTCCAAGTTAGGGGGCTAACGTTGGCGCAAACGTTGGTGCCCAGGGGAGAAACTCTCAAGTTCCAACGTTAGCCTCCAAGTTAGGGGGCTAACGTTGGAGCTAACGTTGGCCACTTCCTTGCAATGTCATGTGCCAACGTTAGCCTCCAAGTTAGGGGGCTAACGTTGGCTCAAACGTGGGGAGCCCAGGGAGTGATTTTCATGCCCAACGTTAGCCTCCAAGTTAGGGGGCTAACGTTGGGGCTAACTTCAAGCCTCCAAGTTCAATTTCAACTTCCATTCTTCACTTCTAGCCATTCCTCTTTGCTTCAACCTTTCTCCAAGCTTTCTTCACCTATCATTAATCAACCAAACTAATCAAAGCTATGCTCAAAATCATGAGATATTCATTCTTTCATAATATGCACAAATATAGCACAAAACCTCATGAAATGGCATGAATTCACATATGGTTGGTTCAATCAAGGGAAACATGAAAATCTACTCAATTAGCTTGCTTGTAGCTCAAGAAAGTGCATAATTCTAATGAAAACTAAAGAAAAAGACTAGCTAAAACAGGCTAAGATGACTTGTCATCACCTATTGCACGGTTACATATTCTAACCATTATTTCCATTCTTGTGTGCATATCTCTCTCTATGATTTTGATCCTTGCTTTGTCTGATTCTATATGTCTATTGCTTTGTGTATGAATGCATTTACATGATTGAGGCCATCATTTCAATAGTCACTTTTCCCAAATGTCCTTAACCATTTTATCTACCATTGCTAACTGGTGCACGAAATTGTGATCTCCAGGCTCGAACAAATCCTGGTAATGGCTCCAGAGCTTGGTGCTCTGATCTTAATTCATAATTGTCACAACTTCGATACAACTAACCAGCAAGTGCACTGGGTCGTCCAAGTAATACCTTACGTGAGTAAGGGTCGAATCCCACGGAGATTGTTGGTATGAAGCAAGCTATAGTCACCTTGTAAATCTTAGTCAGGCAGATATAAAGTGATAATGGTGTTTTTGAATTTAATATAATAAGATAGGGATAGAAATACTTATGTAAATCCTTGGTAGGAATTTCAGATAAGCGAATGGAGATGCTTTTCGTTCCTCTGAACCTCTGCTTTCCTACTATCTTCATCCAATCAGTCTTACTCCTTTCCATGGCTGGCTTTATGTGATACATCACCACTGTCAATGGCTACTTTCGGTCATCTCTCGGGAAAATGATCCAATGCCCTGTCACGGCACGGCTAATCGTCTGGAGGCATCACCCTTGTCAATGGCTTCATCTTATCCTCTCAGTGAATAATATGCTCACGCACCCTGTCACGGCACGGCTATTCATCTGTCGATTCTCGATCATGCTGGAATAGGATTTACTATCCTTTTGCGTCTGTCACTAACGCCCTGAAATCGCGAGTTAGGAGCTCGTCACAGTCATTCAATCATTGAATCCTACTCGGAATACCACGGACAAGGTTTAGACTTTCCGGATTCTCTTGAATGCCGCCATCATTCTAGCTTACGCCATGAAGATTCTGGTTAGGAGATCTAAGAGATACTCATTCTAGCTTAATTCATGTAGAACAGAAGTGTTTGTCAGGCACGCGTTCATAGGGGAGATGGTGATGAGCATCACACATAATAATCACCTTCATCACGTTCTTGGGTGCGAATGGATATCTTAGAAGCGAAATAAGAAGAATTGAATAGAAAACAGTAGTACTTTGCATTAATCTTTGAGGAACAGCAGAGCTCCACACCTTAATCTATGGAGTGTAGAAACTCTACCGTATGAAAATACATAAGTGAAGGTCCAGGCATGGCCGAGATGGCCAGCCCCTCTGATCTAAGAACCAGGCGTTCAAAGATGATCCTAAGATCCTAAGATGATCAAAAGATGTCTAATACAATAGTAAGAGGTCCTATTTATAACAAACTAGTCACTAGGGTTTACATGAGTAAGTATTTGATGCATAAATCCACTTCCGGGGCCCACTTGGTGTGTGTTTGGGCTGAGCTTAAGTGTTGCACGTGCAGAGGCCATTTGTGGAGTTGAACGCCAGTTTTTGTGCCAGTTTGGGCGTTCAACTCTGGTTTTGGATCCTTTTCTGGCGCTGGACGCCAGATTTGGGCAGAAGGCTGGCGTTGAACGCCAGTTTATGTCATCAATTCTTGGCCAAAGTATGGACTATTATATATTTCTGGAAAGCCCTGGATGTCTAATTTCCAACGCAATTGGAAGCGCGCCATTTCGAGTTCTGTAGCTCCAGAAAATCCACTTTGAGTGCAGGGAGGTCAGAATCCAACAGCATCAGTAGTCCTTTTTCAACCTCTGAATCTGATTTCTGCTCAAGTCCCTCAATTTTAGCCAGAAAATACCTGAAATCACAGAAAAACACACAAACTCATAGTAAAGTCCAGAAATGTGAATTTAACATAAAAACTAATGAAAACATCCCTAAAAGTGACTAGATCCTACTAAAAACATACTAAAAACAATGCCAAAAAGCGTATAAATTATCCGCTCATCACAACACCAAACTTAAATTGTTGCTTGTCCCCAAGCAACTGAAAATCAAATAGGATAAAAAGAAGAGAATATACTATAAATTCCAAACTATCAATGAAACATAGCTCCAATCATATGAGCGGGACTTATAGCTTTTTGCCTCTTGAATAGTTTTGGCATCTCACTTTATCCATTGAAGTTTAGAATGATTGGCATCTATAGGAACTTCAGATTTCGAATAGTGTTATTGACTCTCCTAGTTCAGTATGATGATTCTTGAACACAGCTTCTTTATGAGTCTTGGCCGTGGCCCTAAGCACTTTGTTTTCCAGTATTACCACCGGATACATAAATGCCACAGACACATAATTGGGTGAACCTTTTCAGATTGTGACTCAGCTTTGCTAAAGTCCCCAATTAGAGGTGTCCAGGGTTCTTAAGCACACTCTTCTTTTGCTTTGGACCTTGACTTTAACCGCTCAGTCTCAAGTTTTCACTTGACACCTACACGCCACAAGCACATGGTTAGGGACAGCTTGGTTTAGCCGCTTAGACCGGGATTTTATTCCTTTAGGCCCTCCTATCCACTGATGCTCAAAGCCTTGGGATCCTTTTTATTGCCCTTGCCTTTTGGTTTTAAGGGTTATTGGCTTTTTCTTCTTGCTTTTTCTTTTTTCTTCTTTTTTTTTTTCTGCAAGCTTTGTTCTTTGCTGCTTTTTCTTGCTTCAAGAATCATTTTTATGATTTTTCAGATTATCAAATAACATGTCTCCTAGTCATCATTCTTTCAAGAGCCAACATATTTAACATTCTTAAACAACAACTTCAAAAGACATATGCACTGTTCAAGCATACATTCAGAAAACAAGAAGCATTGTCACCACATCAATATAATTAAACTAAGTTCAAGGATAAATTCGAAACTCATGTACTTCTTGTTCTTTTGAATTAAACAGTTTTTATTTAAGAGAGGTGATGGATTCATAGGACATTTATAACTTTAAGACAAAGTTACTAACTACTAATGATCATGTAATGAAGACACAAACATAGATAAGCACATAACATAGAAAACGAAAAACAGAAGGAAGAAGAACAAGGAATGAATCCACCTTAGTGATGGTGGCGTTTCCTTCTTGAGGAACCAATGATGTCCTTGAGCTCTTCTATGTCTCTTCCTTGTCTTTGTTGCTCCTCCCTCATTGCTTTTTGATCTTCTCTTATTTCATGAAGCATGATGGAGTGCTCTTGATGTTCCACCCTTAGTTGTCCCATATTGGAACTCAATTCTTCTAGGGAGGTGTTGATGTGCTCCCAATAGTTTTGTGGAGGAAAGTGCATTTGAGGCATTTCCGGAATCTCATGGTGATGAGCTTCTTGCACCTCTTGAGCTCCATGACTGGGCTCTCTTGCTTGCTCCATCTTTTTCTTAGTGATGGGCTTGTCCTCTTTAATGAGGATATCTCCCTCTATGTCAATTCCAGCTGAATTGCATAGGTGGCAAATGAGATGAGGAAAGGCTAACCTTGCCATGGTGGAGGACTTGTCAGCCACCTTGTAGAGTTCTTGAGGTATAATCTCATGAACTTCCACCTCTTCTCCAATCATGATGCTATGGATCATGATGGCCCGGTCTATAGTAACTTCAGACCGGTTGCTAGTGGGAATGATTGAGCATTGAATAAACTCCAACCATCCTCTAGCTATAGGCTTGAGGTCCAATCTTCTTAGTTGAACCGGCTTGCCTTTGGAGTCAATCTTCCATTGAGCTCCTCCTACACATATGTCCATAAGGACTTGGTCCAACCTTTGATCAAAGTTGACTCTCCTTGAACCATTGTAACATAGTTCTTTGGATCCGGGTTCTTACTTTGATCATGGTTCTTGGTGATCCATGCATTGGCATAGAACTCTTGAACCATTAGGATGCCGACTTGTTGGATGGGATTTGTTAGAACTTCCCAACCTCTTCTTTGAATTTCATGTCGGATCTCCGGATACTCATTTCTTTTGAGTTTAAAAGGGACCTCCGGGATCACCTTCTTCTTGGCCACAACATCATAGAAGTGGTCTTGATGGGCTTTGGAGATGAATCTTTCCATCTCCCATGACTCGGATGTGGAAGCTTTTGTCTTCCCTTTCCCTCTTCTAGAGGATTCTCCGGTCTTAGATGCCATCAATGGTAATGGAAAAACAAAAAAGCTATGCTTTTACCACACCAAACTTAGAATATTGCTCGCCCTCGAGCAATAAACAAAAGAATAGAAGAAGAAGAAGAAATATGGAGAGGGAGAGGGAGATGTGGTTTCGGCCAAGAGGAGTGTAGAGGGGTGTGTTGTGTGAATTTGATGAAGAATGAGTGGCTTTATATAGGGAAGGGAAGGGGGGGAAGGTTTCGGCCATAAGGGTGGGTTTTATGAGGTAGGTTTATTGGGAAGAGTGGGTGGATGTGAGTGGTGAAGGTTTAATGGGGAAGAGAGATTGAGGTGATTGGTGAAGGGTTTTTGGGTAAGAGTGTTTATGGGGTTGTGTGAAAGAGAGCGGTGAAAAGAAGTGAGTGGAGGTAGGTGGGGATCCTGTGGGGTCCACAGATCCTGAGTGGATCCTGTGGGGTCCACAGATCCTGAGTGGATCCTGTGGGGTCCACAGATCCTGAGGTGTCAAGGCATTTACGTCCCTGCACCATTAGGCATGTAAAAATGCCTTTGTACCCAACTCTGGGCGTTCAGCGCCAGGTTGGTGGCCATTTTGGGCGTTCAACGCCCATTTGTGTGCCATTTCTGGCGTTGAACGCCAGAACCATGCTCTGTTCTAGCGCTGAACGCCAGACAGATGCTCCTCCAGGGTGTGATTTTTCTTCTGCTATTTTTGATTCCGTTTTCAGTTTTTCTATTTATTTTGTGACTCCACATGATCATGAACCTAAGAAAACATGAAAAATAATAAAAATAAGAATTAGATAAACATTGGGTTGCCTCCCAATAAGCGCTTCTTTAATGTCAATAGCTTGACAGTGGGCTCTCATGGAGCCTCACAGATGTGCAGAGCTTTGTTGAGACTTTCCAACACCAAACTTAGAGTTTGGATATGGGAGTTCAACACCAAACTTAGAGTTTGGTTGTGGCTTCCCAACACCAAACTTAGAGTTTGACTGTGGGGGCTCTGGTTGACTCTGCTTTGAGAGAAGCTTTTCAAGCTTCCTCTCCATGGTTGCAGAGGGAGATCCTTGAGTTTTGAATACAAGGGAGTTCTCATTCCATTGAAGGACTATTTCACCTCTGTCAACATCAATCACAGCTCTTGCTGTGGCCAGGAAAGGTCTTCCTAGGATGATGGATTCATCCTCTTCCTTTCCAGTATCCAGGACTATGAAATCAGTAGGTATGTAAAGGCCCTCAACCTTTACTAATACATCTTCTACTTGTCCATAAGCCTGTCTTCTTGAGCTGTCTGCCATCTCTAGTGAGATTTTAGCAGCTTGCACCCCATAGATTCCCAGTTTCTCTATTACAGAGAGGGGCGTGAGGTTTATTCCTGAACCAAGGTCACATAGAGCCTTAAAGATCATGGTGCCTATGGTACAGGGTATTATGAGCTTTCCAGGATCCTGTCTCTTCTGAGGCAATGTCAGTTGATCCAGATCACTTAGTTCATTGATGAACAAGGGAGGTTCAACTTCCCAAGCATCAATGCCAAATAATTTGGCATTCAGCTTCATGATTGCACCAAGAAACTTGGCAGTTTGCTCTTCAGTAACATCCTCATTTTCTTCAGAAGAGGAATACTCATCAGAGCTCATGAAGGGCATAAGGAGGTTCAATGGGATCTCTATAGTCTCTAGATGAGCCCCAGAGTCCTTTGGTTCCCTAGAGGGGAGCTTCTTATTGATCACTGGACGTCCCTGGAGGTCTTCCTCCTTGGAATTCACGTCCTCTCCTCTCCTCAGAGGTTCGGCCATGGCGCTTATTTCAATGGCCTTGCACTCTCCTTTTGGGTTCTCTTCTGTATTGCTTGGGAGAGTACTAGGAGGGATTTCAGTGATCCTTTTACTCAGCTGGCCCACTTGTGCTTCCAGATTTCTAATGGAAGACCTTGTTTCATTCATGAAACTTACAGTGGCCTTGGATAGATCAGAGACTAGATTTGCTAAATTAGAAGCATTTTATTCAGAGTTCTCTGTCTGTTGCTGAGTTGATGATGGAAAAGGCTTGCTATTGCTAAACCTGTTTCTTCCACCATTATTAAAGCCTTGTTGGGGCTTTTGATCCTTCCATGAGAAATTTGGATGATTTCTCCATGTTGAGTTATAGGTGTTTCCATAAGGTTCACCTAAGTAATTTACCTCTGCTATTGCAGGGTTCTCAGGATCATATGCTTCTTCTTCAGAAGATGCCTCTTGAGTACTGTTGGATGCAGCTTGCATTCCATGCAGACTCTGAGAAATCATATTGACTTGCTGAGTCAATATTTTATTCTGAGCCAATATGGCATTCAGAGTATCAACTTCAAGAACTCTCTTCTTCATAGGCGTCCCATTACTCACAGGATTCCTTTCAGAAGTGTACATGAACTGGTTATTAGCAACCATGTCAATGAGTTCTTGAGCTTCTGCAGGCGTTTTCTTTAGGTGAATGGATCCACCTGCAGAGGTGTCCAGTGACATCTTTGATAGCTCAAATAAACCATCATAGAATATATCCAGGATGGTCCATTCTGAAAGCATGTCAGAAGGACACTTTTTGGTCAACTGTTTGTATCTTTCCCAAGCTTCATAGAGGGATTCACCTTCTTTCTGTCTGAAGGTTTGAACATCAGCTCTAAGCTTGCTCAGCTTTTGAGGAGGAAAGTACTTGGCTAAGAAAGCCGTGACCAGCTTATCCCAAGAGTTCAGGCTGTCTTTAGGTTGAGAATCCAACCATAATCTAGCTCTGTCTCTTACAGCAAAAGGGAAAAGCATGAGCCTGTAGACTTTAGGATCTACTCCATTAATCTTAACAGTATCACATATCTGCAAGAATTCAGTTAAGAACTGAAAAGGATCTTCAGATGGAAGTCCATGAAACTTGCAGTTCTGCTGCATCAGAGAAACTAATTGAGGTTTCAGCTCAAAGTTGTTTGCTCCAATGGCAGGAATGGAGATGCTTCTTCCATGTAAATTGGAATTAGGTGCAGTAAAGTCACCAAGCTTCCTCCGTGCATTATTATTATTTTCGGCTGCCATCTCCTCTGCCTGTTCGAAAATTTCTGAAAGGTTATCTCTGGATTGTTGTATTTTAGCTTCTCTTAATTTTCTCTTCAGAGTCCTTTCAGGTTCTGGATCTGCTTCCACAAGAATGTTCTTATCCTTGCTCCTTCTCATATGACAAGGAAGAATGGACAGAAAAATGATAATAATAATAGAGATCCTTTATACCACAGTATAGGGATCCCTTTGTGAGTGGAAGAGAAGGGGGAGACAAAGAATGTGATGTAAGGGAAGAAATGCAACTGTACGAATGGAAGAGATGTGAGATGAGATGTTAGGATATGAATGAATAAATAGAATAGGATGAGAAAGAGAGAGGGAATTTTTGAAAATTATTTTTGAAAAGGAGTTAGTGATTTTTGAAAATTGGTTTTTGAAAATGTGTTAGTAATTTTCGAAAATTAAGATTTAAAAATTAAAACAATTAATAAATTAAAAAGAAATTTTGAAAAAGGGGAGAGATATTTTCGAAAAATGAGAGAGAGAGAGTTAGTTAGGTGGTTTTGAAAAAGTTAAGAAACAAACAAAAAGTTAGTTAGTTAGTTGAAACAAATTTTGAAAAGATAAGAAGTTAGGAAGTTAGAAAAGATATTTTGAAAAGATATTTTTGAAAAAGATAAGATAAGAAGATATTTTTGAAAAGATATGATAGAAATTAGTTTTGAAAAAGATTTGATTTTTAAAATCTCAATTAATGACTTGATTCATAAGAAATCACAAGATATGATTCTAGAACTTAAAGTTTGAATCTTTCTTAACAAGCAAGTAACAAACTTCAAATTTTTGAATCAAAACATTAATTGATTATGTTATTTTCGAAAATTTGATATAAAAATAAGAAAAAGATTTTTGAAAAATATTTTTGGAATTTTCGAAAATAACTAAGAATTTTGAAAAAGATTTGATTTTTGAAAAAGATTTTGAAAAAGATAAGATTTTCAAATTGAAAATTTGATTTGACTCATTGGCAACAATTTTATTTTAAAAATTTTTGAAAAAGTCAACTCAAATTTTCGAATTTGATGAGAGAAAAAGGGAAAGATATTTTTTTTTTTGATTTTTTGAATTTTTATGAAAACATGAAAAATATGCAATGCATGAAATTTTTAGATCAAAACAATGAATGCATGCAAGAATGCTATGAATGTCAAGATGAACACCAAGAACACTTTGAATGTCATGATGAACATCAAGAACATATTTTTGAAAAATTTTTAATGCAAAGAAAACATGCAAGACACCAAACTTAGAATTCTTTAATGCTTAGACACTAAGAATTCAAGAATGCATATGATAAACATGAAAAGACACAAAACAAAAAATCATCAAGATCAAACAAGAAGACTTACCAAGAACAACTTGAAGATCATGAAGAACACTATGAATGCATGATATTTTCGAAAAAATGCAAGATGCATATGCAAGTGACACCAAACTTATGATATGACTCAAGACTCAAACAAGAAACAGAAAATATTTTTTATTTTATGATTTTCTAATTTTTTTTGGATTTTTATTTTATATTTTTCGAAAAATTATATGAAAAAGAAAATAAGTATTCCAAAATTTTTAATATGAATTCCAGGAATCTTGCCATGTTAGTCTAAAGCTTCAGTCCAGGAATCAGACATGGCTCACTAGCCAGCCAAGCTTTCAATGAAAGCTCCAGTCCAAAACACTAGACAAGGCCAATGGCCAGCCAAGCTTTAGTCTTTAACACGAGAGTATATTGCTCTTTATAGCAAATTGCAAGCCTCAGTCCAAATAAATTTAGACATGGCTTTACAGCCAGCCAGGCTTTACATGCTTCATGAAACACTAGAATTCATTCTTAAAAATCTTGAATAAGATTTTTGAAAACATTTTTATTTATTTTTTTTCTTCGAAAACATATGAGAGATTTTTGAAAATATTTTTTGAAAAATTTTTGAAAATAAAGTAAAAAGAAAATTACCTAATCTGAGCAACAAGATGAACCGTCAGTTGTCCAAACTCAAACAATCCCCGGCAACGGCGCCAAAAACTTGGTGCACGAAATTGTGATCTCCAGGCTCGAACAAATCCTGGTAATGGCTCCAGAGCTTGGTGCTCTGATCTTAATTCATAATTGTCACAACTTCGATACAACTAACCAGCAAGTGCACTGGGTCGTCCAAGTAATACCTTACGTGAGTAAAGGTCGAATCCCACGGAGATTGTTGGTATGAAGCAAGCTATAGTCACCTTGTAAATCTCAGTCAGGCAGATATAAAGTGATAATGGTGTTTTCGAATTTAATATAATAAGATAGGGATAGAAATACTTATGTAAATCCTTGGTAGGAATTTCAGATAAGCGAATGGAGATGCTTTTCGTTCCTCTGAACCTCTGCTTTCCTACTATCTTCATCCAATCAGTCTTACTCCTTTCCATGGCTGGCTTTATGTGATACATCACCACTGTCAATGGCTACTTTCGGTCATCTCTCGGGAAAATGATCCAATGCCCTGTCACGGCACGGCTAATCGTCTGGAGGCATCACCCTTGTCAATGGCTTCATCTTATCCTCTCAGTGAATAATATGCTCACGCACCCTGTCACGGCACGGCTATTCATCTGTTGGTTCTCGATCATGCTGGAATAGGATTTACTATCCTTTTGCGTCTGTCACTAACGCCCTGCAATCGCGAGTTAGGAGCTCGTCACAGTCATTCAATCATTGAATCCTACTCGGAATACCACGGACAAGGTTTAGACTTTCCGGATTCTCTTGAATGCCGCCATCATTCTAGCTTACGCCACGAAGATTCTGGTTAGGAGATCTAAGAGATACTCATTCTAGCTTAATTCATGTAGAACAGAAGCGTTTGTCAGGCACGCGTTCATAGGGGAGGTGGTGATGAGCGTCACACATAATCATCACCTTCATCACGTTCTTGGGTGCGAATGGATATCTTAGAAGCGAAATAAGAAGAATTGAATAGAAAACAGTAGTACTTTGCATTAATCTTTGAGGAACAGCAGAGCTCCACACCTTAATCTATGGAGTGTAGAAACTCTACCGTATGAAAATACATAAGTGAAGGTCCAGGCATGGCCGAGATGGCCAGCCCCTCTGATATAAGAACCAGGCGTTCAAAGATGATCCTAAGATCCTAAGATGATCAAAAGATGTCTAATACAATAGTAAGAGGTCCTATTTATAATAAACTAGTCACTAGGGTTTACATGAGTAAGTATTTGATGTATAAATCAACTTCCGGGGCCCACTTGGTGTGTGTTTGGGCTGAGCTTAAGTGTTGCACGTGCAGAGGCCATTTGTGGAGTTGAACGCCAGTTTTTGTGCCAGTTTGGGCGTTCAACTCTGGTTTTGGATCCTTTTCTGGCGCTGGACGCCAGATTTGGGCAGAAGGCTGGTGTTGAACGCCAGTTTACGTCGTCAATTCTTGGCCAAAGTATAGACTATTATATATTGCTGGAAAGCCCTGGATGTCTACTTTCCAACGCAATTGGAAACGCGCCATTTCGAGTTTTGTAGCTCCAGAAAATCCACTTTGAGTGCAGGGAGGTCAGAATCCAACAGCATCAGCAGTCCTTTTTCAACCTCTGAATCTGATTTCTGCTCAAGTCCCTCAATTTCAGCCAGAAAATACCTGAAATCACAGAAAAACACACAAACTCATAGTAAAGTCCAGAAATGTGAATTTAACATAAAAACTAATGAAAACATCCCTAAAAGTGACTAGATCCTACTAAAAACATACTAAAAATAATGCCAAAAAGCGTATAAATTATCCGCTCATCACTAACCAATTTTGAGCCTATGATAAACCCTCTTTGTTCTTGAAAAGAGCACATCAACAACCCTAAGTGAAAAACCGTGAATGTCCCTAAATTTGAATCTTTGATTAGCTTAGGTAAGTTAGGATGTGTATCATTCAAATAGAAGGCTATACTTGGAAAATTCGGGTAGATATATAGGTGTGTAATTGTAGTGTAATTGAAAATTCTAGGATTTGGGAACATACTCATGTGTTGAATGATTAAACTGTATGCATTGAAACTTTTGTTCACAAAGAAACCCCAAGAGGGGATAAAATAAAAGGGAGTAAAACAATATATAATAATGAACAGCAAAAGGGGACAAAGAAACCCCAAGACTAGTAAAGAAGAAAACAATGCATATGGGTGTGAATTGAAAAGAATGCTTGAGTATGCAAAAAGAGTAAAAGTCAAGGGTAGCTAGGTAATGTATTGTAGTTATATAGGTTGTTCTATGTGTCTAGTGGATCCTAGGTTGATCAAGGACTCAAATTTTAAGCCCACTTGGCCATATACATCCTTACCTTCACCCTAGCCCCGTTACAACCCATGAATAAGACCCCATGATACTTGTAAGCATGCATTAAGTAATTGTTGATTGTTAGATGAAAGACAAATCTTGGAAAGCATGATTAGGAGAAGATTGAGTGACGAACCCTATACACTTGAGCGAATAGAACGGATACACTTTTGGTGAGGTTCGATGCTCAATGCCTGTTCCCGGCTTTCACAAGCGTTTGTTTAGCAAGTCATATGCACTCCTTAGTGGTATTTAATTTGGTAGGATTCATGAATCACATACTATTTTCACCCTATATGTTCACACGTATTCTTGGAGGATAGATTTACTCCTGACCAAGTAGGTAGATGATTTTACATTAGTTGCATGCATCAACTTAGGTAGTTTGCTTTTCATAAACCCTTTCTCATCATGATCTTTGGTCTTTTTATTTTAAGCATGAGGACATGCTTGGCTTAAGTGTGGGGAGATTTGATAAACCCCGATTTTGTGGTTTATCTTTTGCTTATTTTGGGGGATTTTATCAATATTTCTCACACATGTTCGCAAGAAATGCATGGTTTTGTGTTCACTTCCCAATATTGCTCCATGATGGAAATTAAAACATGCTTATTTTGCCTTAAAATTGCCATATTTTAATCCTCTTCTATTGCCATTCGATGCCGTGATGTATTTGTTGAGTGATTTCAGGAATTATAGGGTAGGAATGACCTAGAAGAGAGGAAAAAAGCATGTACAAAAAGGGAGGAACATGAAGAATTGAAATCTTGGGAGGAGCAGCAATGGCGCGCCCGCGCACTCCATTCGCACGCGTGGATGAGGTGGCTGGAAGCGGCACGCAAGGGTGGATGTATTCGCGCGGATCAGAAGATTCCTATCGACGTGCACGCGCACTTGGCGCGTGTAACGGCCTAGCCCCGAAGAAACGGCGCTTCTTCGGGATCAAACCGAATTTTTACAGAATTTTTAGGAATTTCTATGCATATAAGCACCTCCACTGCACAGGTGCTGCGTCATCAAGCTGCTGAGTCAGCAGCTTGATTGCACAGGACACCTCTCCTAATCTAAGTAGGCACGTCGCGAAGAGTTGCGTTTTTGAGCCACTTCGGGCCCGAATTTCAAAATTCTGATTTCCGTGGTTAGTCTCTATGTGACGAGCCGGTCACGAATTTCGAGAGAAAAAATATATTAATATAATATTCATATATTATTATTTTATTCAGAATATTATATTATTATCTTCTCTACTGTGATTAATGTTGATCTATGTTTAGTAATATAATAACTGAGCTTGAAATCTACCGGTAACGGATAATACCGGAATTCTTAGATGAACTTAGCACTGCTAATGCTTCATCATATATCTTTTATTCTTATGATTATCCAGTTACTAGTGTCATTTACACTAAGTAACTTAATGTTTATCCATTAGTAGTGTAATTACTTAAGTTCTAATACATCTAGCTTTAGTAATTATCCTTTTCTGAGATATTTTGACAAGTAACTTTTGGATAATCATCATCCAAAAGCCACGGCCTCCCTAGGACAGCTTGGCTATCATTTTTGTTCTTGGAAAAGCTTAGAACACCATGAAAGAAAACCATGAAGATTCCACGAACACCTGAGCTACTTTCTCCGTTCTTTCTCAAACCGAAACCCCTATCAAAAATCTAATCTTACCAAAGTGTTCACCTCTTCCTCCTCTTCATTTATATGTCACTTTTCATGGAGTAACTCAAGGTATGAAGGCTGCTCCTCCTCCTTGAAGATTCGGCCATGGTGGTTCCTTAAGTTAATGATGTTTTCTTCATGTTCTTTCTTAGGATCTCTTGTTCAATCACCAAAAGCTCCAAGAAAACGTGATTTCTAGTTACCTTAAGGTAAGGAAAACCTTCTTTTCATCATCATGAAGCTTCAGCCTTCATGGTTCATAAGATTCTAAAGTTGTTTTTGATGTTAAAATATGCGTAAAAGTGCTTCTGGAAGCTTGTTTTTGGTGCAATCTCGGACAGCAGCAAAGGAGGTAAGGTTTGGTAAATTAATCAATGATTGGCTGTGTTCTTGAAGTGTTAAACCAGATCTTGTTGCTTGAGATTTGATTTTGGGTGTTTGTGTGATGGTTTGATCATGGAAACTTGTTGTTTAATGCTTGAAAATCATGTTTATGATGGTTTTGAAGTGGCTGTTGGTGCTGTTGGAAAATGTGACATTCCAGCCATGAAAATCATGATTTTTTATGCTTATTTTATGTGTATTTGATGGCTGAAAAGTTTCTCTTTGGTTTGATAAAAATCGGGTTCAAATCGGTTTCCGCAAAGATTGAAAAACTAGCTGAAAATCAAGCAGAAATCTGATGAACTTTTGGAAAAAAAAATGTTTTTGGTTTTTGGAAAAATATGAAAATGTGTATTCAAGGAGTTTTGGGGTCAAAATTCAATTATTAAAAAGTTTGGGGTTGAAAATTTATTAATCAAAAGTTGAGGGGCTAAAGTGCAAATATTAAAAGTTATAGGGGTCAAAGTGCAATTTCCAAGAAGTCCGGGGTCAAAATGCAATTTTTGAAAATTAAATAAAATATTATTATTTTAATAATAAAATATTAATATATTATTTTATTAATAATATTATTTTAATAATAATATTATTTTATTAATAATAATAAAATATTGATAAAAAGATAGTTTTCCCTGAAAGCCTCAAGAAGGCAGATTTGAGTCCAGAATTCTCTAATTTCCTTTACTAAACACCTAAGAAGAGGTATAAGAGAAGATATAGAGGTATACGAGGTAAAGAAATAAGATTTTGAAACCTGTGTTTAAGTTAAAAAGAAAAGGAGTTAAAAGTGATATAGCTGTGTACCTGACCTTACAAAGTAAACAGAGAATTGTAAAATGAGCTTTCTGTGATGTTCTAATGCTTGATTTATGATGATTGCTAAGTGATGGAGAGTATGGTTATATGTGAATTATGAGCCTTCGGGCAATGCTTGTGAATGTTGTGCGGGGACGCCCGTATTGTGATGTTGCTTCCCAGACAGGCTGCGGTAGAGTAGTACCAGCCCTGCAAGCTGAATGCTTGGTAGAGGCCTGACTCGCATACCTGCGGTATATTGAGACCTGAGCAAATACCAGCCCTGCAAGTCGAGAGCACTTGGTAGAGGGTATGCGGTACTTAATCTGGGATTAAGTTCTGGGAAGGCCTTATCTGACCTGGAGGGTCG
Source organism: Arachis hypogaea (assembly GCF_003086295.3). NCBI lineage: Eukaryota > Viridiplantae > Streptophyta > Magnoliopsida > Fabales > Fabaceae > Arachis > Arachis hypogaea. The sequence continues at coordinate 81,943,786 of NC_092052.1, forward strand.
GATTGCGTCGGGTGCGGGTCGAAAACCGACAAATGAGCTCATTACCTGCAGTAGGGACAGACATGCATCATACTTGTTTGTGCATTATTTATTGCTAATCTTCTTTTGTTCTTGTTCTATTCCTTGTTTGTTTGAGCATAACTGTGTAATTGCATATTAATGTGTGAATGTGCATTTACTTCCTATTTTCTCTCTTGTTCATGTGTTAGTTTATGTTGCTGTTATGTACATATTACTCTACATTTATTTATACTTCTATGACCACAGACATTATAAATGAACCTAACTGTAAACCCCGACCTTACTAAGAACTCCCCAGTTCTTACCCCTTACACCTCTACAGATGGACACGGGAGTCCTATTTTACGAGATTGATCCACCGTACATCCACGAGGACCCGGTGCGTGGCGAGTATTACATCTACTGTGCGGTACCTCGTATCCGTAATTATGTAGTTCCTGGTAGACCTTTCCAGTACCCTATTAGGACAGCATACTTTAATCCTGATTCACCTTATGACTTTCCTTTATCTTGGTTACACCCCGGTGGACCTGGGATACCTCATCCTGAGGAGCAGATGCCACCTCCACCTGACCATCCTCCTCCACCTGAACCTTCTCTACTTGATGAGCCTATACCTGCCCAGCTTATCCATGAGGCACCTCCTGCACCTTTTGTCCTTGATGAGTGGGGTGTTCTTGTGTTGCCACCCGAGCTTGATCCTTTACCTGAGCCGATCGAGCCTCCTGTCTTTGATGAGCAGCAGGGACATGAGTATGATCAGATTATGGAGGCGCGACCTCCTTCTCCAGACTATATTTTGTTTGGTAGCTATCCTTTTATGGTTCCTGTGGCCAGTAGTGGTTCCTCTGCTATCACTCCGACAGGAGAAGAGGACGAGGAAGAAGAAAATCCAGAGAAAGATCCTAACTTCATAGTTATCTCCTCTGACAGCGATGACGATGAGCCAGGCGAGGCGCCAGTAGGCGAGCATCACCATTCGCCCGGTGATTTTCCGTGAGGTACTCTGGACCAGGATTGAGGAGACTTTTTGAGAGGCCTAGTCTAACTTCAGTACATTAGAGTGTCTCCCTCACTTTGGTTAGCATGATTAGAGGGAATAGGCATATCGTAGAGTTAGGCTAGCCTGGGTGCCAACATAGGGGCTTTTGGTCAGGCCAGGCCCTGGGGCGTCTTATGTACATATATGTATATACTATATGAGTCACTGACTTAGGGGTGCTGTACTATAGCTCTATGCTTATATAACTGAACCACTTCTGTAACATGATGTATATTATAGTGTGTTGTTCCATATTCTGTTATCTTTTGTCTTATGTATATGAACGTTTAATTATCCCTTGATATATGGAAGATATGCGACTTTAAATTATTCTTGTTAAAAAAAATTTTACTTGTAAAATTCGCGGGGTTTTAACAACGTACAGGCTTATATTTATTAATTAATAATACAAAAAGGAAAAACAAGTCGGTAACATTCGATTTCTAGTATGATCTAGACATGCTAGAAGTTGGGTCGTTACAGCGCGCGCGCGTGGATCGCAAAAGCAATCGGCGCGCGTGCACGCATGGTGCGCACGCGTGGGAAGCTGCACATGACCTCATTAAAGGAAATCGTGCCTGGCAATTTCTGAGGTTCATGAGGCCCAATTTCAAGCTGTTTCTGCATGGAAAAGACCCAAGGATGCTAGGGGGAAAAGGGGGATCAATCATTTTTTACACTAAAACACAATACTAGAGTTTTTTTGGTTCTTTTGTTATTCTAGAGAGAGAAACCCTTGTTCCTCTCTAGATCTGGTATTAATTTGATATTCCCTTGTTGGATTGTGAATTGGATCTTGTTAATTACTAGTTTTAATTGTTCAATTTGAATTCGTTGTTACAATTTTGCTTATATCTAGTGATAGTTTTATGAATCCTTGTTAATTGTCATTTTATACCCATTTCATGAATGTTGTGAATCTTGACTTGTTGATATTACATTGATGATTTCTATGTTTAGTTTTGTTGTTTGGATGATTGTATGTTGATAATTCTTAGTGGGTACTTGTAGATTTCAATTTAATTTCTATTTTGAACATGACTTTTGTTAATGCTTACCATGTGTTTGATGAATTGTTTACTTTGATTATGGAGTAGTCTTCTTCACTCTTTGCCTAGGTCAAGGGAATTGGGTAAACTTGAGTCATTGGGTCTAAATGGATTTGATGATTTGGGAGCCTTTAGTGGTCAATTTGATACTCATTGACGCCAACCCACTACTAATCTATTTAGTAGGTAGGTTGGGACTTATCGGTTGATGTGATCAAAGCCATTTGACGTACTTCAAGTCTAGGAGTAGATATTACGTACTTAAGACTTTTGGGAAGTAGACTTAATGAGCTTGGTTCCTCATAATTGTCAAGATATGGTTGTTAGATAAGGATGGTGACCCCAATTCCCATGCCTAGCCAAGAGTTGCTTTTATTATTCATATTTGAAAACCAAATTTCTCAACTATTTGCCTTAGTTATAGTTACTTGTTTGGTTTATAATAGAATTAAGTGGAATGTTGCTTGTTCATTAGAATTGCTCATGTTTTGCTTAGTTAATTGAATTAGTTTGGTGCAATTTAAGATTACTTGCTTGTTAAGATTCCCATTTATTTTCATGCTCATAACTCACAACCCCGGATTTCTAACCAATGGTGAAGCACATGTTTGCCCATTCCTTGTGAGACGACCCGAGATTTGAATACTTCGGTTATTTCTATTGGGGTTGAACTTGTGACAACCAAATCCCTCTTCTAAATTTGACACCCGAGGATTGTTGTTGGTAGAGCTATACTTGCAACGCAATTTTATTGAAGAAAATCTTTACCAATACACCCTTGGGAGACCGTCACTTTCCTACTGCCTTCTTCCAATCATGCGTTACTTCCTTCCATGGCAAGCTGTATGATCCTCTCGGATGAAAACAAATCCATGTGCGCTGTCACCGCATGGCTAATCATCTGTCGGTTCCCACGAGTGTCAGAATAGGACAATTGTCCTTTTGCACACTGTCAGTGCACCCAACATTCGCAAGTTTAAAGCTCGTCACAGTCATCCCTTCCTAGATCCTACACGGAATACCACAGACAAGGTTTAGACTTTCTGGATCTCAGGAGTTCTGCCAATGATTCTAGCCTATACCACAAAGATACTAATCTCACGGAATCGGTCTGTGTATTAGATATCCAAGAAAATATACTCTGGCTGTTGTTCAATGACTATGTTGAACATCATGTAGACCGCTTTGTGGTTGTCAGGCACGCGATCTTGGCTAAGCGAGTAACAAAGATTGGGTGACTGTCACGGGTCACCCCTTCATTCTGACTTAACTGAATTAAGAACAAGAGTATATCTTGGAGAAGAAGTAGGCGTGAATTGAATGAAAAACAATAGTACTTGCATTAATTTATGAAGAACAGCAAAGCTCCACACCTTAATCTATGGGGTATAGAAACTCCACTGTAGAAAATACAAAAGTGAAAAAGAGGTCTAGGCATGGCCGTGAGGCCAGCATCCAAATGTGTACAATATCAAAGATGATCAAAGTCTGATCCAAAGATAAAAGTTATCTAAAGATATATAATAAATCTCTAAAAGTAGTTTTTATACTAAACTAGTAACCTAAGGTTACATAAAATGAGTAACTAATTGCAAATAGTATAGAAATTCACTTCCGGGGCCCACTTGGTGTGTACTTGGGCTGAGCATTGAAGTTTTTTCGTGCATAGGCTGTTCCTGGAGTTAAACGCCAGCTTTGCTGCCAGTTTGGGCGTTTAACTCCAATTCAGGTGCCAATTTGGGCGTTTTACGCCAGAAATTTTAGGCTGACTTTGAACGCCAGTTTGGGTCATATTATATACTGCTGGACTATTATATACTGCTGGAAAGCCCAAGATGTCTACTTTCCAACACAATTAAGAGCGCGCCAATTGGGTTTATGTAGCTGCCGAAAATCAACTTCGAGTGCAGGGAGGTCAGAATCCAACAGCATCTGCAGTCCTTTTTCAGCCTCTAAATCAAATTTTTGCTCAGGTCCCTCAATTTCAGCCAAAAAATACCTGGAATCACAGAAAAACACACAAACTCATAGTAAAGTCTAGAAATATGATTTTTGAATAAAAACTAATAAAAATATAATAAAAAGTAACTAAATTATATTAAAAACTATATAAAAACAATGCCAAAAAGGGTGCTCATCACAACACCAAACTTAAATTGTTGCTTGTCCCCAAGCAACTAAAAACAAACTAGGATAAAAAGAAGAGAATATACAATGAATCTCAAAAATATCAATGAAGATTAGTCTCAATTAGATGATCGGGACTTAAGGTTTTTGCTTCTGAACAGTTTTGGCATCTCACTTTATCCTTTGAAGTTCAGAATGATTGGCATCTATAGGAACTCAGACTTTAGATAGTGTTATTGATTCTCCTAGTTCAGTATGTTGATTCTTGAACACAGCTACTTTATGAGTCTTGGCCCTGGACTTAAGCATTTTGTTTTCCAGTATTACCACCGGATACATAAATGCCACAGACACATAACTGGATGAACCTTTTCAGATTGTGACTCAGCTTTGCTAGAGTCCCCAGTTAGAGGTGTCCAGAGCTCTTAAGCACACTCTTTTTACTTTGGACCACGACTTTAACCGCTCAGTCTCAAGCTTTTCCCTTGACATCTTCATGCCACAAGCACATGGTTAGGGACAGCTTGGTTTAGCCGCTTAGGCTAGGATTTTATTCCTTTGGGCCCTCCCATCCATTAATGCTCAAAGCCTTGGATCCTTTTTACCCTTGTCTTTTGGTTTAAAGGGCTATTGGCTTTTTCTTCTTGCTTTTTCTTTTTCTTTCTTTTTTTTCGCCACTTTTTTTCCCAAGCTTTTGTTCTTCACTGCTTTTTCTTGCTTCAAGAATCAATTTTATGATTTTTGAAATTATCAATAACATTTCTCGTTTTTCATTATTCCTTCAAGAGCCAAAAATTTTAACATTCATGAACAACAATATCAAAAATATGCACTGTTCAAGCATTCATTCATAAAATAAAAAGTGTTGCCACCACATCAAAATAATTAAGCTAACTTCAAGATAGATTTCGAAACCATTCACTTCTTGTTCTTTTGCAATTAAAAACATTTTTCATTTAAGAAAGGGTAAGGATTCATAGGATATTCATAGCTTTAAGACATAGACACTAGACACTAATGATCATGTAATAAAGACACAAACATAGTTAAAACATAAAACATAATTTTCGAAAAACAGAAAAATAAGAACAAGGAAATTAAAGAACAGGTCCACCTTAGTGATGGCGGCTTGTTCTTCCTCTTGAAGATCTTATGGAGTGCTTGAGCTCCTCTATGTCTCTTCCTTGCCTTTGTTGCTCCTCCCTCATGGCTCTTTGGTCTTCTCTAATTTCATGGAGGAGGATGGAATGCTCTTGGTGCTCCATCCTTAGTTGCCCTATGTTGGAACTCAATTCTCCTAAGAAGGTGTTGATTTGCTCCCAATAGTTTTGTGGAGGAAAGTGCATCCCTTGAGGCATCTCAGAGATTTCATGATGAGGAATTTCCTCATGCTCTTGTTGAGGTCCATGAGTGTGCTCTCTTGTTTGCTCCATCCTTTTCTTAGTGATGGACTTGTCCTCTTCAATAAGGGTTTCTTCCTCTATGACAACTCCAGCTGAATTGCATAGGTGACAAATGAGATGAGGGAAGGCTAACCTTACCAAAATGGAGGGCTTGTCCGCCACCTTGTAGAGTTCTAAGGATATGATCTCATGAACTTCTACTTCCTCTCCAATCATGATACTATGGATCATGATAGCCAGGTCTATAATAACTTCAGACCTGTTGCTAGTAGGAATTATAGAGCGTTGGATAAACTCCAACCATCCCCTAGCAACGGGCTTGAGGTCAAGCCTTCTTAGTTGAACCGGCTTGCCTCTTGAGTCTCTCTTCCATTGAGCACCTTCCACACAAATGTCACTAAGGACTTGGTCTAACCTTTAGTCAAAGTTGACCCTTCTAGTGAAAGGGTGAGGATCTCCTTGCATCATTGGCAAGTTAAATGCTAACCTCACATTTTCCGGACTGAAATTCAAGTAATTTCCCCAAACCATTGTGAGCCAATTCTTTGGGTTCGGGTTCACACCTTGGTCATGGTTCTTATTGATCCATGCATTAGCATAGAACTCTTGAACCATTAAGATCCCGACTTGTTGAATGGGATTGGTGAGAATTTCCTAACCTCTTCTTCGAACTTCATGTCGGATCCCCGGATATTCACTCTTTTTGAGATTGAAGGGGACCTCGGGGATCACCTTTTTCTTGGCCACAACTTCATAGAAGTGGTCTTGATGCACTTTTGAGATGAATCTCTCCATTTCCCATGACTCAGAGGTGGAAGCAATTGTCTTGCCTTTCCTCTTTCTAGAGGTTTCTCCGACCTTAGGTGCCATTAATGGTTATGGAAAACAAAAAAGCAATGCTTTTTCCACACCAAACTTAAGAGGTTTGCTCATCCTCGAGCAAAAGAAGAAAGAAAGGAGTAGAAGAAGAAGAAATGGAGGAGATGGAGGTGAGGAGTGGATTCAGCCAATGGGGGTTAAGTGTGTATGATGTGAGAAAATAAAGGTGGTAAGGAGGGGTATTTATAGGGTAAGGGAGAGAGGGTAGCCGTGTATGAGGGGTTAGGTTTGGGAGGGAAATTGTTTGAATTTAAATGGTGAGGTAGGTGGGGTTTAATGATAGATGGATGTGAGTGGTGAAGAGGTTGTGGAGAAAAGGTATTGATGGGATTGGTCAAGGGTATTTGGGGAAGAGTGTTTTGAAAAGGTGTGAAGAGGAGAGAAGAAGAGGTGGGGTAGGTGGAGATCCTGTGGGGTCCACAGATCTTGAGGTGTCAAGGGATTCGAGTCTCTGCACTATTCTGGCATTTAAATGCCCGTTTTGTGCCAAATATGGCGTTTAATGCCAGTTCTACTACCTTTCTTGGCGTTAAACGCCAGTCCTGCTACCTTTTCTGGCGTTAAACACCACTCTGCTGCCTATTTCTGGCTCTTAATGCCCACAATGCTGCTAGGCTGGGCGTTAAACGCCCATTCTGCTATCCTTACTGGCATTTAAACGCCAGTAAGCTTGTTCTCCAGGGTGTGCTATTTTTGATGCTGTTTTTTATTCTGTTTTTGATTTTTCAATTGTTTTTGTGACTTCACATGATCATCAACCTAAAGAAAACATAAAATAGCAATGGAAAATAAATAAATATAATTAAATAACATTGGGTTGCCTCCTAATAAGCACTTCTTTAATGTCAATAGCTTGACAGTGAGCTCCTAGAGAGCCTCACAGAGATTCAGAGCTTAGTGGTGGCCTCCCAACACCAAACTTAGAAGTTGAGTGTGGGAGCTTTGTTTGACTCTGTATTGAGAGAAGCTTTTCATGTTTCCTCTCCATGGTTACAGAAGAAGATCCTTGAGCCTTAAACACAAAGTAGTCTTCATTCAATTGAAGGACTAGCTCTCCTCTGTCCACATCAATCACAGCTCTTGCTGTGGCAAGGAAGGGTCTTTCTAGGATGATGGATTCTTCCTCATTGTTCCCAGTGTCTAGGATTATGAAATCAGCAGGGATGTTCAGGCCTTCAACCTTCACCAAGACATCCTCTACAAGTCTATAAGCCTGTTTCCTTGAATTGTCTGCCATTTCTAGTGAGATTCTTGCAGTTTGCACCTCAAAGATCCCTAGTTTCTCCATTACAAAGAGGGGCATGAGGTTTATCCCTGACCCCGAGTCACACAGAGCCTTCTCAAAGGTCATAGTGCCTATGGTACAAGGTATTAAGAACTTTCCAGGATCCTGTTTCTTCTGAGGTAATTTCAGTTGAACCAGATCATTCTGTTAATTGATGAGCAATGAAGATTTATCTTCCCAAGTCTCATTACCAAATAACTTGGCATTCAGCTTCATGATTGCTCCTAGATATTGAGCAACTTGCTCTTCAATAATATCTTCATCATCTTCAGTGGAATAATACTCATCAGAGCTCATGAATGGCAACAGTAAGTTCAGTGGAATCTCTATGGTCTCTATATGAGCCTTAGATTCCTTTGGTTCCTTATTAGGGAACTCCTTTGAGGCCAGTGGATGTCCATTGAGGTCCTCCTCACTGGAAATCACTGACGTTTCTTCCTCTACAGGTTCGGCCCTGTGGGGTATATTGATGGCCTTTGGTGCACAAAATCACAATCACACTTTTGCAATTCCGCACAACTAACCAGCAAGTGCACTGGGTCATCCAAGTAATACCTTACGTGAGTAAGGGTCGATCCCACGGAGATTGTCGGCTTGAAGCAAGCTATGGTTATCTTGTAACTCTTAGTCAGGATATCAATAATTCTCAGATTTAATTGTAAAAAGTAGAAGAACATGAAATAAATACTTGTTATGCAGTAATGGAGAATAGGTTGAGGTTTTGGAGATGCTTTGTCTTCTGAATCTCTGCTTTTCTACTGTCTTCTTTCTTATGCACGCAAGGCTCCTTCCATGGCAAGCTTTATGTTGGGCATCACCGTTGTCAATGGCTACTTCCCATCTTCTCAGTGAAAATGTTCCAAATGCGCTGTCACCGCACGGCTAATCAGCTGTTGGTTCTCGATCATGTTGGAATAGGATCTATTGATCCTTTTGCATCTATCACATGCCCAACACTCACGAGTTTGAAGCTCGTCACAGTCATTCCTTCCCAGATCCTACTCGGAATACCACAGACAAGGTTTAGACTTTCCAGATCTCAGGAATGGCCGCCAGTAATTCTAGCCTATACCACGAAGGTTTCAATCTTAGATTAGAAACCCAAGAGATACACATTCAAGATTGCTTGCATGTAGAACGGAGGTGGTTGTTAGGCACGTGTTCATAGGTGAGAATGATGATGAGTGTCACGGATCATCACATTCATCAAGTTGAAGTGCGAATGAATATCTTAGAATAGAAGCAAGCATGATAGAATGGAAGACAGTAGTAATTGCATTAATTCATGAAGAACAGCAGAGCTCCTCACCCCCAACAATGGGGTTTAGAGACTCATGCCGTAGAAGATACAATATGAAATGTGTAAAATGTCATGAGGTACAAGATGAATTACTAAAAGTAGTTTTTATAGTAAACTAGTGACCTAGGGTTACAGAAAATGAGTAAGCTAGGGTGTTTAGTGTAAAAATCCACTTATGGGGCCCACTTGGTGTATGCTTGGGCTGAGCATTGAAGCTTTCATGTGTAGAGACTTTTCTTGGAGTTAAATGCCAGCTTTTGTGCCAGTTTGGTCATTTAACTCCAGCTTTTATGCCAGTTCTGGTGTTGAACGACAGAATTCTTAAGCTGACTTTCCAACGCAATTGAGATCCCGCCAATTGGGCCTCTGTAGCTTCAGAAAATCCACTTCGAGTGCAGGGAGGTCAGAATCCAACAGCATCTGCAGTCCTTTTTCAGCCTCTGAATCAGATTTTTGCTCAGGTCCCTCAATTTCAGCCAGAAAATACCTGAAATCACAGAAAAATATGCAAACTCATAGTAAAGTCCAGAAAAGTGAATTTTAAATAAAAACTAACTAAAATATACTAAAAACATACTAAAAATAGTGCCAAAAAGCGTATGAATTATCCGCTCATCACAACACCAAACTTAAATTGTTGCTTGTCCCCAAGCAACTGAAAATCAAATAGGATAAAAAGAAGAGAATATACAATGAATTCCAAAAATATCTATGAAGATCAGTATTAATTAGACAAGCGGGGCTTTTAGGTTTTTGCCTCTGAACAGTTTTGGCATCTCACTTTATCCTTTGAAGTTCAGAATGATTGGCTTCTATAGGAACTCAGAATCCTGATAGTGTTATTGATTCTCCTAGTTAAGTATGTTGATTCTTGAACACAGCTACTTTATGAGTCTTGGCCGTGACCCTAAGCATTTTGTTTTCCAGTATTACCACCGGATACATAAATGCCACAGACACATAACTGGGTGAACCTTTTCAGATTGTGACTCAGCTTTGCTAGAGTCCCCAATTAGAGGTGTCCAGAGCTCTTAAGCACACTCTTTTTTCTTTGGACCACGACTTTAACCGCTCAGTCTCAAGTTTTCACTTGACACCTTCACGCCACAAGCACATGGTTAGGGACAGCTTGGTTTAGCCGCTTAGGCCAGGATTTTATTCCTGAGGACCCTCCTATCCACTGATGCTCAAAGCCTTGGATTCTTTTTATTACCCTTTCCTTTTGGTTTAAAGGGCTATTGGCTTCTTCTGCTTGCTTTTTCTTTCTTCTTGTCTCCTTTTTTTTTTCTATTCACTGCTTTTTCTTGCTTCAAGAATCAATTTTTTGATTTTTCAGATTATCAATAACACTTCACCTTTTCCATCATTCTTTCAAGAGACAACAATTTTAACATTCATAAACAACAAATTCAAACATATGCACTGTTCAAGCATTCATTCAGAAAATAAGAGTATTACCACCACATCAAAATAATTAAACTGTTTTAAAATTTGAAATTCACGTACTTCTTTTTCTTTTTCAAATAGAAACACATTTTATTTAAGAAAGGTGATGGATTCATAGGACATTCATAGCTTTAAGACATAAACTTTAAATTTTATTAATCATGGAATAACAATAAGACTAAAAAATAAATATAAGACCAAACTAATAATAATTGAAGACAGAAAAGTAAAAAAACAAAAAAGTAAATGACTCTTAAAATAGACTCTTAATAATAAAGATTATCACAGAGTTAGGACTCAACAACCTTGATCTTGAGAAGTGGATGCTCCCTCAATCTGTGGGGTGCTTGGTCCTTCAAGGGAGAGCTTCTGGCGCTTCAGCTCCTGTAGCTCACGCCCTGGCTTCTCCTATTCCTTCAGCAGTTTGCAGAGCATGTAGTTTTGATTCTACTGTTCTTCCTTAAGTTGTTCCATAGCTTCTTGCAGCTTGGTAATAGATGCTTCTAGGCGGGTCCAGTAGTCAATTTCAAGAATTTCTGGGAGGAACTCCTGCGCCCTCCTTTTTATGGAGTTGTCTTGCACTTGTCCTTCCATTGACTTCTTGGTGATTGGGTGTTCGATTGGGATGAATTCATCTACTCCCATCCTCACCCCAGGATCTTTACATAGCAGAGAAATTAAGCTTGGGTAGGCTAGTTTGGCTTCAGTGGAATTCTTGTTTGCAATTGTGTAAATCTCACAAGAAATCAGATGATGAATCTCCACTTCCTTTCCAAGCATAATGCAATTGTGTAAATCTCCACTTCCTTTCTAAGCATAATGCTACCTTATTGAAATCCTTAATAAATCTCCGGTAAAAACCTGCATGACCAAGGAGCGAACAGACTTCCCTCACGGAGGAGGGGTAAGGAAAACTAGAAATGACATCTACCTTTGCTGGATCTACAGAAATACCAGTATTAGAAACAACATGTCCTAGAACAATCCCTTGTTTTACCATAAAATGACATTTTTCAAAATTCAATACAAGGTTTGAACTAACACACCTGTCTAATACTCTATCTAAATTATCCAAGCAAAGGTTAAAGGAATCACCATATACGCTAAAATCATCCATAAAAACTTCCATACAGCTCTCAATAAGATCTGAAAAGATACTCATCATGCATCTTTGGAAAGTAGCCGGTGCATTACATAAACCAAAAGGCATCCTCTTATATGCAGACGTTCCAAAGGGACATGTAAAAGTAGTCTTTTCCTGATCTTCAGGAGCTATATGAATTTGAAAATAGCCTGTATAACAATCTAAAAATTAGTAATGGAATTTACCTGACAGGCGATCAAGCATCTGATCAATAAATGGCAAGGGGTAGTGATCCTTGCGAGTAGCTTGATTGAGACGCATGTAATCAATGTAAACTCTCCATGAATTCTGCACTCTAGTTGTGAGGAGCTTTCCATGCTCATTCTTCACTGTTGTGACGCCAGATTTCTTGGGCACCACTTGTACTGGACTGACCCATTCACTGTTTGAGATTGGGTAGATGATATCAGCTTCAAGTAGCCTGGTCACTTCTTTCTTGACAACTTCTAAGATGGTGGGATTCAATCTTCTTTGGGGTTGACGGACAGGCCTTGCTCCCTCTTCCAAGAATATTCTGTGCTCACAAACTTGAGGGCTGATGCCTACTATATCCGCCAAGCCCTACCCAATTGCTTTCTTGTGTCTTTTCAGCACATTAAGCAGCTGCTCCTCTTGCTGGGAAGTGAGTTCCCTTGCAATGATAACTGGGAGCTTCTGATTATCCTCAAGGTAAGCATACTTGAGGTGGGGTGGGAGGGGTTTTAATTCCAATTTATGCTCATGGCTAGGCTCTAGATCATCTGGAGCTAATGATAATGGCAAAGTGTCCTCATTGTGTTCAGAGGGTGTCTCCACACTTGGATCTTGCTCCATGTGCGTCTCTTTTACTTCTTCTTGGTGAACTGCAGCTATAGTTTCATCAATGATGTCACACTGGAAGATAGAATGATCCTCTGGAGGGTGCTTCATAGCTTCATTTAAACTGAAACTCACTGCTCTGCCATCTATCTCGAAAGAGTAAGTTCCTGAGAATGCATCTAGCTTGAACTTTGAAGTTTCAAGAATGGGCTTTGAAGCAGGATTGATGATGGTCTTCCTGAATCATTAGGGGGCGTCTCTAAGATATAGAAATCAATGGGAAATGTGAGCCCCTTAATGCTCACCAGCACGTCTTCAGCAATTCCAACCACTGTAATAATGCTTTTATCTGCTAATACAAAATGAGCTACCGACCCTTTTAAGGGAGGGAGCCTCAAAGCATCATATATACACAATGGCATAATACTCACGCACGCTCATAAATCACACATGCAGTCAAAAAATATTACACCCTGAATGGTACAGTTAACCATGCATGGACTTGGATCACTACATTTTTCAAGTATACCTCCCATTAAAATAGATATAGAACTACCTAAAGAAATAGTTTCTAATTCATTAATTTTATCTTTTTGTATGCATAAATCCTTCACAAACTTTGCATATTTAGGTACTTGTTGAATAACATCAAAAAGGGGAACAGTTACCTCAACCTTTTTGAAAATTTCTACCATTTTGGGATCAAGTTCTATCTCCTTCCTGGACTTCCTTGCAAGGTGTGGAAATGGAATAGGAATGGCGCCACTTACAGTTTCTGCGACCTTTGGTGCTCCATTCCTTGGCTGGGCTACTTCTTCTTCAACCATGTCTTGTACTTCCTCTTCCTCTTCAACATCCTTCACTTCTACCACGTCCTCAACTGGGGCGTGTTCTGGTGGGCTTGGCTCCTCATGATTTCTTCTCTTATAGTGTGGTTCCGGACCTCAAAGTGATGGTATTGATACCACCCTTGGGGTTAGGTAAGGGTTGAGAAGGAATTCCACTGGAGTTTGAAGGCTAGTTGGTGGGAGTAGGTAATGAATCTCCGGGAGACGAGAGCTTGTAAAGTGGCATTCAGACCATTTAAAGTAGAGTTCAGTGTAGTCTGCATCTCTTGTTGTCCTTGTGCAGGAGAACGAAGCATCTCATCATTCGATGAGGAAGGAGGATAAGTGATCTGAGGGACCTGTTGTTGGTTGTGCTGGGGCCCTTGGGACTGCCTAAGGTGAGGTGCTCTGTAAGGCTGGTTCGGATTCTGCTGTTGATAGGAATAGTTCTGGTGATTCCGGTTCTGTTGATTGTTATTGTTATTCCACCTCTGATTTCCCTGGTTGTCTCTGCCTCCTCTGTTATAGTTGTCCCTCCAGCCATGGTTGGAGTTGTCCTGCCACCCTTGGTTATATTTTCCACCTTGGTTGTAGTTGCCGCCTTGTTGATTGTATCCTTGATTCGGGCGGTCATAGAAGTTATGAGTAGCTGCCAACGTGTTGTCTTCTTGTTGGAGCTGTGGGCACTCATCAGTGTAATGACTATTATCAGCACAAATTCTGCATACTCTTTGGAGAACCAACTGTTGGCTTTGTTGTGGTAGGGGAGGCTGAGTTTGTTGTTGATTTAATTGCATCTGCTTCAGTAGGTTGGTCATTTCACATATAGCCTGTGTGATGGCAGTAGTCTCACTGCTAGAGAAAACCTCTGCAATAGCCTTTGAGTGGCTATTCCTATGCCTGTGATTCCGAGTGGACTCAGCTAGGTCGCTGATCAGTTGCCATGCTTCATCTACAGTCTTGTACTTTTTCAGGGAACCATTACTAGAACCATCCAATGTAGTCTTATCCCGAGGCTTCATGCCTTGAGTGAAGTAGCTGATCAATACCAACTTGTCAATCTTGTGGTGGGGGCATGCGTCCAGATGATTCTTGAAGCGCTCCCAGTACTCAAAAAGAGTCTCCGATTCACCTTGAATGATGCAGGAAATCTCTTTCCTCAATCTGTCTGTAACTTCAGCTGGAAAATCCCTGAGGTGCTTGATAGGCTCCTGAGCAGGTAAGCCATGAAACTTAGGCATCAAGTTGATTAGCGCAGTCTTCAGTTTAAAATCTGCAGCCAAATTTGGATGACGCACTTGATACGGTTGCAGTGTAAAATCTAGGGCTCCTGCCTCCTAGAGAGTGATCCTCCTGGGTGCTGCCATGTTACCTGCACGTAAATCAACTAAATTAGTAGTAGAGGAGCTTATTTTTCCCTCAGATGGCGGTTCAGATTCGCCCTCAGATGAGACTGGTGAATTGATAACAATCACTTCACCACCCTCAGAGGCTAACTGATGCTGAGCTCGCCTAATACGTGAAAGAGTTCTTTCAATTTCAGGATCAAATGCGGCTAAGCTCGGAACAGGCAGTGAACGCGTCATTCAATGAGAGAAACTTATAGGTCATGGTAGTAAAATAAAATAAAATACGCAAATAAATGAAATTAAAATTATTTACACCAACTAATAATTTAGCACACAATTGCAACTCCCCAACAACGGTGCTAAAAATTGATGAAGGGCGGAAATTGACTGATTAAGAAATCAATATAGGAAATACATTGCGAGTATAGTTCTTAACCAGCAAAAATTCGCTCATCAATTTAGAAAGGTTGTCACAAAATTAGAATAAAAATACCGGGAGTATGAGTCCAAGGTCGTCTCCCAATGAGTTGACAAACGGGTGCTATCTTATTAATCAGGAGTTTTCCGAGAAATTTTGATAGTCGAGTGACAGAAAAATAAATAATTGTAATTTAGTGCAATGAAAATTAAATGAGAATTATATTATTCAAAATAAAAAGCCTTGACTGGGGGAATGATTAATTGGAAGTTCTATCCTTGTTAGAATTCTCTCAAGTGTAGTATAAAGAGGTTGTTATTTTTACTTAGTTAACCCTTACTAAATAAAGGAAAGTCAAGTGATTGAGCTAACTCTTATTCGCAAATCCTAGTCCTCTCCCTTGGGAAGCACTAGCATTAGTAAATAGAGAATTAGCCAACAACTTCCAATTTAACTAATCACTTGAGCATTCCAACTCAAGTGTCTCCTCTTAATCAACCCCATGTCAAGTTGGGAATCTACTCCATTGACATGTATATAACGCTCCCAAAAATATAAGAAGATGACATAATAAATTAAATAAAATAGGGATTTAAAATTAATTAAATGTAAAAGTAGTTATCTGTATTAATAAATCCAAAATGCAACATACCTATCTGAACATGATTAATAAGTAATCAAAAGAGTAAAGGAATAAGGAAACAAACTAGAATAGTAACTTCAACGGAGGTGATGACTCTCTCAATATCCAAAGCAAAAGCATAAAACAAGAAATCTATGAATGTAAAGAAAACCTAGAGGAGGAGTAGTTCTCTCTAGATTCCGATCTAAAAACTAAAAACTATCCTAATGAGAATGTGTCTTGAGTCTCTGCATGTTTCCTGGCTCTAGTCTGTGTTTCCGGGCCGAAAACTGGGTCAAAACTCGACCCAAAATCGCCCCCAGCATTTTCTGAATTTTCTTCAGATCGCACATGTCACGCGTACGCGTCAGTCACGCGTACGCGTCGCTGGTCGTCTTGTCGTGTCACGCGTAGGCGTCAGGCACGCACATGCATACACGTCAGGCATACGCACGCTTCTTCATGTAAATTCCAATCCATGCGTATGCGTCAGGTACGCGCACGCATCGCTGCAAATTTCTCCATATCGCGCGCACGCGTGAGCTATACGTGCGCGTTAATGCTCACTGGTTATCTCCTTAGTTTCTTGTGTTCCTTCCATTTTTGCAAGCTTCCCCTCCATTCTCTAAGCCATTCCTGCACTATAAAAACTTAACACACAGATCACGGTATCGAATGGTATGAAAGAGAATTAAAATACACAAATTAAAGACTCTAGGAAGCAAGTTTTCAACCATAGAATAACACTAGAAAGGAATTGTAAAATCATGAAAATCATTTGAATAAGTGTGCAAGGACTTGATAAAAACCACTCAATTGAACACAAGATAAACCATTAAATAGTAGTTTATCAATCTTCATTCTTCATCCTAATGAATTGGGAGTGTAACTTGACCGTGATCCCTATTCTACATGGGTTCTTACGAGTCCTTGATGGGATAGTATTGAACCACAAGCTTGACTATACATCTCTTAGATGGCTAATCCGCGACTTCATTGGGTACTTAGAGACATCAGTTCAGCCGAGGTACGGGGCGATTACGGCCTTTGTGGTATAGGCTAGAATCATGAAGCAGTATTCTCTGATCCAGAAGATCCGACCTTTTCTGTGGCGTTTTGAGTAGGATCACTAAAAGAATGGACTGCAGGAGCTTCACCCCCGTTCAGATTGGATGACCACTGATCTCGCGTTTGATCTGAAGCAGAGGAGATTAATGACCACTGACCTGGCGTTAGCCACTTACAACCTGCCATGGAATGCATCATCAGAAGTTGAAAAAGATAATGAAAAAAGTTAATCCTGAAGGAAGAAGCATCTCCGAAGCCTCAACCATTCTCTTATCATTGATTTTACACCTATCCAGTAACACTTTATTTATTCTATTTTTATGCGTTTTACACAACAACTATATTTTCTATCCGCCTGACTAAGTTCTACAAGATAGCCATTGCTTGTTCAATCCAACAATCTCTGTGGGATCGACCCTCCCTCACCTGAGGTAATACTTGGACGACCCGATGCACTTGCCGGTCTATTTGTGCAAAACTTGCGGAGTTCAATTTCGCGCACCAAGTTTTTGGTGTTGTTGCCGGGGATTGTTCTGAGATTGACAAACTATCGGACTATTTTGTTGCTTAGATTATGTACCTTTTAAGGTTTAGTTTATCTTTTGTTTGTGTTGTTTGTTTTCTTTTCAAAAAAAAAGAAAAAAAATTTCAAAAAAATTTTTTCAGCTTATTCCAGAGTAGGACTTTGCTCCTGAGCCTATTTTAGACCTTCGGCCAGATGATCAGTAGGCACTATCAGATAATGGAGTTGTACTAATCCATGCGAATGGACCTGTGCCTGAAAATGGATTTGTGAGTAGTGATAGTAGTATTTCTGGTGGTTCTGGGGTTATTGTTGTAGTTTCTAACTATGAGGAGGAAGAGGACCCAGACATAGAGATCGAGCAGGATGAGGAGATGGATGAGCACCACAGTGACTTATCTAACGGCCACGTGTGATGACAGTCTGACTGCAGTAGGAGCATGTTTTTTATTGCACTCCAATATATCATTGACTTATGATTAGGCTCTCACTTGTGTTAGTACACCCGAGAGTTAGGAGCTATAGAGTAGTTAGACTAAACTGGGAGTCAGCTTAGCGGCTTTTTGTATGGGCCTGGCCTGGGGTGTCGTGTATATATTATCTATATAAAGGTTGTCGAGGATGTATACTAAGTTGATCTTTTGTATAACACTACATGTTTCGCATATATGATATACATTATTAATTGAGCTATCTGTTTCTTATGTTTCTTTATATTTCAGCTTGTGTTTATTTAATTATTATTATTATTATTCTCTTTGTTCGCCTAAATGTTTTAAAAAGAAAAATTTAACTATAAAATCGGTAACACTCTAACAAGGCACAAGCACATATACTAAATATTAGTTAATAATTAAGAGAACAAGTTGGTGGAATTTAACTTCTTGTATGTGTAAGACGCTGGATTTTTGAAAATTATTTGGAAATAGTTTGAGAAATGGTTTGGTTGGGAGGTGACAATTTCCAAGTTTTAGAGAGGATGCTACTGGAATTTTTATAAGAATTGGAGGCTTCTTTTTGAATGGTTTTTTTTTTTTTATATTTGATTTTTGAGTTTTTAAAAAAAAGACTACGTTTTGAATTTGATTTATTTAAAAAAGAATGAATTATGTTTTGAGTTTGAAATTGTTGATGAATGGAATTAGAGGTGTGACGAGATTGAGTGCGATAATGAGGAATGATGATGATTGAATTTGAATGAAGGATGATAAGGATTGATTTTAAAGTATGATTTTTAAATTTTAATTGAATGATATTGAGAATCAATTTGAAAAGGAAATTTAATTTGATTGAGATACCTGGGCAGTAGCAAGGGTCGTGGCTCGTTCCACTTAATCTGGGTCAGTGATTGTGACGCCTAGATAGTAGAAGTAGTAGTGGATTATTCCACTCGCTCCAGGTTGAGTTTAGGGTTTACCCGATTGGGTAGTAGCAGTAGAAATGATTATTCTACTTGCTCTGGGTTAAGCGGGTAGTAGCAAGGGGGTTGTGGCTCAGACCCACATACTCCTTGATGGGGTGTTTCTATCCATGGTTAGCTACCATGACATATCGAGTTTGGCTATATAACCGACAGATGATATCGTCAGTCGTAGGGCTGATATGCATCATATGCATTTGTATGCTGTTTGAGTTTGCATTTGTTTTAGTTTGCCTAGTTGCTTAACTGTTATTAATTGCTATTTGAGCTATTTTCTGTAATTGCTATCTATACTTGTGCTTTTCTTGACTATTTTGCCTGTGGTTATTTCTGAGAGATCCCTCTGGCTGGTGGAAGAGACACTAAGGGTTGTTTCTGATATGGTACTTTTAATATTGAGTATTGGTGATGAGTTGATAGTGTTGATTGATTATGTGATAAGCTGAAGGTCGTGATTGGTTTTTGATTAAGGTTTAGTTATGTATGAAAAATCAAGCTGGTTCAGCCTAGACTGAATGAACTTATGCTTGGAACAGGTTGGTTATTCATACAGTCTATGAAACTTTTAAGATATTTCTTATAAGAAAAGAAAGTTTTGGATTTTTGATAATTAATTTATTTCTTTTAAGAAGGTTTTGGAATTTTGGATGTTAAACCATGGTTTTCAAAATATTCATAAGACAAGTGATGATCACAGTGCTTGAAAACAGTTTTCTTTTTAAATATCTACTTATGATAATTCTGAAAATCTGTGGTAAGACCATATGGTTAGGTTCTCGCCTCCTACAGCTTTATCTATTTCAGGAATCGGATGAAGAAGCTTATGAAAAGTTTAATTGCATTTTGCTTATACGATATTGTATTATATTAGTTTAGTTATTATTTACTTTTCCCTCGCCATTGATTTTGTATCTTGTGAAGAGGGTTAGGAGTCGTGATGGTTATGTTTGTAAGTTATTACATAAAGAACATAGTTATTATATATATATTATATTTAAGTGGTTGTGATTGATTTATACGTATGTATGTGTATTTTCAAACAAAAAGTATTTCTGGTTTTTAAAAGAATAGTTTATACGGTTTCTATAAGAACCTAACTTCTGACACGTCATGACCAATGGAAAATATTTAGGTGTTACTTGTTGTATGGACCTAGTTGGCTCTAGTCTCAGAAATTCATTATCAGGTGTTATTATAACCATTCATCAGATTAGCGTGATTAAACTATTTTTCATAAAATATCATTTAATTTTTTACAAAGTTAATGCTTAAAGTAGCATCACGAATAGATACATGAAAATAGAAAATATACACATATATCAACATAAGTTAAGTTTGGGGATACATGCTAAGGATCAAAATACCATGTACTACATTGGTGCACAAATCCCCACACTTCGTACAACTGAACCAGCAAGTGAAATTGTCATCCAAGTAATACCTGAGTGAGTCAGGATCGATCCCATGAGGATTGTGGTTTGAAGCAAGATATGGTTATCTTGCAGGTCTTAGTCAGGTGGATAGAAGAGTTGTTGATTTTAATTTAGAAGATGGAATTATAATGATAATCTTAAAACCTAGATGAATGTATGCAGGGATAAAGAAATTAAGGCTTGGAGATGCCTTGTCCTTCTGGATTACCTCTGGTATTACTGTCTTCTTCAATTGTGAATGATTTCTTCTATAGTAAGATGTATGTGATTGATGCTGGTTTGAGCAGCCGCCAATACTCCTCTAGATCTGAACCCCAGGGTTAGTGTGGATCCATTCTAATTGAGGGTGAAGCTCCTGCAGTCCATTCTCTTTAGTGATCCTACTCAAAATGCCACAGACAAGGTCGGATCTTCCGGATTAGAGGATGCTGCGCCTTTGGGTTCTAGCCTCTACCACAAAGACCCTAATCTCCTCGTAAATTAGCTGAACTGGTGTCTCGAGAAGTCCCCAACGAAGTCGTGGATTAGCCGTCTAAGGGATGTGTAATCAAACTGATGGTTCATCATTGTCCGATCAAAGACGCACTCTGAACCCATATAGAATGTGATAACCTTATGCTAGTTCAACGTATTCATATTGATGAAGAATGAAGATACATCTTAGAATAGGGAATCAAATACGGATTGAAGAAAAACAGTAATACTTTTATTAATTCATAGAACTTAGCAGGGCTCCTCCCCACAACCTAGGAGGTTTAAAACCTCATACTGATACGAAAACACAATGATAGAAACATAACATGGTAGACCTCCCTCAATGAGAGGTGTAAAAGTTCTTTATATACTAAGCTAATGACTAAGGATTACATAAGAAAGGGTAAAACAATCTTTTAGTGTTAAAATCCACTTTTAGGGCCCACTTGGTGAGTGTTTGGGCCGAGCTTGGATGAGATCCACGTGCTATGGGGCCTCAAGGATGTTGAACGCTGGCTAGGGGGTCCTCTCTAGGCGTTTGGACGCTGGTCTCTACTCCTTGGGAGCTGGACGCCTGAAAGGGGGCAAGAGGCTGGCGTTGGATGCCAGTTTTGGGCCTTCTAATATGGAGCAAAGTATAGACTTGCTGGAAAGCTCTGGAAGTCAGCTTTCCATATCCATTGAAAATGCTCCATTTGGAATTTGTTAGCTCCAGAAAAGTTCTTTCGTGTGCAAGGAGGTCAGATTCGGACAGCATCAGCAGTGCTTTCTCTGTCTCTGAATCAGACTTTTGCTAACTTTTGCTCCAGCTCCACAACTTTAGCCAGAAAATACCTAAAATTGCATAAAAACACACAAACTCAAAGAAGAATCCAAAAATGTGAATTTAACACTAAAACCTATAAAAACTTAATAGAAATTAAACAAAACATGCTAAAAACTATATGAAAATGATGCCAAAAAGCGTATAAAATATCCGTTCATCATGCATCTAGGCATATATACATAAACAAAATAAGCAAATTAGTCCCTACCCTCACACAGGTTCCCTAAACTAGAATCGGACTACAGAAAGGTCCTATCCCTCTAAAAAAATACTACAAAAGCAAGGGAAAATAATACTACAAATAATCAAAAGGAGTAGAGGATCCTCTATGTCTATCTCTGGGGTGATCTCCGAACATCTTCTTGGAAAGTGGTCCAAAACCCCTCGGGAAAAGGCTCCTTATCAGACTCGGAGTCCTCATCTAACTGATCAACCCAAGTGGGGAACTCATCAGAAGAGTCAGCCTGAGTAGCTACTGTCTCGTGCTCCTAGAGGTCATCGGACATGGGCTCAGTCAGAAGTGCGGGAATAAGAAGGCACTGAGCAAGATCTAAGTCCGTCTAATATGTGTAAGAAGAATCTGGGTAAGGTATATCGTGGTGCGGTCCTACCAATAAGAGAGGACGAGAAGAGGAGGATTGCTCTCGAGCTAGATGTAGCTCGGATAAAGTGAACACGTACAACATACCAAGTTCAAAGTGTGGGAACTGTTGATGAACGAAAAATTGATGGTATAGAATTTCACTAATAAAATCTTGTTTCAAGTATAGTTTCTAAACCAACAATAATCCTTTCATACAAAAATTTTTTTCCACAAGTAACAAACATCTAATAATCCTAATAACTAAAGTATTTAAACCTCGGGTCGTCTCTCAAAGGAATTGCAGGGTAGTGTTCTTGTTATTGGTTATGAGTTATATATTTTTGAGGTTTTAGATGAGAAACAAGAAAAGTAAATGGCAATGAAATTTAAATGACAAAACGGTCTTGGCAAGGTTTGGTGGTCAAGGATCTCTATCCTTATCACTAACCACAACATGAGAATTGGCAAGGATCAATCCCATTAAATCATCCTCTAACTAGTAAAGGAAAGTCAAATGAGCTATATCAATCCAAGTCCATAATTCCTAGCTCTCCACCAAATCAACTAGTGAGAACTAGAGTCAATGGCTCCCAATCATCAATTACTTGGACATTAGTGGCTCAAGAGTTCCTAAGTTACCATCCCAAGCCAAGAGCATAAAATTCTACTCTAAAATCCAACCATGCATTTTATCAAACACTTGGAAGGCATAAATGGAAAAGCATAATAAGAGTGCAATAAAAGTAAATCTACACTACTCAATTGCAAGGAGATCAATAACAACAATTCAATTAAGCAATAAAGGAAATCAAAACATGAATTACATTAAAAGGAAAATAGGAGAAACAAAAGTGCATCAACATCGAAGTAGAGAATTACAAGAATTAAATACTAAACTAGAGAGAAGAGATGTAGAAGAACAAGAATTACAAAAGGAAGAGTGAATCAAAGCATGAAATTAACCTAGATCTAAGAATTTCTAATCTAACCTAATCCTAATTCTAGAGAGAAAAGAGAGCTTCTCTTTTTAGAAACTAACTCTAACTACTTCTAAAACTAAACTATGACTAAAGATGTTGATTCCCCTTCAATCCTTGAGTTAAATAGAAATAGAAATGAGTTGGATTGGGCCCAAAATGCTTCAGAAAATCGCTGGCCACAAGTTGCAATTAGTGAATCACGTGCCATCACGAGCGCGTATGCTTACAGTGCATGTGCATGTTCCCGTACGCAGAAAACTATGGCAAATCTTATATCATTTTGAAGCCCCAAATGTTAGCTTTTCAACGCAACTAGAACCGCCTCATTTAGACCTCTGTAGCTCAAGTTATGATCGATTAAGTGCGAAGAGGTCGGGCTTGACAGCTTTGCGATTCCTTCATTTCTTTATGAGTTCTCCATTTTTACATGCTTTTTCTTCATTCCCTCAATCCAATCTTTGCCTCCTAAATCTGAAATTACTTAGAAAACATATCAAGGCATCTAATGGAATCAAGGTGAATTAAATTATGCTATTTTAAGACCTAAAAAGCATGTTTTCACTCTTATGCACAATTAAAGGAGAATTTACAAAACCATGCTATTTCATTGAATAAATGTGGGAAAAGATGATAAAACCATCTAAATTCGACACTTAAACCATAGCATGTCCTCCCCACACTTAAACCATAGCATGTCCTCATGCTAAACCAAGAAGGGAACAAAGGATATGAACATTTATTCAATGCAACCTATCTATATGCATCGTTTCTAAATGAATCCAACTAAATGCAAAATGACTCTACCTACTTGGTCAAAAATAAATCAATCCTCCAAGATCATGTATAAACGGGTAGGGCTAAGGTCATATGACGATTCATGAATCC